>NC_089685.1:47658154-48344821 GCF_031753505.1 Anomalospiza imberbis
CTCAGAAAAACATCAGCAATCACTATGAAGGCCACAGTTCTGACCACAGTTCACTCACACAAGCCATCTGGATGGTTCACAAGGAAGAAACAGGACCAGAAAAAGCACAATACAATATCCAAATCCTGAATTCCCTTCTCACGTGACTGCAAGATATTTTCCCAATATGCTTGCCTGTTGCCCTTTGGGTCCTTAACCTGTAATTTGGGGAAGAAAGACTCTGTCATATACCATCCTTAAAATATCACTGCTTCCATTAAACCCTAGAGCTGCTTCCTAAATTCTGTGCTGACTCCAAGGATCCTCACTCTGAGCTGTTCTTGCACTGATACCACCAGTTGTCTTAACTGAGAAATCCAATTATCATCACACTTCTGAAAATAAAGTTTAATTATAGACAAGTGTGATGATTCTATAAATTTTGATGATTATCAGAGTGAAATATAGCATAACCAATAGCATTAAGAATATAGCTGAAAATTCTCATAGGGCAGGGTCCAGATCTTTGAAGTTGGTGAAAAGATTCTCATTGATGTTAAGAGTCTTTGGACTTTAATTAGACACAATGACTTAAAGTAATTACTGCAATTCAAATAAATATTTTATCATTGTTGTTACAAGTCCTATTAGTAATAATACAATTAGAGTGCATTAAAGATTCTTTGAATAACGGTACTAAAGGCAAGTAACAAGCATAATCTTAGAAATAATGTAACATGTTAGTCTGGCATCACAATATTCTGTCAGTAATCTTTTGCAATGCTAGAAAGTTGTCCCAGTTATTTACATAATATTTTTCTATTCATATTTTTATATCAGAAAAATTGCAGTAGCAAAGAAATCAATAAAATATTTAAAGTCTAAAGAGTTCTCTCTCTGTTTTGAAAACAAGACTGCTGAGCTAGAATAGCAGCTTTGTTTTTATTTATTTGCTTATTTTTGCAGTCTGACATTGTGTTCCCATGTTGCTATTGAAAACTTCTCCAGCTAAGGAAATTCAGTGGAGGCTTACTTTCACTTTTATTTATTCCTTGACACATAACTGTGATGTTTTCTGGACAATGAAGAAAAACCAAACACCACCATATCCAAAGGAAGGATCTGTCTTCTTATCCATCCCATTTTAGTTACTAAGTAAATGTAGCTGTGACTCTACTGAGAGTAAATAATGAACGGTTGCAGATGGTAGGACTAATAGTGCATGGTCTCCTAGCCATTACTTAGGCTACCTAGAAGGTAGTACATTATCTTAGGTTTTCTTTCTTTTCTTTCTCCAGGGCACAGTCATGTAGTTCTGCTCCTCATTATTCTTTAAGCTGTAAATTTAAGTATGAACTCATTGCCTCTGCAGGGGTTGCAGGTGAGTGACATGCAATCAGATTTACTCCGTTTTTTTTCCCTGCTGAATTCTGTAGAACTGTATTTTTAAAAGATTCTTCTCCTCCAAAACCATCCTCACTAACTCCGAATTGTTTGGACCTGCTCTGCAACCCCTCTGCTTTGCCCAGAAATATCACTTGCTGCATCCAAGGCACCCACATCTGGGTGGTCCCCAAATTGTTTGGACCTGCTCTGCAACCCCTCTGCTTTGCCCAGAAATATCACTTGCTGCATCCAAGGCACCCACATCTGGGTGGTCCCCAAAATGATGTGGGGCCACTGGAGGATTTCATAATCCAAGTGAGGGTGCTCCTGGGCAGTGGTGGGACAGCAGCCAGGCAGCTCCAGGCCCTAGCTGAATTAATTCCACCCACTTTTATTAGCAGCAGCTCCACAACTGCCTGCAGCTCCTCAGTTACAGGGAGCAAGGAGACCTCGGCAGCTAATGAGGGAGGCATGTTCTTCTCTGCTTACAGGAGTTGCAAATACCTCAAAAAAAGAAAATGGACCCTTTTATCGCTAAGGAGATGCTAACTCCACCTTAAGCTTCAAGTTCCACTTCTTTGCTTGGTCTCATTATTCAATAAATTTTTGTGGGTAGCCAGTGGAGACCCACATTAAAATACATAGTATGGAAGTATGGCATTTGAACACAAGATGCAAGAGCACACAGGGTTTTATCCTGTCTGGGTGGCTATCCCAAGGGTGGCTTGGGAAAGGCTTACAGCCCTTCATCTGATCTTTCCACATCCAAGAAAAAAGAAGAAGCAGAAAAGAAGGCTGGGAGGAACCAAGTTGTGCACTAAGGGCTGCTCATTTCCACATGGCCTGGCAGAACAGAAGAGGGAAGATATCCCAGTACAGCTAAGCAGCTATGAAGACAGATGTAAGCTACTAATTAATACAACCAAAAGTGAACCAAAGAGAAAAGGATGCAAGAAACTTCTGTGGAAGACAGAGCTAATGACTTGGAGGAGAGGAGGCCACCTTTGATACCACAAGAGACTTTGGGAAGGAAGCAAAACCTCTGACCTGCAACCACTGAAATGAGTCAAACAATCTTGATGAGTCCATTTAGAAACACCCTCATGGTCAACATTACTGTATGAATGTGATGCTTTGGAAAATTAAGTTTACAGTAAAATTATTTAAAACAGCAGTACTCTTGTTTGCTTTAAAAAAATAATCAGGCCAGCATTAATAACACTTTTGATATTCATTCAAGCAAGTATTAAGACTGCAACTAAATATATTGAATAAATGTTATAAAGGCTGCAAAGCATCAGTGTCAGCCAACTGGCATTAGGAAACACTCTTGTCAAAATGTAACTGATAGCAAATGACTTGCCCTGTTGTATTGTCAAGCTTTAATAGTCTGCTATATTTAGTCAAGCTGATACAGTATGCCTGGGAGAGCCTTATGTTTTGTAAATATTAGTCCTTCCGTGGATTCACTGGATTACCTGTATTTTATTATTCAGCACAGCCCAGCTGTACTGCATTTGGCTGAAACTGACATTGCTAGCAAGGAAGAGACATGCAGCAATGCTGACTTCTTACTTTGTATTTCCTTGCTTGGATTTACACAAAGAAGAAAACAGCTGCAAGTCATATCAACTGGACATATCACTGTGGGCAACCAAGAATTCACTTATATCACAAAAACTCTCAACATAGCTTAGACTCAAATTAGGTTCCCATAATCGACTGAATTCACAGTGCTAAGACTTTTTTAAAAGACTTCCAAATAATTAAATCACATTCTTGCCTGGGCTAAGATGTTCAAATTTAGGAACTAATTCCAAAGTTAATTTCCAGTTTTAACCAAATGTATCATAGATGCACTCCTTAAACTCTGCATAATACTTTGGTGATTTCATATGTAAATCCAATCAATCAATACGCCTTGTGAAGCCCTATATATGTATATATAAGTATATGACTTAAATCTAAATCAGAACTCACTGATATTTCTGGTATTTATAATGCGCATTTATAATCTAAACCTGTTAATCTTTAGACTTTCATTCACAGAATTTCACAATGAAATTTATTATTTGCTATGTTAATATAACAGCAGTATTTTCTTCTTACGAGTTTGCCATGCATAAAAAAGAAATTGATTACAAAAAAAATATGTTTTTTAAACACTGCACTTCACAGCACCCAATACAAGGACAAATACAATACTCCAGGTTATGTATGTAGTCAGACAGGCACTTCAGAAATGCAGGGTCCAAACCTGTTTGGACCTTGAAATACAGCAGGACTTACTGAGTCCCCAGCAGAAGAATCATGACTGAACAGGTATTGAAATTACAGCCTTTTTGTTATGACGTAGCAATAACCTTTCATGCAAGAAACATAGATCAAGTAAAACATTAACTAAATGAAATAACACACACACAGAGAACATTGGTACCTCAGGCAATAAATTTCACAAGAAAAATAGATTACAAAGCACTTTTTTTTGCCCAAATCCATTGTTTTCCAACAAGCCTGCCATTCCTAAATTACTCCCAAGTCATTTTTGAAATGGGATTTGGGCTTATAAATCACATCACACTGCATCTTGAAAAATGCTCTTGGTTCCTCCGCCAAATAATTCATCATTTGATTGATGCAAAACCAAACAGAAGCAAAAAAACCCAAAATGGACAAGTGACTTGGGAGAATGAGGATCACTATTTGTGAGTACACTACAACTCTGATTCAGAGTTGTGAATGCTCAAGCTCAAGTGTATTTTTAAGGCTTTGTTAGCTCACAAGACTAGAGCTGCCTTAGGAAAACAGATGTATACACATTAATGTTATAGGGTCAACTGGCTAATACTGGCATGCCAAAACAGCCTACAAAAAACCCCAAACCTCATCCAGAAGTAGAAGTTCTCAAATACATATGGCACAAGAATAGCTTGTCAAGGAAATATGTCTTCTGCTGACAATAACAGCTTAATGAATACATCAATATATCCCAGGACTACTACAGAATCACACACTGGAGTAGGAAACATCATTGACATTTCCTGTATTTCATAGCAACAAAGGAAGAAAGGAAACAAAAAACCAGACATGCAATCCCAAGGACACTCCTTACTCCTGCCAACACACTTCAATAGGAGATGGGGCAAAAGTCACAACCAGGAAAGCCACCACTCCAGGAAATAAACAAAGTACCACAAGAACTAGGTTGGTTTAGCCCCATTCCTGGTGGGGAATGTTCCACCCACACGAGCACTTCAGTTCACACAAGCCACGAAGCATTTTGGCATTCCCAGGAATAAGATGATTGGAAACTTGTGGTCTGACTCCCTCAGTTCTCATTGTTGCACTTGACACAGTTATAGGACAGAAACATGACCTGGTCTTCTTCAGCTGATTTTTTTTTTTAAAAAAGCACCAACTTCTAAGGATGTCAGTCAATTAAATTTTGGTTGACTTCTGGCATCTACACACCATCATTTAAGAAAAAAAAAAAAGACAGAAAAAACTATTTCCAGCAACCTTTAATATATGATGATATATTTTAATCCCTCCTTTGGATGAAATTTCTCTGTACTGTTCAGTTGCTGATCAAAAGCTGAACAGGGATCCTACTTGGATGGACAGACACACAAAATTCTTCTTCAGGGGCAGGCCACAAAGTTCATGCAGAATAGCTACAGTTCATGAATAGCTACAAAGTTCATGCAGACACAATCACTGCTCTGCCTCCATCACTTTGCTTCAAAAAATTTCCAGCTTCTTTTACAGCTCCTCAGCTCCCAGTGCAACTGCAGTAAAGGACAGCAGCCCTCTCCCCTCTCCTTGCACTCTACCCACACTGACCTACAAAGCACATCTCCATTTAGTGGCAGCACATTTCACCTCCTTTACTCAAGAATAGGCTTCAGAACTGAACATGGGTGAAATATTTTGGTGCCTTCCTTGTATCTTCAGAGTATTAATTAAAATCCCTCATTTCTCAAATATCTTGTAACATCTGTGCTTTGTTCTTCCAGGGGAAAACTCGTGCCCAAGTCTGACCACATCGAAGACCACAGGCTCGCTGCAAAGTTCAAAAGAGCATTGCTCCTGCTAGCAGAGGCAGCTTTCTTTGCACAGCACTTATGGAAAACTATGAGAAATTGGGATTGCAGACTTCTTACCCCAGCGCCATTTCCAAAATAGCTGTAGGAGAGAAAAGGAACAACCTCCATTAAAAAATGCCATGGTTTGAGTGCCACAGGACATTTCCAAGAACTGCTGCTGCAAGTACTCAATGTACTTTGGTGTACAGAGGGTAAGGCAGGCCCCTATCTCAGAGGGCATGAGAGGCTTGACATAAAGCCTGCAAGTGCTCTGAGGATCCTGGATGAAAAGTGCTCCAGAAGGGCAAATCCTGTCTACTGCAAGTTCAACATCTGAGCGTGCTTCCCACCCCTTTTAATTGGGAATAATACTTCTTTCCATTATTAGTTTAGATAATGGTTAAGAAGAAAACCTTTTTTAAAAAATACATATATGGCGTAGAGAAAATTTGCAATTCAAATTGATATTTTTAATCTTAAAAGTATTTTGGTGGAATGGAGTGAAAAACAGAAAGAAGAACAAGTCCCATAAATCTGTCACTCGCATAGCACATCACTCACAGCTTTCCCCAGCCCACTGAGAAGGAGAGCCATACAGCTTTAAAATGACTTCATTCCCATATTTACATATTTTTAATAGAGCTATGATGAATCTCCTTCCGCTTGACTCCTATTTTGAGCTGTGATATTTTAATCTCCATTCTTGCTGCAACTTAGCAGATGAATGTGCAGTGTGACAGAGCTCAGAGGAAACAGTATAAATAAAGCAAAGTGGAGCTATGACATCTCACATTTTATAGCTTTTTTATTGTAGCCTAAGCATAAACAGAGCACAGCTGTGTTATACATACTGCTGTGAGCACTCCCCCAGCTCCAGCCCCCCACCGCTTTTAAAGACACACAGCCCCACAGAGGATCCTCTGGGTACAACCACTGCTGCTCCAGGCATGGCTAACAGAAGCAAAAACACCCCCTCCACCCCTCTCACTGCCTCCCTTCCTTTATTTTTTTTTCCCCTTTTCCTCCTTCTACTGGTTTGTCCCCTTGCCTCCTTGCCCAGGATGTGACCCCGTGGTCCCCAGCATGCCCACACGGCCAGTGCTGTGCTGCTGCCTACTGAAGGATGCCTTTCTTCCCTCCTTGCTGTAATTTGCCCTCTTTAAGTACACAGACACACATCCAGAGCACAGAAGCAACCTGCAGAAACAGCACTTTGATAAAAGACTTGCAACCAGCAAGTCAAAATATTGCCATCTCTTAGCGGTGGTACTTTACAGAAAGAGCTCTCCTATTTCTCATCAATTCTTGATAGGTTTTCTGCTCTTCACAGAAGTCAGTCAAAAAGAAAGAAGGAAAACATACTAACTTTACTCCTACCTATTTAAAAACAAACTATCATGATGAGTTCCTAGATGAAAAAAAGCCTTTCTACCTCAGTAATTTATGAGATAAGCATAATCATCACCACACATTCCACAAAAATGCTGCCATTTGCAGCCTTAGACAAGAAAATCACAATGCTCATGGTCACTTTCATGACTATAAAAATATAAGGGAAACCCAATAGCCAGCAATTTCCCACACAGCCTCCAAGAATGCTGTTTACCCTTGAGGCTTGTTGAAAAGTTTTATGGCTGGACTAGATTTGAAAGGCCTTTTTCAACCTAGATGATTCTATGAAAGTGCTTCTCCATCTCAAATTTCAGTATCATTAACATAGGCACATTTAACATAAATGTGTTAAATGTTCTGCTCTTCTTTTGTTCTTCCTTCCTTTACCCATTAAAAAAAAAGCAAAAAACCAAAACCAACACATCATAGCATTGCAATGGTCCCAGTGAACTTGAGAACTGCATCCAACTCATCCAAATATAGGGCCAAAGGACATACAGGGAAGCTTTTTGGCTGGGGAGAACCATGTCTCATCTCACCAACTTGCACCAACTTGCTGCTCATCCTCTCCAGCAGTGAAGGAAATTCCAGGGATCACCAGCGGTCACCACCAGAATTTGGGCCACAACCAATTCTGGTCATCCTCTGCTCTCTCCCCTCTACATCCTGCTGATTCTTGAGGGTATTTTCTACTTCACTGCTACCTCAAACATTTTCTGCAGCTTTTTTTCCCCCCTGTCTAGGGTTTCCATATAGACTGGGATAAATCATCAAGCAATGCTCATGCAAGCAAAAGAAAGGTGTTAAAAACAGCGAAATAAAACTATGTTAGATATTCATCAACAATTGTATTTAAAAACTTTTTTAAAAAGAGATAAATTAAAAGCCACCCAGAAAGCCTGTTGAAATTGTTCACATGTGGGAAGCTGATTAAACCAACAAGTTTTCAAAGCTGGGATCTCGGGATTCTCAAGCCTGCCTGAAGTCATCCCCTTGACTCAGCTCTTGGATTACTAAGCCACCAACCTCATACATTTTTTTTTTAGAAAATAAGTAGAATTCCTTTGTTTTGAAAACAGATAATAACTTCTTTAAAAAAACAAAAAAAACCCAAAAAAACAAAAACAAAACCACCACAGGTGTTATCTCACCAAGAGTTACTCATCTGTTCCCTGAAAACCCCTTGAGCTGAAAAGGGAGCAGGAGGCAGGAGAAACCAACCTCAGACTCAGAAGCTCAGTAGGGCCCAGCAAAGCTATCAACAGGAGGTTCCTACAGGCTTCCCACCACTACCATCCAGGCAGGAAATAAACAGATGTACGCTCCATGCTGGCACTACAGTCATCAGCAAAATTTGCTCCCTCTGAACGAGCGAAGACTGAAAGAGAAGGGCCATAAATTACTTTTACTGAGTGAGAAAATAGACAGGAGAAAAGATATAAGAAGAGTTTAAAAAACAAAAGCCACATTTTTTTTTTCACTATGTACCAGCATCTACCTCCTGTTGAGTTTTAACTATATTTTTTCAAATTCATACATGTCATCTTCTATAACTATACCAGCACCAGCTTCAGTTCCCTGAGGATTGTTCCTTGGTGTTTTCTAGGATTGCTGCAAAGCTCAAATACATAAAGCACTGGTCAGTGCCACTAAAAATCAGTGCTTGACATATTAGAATGAAAATAAACGAGACATTGCAATGAAGCCTGGAAATCCAGACTTCCTTACAGCCCTTTGATGCTCTCTGAGCTCCACCTGGAAAAAATCCTGAAGATACCCACAACCACAGTACTAAACATGTTTTGAGTGAGTGTGACAACATCATGGTACAGATTTAATGGCAACAGTGGGAACGGACCCCTTAGGTACTAAAACATCATCTCTGACAGGGACTCTCAGCATTGAAAGCTTAATCCAGGTCAAATAATCTGCAGCTCCAAATCAGACCTCCCCCTTCAGAACTGGCCTAATGGGTAACTAGAATCAGTATGAGATAAAACTTTCTTTGAGTTTCCAGTTAATACTTCTGATCTCAAATTCCTTTGCATGAACTCCCTGCCCTTCGCAGAACTGTTGGTTTGATTAGCACAATCTAAATTGCCTCATAAATTTTAAAAAGCAACAAAAAAACCAACACAAAAATCCCACCCCAACCAAAAAGCATAAACAAACAGAAAATGAACAAAAATCTCAAAAAAAAACCCAAAAAAAAAAAAAAAAAACTAACAACCAAAGCCTCAAAATTCATGGCACATGCAACAATTTATCAACACAGGTGTGGCAATGTTGAAGCATCACCAACTCACTCCCAGGCTGGTGCAATAATGTGTATTGACTGTGTAGCTCTCACCTACTGATTTTGAAGGGTAAATACATCTGTGACCCCAGTTTCTAAAGAAAACTTTTTAGATCATGGAAGATATTTTCCTTATAGGCCACAGCACCTCTCACCAAGAGCTTGCAGCAAAATCAGGAGGAAGACGCTCCAGGCAGGAGCTGGGGGTACCTGCTCTGACAAACAAAGAGACAGAGCAACGGGCTCTTGTTTTTCCTCCTTCTTGTTTAGTTTTTAGTCACAACAAATGAATGAAATGAACCAAAGAAAAGAACTAAGCTGAGAAAAAAACAAAGTAAAATTAGTAACAGGCTAACAGCATATACCCACTGCCTGGGGCAACATACGGCTGATGGATGATGACAGCCAACAGACAAATCCTCCTTCCCTGTCTACTAAACAAATTAGTAATCTCATCAATATCGTCACTGCATCCACCTTCTGCAGCAGCTGCTGCTGCAGCACAACTGCTGCTAAGCTTCAGGGGAAAGGACTGGCTTTGTCTCCTAGTCTGCCAAATCCTGTGGGCATTTAGGGTTGCCACCCTTTGAAAAGCGCATTTCACCTGATAATGAGATTTTTTTTTTTGTTGCTGTTTCTACCTTTGCATTTTTTAAAGAGCCTGCAGAGCTGTGTTTAAAGATGATGGCCACCTGCATGGCATACTCTGAACTCCTAGGAGTCTGCAGAACTTAAACCTTCAGGGCCTTCCTAGCTGTCAGGGTCTTGCCAATTATTGTCTGAGTTCAGAGACCCTAAGCTTGAGGACAACAGGACTTCTCATCTGAGATCTGGCTCTAAACTCCCTTTTGCTCATTACTCCCAAAGTTTCTGTCTTAAAAGGACCACAAGTAATGAGTTTCAAAAATAAAATTGGGTATCCAATACATCTTGATTCCCCCCATCCCCAAACTTTTCTGAGCCCTGTGTAGTACTGGCACTTGCAACATTGCCAAAAAAAAAAAAAAAGACAGCATCATTACCTTCACTTCCAAAACTCATCAGAACAATAATGTAATTCAAACACATTCAAGTCTGGAAAGATCAAATTTTGAAAACAGCACAAACCAGGGCAAAGTGATTTGTTGTAAAAAGTCCGGATTACAAAGCATCCAAGCAAACTCACACACCAATAGCTACAGCAAATTTTCTAACTCCAATTTAACTTTGGCTGGAATTTGGGGGCAAAAAGAGGGAGGTTATAGCCTTTGGAAGAAGGGGAAGCAACTCAACAGGACTAGAAGGATATTGTGAGGTTAAAGATCTTCAAACAGTAAAGCCAGCTACATTTTTTTTATGTCAGCAGTTACATTAACAAACTTATCAATAACTTGCATTATTGAATATTTGCCATTTATTTCAAGTTATCACCTTTCACTTGAAAATATGCAATATATGGAACAACTTCTTTCTGAAGCAACCCACCGGATCTGTGCACAGCTCATAGAATCATCAGAGAATGGCTTGGGTTGGAAGGGAGCCTAAAGATCATCTAGCTCCAACAAAACTCCACCCTGTCATGGACAGGGATGCCACCCTCTAGAGCAGTTCAAGGTCCAGCCTGACCTTCCTCGAATGCTTCCAGGAATCTACAACTTCTCTGGGATTTAAATCTCTCCTACTTTAAAGCCATTCCCCCTCATCCTATCACTATCAGTCCACATAAGAACACACTCTTTTTAGAAGGTATGGGAAGGCTGCTGTTTCCAGGCTGAACAGCCCCAGTTCCCCCAGCCTTTCCTCACAGGAGAGCTGCTCCATCCCTCTGATCATCCTGGTGCCTCCTCAGGACCCATCCTAATGGTCCTTCCCATGCTGGCACCCCAGGGCTGGATGCAGCACTGCAGGTGGGGCTCAGCAGAGCAGGGCAGAGGGGCAGAATCCGCTCCCTGCCCTCTGCCCACAGAGCTTTGCCTGAGCCCAGGATGCCATGAGCCACCTGGGCTGCCAGTGCACACACTGCTGGCTCACGTGCAACTTTTCAGTCAGCAGAACTCCCAAGCCCTCCTCCTCAGGGCTGCCCTCAATGTGTTTTCCTCTGTTACACTCTGGGATTGCCCCAGCCCAGGTGCAGGACTTGTTGGACTTCATGATGCTCCCATGGGCCCAGTTCTTGAGTTTGTCTAAGGTCTGTCTGGATGGCATCCTTCCTTCTGTTGTGTCAGCTGCTCTGCTCCTCTTACATCATCTGCAAACGTGCTGAGGGTGTGCTCAATCTCACTCTGTCACTGATAAAGATACTAAAGAGCCCAGGTCCCAAAGCAGAGACCTAAGGGACCTGTGTTAATGCCTTAATTGCAGGAATTTACCAAATATTCACTAGAAAGCTTCATGGTTGCATTAGAATTTTTTCATCCACATGAAATCTAAAGGTGTTCACAGCAATGACTGATGATTAATTTCACTGACTCAGCCTTTCTAGTTGCTAACAGCTAAAGTTTAATTTATTTCAGGACCAGTGTCTTCTCTTGGGGTCAGCTAAACCAACAAAATGTGTTTTCTCCTGTTTGCTTCCGTAAGTGACTCCATGAAAAATTCACAGCATTTCTTTGTGCTGTAGTGTATCCTGTATTCTGTATCCTGTCACTTTGGCAAAGGGTCGTGGTTTGACCCTGGCCAAGCACCAGGCACCTCCAAAAGCCACTCACTCACCCTCCCTAGCCACAGCAGGGCAGAAGAGAGAAAAAAATTAAGGAAGGCTTCATGACCTGAGATAAGGACTGGTAGAAAACACTCCAAGGGCAGAACAGGCTCGACTTAGAGATACAAAGTGAGCTAATTACTAACAAAGTCAGAGGAGGATAGTGAGAAGTAAAAAATAAGCCACCACCAAAACCAGGCCATGTAAAACCAACACACAGACACACGTTCCTGGAACTCCTTGAGTCACAATTAATACTGGATTTATGTTCTAGTTCACTAATTCATGTGCCTACAGAGACTTCGAGAATGAAACTTAAATACTGAAAGATCTTCACCAGCCAGACTGAAATATTTCACCATTTTAAACCAAAACCTCCCATTTACATATTTTCCAACATTAAATATCTTGCTAAGTAGGCAGTTACTGTTTCTCCTACATAATAAAAAAGAAATGAAACAATACTTTCAAAAATGTATCAAGTAACAATAGAAATAAAAATTTTGCTACTATATGTGATTTTCTCATTATCCCTCCCTCCCCTCCTTTTTTTGGTGGTTTTTTTTGTTTTGTTTTGTTTTGGTTTTTTGTTGGTTTTTTGTTGTTGGGGTTTTTTTGTGGTTTGTTTTTCTTTTTTTGATGTTCTGTCACATGTGTCATTATCATGTCCCACCCCCAATTATTTAACCATATCATAGGCATATTCCCTTTAGCACTTCATCATACACAAAAAATGTTCTATTGCTTCATAAACTCCATCACAATGAACATAATCCTTTAGTTAAGTGCCAATTAATTATTAAAAACATTCATTGAGGATTAACAATCATGAAATAGATACAGTTCTATTATGTAGTTGTTAATCCTCAATAAATCTACTTGTAAGAGACAGCATTTTAGTAAGAGAGCTAGTCTGCTTAAACTAATGCCTTATATTTAATTAGATAATTATTGCATGTTAAAAAAATACATTCATTAGTTTTATAACTATGTAACAGGCATATTTCTAATAGAGAGATTAGCAATCCTCAGAAACGAGATTTTTTAGTAATCCCTTGTATTAGCATTCAAGAGCTACTCTGCAACATGAAGGCCACTATGCTGCATCTTTCCTGCTTATACAAACACAGGCCAGGAAGGGGTTAATGCTCCCTAATCCACACTTTTTTTGGGCCCCAGGATGAGGACAGGAGAGTGTGAAGTTCACCTGCCTACAAATCCTGTATTACCTTGCAGCACCTGAGCTCACAGCTCTCCAGAAAGGAGCCCCATCGCTCCTAACACCACCATACCACATGGCCAGACAGCCGCCTTGGTTTTCAGACAGGGGGCTTGTTCTGAAATGGGTCAGTGGAACCAATCAGATAAATTTCTCTAACAACAAAGAGCTCACTAGGACTTCCAGCTCCTTGGAATAAGGCTAAATGTGTATCCAGCTCTAAAGAGATGAATTTCTTGCCATTTTGTTTCTCATACTTCTTTTAGTTTTGCTATCTTCTTAAAGAAAAGGAGGAAATTAAAGAAAAAAAAAAGGAAAACAAGGAAAAAAGAGCAAGGAAAAGCAAGGGAGAAAGAGGAGAAAAGAGAAAAAATTAAAGAAATTAGAAAAAAATGAAAAAAAAGTAAAGAAATGAGAAAGAATGAAAAAAGTAAAGAAATGAGAAAAAAGGGAAAAAATGGAAAAATTGACAAAATGAGAAAAAATAGAAGAGAGGGAAAAAATAAAAAAGAAAAACGAGAAAAGAAAGAGAAAGAGAAAAAGGGAAAAAAGAGGAAGAAAGAGAAAAGAAAAGAAAGAGGAAAAAAGAGAAAAGAGTGAAAAGAGTGAAAAGGGGGAAAAGGGAAAAAAAAAAAGACAGTGAGGCATATCCTGTTGTTCTTCTGGTACCAAACTGTAGCTGGGCACAATGCCTGTTTCTGGGACTGAAGCTATGGGAGTGATCTATGGCATAAAAACCACTGAGTAGCCCTCTTAGGAAATAAGCTTAAGGTCCCTCCCAGCCCAAAACATTGTATGATTCCATGATGAGGTGATCAGTAGCCCCTCGGCTGAAGCTGTCAGGGGCTATCTCGTGAAACAGTAAAAATATAAACAGATATCCTGCACCTCTGGAAATCCCTTCTCCCAGCTGATGGTCAGTACCATTACCTGACAAAGGTTGCTTGTGGGATGGAGTTTCTGATGACCCCGATCCACCCCTATAGTCAAATTTGTCTTGCCTTTTTTTCCCTTGCACTTCAGTGATGAGCTGATTTTAGTGAGTGCTCTCTTTGAAGAGGTGTTAGTTCCTGAACCAGAGCCAGTGCATTGCAGCTCAGCAATAGTAGACCTTGTTTTCTTATGGTGTAGGGGATACATCTGTAATTCTGTAAATCTGTGACTGCTTACACCCCCTTTTGGAACCAAAAGTGGAGAAAAAGGAAGACAGTAGTCAGACAGCATCAAAAAGCACAGATTTTGGCTACTATTTTTAGATTTGTATTGACACTGTAAGTGATCTATGTTCCTTCTTTGAAGTGATGCTACAGCAGCTCAAAGTTAACTTCAGTATGTTTTTTTAAATGTCACAAAAGTCCACTTAACTTGGCAAAAGTATTTAATCTTTAATATGAAGATGGAACTGCTCTGGATTTCAGCTACAGGGTTATAGTCACTGGACCACTCATTCTGATGCAAACATTCATTTTGTACACTTCATAAATGTCCTAAATTTTAAGAGTAACATTCTGTAATAAAAGACAGTAAACAGCATGTTCTGAATTTTCAGCATAGCAAATGCTCCAACAAGATTAGCAAGAATCCTTTCAGGATCAGTAGTTTTTTGGTAAATTCTGCTGTTAGACCAGTGATGGGAAAGAAACCTTTTCTTCTTCAGAAGACAATCCTTCCCCATTTCTCAGGCCTTCCCTATTTCTGCATGGTCTGATAGGTACCCTATTCTCCTGCCCAGCTCAATTCCCCAGTTATCCCATACCTCCTTTAATGTTTTTTAAGATAAACTTTTAATATGAGGGTGGCAGAAACAGGGAAAAAAGTCCTATAAAGTAACTAGTGAGTAGTATCTGCTTGAACAACTGTCTGCTCGACACAGCTGCCAAGGAAAAGTGAATTTCCCAAGAGTACCCAGAGGGGAATGGATACCTGGTCCTGTCAGTCCTGTGCTGCTGCTGCACAGTTCAGCCTGCTCAGCTGAACAAGTGACCCCACACCAACAGCAAGCCCGTGGCAAGGAGGGAAGGAATGAGGAAAGGGGGAATCACAGGGCTGCCTGAATGTGCTCACACCTACTGCCTGGACAGCCCCAGCACCACCACGAGGGATATGGAAAAAGCACAGTTACCCCTGGGACAGGGTCAGGGCTGCACAGCACTCACACCAGCGAGGGAAGGAGCTGTGTTAGTCCCTCCTGCTTTACAGTACCACAAACTCTGTCTCACTCTGCCTTCCCTCCCAATAACTTATCCAGAGTTTTCCCAATGAGGAGACCTTTTAAAAGTTTGACAGCACAGAGGGAAGAACAAATACTTAAACTCCATGGCATTGGGAAAAAAAAAAAAAAAAAGAAAAAGAGGGGGGGAAAAGGATTGCAGGCCTGGGATACCACTGGAAGAAACAAAGTGACCTTATGGTTTGAGCAGCATGAGAGAAGGAAGAACCCAACCTCCCACTCCACAGACCCCTACTTTGGGCACAGCTTCCCCACGGAGCATGGAGCACAGGCATTTATTCCTGTAGAGTGGCAGTGCCCAGAGCCCAGGGTGCTGTGGGCACTCCTGTTTGTGCCTCGTGGAGCAGCCAGAGCACCGTCTGCTCTTGCAGCAGCAGCACAGCACCTGGGAGCTGCAGTGACAGCCCCTCCACAGAGCCACGGGGATGCTGGGCTGGGCCCCTGCCTCTGCCCAGCAGCATCCCAAAACCAAGAACCTGCTTTGAGATGGGAGCACAAGGACAGGAGACATTTATCAGTTACAGCTGTTTGAGTGACTGGTAATTGCAGCTGGGGGTCTGTCATCTCACGTCACACGGAGCAGGAAAATGGGTCAGATGCAGTGGGTTTGGTTAAGTATTTAAACTGAAAAGGTGCTATTTTCTTTTAAATTATAGAGTCTTTACTGGCAGTAAGGTTACTGATGCAAGGCTTTCTAGCTTTAAAACATAACAGGGACATGCCCTCTGAGGGTCAGGCTTTCATTTGCCAATGTTAATTCTCAGCTGCCTGTTACTCGTCCTTCATTGTAGCCCCCGTCTCAGCTGGGCACGCTCCTGATTCCCTGCTCTATCCAGACGGTCCATGTAAATAGTGTTTATGTTAAGGAAGTCATGTTCTGTGTGACTGGAGCACATAGAAACTGATGTTGTTGTCACTTTAGATTAAGCTCTCATTTTAGCAAAGGAGGCAATTGGAGCAGGCAGCTGAGTGGCCGAATGAAATATTCAGCTCATTTCATTTAAAGCTGCCCCCGTCTCCATTGTTCAGGCTGGCAGGGCTGATTAACCCTTGCTGTTGCTGTCACAACAATGCTCACTCTGTCTCCAGATCCAAACACTCAGGCAGGTTTCAAAGGTCAGCAAGGTGATATTTGTCAGGGCTTTTTCCTCACAATTAATGAACTTTAAGGAAAAGGCATATTAACCCTTCAAGTCTCCAGCACTTTGTAGAGAGGAGAAATAAAACAGTACTTAGCAGTGGTCAAGGATGCTCTCCATGCTCAATGCTCAAGGCAAGCAGGAACACTGCTCCCCTTAACCACAGCTTGGCACCTGACACCTGTGAACATCCTGCTAAGCTTGAGCTAACCCCAAGCACTTAATGAGCTCTTCCTCGTGCAAAATTAGACACTTGGGATTTGTTTTTTTGCAGAAATTGTTGACAGTAAATAACACGCCAAAACAAACCTAAGATCTAGTCAAGAGAAAGCCGTGGCCAGGGCTGCTGTGGGTGTTCAGCTGTGGCCTATCTGTGTAGTCTGTCTGTCTGCAGCACAGCAGCCCAAGGCTTCCAGCACTGCCGCCATGGGGGTGCTTACCTACAGCCATCCCAAAACCTTGGGAAACACTTGATCCACAGCATCACCACTGCACAGCCCTTCCTCCCAGGGAACAATCTTAAGGACTTTGCCAGGGTGCAATGGCTGCTGCAGGAGAAGCAGTGAATGCTTAAATATGCAACGCCCGACATCGCAAAACCAGAAAGAGAATTATTAAATGGCCTCCCTTTGGTTTGACTTGTTGCAGAGATTCTGTTTATGGAATGGCCTAATGCTGTTTCATGACAGGCACCTTCAAACCCAGTTCTGCTTGTGCTCTGTCACTTACTGCCTTATGCTGAAGGGCCTGATGCTTCAGAGAGCTCAGCAGTACCTGCTCGCAGCACAGGGCTTGGGCTCCTTAGCTCAGGACATAATTAGAAACAAGACACAGAATATTCTTGGCAAAAGTGTTAGTAACAGCCTCAAACGCTGTAATGTAAAGCCATCATAAACTGCAATATCAAGAGTAATAGCATTTTATTTTTAATGGGAGGTTTGGTCTTTTAAGACAACAGCTCAAATACAGAAGATGAATTTTCTTATAATCACACTGACAAGTACTGTACCAATTTTTCCATTTCATCTGTATTTTGCACTAAATTGCCCAAAAAAAGTGTCTCTATTAAAAATTCCAGTAGTTAATTCCAGTAGTTAAACTACAGCCATACTGGCAGCAGATAACCACAGAAGTAACTCTGTTGTGGAGCAGCTGAAATCATAACTTCCCACCCCCCCTGAGACACTGAACTATATGTATATACTTGTCTCTCTCTACTGCTAAGACATTTCTCTAGGATACAACAGAATTGGGTATCACTGATAAATGGATAAACCTCATAAAATAATACTTATACTACCTAAATTACCAATTTCCAATAGCCTTGCAGCTACATTTTACTGTGACATTTCACAGCGTAGTTCATATGAGAATATCCTGTAAGAGCACTCACACTAATACTCTCTACTTGCATATATAGTATAATATTCCAGCTTTGCTGTAATGATTTCTACAGAGCCAAAATCTCATCAATTGCATGTTTGCTTTACTGGTTATCTAGATAAATATGCAGTTATCTATGAATAACTTGTGAACGCAGATAATAGTGAGTTAAGAGAAGAATATAAACATTAAACATGATATCTTAGGTGTAATTATTGCACACACAGTTTAACTACTAGCACTTTTTTTTTTCCATTTGGTACACTGGAAAGTTTATTACCTGATTCCTATATTCTATCTATATCTGCTTAAAATTTAGGGTCCCACTCAAGAAGATCCTTCAATGCTGTTTAAATGCGTAAGTATCCTAATACCTACAAATAAAATATACATCTGTTATACTGAAACAAAGAAGTGCTACATGTTATAATGAGACCCTTTTCTTCAAAGACTAACCTCTTAAATCTCACAAGCAATGAATGAAAACACCTTTTAGTAATCCCTTTTGATACTTTCCTGAACAAGAAGTCATACAAGAAGCACACAGACGTAGCTAAGCTCCCATAATCAGTCTAAATATGAGTGGTTGTAAAACCAAGTTTATGTTATGCATGAACATATTTTAGACCTATGCACTGAGAACAGTGAAGTGCTTGACATCTGGAGTTAGACAGTGGTGAATTGTAGCATGCACACATCACTCTCATCTGCATATATATCTATTTTCAGAATAACCAAGGCTCAAACACCCCCAGCTTTCCACTAATTTAAAAGCATCATTCATTTGAAATGTTAAGATAAAGCCCAAAAGGATAAACCCACCAAAACTCAGCTGTGACAGTGTTGTGGTTTAGTATTTCCCCCCCTCACTACATTTTATTAAAGACCCTGAACAAACAACCCATACACAAGCAAAACCCACACACAAAAACATACCCTGCTACCCTGACACCTGCCCACCTACACCTCCAAAAAGCCCCTAACTCAGGGTGGCAAGAACAGAGACGGACGGGCTCTGCAGAGGGGAGGAAATAAAACGCAAAGCATCAGAGGTCCTGCAGAAAGCACGGCTGGTTCCAGAGGCAGATCTGTCCCCTGCACGAGCCAGGCAGCATCCCAGCACGGGGCTGTGGCAGCCCGCAGCCAGAGGTGCTGTTTTGGCAGGAGAGTCTCAGGGGCTCCCAGCGCCGCGGTCATTAGAACCATGGCACCTTCTGAAGGAATCGAGTTATTAACCTCCCTGGCCCCAGACAAATTTAAACCCAACTAACTCAGATTTCTCTGAGGAATCAAGGCACGTGTTTGTAAATTGCTTGGATATTCAGCATGATGAAAGATGTTACATAAATGACAGTTACTAATATAATAGTGGCAAATGGGTCAGGAGGAAGATTTCAGCACTGATTTAGGCTGTTGTTTCTAGCCAGCATCAAATATTGTTGAAGTTTGGATACAGATGTCTTAAAAGAATCAATATGGCAGTCACCTTTTTAATATTACAAATCCATTTGAAATTACAAATTGTTTCTCTGGTTTGAAGAAAAACTTGGAATAAACTCTTCAAAGAAAAAGCTCAACCCAAAATGATAATTCCTTATATTTGGTGCAGTCTAGGATTAAAGATTTGAGTTTGAACTCTAATATTGTCACCTACTGATTACTGCCAAAGAAATCCCCCGGCAACATTCGTAAAGCAAATTTTCCCAAAGCAAAGAGAAAAAGGCATGGTATCCCCATTGCCCAGGAAGATGTTGTAATCATATGAATTAAACTAACATTTTTCTGAAAGAAAACAAAAAAAAAACCAAAAAACATAAAAGCAACCTGAAAAACACAACACAAACGAAGTTTCTCATTGCAACCCAACCAGAGATCTTGTGTCCCTACGGAGCATTCCACTGGCATGGATGGAGGTGCAGAAGGGTAAAGTTCAATATCTAAATTTGCCAAAGATCCTATCCCTGGTGTTATTAGCTTCATTGCTACTGTTGCCTGGCCAAGTTCAACAACCATATGTAAACAAAAATATGTGAACATATCCACAGACACCAACTTCCCTGCAATTCCAAGCACCCAGTAATCATTTACAGATCACGTCCAGCACTTTCCCAGTCCTGTTCTGAAATAGATTGTAACCATCAAGCAATGGCACCACTTCACAAAAAGAAATGAAGTGGATTTGCTCTCAGATTTGAAGTCAAAGAATATACCAGAAGTAAAGAGCATGTAATTACCCAAATGGCAATTTGCCAAAGCAGAAACTGCCTGAGCCAGTGCCTCCCAACTCAGAGGTGGAGGCCTTGACAACTGGTGTCACAAGCCTAACTAAAATTAAATCAGACAAGTTGGGCTCACAGAACAAAATGTGACTCCTGGGTTTGCCAGCAGGGGAAGACTCTGGAAGCTGGTCCAAGGTAAAGGTCTGGCTCTTGGTGGATACAGGGAGTTTTACATAGGTTGTGAGAAATGAGGCAGTAACTGGTTATCCACACACAGAGAGAGTGCATCTTTGTGCAACATTTCTCATGGAATGGTTATGCAAAAATACCAGTCTGATTACAACTGACTTTTTTTGGTGGAAAATGTGGTAAGGAAGATGATGTCAAAAGTCAAATACTGTTCATCAAATTATAAACATTAACTCCCAGAAGACTATAGTACTTTCAATGTAAAAATGAACTCCCAGAAGATTATGTTAATGCTATTAACTTCTTCAAGAAGTTCCCTGCAAGGTAAAAATTAAGAAAAAAACCCAAAGATCTCACATACCTATGCTCAAATCTGAGGTGATTCATTGTGACATTTGAGAAGAACCTGCACTTAGTATCCTTCCTGTCACAGGCACATGGTGAGGGGTGTTTTCTGCTAATAGTATTTCTACCAAACCATGCCAGAAAGAAAGAGGCACTTCAGAGAGACTGTTCAGGCGAGCTTCATCAATCTTCTAGATCAATAAAAAAAACTTTAGCACCCCAAAGTCATCCAAGATACTAAAGAGAAGTTCCAGAATTCTGTGACTATACTTCATGCCCACAGCTGTTTATCAGGATATATGGAAGGCCAAGGAATCCAGATTTACAGAACATTTAGTAAGGCTTCAGAAACTTTTTGGTGTAACTAGGCCTAGGACAGAGTGAGCCCGATCAATTTATGGGTTTTGGTGGAAACTATGCAAAATGTAGTGGTGGTTTCAGCTGAGTTTCATTCTAGGGTTTGGGGTTTATTCAAAGCCTGAACTCTAAGGGAAACTAAAGGGACGTGAAACCATGCACCATGAAACTGAAACAAGGCTTGCATGAACATTGAAAAGACAATTTCATGAAGTGAGGAAAAGGGGAAAAGCCCCAACCAACAAACAGGCCTGAAGCTTCAAATTCACCATACATACAGTGCTAATTCCAGTCTTCACTATTGTTATCTCTGAGAAGTCATTCCTCATACTTCACACCCACCTGGGAAATTCAAGGTCAAGAGAAATTACTTGCATTCATTAAGGTTTCCAGATTTTTAGTTGGGAGGACATGGCTCCATATCATCCACTCTCAGTCAAGAGTTAAGATTAAAACAACAGCATTTTATTGATTCAGGTTTAAACTTAAAAACATTTATACCTCACGTCCATCTTTCTTTTGAGCTATACCCAGTATCATCATCCTTGACTACAAGTGAAAACAATGCATCATGAATCTATAATAACCTCTTCATTTGCTTTGCAACATGGATTTTTGTCTGGTTAAATGTCTCAATTACTCCCACTTACAGGTTATCCACATATGGACTAAGAGCTGAACCCATTTGAGAATTAGCTTTTAACAGCTGACCTGGTGCCTCAGCAAGTGTTTTACACAGTCTCCTGGGAAAAAGCACATTCATGAGCAAGCCTGGAATCACAAACCTGCTCCCAGGAAAGGCAAAGCACGTCACTACTTATCACACAGAGGATTCAACTACCCTACTGCTACAATGCTGCTCAGTGGCCAAGTGACACAGCAGCATCAAATATTATTTGCAGAGAGAGCCATCTGCCTGCCATCACACAGGAGGGTGAAATCGCCTACCAGCAAGTGAGAATGGAAAGAGATGACAGAGTTTCATATGAGAAATATAAAGGGAGAGGAAAGATTACAGCCAGCAAAAAGTACAACAAAAATTAATTATTTAGAGGCTAGCATCCGAGCTTGCTATTGGATCTATTAACATCATATCCCAAATAATTATAGGGTTTCCCACTACCCTCACACTAACTGCTAGTGCATTTTTATAAATTGCTGTTACATAAAACACCATGTGTTTTTAATGTCCCTCTAGTATCTGAGCAGTTATATGCATTATAGTTCTGTATTTTCACATCATTGAAGAATGATGGCTTCAATTCACCACCTCTGTGCTGATGACTCCCACATCTCACTTCCAACCAACCTTCTATCTAAACACATATTTCAGCCAGTTTTGCTTCAACTTACAACTGTTAAAATCTTTTTCCCTGTCTGCTACTGAAGACTCAACAGCAGTGACTTCAGACATGCTGATGGGACAGAACTTTGCCTTTTTTTATATTTGCATTTAAAAAGAAAAAGACTATAAAATATCGAATGGATCTCTACAGTTACAGTCAAAAGCGTTAGAAAAGGTCAGAGTGCTTCTAGGCTCGGTACGTAAACTACTGAATAAATGATATTTTTTTAAAAATCATCATTATGAGTTTTAACAGATAAATCAATGAACCACCACTCCTTCCATCTGGCTGGTAAAACCATATACCAGCAAGTTCAGCTTATTAGAGACCATGACCACATTTACACCTCCTACCTAGCAATGGCTATCAAAGACTCTGTAACAGCTTTAAGAGACCAACAGTAAAACAAACCCAGAGAAACAGCAATAAATTTAAGTATCTACACAGCTCCTGCTGCCATCCACACTCCATGGCCTCAGTGCTCACCCATGGAAAGAGCCCACCCATGCCAAAGCCAGATTTTAAGTTTCTGGCCTTTAGCTAAATTAGCAACTGCAGCCCTTGATGCTCTGGTTTGCCCCAGATTGGAGAGGCAGCCACACAGAGGAGGGTGGTGTTCTGGCAAAAGCATCCTTAGAAGAGGTGGGGTTAAAAGAGGTGAAGGTACAGCCAGCTCTTGAGGCACATGAAGCTTAAGCAACCTGGAAATCAAAATGGGTGGGTTTCATGTCTCCTACTGTTCTGATCTTCCTCCAGCATGGAAAATCACGGCCCTTGTCACTCAATAAAGAGGAAACACAACCTTGGTGTAGCTGTTCATATTTCATCAATTAATTAATGCCACTGTGGGGTCCCCATCATTCTATCAAGTGTGCTGATGCTCCAAGGATGTATCACACAGGCCATGGCAGAGACAGGACATGTTCTTGCCTAGATAGTAATCCCATAGGTTTTCCACCAGAACAGGGTAAGTAGCTGCTCAAATTGCAGTTCCTACCTAAGGAATGCTTATGCTGTTCCCTCATCAATTCTACCATGCACAGCTTGCTAAGGAGTTCACCCTGTTCCCAACCTGGAACTGTGAGGGAAGAACAGACTCAATAAAGGCTCAGAGGTTTTGTTCAAATGGGTGTAGAGAGAGAATTTAAGCTTCACACATCCTATCTAAGTGGTCCAAAAAGAGAGAAAGAAATCTAAAACTCTGGACTTGCACACAATTTTTCCAGCTCTCCCGTCTGTTACACAGACTAGACATTTTGCAGATTTCTTGGAGAACTTCCTGGCAACCACAAGCAATCACCAGGGCAGGATGCATATGTGTTAAACTGAAATCTTAAACAAAATCATCTTTTTGAGCTTCAAACTTTTTTTTTTTTTTTTTTAAACTGTGAGTTCTGGAAAACGGCTTATTATTTTATTTCGCTGCAGCTAGTTCAGCCATTCAGAAACAAGAATGCTCACCACAGAAACAGGAGGGCTGAAAAGGCTTAGGGATCACCAATGGTGTTTTGCATGGCCCTTCTGCAAAGAAATCGCACTGGTCTTTTTTTCTGGCCATCTTATTTCTATTATGGTGATTTTTCTTTGACCCCATGCTGTTTTGGTTCAGATCCAAATGAAGATTACAACGTGTTTTTTCAGGCACACCCACCTGAACAGACAGACTCTTCCTGATTATTAAATCAAACAACCTGGGGTCCACAAGGTCAACAGCTCTGTTTGCTCCAGAGCTGTTAATCAAGCAAGAATTAACACACTAAGCATAGGGGAAATTGTCAGTTAAGAGTCAATAAAAGGACTTCACCTCCTTGTGGATCCCTAATATGTTAACAGCTTTCTCTTGGATGGACAGCAGGTGCCACAAAACAAAGTGTGACCCCACGTCACTGGTAATGTGTAGTTTGTTGTTTTTTATGTTCAAGGACATGGTGGAAGTTCACAGCTTTCACCAAGATTTCTCCTCAACAAATGACACGGCACCATCCACTTCCAGGGGGCGATGGGGGCATGAGGAATGGATTAGGAATAACTTGCCCACAATATAAATAAATGCCCTCCCCTGTCACAGGCAAAACCTCACAACTGCTGCCACAAGAAATACGAAATAATTGAGTGTTGAAAAATCCAGGGCATTGTCAAAGTACATTTTCCAAAATTACTCAGCATCATTAATAAAGTTGTTAGTAATTAATGAAACAAATCACCTGAAAAGCCCTGATGAATTTATGGGTTTTTAACCAATAAATGTGTTCTCAGTGTGCTGTTATTCACCCCGTTACATAAGCAGGTAAACAGTGAGAGAATATCCTTTCCTTTAACTACACATAGGGTTGGTGAATTTGATATACTTACATCCCACTTGCACTAAAGAAAATGAGCAGAGATTAAGCTGCTTGCAGAAAGCAACACATAGGAAGCTGCTGCCTGTGATGGGATAAGACCTCAAGTGAAAATTCTGTGCCCACTCCTGCTCCCTATAGCTCTCCACTTGGGACTAGTGCATTAAAAAAAAATAAAAGGGGCAAAAAAGATCTGAAAGTGCTAAAACCAAGGGTAATCAGAGCCAGCCTTCACTACAGAGGGGGAGAGCAGTGAAGCAAAAAGGGACAAAGTCAGTGTCACCCTAGAATCACTAGGAAAAAAAGACCAAAGGAGGAGCACCTTTTGTCCCACAAACAAAATTTCTACAAATACCTGTGTTACAAAGGACTCACCCTGAAATGAGGAAATTCCCACTGGCAGCCCAATCTTAAATATTCCCTCTAAAAATCAAGGACAGAGCAAAATGCCAGCAGGCCTCTGGTGGATCCCACAAAAGCTACCAAGGTCTCCAACAAAAAAAACCACAAATTCTAAGCTCTCCTAAATTCCTCTTCAAGACAAGTAAACTTGAGTAACTAATGGAAATCAGGAAATCTGCAATGAGCTGCTCAATAATTCTTTGCTAAAGGGAAAGAAGATATAAAATAATTTATGTGTATTCTCCGTGATCCTGCTCTAAAAATCTCAGGCAAAATACACAAATCGTTATTTTATTTAAAAGAAAGAGGGAACAAAAAGGTAATAATCATAGTTATTTGATCTAATTATTCCTAAAGGAATCCATAAGAGACTAGAAAATGTTTAAAAAACACCAACCATGATTTGCTACCTGGGGAGAATAAAAAACATCCTAGAAGGAAACACAGGTGAAAAAATAATGAAATTAGCATCTCCAAATTGTTTAAAAAAGGATCTTCAGCCTAAAGAGAATCAACAGCATAGCTTTAAGGACAGATAAATGGCTGCCTCGAGGATCTGTCTTACCTCCTCTTTTTTTTTTTTTAAGTAATACCTTAATTTGCATAGTAATAACCCAATTATTGTAAGATTAAGTGACAGAAATCTCATTATTACCGTTCCTACAAAACAGTCGATATTCCATTCAGTACCTTTTAATGTTACACACCTTAAAACATAATTATTCCAATATATGCTCATTCATCTTTAATGCAATTTCTTTAATAATAATAAAAAAGACTCTTCTGTAATTGTTAGGGCTTTTTTGGTTGAATATATTATTGTTTAAACATGATTTTCCTCCTCCAGGCTGCTATAGAAACAAGCAAAGCCAACCAGCTGCTTAGGGGCACGCTCCCTCCCCTCTTCCCAAGAGGGAGTCCACCAAGAGGCCTAAAGCACATATGTTAAAATATGTTGCAACAACTCTCCATCTCCCCACTCCCTGCTTCTTCCCACGCTGAGAGCTGGTCATAAGACAAGCTTGCAAACAAAATCAAATATACAGCAGCACCAGGCTTCTGAGAGCTATTTGTGTTCAGGGATTGCTGCTATGGGGAGAGGGGGAAGGAAGGGTTGGTGGGTCTGGGGCTGTGGGAGGAGGAATCAGAGGCATGGGGCTCACCTGCTACAGGCATTCTCAGCTCCAATTAGAGAGATAATAAACGGGATAAGTGGTCAGTTACCAGATTAACAGCAGAAAGGAAATGGGGGAAGGAGATAGGGCTGGCTCCATCAGAAGGACACAGCCCCACATATGTTCTGCTTCAAAAACATGTCACGAGCAGTTAGGAGAGGAGAAGCAGCAGCCACCACCTGGACAATCCCATCTAGCTCAAGGTAGGGCTGGGGAGCCTTTCACAGGCGTATCTTCCACACTGCTTCTTCCAACCCTAGACATGCTGGAAAAAACTGAGGCTTGGTGGTACCAGGTGTCTGTCAGGAGCCTGTACAAATTCAGTCCCTGCTCCAAGCCCAGTGCTTAATGGGCTTCCACAATCACTCACAGGGGCTGGGAAGGAAAGGATTGTAAACAGCACCCCTTGAATAGACAGCTCCCCTCCCAATACATCCAGAGCAGCTCTCTGAGAGAAGTTGGTGGGTGACATTCTTCGTGGAAACACACAAATTCAGCTCACTTGGCACTCGCGCCATCGCTTATCCCACCATCGCTAAAAGCAGTAAATACAAGATGCAATTTCACAGGAGTTATTTACTGTTTAATTTTTGTGAAAGCCTTCTGTCAAAATGGCATGAAGGAGAAGTAATTTGGTTAAGCTCTGATTCCCAAAGTCCTTTACAAGCACCGAGACGCCGCGGGTCCAATGAAAAAGGGAAAGCACGCTTTGCTGGAAGCCATCCCCGGGTGGGAGAACTCCAAGGGATTTTCAGTGCTGGCAACACAGCTTGCTGCTATTGGAGGTGAGGGAGGCAGTCCACCTCCTGTCCCCAGTCCCTGTGGGGCTCCGCACGGCCTCTTGGTTCTGCCCAGGATCTCACAGAAGGGAGACCACATGCCAAGCCAGCAGGGATAGGACCACGCCTGGCACTGCCCACAGCCCTGCATGGAGGATGAACTCCAGGGCAGAACAGCTGGGCTTCTGCTCTGAAGATTTTGACCACTTCCCTAATGGTTCTGGTTATGACAAGTTTCCAATTATACCATATTCCACAGAAAGCAAATTAAAATGACTGTCTTTACTTGAAAATAAAATAAAGCAGTGAATATGCTAATGATTTTTTTCTTACATTCTTATCTCATTTCATGCCTTTAAACAGAAAACCTTGTGAATCTTACTATGAAAATTATCAACAAAGACTAAACAGCCTTCCATCTTACACCAAAACTTGGAGAGCTGAGTTTATACCATCCTGACCCAATCTGACTGAAATTGAAAACTTTTCCTCTTCCATTAATAGCTTTTCCAATTCAGCAGTTCAAAGCCACAATCCCTCACAGCCTATGCAAGGATTTGGGATCATTTTATAAATCTGTGTGGCAAATGAACATGAAAGAGAAACTCTCCTTATAGCTGGGAACTATCCTTTGGGGGGAAAAATGTTATTAGCTTTTTAGAGAGCATTTGCAAGGGTAATTTGCACTACAGCATTTCTTTTTATTGGCCTTGCAAGCAAGTGTTGAAACAATTTGTCTTATCATATACATTCACTTTGAATAGGGACCTCATGTGAAATGCTCCCCTTGAAACAAGGAACAATGGCTTCAAAAACCAACACTAAAAACAGTTGAGTGTGGCAATAATTTATTTCATCAAAAATATTCAAAGGGAAAGAGGAAAGCAAGAAGGAAAGGATAAATGAATGAGGGAAGGAAAAGCTTCTGATTAGGTCTGTCATAATTTAAGGCAGCTATGCCAAAGCTCCCAGTTTGGTCACAACAATTTATAATTCACACGTATTATAACAGGAGGGGAAATTGCTACTCCTGGACATTATTTGTGTTTTATTGCTTCTTAAGAGTCCTCAACCAAACCCAGGGCCTCAGCCTGTGAGATTCTGCACAAACAGTACAGAAACACCTTTACTACCCACAGCCAATTCCCAACAGACATCCAGCTGTAAGTCAGGATTTCCATGAGCTCTTATGGACAGCAGCTGAGGATGCAGCATTTGATACAGGGCGTACAGAAGTCACTGAAAATCATTCCCCTCTTTCAGGGTGCATGGAAGAAGCAAAGCAGCACATTGCTCCTGAGAAAGTAAAACTGAACTCTCTGAGTCACCTCACCCTGCTCTGTGGGACAATTCTTCAGTGCAGAACACTCTGAGCAAAGAGAATTGACCTCTTTTATGCTCTTCTGGTACAACAAAATGCAGACTGCAGATCTCCCTTCTGAAAGTGGCATTTCATTCCACCAGGGCAAATAACTTCCATGGAAAGGAAGGAAAAAAACTACTCATGACAAGGAAACAATACCACATTTGCAGTGAAGTTACACATCATTTGAATTGCAAGTTCTTTCTTCTGCATCAAATCAGTCCAAAAAAGACCAATGGAAGTATAGTAAGAAATAATAAAATCAAAGGTCGCCAGTTACATATGTTTCTAGTGCTGATTCATCCCTACAGCAAGAATTCAGTTTGCAGATGCCAGCCCCAGAAGGCAGTTTGCTAGTGCAGCTCCCTTCTCCTTTCTTCTGGAGCTCAAGGGATTCCCAAGGGGTGGTGAGAGCCTGTTGCTCACAGGCTAAAACAATTTACTCCTTCTATTGCTGCAGCTTTTCTGTCTCCCATCTCAGTGGTGTACTGGGTACAATAACTAAAATTTAGGTAGCAATACTACTTCCTCTGCATTTTTCAATTAAATGCATTTTAATTGAAAAATTAGTGGAACCTTGATAGTTTCAACAGCAAAGTACTCAAGCCCAGAATAACTAAGTTGGGGAAAAAAAAAAAAAAAAAAAAAAAAACCCACCAAAAAACCAAACCAGAAAAACCACAAAACCCCAAAATACGCCACAGGCCAGGATGGATGCTCACCCAAGCTCTGTGTTCAAACCCTGCTTCAGATGAGAGACCACAATTCCACATGTCTTGTGGGAGAATGTTAACCCCTGGGCTATGAACTGCTCCAAAGTGGTGTCTTTCTCTCAAGGTTAGATTTGACTTCTGGGAGGATGACCTTTTGGGGTTTTTTTTAAGTGAAGATTCCTGAAAGCTTTCTTTTCATTCTGATTCAGAAAAAGACAAGAACAGAGAGAATTTTTAGAGGTTATTGAAAAGTACAACAGGCCAACACTTTCAACTTTCACAAATAAACACAGCAGCATTTCAATCCGTATAACCCCCTTGATTTAACTATTTTTCAGCTTAACCCAACAGAAATTATTTAGGCTTGTGCTCAATGAAAACTGAAAAGTGAAGCTGACCAGCAAAAGAGAGCAATTACATTTTATACATTCTGCTGAGATAAGAGGAAGACAAAATCCCCCAAAAGCCCCCACATTCAAGTCTTTAAAACATTTGTCCATGTAAAGCTATTGAGTCAGGTCCCATGTCCTTAGCTGAATCCCCACAGGCTCCTGTGAGATGTCTGTGATGGCTTTTCCCCACCTTCAAGGACATTTCACTGTATGCAAAGAAAAGGCCAAACTCTGTTTCACTTGCTCATGAGAGAATTGCCACTTCTTTACTTGCAGCAGTAAGGAAAGGCTACTTGACCTCGTGTCATCAGCTTGGAAGCAATACATTTTATACACTGATGTCCTCATCCATGTTAACTTCAGAGACAGAAACTGTCTCTCAAAGTACATGAAATAAATACATGAATATATGGAATGCAATATATGAAATAAAGCAAAATGCATACAGCTAAGAGCATGGGAAAAGACAGACTCAGTAAAATGAATGAATAAACCTTCAAAACATTGTACACTTTTTAAATTGATGCTTTCATAAGTACCATCAAACTGAAAAAAGGATTTCTGAGGAGCTTTGAACAGCTATTTAAGTGCAAGGCTTACTTAAAATTCAGGTAAAAAGTCAAAATCAACTGCACTTTTAAGCAAGCTTAGGATACACTGTTTTGACTGCAGGAACTGTTTCTTGCTACTCATCAGGGCCACCATCTGTATTTAGCTGCTCTGCTCGGTGTGTCCACATGAAAATGCATAGATAATACAGATGTGGCTACCATACATGAGCCCATCTGCTCACTGCCAACATCACATACTTGTTAAATATTGCACTAGTATTTAGCTGTGACATGAACAGGCCCCTATTCAGCAAGTTTTGGGTTTTAAACATTTGAGTCAATGCTTATTGAAGGCCTTAAAGTTAGCCAGGTGTTTAAATACTCTGCTGAATCAGGGCCAAAGTCAAAGTGTTGACATGGTATGATGTAAAAGCTTAATATCAAAGGAATAATGATATCGGCACAAAGCACATTCAGCTGAATTTCCCTGTCATTAAGCTATACATATACATATAATTTCTGGAGACATCTGATCTAATGGAACCCTAAGGTCAAGCAGACTGCTCCCATCTATTTCCATGTGAAAACAGCATTACAGCTTTGTGACTACTGAAGTTCTCTCAAGACTAAAACTGCTTAAGACAGACTTGTCCACATGTACGAGGACTGAAATGTTTATCTAAAGATCTGAACAAAAAAAAATTTACCTATGACCGTGACAGATATGTGATAAAAAATGTAGAAGAATTAATAAAATCCTACATGACACTTCATTTGAATCTGCAAATGATTTGATAAAAATCTTTCTGTATCTCCCTTCTCAGATTACCTGATTACAGAAACTAAGACAAAATCCCTCATTATTAAATGTCTCAAAGCAAACTGAAGAGCTGGCAGAGAAAGCTGAGCTTTGACTGCTCTGAACATCCACGGTATTTGTACAGCATGTTGTAATATTAACACTCTTTAACTACTCATATGTGGCTGAAGCATTTATGTTTGAATCACACAGAGGATAAGTTTTGATACAATATAGATATATTCTTACTAGCATGTGGCTTACATCATGATCTGGGGAGTTTGGTATCACACAACGTGTCACTTCCTATGAAATAAAATCTGGGAATTATTGAAGCCATTGTCATTTCATATGACAAAAATAACGATGCTAAAATGTGCCTTTAAAACATTCATCAGTCACGTGTGTCAAGAAGCAAGGGATGAGGAATATTTCATGTGAGTAAAATGCAGATAAGTTAACTTGACAAGAACATGTATTCACTTAAGAGTGGGTTATGTCCCTCTTGGCATGGACATCATACTGTGCAGAGTCTCCAAGAATTTAATTAGAGCTGAAATATAGTAATTAACTACTGTATATTGAAACCTTTTGTATTTTTTAAAATATTCTTCTATGGTGGGTGAAGAAAGAGAAATTATCTTGATGAAAAAAACCAAACCAACAGAACAGGAAAACAGAAGCTACTGTAAATCCACATGCATTAAAAGGTGTGTGGTGAGTTTTGTCATCTCTTTGTTCCATCACTGACCTCACCCTGCACCCAATTACTTATCACACCTTCTCTGAGCTACTAAAAGGATGCAATAAATCCTAATTTATATTTGATAGCTACCCATAAATAATTTCACTTCTTTAATGGAAATACCCCTGCTTCCCAGAATCGATGGGGTAAATTCTCCCTCCCAGACTCTAAAAAGGTGTATTCCACATCTTCTCAACCCAAGTCATAAGTATTGCTGGGTTTATAGAGATAATAAAAATAATTCCAAACCTGAGTCCAAACACAAAAACCAGGGACTTGAAAGTACTGAAAACCCTTCCTTTTACAAGATACTTTTCTCTTAGGCCTTTGCTTGGTTTCCACAAACACCAGCAGAGTCTTGTGCAGATTCTCTAAATAATCCAGACAAAGTGATGCAGAGGGAGTGAGCCTAACCGGAGCCAAACCTGAACTCCCTTTTCTCCTACTCATGCCAAAAGCATGACAAAGGGAGAGAGTGCTCAATCACACTTTGGATATGCTCCAGGAATCTGCAAGTTCACCTTGACTTCAGGGGATCTTTGTACTCAGCTCTGATCCCACACACAACCAGTAAATCCTGGACTTAGTCCTTTCCTCAGAACTCTTCAAAATTTCATGCTTATGAAAGCACTATCAGGATTCAGTGGATAGTACAATGGATCCAGAGGAAAACCAGAGACGTGTTATTCCAACTTGGTCCTTATTTGGGTGATCTTAACCACTCCTGCTGTAATTTCTCCACCCACAAAACAGGAAAAACAGTAACTTGCCTCTTGATTAATTTTTTTTTTTGTGAGTAAAAAGCACCACGAAGGTGTTGAATTCCATTATGAAGTGCTATTATAGTCTAGGTGGCATTTGGCAAAAATAAAGGAAATATAAAAGCATCCATGCTGTGACTTATTGCAACTTAGCTCCTGGGGGTATTCCTTCGGACTGCTTTTGCCTTCTTCACCCAGCAGCACAAAGCACAAACACAACACTGCAGAGAGTAAATGTGAATATGCTCAGATAGATAAATGCACCTGTGAAACACTTGCAGACGTGACAGTGACGCACAGCACAGAGGAATAGGTTACCACGTGTCAGCTGAGCTGCAGGGATGTTCTCAGCCTGCTGAAGGCTGCCTCTGAAAACCTTTTAAATTGTGATCACTCACTCACTGAAAAACTAGCTCCTGCATGAAGTTTACAAAGCCAGAATCCTCACTGATGGTGGAGCCTTAATTCATAACTTGTCTGCTGGGATGGATGTGCTTCAGCCCTTACTTGGAATGCCAAACAACAGACTTGGTGTTGGTTGGTGAAGCAGGGGCAGAGTTAGAAACAAAAAAAAACCTATCCAATTTCCCCACAGTGATTCCCATCACTCTTTGTATGTTTCCTTGAGATCAGGTTTCCCAGGACAAGAAAAGTAAGTGGCCATCAACAGAGGGAAGGACATTCAGTGCCACCACACAGGGAATTTGAGGCTTGCTCAAGGGACACCCCAACCAGCAGGAGCCCAAGGGGGATGGACAAAACCCACAGGAACAGATTGCCTGAAGGATGCTGAAGGAGGCATTGCCAGTGTGCAGGGACACCTGAACTGCCTCTGGGCCCTTATGGGGAAAAGGATGTTTGGCCTGAGCCCAAACTGTGCCACCACACCTTGCTCCAACAAGGTGAAGGGCACAGACAGGAGCCTGGGATCATGGAAAGGGGGTCACCCCTGTGACCCATCCTTCCTGAATCCCCACTGCTCATCCCCTTCAGTACCCCTCTCCATCTTCTGCCTCCCCCTAATCCAGCTGTTTCCCACCTGAAAAAAGCAAATCCAAACAAAAACTCCCACTTCTTGTACAGAAAACAGGATGTACAGGGAAGTAAAGCATTTCTGACTTCCTTCTCAGGGGATCAGGTCCAGGGCTGTTCCCTTGACTTTACATCAAAAACTAATCCTCCCACCTCCTCCTCATAGACAGGCAAGTTCTCCAGACTCTTCCTCATTACATAAGGCACATGCATAATCCTTCCCCTCCCACAGAGCATCTCAAGAAACACAATCCTCCGCCTCCCCCTCAATCACACCAAGTCTAATCCCAACACTTCTGACATTCCCAGCTAAATAGCCATCAGTAGAGAGAGCAAATGGAATGAAGCACAAATTCTGCACATGGCTTAAACCACAGCCTCACAAATGTTTCTCTCTCATTTTCTACATAGCCTTCACATCCTTCTTCATGCTCGCAATTAAAAGCTATTTTTCTATATAAATTCTGTCATGTCTTTTACTTTTTCTCTGTAGTTTCTTTTGTGAGGGATGAGAGGGAGAGAGGGTGGTTTTTTTATTAGTGAATAGCAGATTTTGTTTTGTTGGTGGCATTTTATGGCCATGTTTTAGAAACAAGTTCACAGCAAGTTCAGAGGAAAGGAATTTTCAAAGAACATCTAGCACAAAGAATTGTGGGGAACGATATGGAAACTTGACAAAATTAGGATAAACAATGAAAAAACAATTAAGTATGGGGAAACATTGCATCAGCATTTATCACATTGTTAACTTTTCTTATGGAAAACGCTTTATTGTCTGCAGTTTCTGAAAGAGATCTTAACCCAGGCTATGGAAGCAGAATGCTGCATATATAATGGGTTTGAAACATATTTTTTATATATATGGGAAAAAAAGAAAATGGCAAATATGTCTGTATGAGATAAGGCTTTCAGAACAAAATATAATACATGGAAATCCTTTCTTGAAGTGCTTTGTGGTCTTAAGGAGGTAGGAAACTTGAAACAGTTACAGTAAACACAAGTCTAAACAAGGTGTGAAAAATTGGGGCATAGGCAGAAACAAAACCTGAAGTAAGCAGCTAAAAGAAGTAAGAGAAGTGATGTCTTACATGGTCATAGCTAATCTATTTACAGTTACTTTAAATTCCATTTAAGAACTCAGCTGCAAAAAAAAAAAAAAAAAAAAAAAAAAAAAAAAAAAAAAAAAAAAACTAGAGACTGTCTACACCCAACATTTAGCAAAAGTAGCTAGAAAAGGAAGGATAAGTGGAGAGACAGGCACTCCGAACTCCTAGCTCTAATTCCAGGCTCCCTGTACTGAACTGGCTAAGCTGTACCACCTTAGACCAGCTCCTACCCTGAATAATGGGGTGAGAGCATCTTCCTCTCGAGCATGCCATCAAAATGAATTAACTGAATTATATTAACTAGGGCTCTCTCACTGTCCTCCTGCAAATCTTCTGTCAGGGCTCCTTATTTGCTTTGATGCCTACAAAGGCTATCTTGGCTGCTGGGCAGCTGGTGTGTTAAGAGACCAGCCTATTATAGCTGTGTCTCCATTAGAGACCAATTTGGTGCAGCAGAGGCAGAGCACAGGATCCCTGCAGCTGTTACCAGGGCACCTCCATCTCTGTTATCTGAGCTCAGGTTGGCTCTTGACCAGATCCAGCCTTCTGTGCTGTACTGAATCCTGTGTACAGCTCATTTTGGTTTTGAGGGACCAGCCACTGGTTTAGATCCTTGTATTTCTCTTAGTGCTCAGAGTGTTTCAGCACAGGAAGCTCTGCTTTGGTTTCCTCCAGAGGAATCTAGTTCAACACAAACCAAAACTATCCTTCAATCCAAGCTGACATATACTAAGTAAAAAAGACCAGGGAGATTTTCTTCAAAACCACAGGAGTGGTCCCAACCAAAATGCTGAAACCAAAATGCTAGTAACCAATATTGGCTACTATAATTTTTCTTTATGCATTCCCTCTATCTCCTTATTCATATCCTGGTTGTTTCCTTCATTAATGTTCAGGATACATTAAGGTTTTACACCACATAGGGTTTTGGTGGTGAAGCCACTCTGTAAACTGCAGCCAGGAGCAATTTTCATAAAGACTCACAAGCAGCTGCAATGGCACAAGATGAAGTGCAAATAATTGATGTGCAAAGGCAAAAAGAATCCTGTGTTTATAAACTAGTTTCCCCACTGCACTGTGAAGTGGTTTAAGAGAGTAAACTTTTGGGATGCAGTCAGATACTGTGTTGAAGAATTATTTGGCTTATTACCTGTACTGTAAAATTAAGTCTCTAAACAATAAAGCATTTAAATATTAGTGTTAATAATTTGTCTTCTTTTGCTGGTATGTTTCATCTTCCAAGTTATTTTCTTTCTGAAAGGACATTTTACCTATTTTACAAACCCTGTTGCAGGGTTTTTCTCATCTGTTGAAGGAACAGATAACAAATATAACTGTTAAGAGTATTGTTAGCTACATTCTATTCGGTATACGAAACAATTACTTGGAGAGTAACTGTGTAAAAATCAGTTGACAATGAGAGTATTTAGTAAGCATAGAAAAAGGACAACTCCTTGATACAAGCCAACCAACATTTTAAGTAGCAAAACTTTTTTTTTATTATTACTGTGCTTTTAATTGCAAGAGGTGTCGACTTCTATTCTTGTGGAGAAATCAGTCAGGAATCGACAATAATGAGGAGCATATTCAAAAAGGTTACTTCAAGCACCAGGAAGCTAATCTTCTTTGGTTATTCATAACTACTAAAGAGATAAAAGCTTATTCACAGAATAATTCAGAACACCTAAGCTAAACACTGTCTCTGAACCACCTTCTACCCACATCCCTCCCCACTGAGAGAGGAAGAGATGAAAGCCAGCCTTAAGTTAGTCTTTTGGTATAACCCCTGTTTGTGAACAGCATTTCCATATACTTCATCTCTTTAATCAGAGGGTTTAAAACACATTGTTTTATTTTGAACTGCAAGTGCTTCAATTTTGTCAGTCAAATCCCACTGAAATATTCTCAAATTTTAACATTTCATTTGGCCTTGCCATTAAAAATGCTTCAATAACTCTGTAAAGTAGAACTATTTCAGCTTTGAGAGGTATTAATTTGTATCCATTTGCAGAATAATATTATTTAATTTACCTATCTTCTTGTGGACTCCTGCTACTGATACTCACCTAAGGTCCTCAGACACTGTTTCAGCTTAAGGTAAACCAGAATTGAACTGATTACAACCAGATTTCAGAAATACTTTGCTGTTATTACCTTATACTCAGTCCCTGTGGATCCATATAGGATGTTTATGGTGTCTTAATACCTTAAAAATGTTCTAAAGCCCTAGACAAATATTGTTTTAATATGTTGCACCTTAAAGGTAGATACAAGGAAGAGTAAAATCTTGGAGATGCTTCTGGTGGGAGCACTGTGCAAAAGATGAGTGGCTCTTTGTTAACAGGGACCACCCAGCAAACTCAGTGATAAGCAGCCAGCAATACTGCACCTCTGAGTCTTGGAAATACTACTTTTCAGTTTGCTTTGGTTTTTGGATCAAGTTATTTTCATAAATAAGAATAAATTATCATATTTAAAGTAAGTATTACATTAACCCCTTTTAATCCCCTAGGGACCTAAGAAGCCTTAAAGAGCAGAAGAACTGTAAAAAGTATTTTACTTTCATGTTTCTAATCATTATTGTCTTTCTTGCTTCTAATATTAAACCAATTTTTCCTCATCGTTTCTTGAGAACTCAGACCAAAACGTCTGCAGACCAAAATCCTTGTGTGACCCAGAAGCATCAGTACTTGCCAAAAATATAATGACATGTTAACCTATTAATGCAAACCTGATGCTTTACCTACTTTTCACTAAATCACACCAAAATGGTCCATTGTGGCAATCTCATTGAACATGTTGCAAACTTCCTTTAGTAGAGAAACTCAAAAGAACAAAACCTTCAATTAATTAAGTATTAACTAATCAGATTGTTAAGTATTCTAATCAGATTGTTGTTAAGTATTATCTAATCAGATTGTTTGCACTACTTAAAATAGTTATTGGATCTGCAAGGCACTTTTTTTCCCTTATTTTTAATTATTACTTTTTCTTTTCCATAGATAATACAGGGTCTAGTTGACTTCCAAGTCTTCTGAGTGACTCAGTAGAATACTGGTTTAGTAAATGTGAGGATTGAAAAATCTGGCCCTAAGTGTCCATCCTAGTACTTCTCCCACAATGTATCAAGCTTTCTCTGCTTTGAAATAATGTCAGAGCTGAGCTTTTAATGCATGGCCTTGGCTTGATTTATGAGTACATTTAAGGAATGTGAGGTCACTCAAGCTAGCAAACCAGCTGGCCTCCATGAGGCAGAGTGCAACAAAAACTTTAGGGAAAAAAGTCCCCCTGGACTTGCTTCAAACAATGTATAAAATAAATTGAATTTTACTTTAAAACACATATATAAAACTGTACCATCATGTTTAAAAATGCAAACATGGTAGCCACAGATGCACCGGAGAAAATGGGATTTTTTCCTGTTTTGTCCTTACACAGCAGTACCCAGAGTCATGGCTACTTTATTACCTCTAAAAAAAAAAAATCTAAGGGAAAGAGACTCCCTTTAAACTAAAAATGATTAAAACGCAGTCTGTTCTGTGATACAACATCACCTGGAACAGAGGACAGAAAGCCTTTCCAATAAAATACAACACACCAAGTTGTTAGTGCTGCTGCCTGCAAGGCTTCAGTCAGGTGAATATTGTAGGGACACTGAAGGGACAACGATGCCACCGGCTCCAATGCGTCATCTCACTGGCAGCTTGGGAAAAACCAGGGTTAATCTAGAAAGACCACAGAGCAGACTAGAGGAAGTCAATATTTATGGGCTCCTCTGCACCCAGTGAAGAAAAGGAGACACAGTATGAAGACAACATCAGTTTTCTACCTTCTTCAATTTACAGGTTTACTCGAAGTATCCCAGTCAAGTGCAGAAACCTTACGGTAAATCTGCCTTAGTTTTTGCAACACCCTCCTAAGACAAGAGTCAGAGTCTGCCAGTTTCCTGATAAATCAGCCATACGTGGTCAGCCACTCTAGAGCAATACATTGCCATTCAGGGAGACAGCAGAGGAGGTCTAGACAACCCTGCTTCTCAAGGGACAAAGCACTGCAAAGAACATACATATTTACATAGACCTAGTGTTGTCAAATATTGTGATTTTGCCATGAGATTCATAGCAGGCACTTCTCTTACAGTTCTGCTCTGCTTATTGGAGAATATCAGCTCCAATTTAACAAAGAAATGGAGCTACAAGCTGTGATGCTTAAAAAAACCCACCCTTGAAAGTGTGAACCCTGACAACTTCAATGCAAGAAAAACATAGAAGGGGACTGGGGATTTTTTTTCATCTTACAATTGCTAAATGATTTTGTGGCCTGCTTCAACTGGTAATATTCACACAGATGGGTTAAATGTCATTTTGCACTCTGAATTAACTTCCCTAAAATCTGTTCTCCAAGCCTTGTCACTCACCTGAGTAATCCTCCTGGTTTTAAATGGGCCTCCATAAGTGACCAGACTAGTTTACTTGTGCACGCTGCTGAGCGTTACGTAGGAGGTGCCGATACTCCCACATCCCTTTAAAAAGAAGATTAGGCACTAAGATAAGTGAAAACTTCTGTTCAAATTGGCTCAAATCCTTCTCGTATTTAAATTGGTGGCAGAACTCCCACTTACTTCAAAGGTCCAGGACAGGCACACTGTATTAATTAGGACAGTACAAAAACTCTCATTACAAAACCGAGGCGTGTGGCGCTCACCTGATTTAAAACAAAAAAAAAAACCCAGCCTTGGATTTGCATCTCTGAGAACACTGGGCACTATGACTTGGGTACAGAAGTCCCAGGCATTTTGGATTTTGAACCAAAACGATGTAAGAATGAGATTATGAGTTTATTCACTACTCATTTTTTATAAGCTTGAAAGTAAGGCCCTTTTACAGCAGGTCTAAATTTGTTGGATTTCATGTAAATGAGAACAAAACGTGACCAAACAGTAGGTCATACTTGCCACGGCTCTCCTTACACTGAAGCGGGCCTGCAGCTTTTTAATTTTAAAGGAACTTAGGCCTTTGCACCACTCTCTGCAAAAGGAAGGAGCCCCCTTAGGCAGGATGTGAGCTGAAATTCCAGTGTTGCCACATGAGGCTCTTCTGACAGCAAATCCCTGGTGTGGGGCAAGTGCAATTCATTTATCCCCCTGCCTCATTCCCACATCAGGCTGGTCCATCTGAAAACATCCTCTCTGCCCCACCAGTTGAAACCTGAGAACTGCACTTGGCAGGGCAGCAGCAGTGCTTGCTCAGCCCTGACAGTGCAGGGGCTCAGACCCATCTGCTGCTCCCCAGACCAAGGGGTGGCACATCCAGTTCAGCCTCTTGCTGAAGAGATCGGGGAGCAAGCAGGCTAATGTCAGGCTGAATATTTTTAATATTTATAATGAATAAAATTATATGCTTGGAATGCAGCATTCGGCGTAACAGCATTAAAAGCTAAATTTTTATTTGGATTATATTCATGGTAATAATAAGGAATGTAGGGGTTTTTTGTGACATAAAGGTTAAAGAGTCTGTAACCTCTAATTTGACAGGAACTCTATTATCACTCTCTGGAAAATTAGACAAGATAGAATATTAAGACATCCAAAAACTGACACAAATAGAAAACTAGGTCTCTCACTTGCTCCTCTTTCTTTAAACAAGGAAGATGATTATATGCTGTTTGACATTCCATTTTCAGGGCAACTAAAGAGATGCCGGGAGTCACACTTCATTTATTCTTCCAAATGCCACCACTGAAAAAAAAAAAGTGTTGGTATTTGAAGGCACCATACTCCCACAAACAGTGGCCAGAATTAACCTTGTCTTCCTGATGGATTCATTTGTGAAGTCCCTCAGTTTAGTTTCTCAAGATGAAATTAAAAATATCCTCATGGCTGAGTGTAAGCACTTAAGCACACACACTGCATGGTGGGCCAAAACTCCCCAGGGTGTAGCCTCGCTGAACTCATTGTATTAGACAAGTCAAGGGGAAATATGTTCTTGTAGAGATTTCCAGCCTCAAGATATTTGGATTTGCTTAAGGTTAGCATCTGAACTTTTACATAACTATTCTGGCTGAACCTCACAAAATTTTGAGGTTCACAACCAGCTCTGGAAACTAAGAGCAAAAAAAAAATTACTTTTACAACTCTTTCATGATTCCCAGTAAGATGTTTTGCTTTACAGTGTGAATAAAACAATGTTGTTTTATATCTTGTCATCCCAGTGAACAAAGGCATAATGTTGCACATATTTCTGTAAACAAACAAACAACCCTCCCCTCCATGTTTTTGTTGGAATTTTATCAAACTAAAATAGGCAAAAATAAAGTTCAATTTTTGAAAATCTACTCAAAGCTGACACAAAAAAATTAGAATCATTAGTGAGTTTTTTAGTCTGTTCTTACTCAGGCAAAAGTCCCATTGAAATGAAGCCAATATTACTTCAAAATCTGAATACTGTTTCATTCAGCTTTTCAGCACCAAGATGAAGCTTTAGTTACAACCATCTGTCATGGGTATAATCTCATAGCACTGATAACCATTTCCCTTAAATATAACCTTTCATCATAAACTCTTTATCTACCTCTGGGGTATATACAAAGCTCAAAAATACAAACAAAAAAAATCACTATTTTCACTATTATTCTACATGAACAATAATAATACCTTGCAGTGTAATAAAAATGCATCCCAGATAGCTTATCTAGGCTGAAACACACACTACAAGACAGTATCTTGAAGACAGAGATTAAGACTTGTTTTGGCACATCCTGAAAGAACGCATGAACCAGAGGGATGGTGGAGAAGAAGACAATGTTGTATTTTTAGATTTCAACACATTGTGAGGTTTCTCAAATGGCAGTTCCTCCATTGCTTTTAAAAATCCACTATGTATGCATATTTGACTATTAATAAGATGAAGTTTCCAATGTACTTTCAATGGGAAAAAAAATCAGACATGGAAAAGCATTGTTAGAATTGTGCCCAGTAATCATCCTTGAGAGCTTGCATTCCTCAATATCCAAGTATTTCACACCGTTCTTGTTAATGGGTGACAAAAAGCTCAGAACTCTGGACAAAACAGAGAAATGGGGGTTGATGGGGACTGAAATGAGGGAACAGCACAGGCACTGATCCGTGTGTCATCGCAGTTGCGGCTGCATTTCTAACTGGGCTACTGAGACAATTCTTTCTCTCAGACCAAGTAGTGGGTCATGCCAAACTCAACTATCCAAATGCCTGTGCAGTTCAGGGTGGGCACAGAGACATTTATTTGCCCTCTGACCTGTCTGGCTGGAATCCATCCTGGTCACATTAGCAGGATGCCCTGTCCACCTGCAGTGCTGGGACCCAGTAATTTAGTTTGTTACTTCCAGGCTAGTCTGAACACGCCCTTCCCTGCAGACATGCCCCTCACAGAAAAACAACCGGTCAAGGTTGAAAGAGAAATTTCAAGTGGTGTTATATTAAGTGCTATATTGATTGGTCGTTTTTATTTTCACACATAAAATCCTAAATAATGTATTATCTTTCAGCATACTAAAATCTAAAAGTCATCACCAACTGCCCAGAACAAAAGAGTAGTTCGGGGGACAAAAGAGCAGGACAAAAGAGTAGTTCGGGGGAAAGAAGACTCTTGATTTTTGACATGTCCATAATTTTTGACTCAAAACTGATTTTTTTTTATTTTTTACATCTGTCATGATTTTTGGAGATGTGGAATGAGTATATTGTTAATGATAACTTTTGGAACCTAAAGGCTTGGTTTTCATCTTCAGAGACAGCACAATACTAAGAGGTTGGTTTGGGATTTTTTGCATGGATCATCATTTAGAAACAGGTACTTCCAACTCTTCAAGATAAGCAGCTGCAAAAACACAATGCTTTAATTTTAGGAGTCCGTATCAGACATCACACACTTCCCAAGGATTCTGGGAAGTGTAGTCTCCTAGCTTAGTTTTTCTCCTAAAGTATAATAAATTTAAGACAAACCATCCAGGTATTTTTGTTGGTAAACATGAGGCAAATATTGCCCCCTGAAATTATTTTCACAACTGAAGGAAAGGAAACCAAGTGAGCCTATTCCTCTGGTGTAAACAGATTAACCCCTTGTTTAAAGGGGTGAAGTCATCTCTCCCTTTTGCTCAAATATATAAAACAACATATCTATTTCCAGGATACTGGGTAACATCTCCAGGGCTGGCTATCAGCTGGTTAATTGTAAGCCAGTTTTAAGTCAGGCATAGGGAGAGGGGAAATTTGGTCAGCACCAAGAAGAGGGCAGGAGGAGAAAATAGGTCAGATAGCTTACAAATATGCCAGGAACAGAGACTAATAGTTCTACTTTTTATTCTATAATAAAATTAATGTTGCCCCAGCAGCATGCTGTTTGGTACATCCATATAATCTATTAAACAAACAAGAAGACAAAGGATTAGCTGAAGATAGTACTCCTGTGTATTTGTGAACTAGTTTCTTGTAATTAACAAAATTGATGGTAAATATAATTTTGTTTTTATTTTCTCTTCATTTTCACATACAAACATGCAATATTATATATCAACTAGAATAAAAATCTGCTAAACTGATTATGAAGCTACAAATCTGATTTATTGATGTGTTTAGTAACAGCATTTTCCTTTTTGCTGGTTCCTTCACATATAAAAAGGAAAGGGCAAAACAGGAAGAGATATGCACAATTTCACCCACCAGAATTTCACATTAAACCCCACAATGTGCACACAGCAAAGCAAACAGTGCAAAAAACATGAAAGAGGAGAAAACGCTGGACAATTCTGAACAAAAGCAATCTCACGTACAAAGACTTGAGATCTTTTTAAGATCTTGGCAAGCAGGGAGGGAAATAAATGCTTCAAAACAGGGGCAAAGTGAAGAGGGTTCTTTATAAACACTGACTCGAAGCCTTCAGACATTAAAGACTCACATTGTAGACCAACGCCATGAACTCCCCCAAACCTCATCTCCCCAAATGCTTGAATTAATTTTTCTCTTGTCACTGGGAATTAAGTTTACTTGGTCAATCAAAACTGTCTGATTCTCTGCAAGAATGTTCAGCCTTCAGTACAGTTTGTAAGCAGCTCTGCAGAACAGGCCCTTTGAAAGCATAAAAGAAGACAGGGGTAAATGGCACTACTGCAGCAGGAAAAGTCCTGCAGAGAGGAAATCCAACAAAAAATGCATTATGCTATTAACAATAAGAAAACAGCTCTATGATTTCCTCTTATTTCTAATATTTATATTGGCTTGGTGCCACAAAAAACCCAGTAAATCCTCCTGTATCTCAAAATCTGAATGGAGTTTATAGACAAAATTTAAAACCACAGGTAAAATATTTTTTTCTCTAAAAACACTAGTGCTGGAATTTGAAAATTCTCTTTTCCCTTATTTGCCTCACAGGCATACTGGACAAGTGTGTTCAGTTTAAGATTCCCAAATTTATCATATCTGCTGCAATGACAGCATACTCACATGATGACAGTAGCTAAGATATATCAGTGCTGATTCATATCTGCATGAAACTCTCTCTTCAGTTCATAAAATTCTTCTGATCTTTTTGCTAAGTTTGAGGTCTGCTGGAAATCTAAAAGCTCAAAGTGAAAAACAGCCTGTGTCTATTCTGGGGCTGAGCTGGAAGAAAAAACTGAGTTCCACAGCTTTCCCCCCTAAACAGTAACACATTCAGTTTTATTTATAACTCTCACCTATTTTGGAAATTTTTGTGAACCTGGCCTGACATTCAAACTGGAAATTCAGCTTAAAACTAGGGAAGGCTTCTCACCTTTTATGCCTCCAAACAATTGCTTTGAGAAGGTTAATAAACAACAAAGGCATTAATAGCATACCACGACATGACCTATGAATGCCACAATATGATTATTACATTCTAAAAACCAGGAGTAAACAACCAAAATCTACTATGGACTGTTCCTGTTAAGCAGCAAACAGAAGAAGGAAAAGACAGGGTCTATATGCTGGAGATTTTATAAAATGTTCTGAAAACTGCAGTGTGACTTTGGCATGGGTGACACCAAGTTGCAAATGTTTGCGAGGAGGTCCCATCAGACCTTGGAGCTAATGATCCTCTTTCACATCTGTCTGCTTCTTCCTTTTAATCTTCCTTTTCTGTTGTTTTTGCTTGAGAGAAAACAACAAGGCATGATGCTGTGGGAGAGATGCCAATACTCAGCTCCTGCTGACAAGTGGAAAAAAAAAAAAAAGTGTTGGAGCTGGAGCTGCTGAATCCTGCTCACTTTGTGCAGAGGAATTAAACAGCATCTCCCTTCCCTGCCTAAATAGGGCAAATGTGGTTACCTGGGTGAGAGAACGTCTTCCACGGAGGGTGTGGAGTAAAATGACGTGTGTTTGAGGCAGAAAGGGAGGTGTCAATCAAACTCTGTGGCTGCCCTAAGCAGCCCCCAGGTGAGACGGGGATTGCCCTGCTCTGGGTGGAGTGTCCCTCCATACCTGCCCAACAAGGAGCTGCAGCAGCTCCTCCATGGTGGGACACCTCCAGTGCTCAGACCATGAGCCACAGGCACACTGCTGATGACAGAAGGAGCAACTGGGTATGGACAAAAACCAAACAAAAAATCATTTTGTCTCATTTTTGAGCAACGATTCATGATACAGTATCAAATGGAATTTTCAGAATTCAGCTTTTAACTTTCTCCACCTGCTTTAGGTTTTGAATACAGCATTTTTAACTGAGAGGATGACACAGGAGACATCTGAACAAAGCTATTTGCTGTTCTGTCTCCATCACAGGGTGTGGCTGGGAGTTTGGAAAATGGGATCTCTACTGCATGGCACAACTGCCACGAAGAACAAGCACCACATTCAGTCTTAAACACTATTTTTTTAAAAAGAACCTCTTCATAAATTGTAACAAAAATTAGCAGTCCTGGCATCAATCATGTACTCTGAAGGCCTCAAATTGTTTTTACAAAGGAAACCAAGCACCATGATCCATATAAAAAACGTAGAATGCACAGAGAAGTCAAATATTTTCTCCTAATCTGATGTTTTTTTCCATGGTCCCACAGTTTCTTCTCCAAACACTAACTCAGAGTGTAAGCAATCATGAATTTGGGAGTTTTTGAAACATTACTGTAGAAGAACTCATCTTCTGTGGAAGTCCACAGCATCTGCCTTTACATTCTGAGAATATTACCATTATTCTGTTCCAAAGGGGAACTGACCACCTTTCTCTGAAGTTGGATCCTTTCCAAGCAGTGAAAAGCAGCAAAAGTGGTTGTGATGCCTAGTCAGAAACAGACACACACACAGAGAGAGCTCAGAACTAACATTTTCTTTTACAAATCCAGGCTAAGACAATAGACTACATCCAAAGCCATGAGCAGCATCCTAATTTTTGGGGCACCTCCGTGGGCCAGCGTCCAGGCTCAAGCACTGCCAAGCTCCTCCTACCCCTCCACAGGCATGGTGACAATTTGCATGGATAAGCAAAAGCATTCAGCAGCTGCTGGATTTCACATCCAGCTTTTCCACTTCCCCCCAGTCCCAAGGCAAGGCCAGAGCAGAAAAGCTCTGTCAGACAGCACCATACCACAGGCCACCAGCTGGGCTGCTCACAGTTACTCCAGCTTCAGGAGGGGCTTTTCATCTTACTGCTTATGTAGAAAGTTACATCCTTCTCTCTCTCTTTTCCTTCTTTCTCCCACCAGTTATTCGTGTAAGTTTTTGGAAGCAAACAGGAAAGGAGGCAGTACTTGCAGGAAGGGCACCTAGCATGGAGATTTTGTCCTCTCTCTGACAGTCATCCCAGCAGCAGCTGATAACAGAGCCACAGCTCCCAGCCAGGCTCTCACCTGGACTGCCAGGGAGCTCCAATGCTGACAGCTGAAGTCACACCCCTCCTGTGTGACACACAGGGACACAGCAGGAAGGATTTTCCCTCTGAAGACCTTTCCCCAGCTCAAGCCCTCTCCACTAAGCCACACAGTGGGAGCAAAGATCTATCCCAGGGATTTGCACCCTTCCACACCTGGCCCTGACCATGCACCACGGGATGATGTCTCTGATACCAGAGATGTGTCACAGAGATGGGAGCAGAAATCAGAAAAAAAAGTTGAATACATCCCTTCTTTCTCATACATGTGCAATTTATTTCTCCATCCTGCAGCCAATATACAGGCTCCAGAACTGCAGTTTTCTTCACCCCAGTTCAGCACTCCTTTCCAAAAAGAAAGAGGCTTAATTCAAAGCGCAGTTCAGTCAAGAAAGAAAAACAACCCTTCAGTTGTAAACATTTTCAAGCCATATGTAGTACTTTGGGGTTTGAGTTTCTCCTTGCATCGTTTACCCTGTGCCTGGTCAAACATTTTTTCTCCCTTGACTTTTCCAGGCCTCTTCCTCATCAGCCCACCAGTTTGTACTCCCATGCCTGTTTTAATGAGCCTTCCTTACATCCCTTCCTTCCGACCAGGCTGTGTTAATATTTCTGGTTTATTAATTTCTTTTTAAATTCTAAGCAACTAAAACTTATAAAGCAATTATTTGCAGACTAGTAAGAAGAAACAAAGTTTTCAAAATGAGCAACTGATCTATTTAACAAATAACAAAACAACACGTAACTGTAAGACTTACCTTAAGTTTTGACCAAGCTATGCAGCAGAAATTGTAACTTCAGTTATCATGCAATATGCAAATTTCAAGATGATATTTTAGCTGATGTTTAGATGAAGCATGTGGCAGAAAACCTGGCTCACAGCAAAAAGCCAGCTTGCCAGGAAAGGTTCTGTGCCTGCTAATAGAGAGAAGCAGACAAAAGAGGTTCTGCAAAACCTAAATGAGCAAACCTAATTTATCCAAGTCCTTGACAGCCCACACAGAACAAAGCAGAGGTCTTAGGGCAGCAAGAGGGGCAAGTCTTTACAAATGCAGCACAATTTTTTGCACCTTTGCATTCTGCTGATGGGCTGTATTGCTTACAAAGGTTGAATGCTTTTGACTAGGAATGAAGAATACCCCAGTAGTGATTTTAATTTGTTTGCCATTAATAAAGCTGCTTAAAGCAATCCTTGCTTCTGCCTGATTCTCCTTTGGGGCCTCCCATCCGAACATGCTGCCATTCTCTGTTTTACACCTGTTGCATAAAATCTGCAAATACCAAACTAACTAGAAAGAGCCTGGGCAAAAGGGTACTCCACACACAGCTCCAGTGACTCCCTGCTTCATGGAAGCTGGCAGGCACTTACCCTAGGGACAACAGAGATTTTGAAAAAGGAGGTGGCTGTCCTCCTTCCAATATGGTGGCTAGTGTTGGATAATTGAATAAAACATATTTATCTGGGGGGTTGAGCATATGTCAGGAAAAAAAAGAGAGAAAGATTCCATTTTTTAAAGTGCTGTAAAATTGTCTGAGGAAGCTGTAGATTAGCATCACTTCAAACTGTTGTTGCATTAGTTTTGCTTTTACTGTGGAACACCATGGGGTAAAACCTTAGTCTTCATCTGACAAAAAACAAACCAAAACAAACCTACACTGGTATCAGAATAGGATGGGGGGAGAAAAATGACAGCCACTGGCCTGCCCTTTAACCTTCCTAACAGAGCTGGTGGCCACAATGAAGCTTAATCAATGCAATGGAAGTGACATTTCACAGTCAAATCAAATTAAATGGAAATGAAAGGAAAATCTGAGGTCCAACCTAAAGGCTGTTCCCTCTTGCACCGAGGTCATTGCCATGGCAACTAAATGCTACAAATGCGTAGAGTAAATCCTTAACAAATCTGTAGAAAGCATGTCCAATTGAATATGATCGTTTCTGTCACTGTACTTTGTACCTTTCAAAAGAAAGGGAGACAATAAAACAAAGCACATCTTCAAGCCCATGTAGCAGAAAAGAAGTTCTGCCAGCAAGTACAGGGCGCAGCAGTGCACTTAATCATCTTCTTATGCTTGGACATGGAGAAACCCAGCAGCTTTACTGCAAAACAGCAAGTGGGGAGCTATGGACAGAGACCATATTAAGTGGATTAGGGCATGGTGTGTTACATTTTTCAGTCTTGCTTCCAGTGGAGAGCTGATGACTGAAAACCTTCTTGTGTCATTGCAAACACATTTCATCGTGGCTTGGAGCAGTTCCTACTGCAGAGTGCCCACGGCTTCCCCCACCCCAGGCAGCTCCAGCACGCACCTCCCTCCCCCTTCTGCTTTCTCAGAGGCCTTGGGGTGCTGAAGGGCTGGTGAAAAAAAGCAGCATCAGGGATGCTCCCACCTTTCTGCTTGCAGCCCTTTCTCAGTCCAGCTCCAAGGTAAGGGGCCGGGGCAGCTGCCCCTGAGCTGCCCACGGAACCCTGCGGGCACAAAGGTTGCTGGAAAAGGGACACGAGCCCATGGCACCCCCTCCACACTCCAGCATCACGGGCAGCCCTCAGCCTTGTTCTCTGTGCGTCAGCTCTGACTGACACGTGGGCAAACCCCACACCTCTCCGTGCCCCTGTGGAGAATTAAAGGTAATTACCAATTCCTGCTGCCACTCAAGGAGTACATTTCACTCCTCAGCCTAACAGCTTCTGACAACGAAGGGCAATTTAGGAACCACATCAAAACACAACAGTCACACGCTCACTCCGCTATTTCATTTCAACATTTCCACCTGTGTAAGCAAAGAGATGAGGAGCGGGAAAGGCACTGCTCAGGGTATGGGATTTTTCCTTTCCTTACAAGGTGTGGAGGACTTTTCACATTGAGCTGTGACCTTCCCCAAACTTGCCATTTATCTGAGCTGCAGGAGGAGGCACCCATCATCATCTCCTTGCAGACAGGGAGGTTCTGACTCCGCTGTGCTGGTGCAGTCACTGTGCATTACGGAAGAGCTCCAGAGACGCCGTGCCCTGGGCCAGCAGGCCTGGGAGCGCGGCAAATCTGATCCGAGGTGACATCTCCTACTCAAACACGGACAGCCCCGGGACGGTACACACCTTCCTGCATGAATAGAAATACACACTAATGAACTAATTTCTGGGGGGAAATTGTTACTTCCTGAGTGGGTGGGGGAGGAGACTGCCCTGACACTTCAGCCAGAAAAGGATTCTGGTTTTCTTGCCATCCTCTGCTGTTTTTCTCAGCTTTTACAAACAGTGCTACAAGCAGTGCTGCTCACCTGCCTACAAATCCTGTATTACCTTGCAGCACCTGAGCTCACAGCTCTCCAGAAAGGAGCCCCATCGCTCCTAACACCACCATACCACATGGCCAGACAGCCGCCTTGGTTTTCAGACAGGGGGCTTGTTCTGAAATGGGTCAGTGGAACCAATCAGATAAATTTCTCTAACAACAAAGAGCTCACTAGGACTTCCAGCTCCTTGGAATAAGGCTAAATCATCCATCTTCAGCCCAGACCATGGACTTAAGATGTCTGCGTGTTGCATCCCATGCCGTGTACATGGAATCACACACGCTCTTCTTCAAGGGAATAACACAGAGTACCCACATGCCCCACCACGCTCATATTATACATAAGGAAATAAATTTACTCCAAATGAATCCTGTGATTATATTCACTCACTATTGCTGGATATTCGAATTTAGATCAGCCAAGGCCTCTTTATCACACATAACAGTGATATTTACAGGTCATTTCACATTTCTTTTACCCTTTGAGTGCTGCTGGATGCTTGTGGTCATTTATTCATGCTCACATGAGTTGTAAACGCACTCAAAAAATTTGGCTAGGAGACCAGGCAAGATGGTTATGCTGGAAGAACAGAAGTGACAATTTGCTGTAAAATCTACGTAAGCTCTGACTCAGAGGCACAAAATACCAAGGAAAATTGCCTTTATATCACCACGATTGTGTTTTTTCTTGAGCTTCCATGGAAAAATAAACTGAAAAAATACTTCAGAGGACCAGGTAGATCAAGAAAGGAGTAAATGAATGTGTGGAGATGGGAGATACAAGGGCAAAGCTGCAGACACAAGCACTTGGTGCTGAAACCAGTGTTTTCCCCACACGAGTGGTTTCTCAAACTTGTCAGTAGAAATTCTTAACACCAACACTAAATTTCAGAGGGTTTTTAATCCAGAAACCTACTTACTCTCCTAGCAAGTGCCTGTGAGATGCAGCTGGACTGGCAGTCAGGTGAACACCATCACTCAGGTCCCACCCGAACATTTTACCAGAGTAAAATACCAGAGTTAATGGTCAATATAAATGACAGAGTAATTTACAGTGGAAATAACTATTTGCAAGTTTTTTTTTAGTCGATGTGGGTTTTCTATTAGTGAACAAAAGATTAAGAAAGGGTATATACAGTTAAACAAAATAAGTAATTCTGGAAAGAATGGGAGTTAAGCATTGTGGTCCATTTCCTCCTTAATTCAAGAACAAAGAATTGTTCAATAAAAAAACAAGGAAGATATTTTGATAAAGTAGGATTATTAGGCACTACTTGCAAATAACTTGTGGATCTTCCTAATACAACTACTCTGATTAAAAAAAATAAAGTAACAAATCAAGCTCTCAGATGAATTACTGAAGTTTGAAGATAAATGAGATGTGCTTTCTGTCTATTTTCTCCTTTTTGCCTCAGAACATGAAGTGTTTACTCAGCAGATGGTTTGTCAGGAGAAGTCTGTCCAGAGTACAATGACCACTGTAAAATCCAGTGTTAGGTCCTTAATCCTTGCTTTGGTTTAAAGCAAATGGAGAGGCTCTGACACAGAATGGAACATTACAGAACAGACACAGGGGGAAAAGAGCAAGGAAAAGTGAAAAATTCTGAATACAGAAAGAGATTAAATGCTGGGAAGAGACCCCTAACTCATGTCTTACCAACACTCCTTGCACCCACTTGTTCTTACTAAGAAAGCAGCAAAGGCCTGTGGGACTAACTAACAGCTAGGGAATGATCTACTCAGAGCTTCAGGATCACATGAAAGAATTATTTTTAAAAAGCTCACCTTTATTACAGAATTCAGTGTTAATAACAAATACAACTTTTTAAAAATTGTAAGTTTAAAATTATAACTTTTAAAAAAAGTCCTGTATTCCTACATAAATGTCTGTGATATCTTCCCTAGTATGTCTTGGTCTAATTCACCCTCTTAAAAGAAAGGAGTGTCATAAAAAGCAGAATCTGCAGTGTGACAGACAATGACAAGCAAATAGGGATTTTGAAACATTTTTTATGTATTTTTTTCAGTACTGTTTGATACATATTTTCTCATGTTATTTCTTTTATATTATTTTTGAGAGCTAACAACTGCTTTTAATAAGCAACTGTTATTGCAAACATATAATTATACTAGGCCACAATCCAACAAAGCACTTAAAAGCACAGATTAAAGACACTGAAAACAATGGGATTATTTATGTGCTTAAGGTTAAGCATCTGCTGAAGGACTCGGATGGATCAAAGCCCCATTTCTATTACATCTACAGACAAAATATTATATATGTTAATTAAACGTAAAATATATGTAAATTAACCAGCACATGAAAAATAGCACTTGCATAAATGTTTTTAACCCTATATAATTTGTAATCATAGAATATTTCAGTTAGTCAAGATGAAAAATAACTGCTAATATCAACCATTTTATCACAGTGACAAATTCCTGGAACTGAACAACTACAAAATAACTTGCCATGAGAGACTTCTCCTCATAAACCATCTGCTGAGTAAGTACTTCACTTTCTGAGGCAAAAAGGAGAAAATAAAGACAGAGAAAGCACATCTCATTTACCTTCAAACTTCAGTAATTAATCTAAGAGCTTGATTTGTTTGGGTGTTTTTGTTTTTTTTTTTTTTTTTTTTAAAATCAGAGTACTTGTGTTAGGAAGATCCACAAGTTATTTGCAGGTCGTGCCTAATAATCCTATTTTATCAAAATATCTTCCTTGGGTTTTTTTAAATTGAACAATTCTTTGTTCTTGAATTAAGGATGAAATGGACCACAATGCTTAACTCCCATTTTCTCCAGAATTATTTATTTTGTTTAACTGTATATACCCTTTCTTATACTTTCATTCACTAATAAAAAAAACCCATCTTGACTAAAAGAAACTTGCAAATAATTACTTCCACTGTAAATTACTATGTCTTTTATATGGACCATTTTAAACAAATAAAGCAATTTTTATGATATTTCAATTTGAAAAACGTAGAAAAGGTCTCTTGATAAAGTTGAAAGTTTTCCATTTTAAACATTAGCCTTAAAAAGCACTATTTGATATACAAAGACAAATTACCATCTGAAAATTACTTTCACTTGATGTTTCTTTTTAATTTTATATTGTTAAAATAAAAAAAGGCCTTTATATTATTTCAGTACAATGTTGTGACAGATGAAACCAGAAAAACTTTCTAAAAATGGTTCTCCACTGGAAAACCGAAACATATTTCATTTCTCTTTAACTTGGAAATTACACGTACAACAGTTAAGAAAATGTGATTCAATCAGAGTAACACTAAAACTTGCAGTACTTTCAATATGTTTTCATATTCATTTTTTCTGTTTTGTTTTTTTTTTTTCCCTTCTTGGAGGAAATATAATATTACTACTACCTTAATCTTCCATAATAGTAAGTAACATTTCAATATTTTAACATGAAATTGTGTATGGTTTAACACTGAAATATAACCACAGGAAAAAGTATTAATTGTCTTATGTCTTTAATTTAAACATGTACTTCGAGAATTACAGCCAAGAATTACACTCAATGCAAAGTTTTAAATGATGGTAAAACCCATTAAATGGCCTGATCACACCTTCTTTTAATCAAATTTATGCCAGCTCACTGACTTTGCTTATGACTTGACTTCAATTTTGATTTTCTCTATGCAAATAAGGATTTCACTTGAATCCTTCAATAATGACCAACAGATAAAACAGCAGAGAAATAATGACATACCTGAATAATCAGCTACTCCTGGAAATATTGGGTCAATTAGGCCTTGTAGCAGCTTACAAAAGAATTTCACATAAAAATGGCTATCTAAGAATGCAGGGAAACTTCAGTGATGGGGATACATGCATTCCTGGGAAATAAATTATGGAAACTATACTGAATCTCCCCAGTGGTGACAAGAATACAGGATCTTCTGATTAATTCCAGCTCTACATTTTCTGCACTCTAGTTCCAGTAGCTGTTTCCACAGCCATCAGAAGTTGCCAAACCAAATACAAAAACCAGACCTTTCTGACTTTCTGAAATGAGCACCTTCCCTGCAAAAGTAATAGTCACTTTCATAAAAATGAAAGCTCACAGAATGCTAACTTATTAGTTGAAATCTCTTTTGGTTTTTTAGCATGTTTTTTCATTTAGAAGGACACACTGCCATTCAGTGAAGATGACAAGTCTACAGATGGGAATCATGCTATCACAGCTTTATCACCAGTATTCTTAACTTTTTTCTTTCCAAACCAAAGCAGGGCTACACTGATGGATTGTTGTGGGCATCTTTTCCCAGATATTATGATAAATATCAGGCAGTGATGGAGGCAAGGTACAAGCTGAGAACCAGCCCTTATTCTGCTTTGAAGGGATGACAGAAAACCCAGTGCTCTCAGAGCACTATGGAGTTAGTTCTGAATCATCTGAATGCAACTAGAGAAGTGCATCTCAACTTGTTTTGTGTACCACAGATGTACTGTTTAATTAAGCCATCAATAAAAAAAAAAAAAGGGAAACAAGGGGATACAAAAGCGAGGCAAACTTCTCCAGTAAGTTAAAGCACTCTTAATAAGTAACAACATGACATTAATCATTAAGAAACAAGAACTCTAAATAATGCATTCCGAACCTATAGATCTAAACCAGGAGATAACAAAGCCTCATAAATCTGTTTGTTCATTAAGTTAAAAAAAGGCAGACTTTGTGTTGCTATCATGTCAGCTGGCACCAAACTGTACGCAATTTAGTGCAACTACAAAGTGAAGCCCATAGTCTACAATGGCAGGGTTTTTGATCACGCTAATTAACAGCCATTTTGTTTAAAATAAACAGATACGACTCTAATTGCCTTTTTTACATAAGAAAGGGAAGATCTTAAAAGTGAAAGCACGCAAAAGGAAAGATCAGACAGTCGCCTTTCAGACTGATAAGCAAACTCTGTGTGAAATGAGCGCAAATGAAGTTTGAGACGCTCTGGATTGACAGCAGGGAGACAGCAGAGCAAGAGCAGGAATGGCTTCCAAAGCTGGAAAAGGATGGCCACAGTGCCTTCCACAAGGAAATGCTTGTTACCCCATGCTTTTTCTCTCATTCCTTATTTTCTCTAGTGTCGCTGACTCCTGAGCACCTGCCAGCAAGGCATTCATTGGCAGGGCTGGGTCTGCATCAATTGTACCGGATCCCATCAAATCACCAGATGATCATCCTGGTTAGGATGTCTGTACAGACTCTGACAGAACAGGAAAACGTTGTAGGAAAGGAAGGAAAAGAAGCATGGAAAAGGCACACCAACCTCTGTGCCTGCACCTAACCCTGGCACCAGAAGAGGGGCCAGATAGCACTGGATTGCTGTGTGCCAGCCTCAGGGAGACACAAAAAGGGCATCCAGGTCCCTGGAAAGTCCTGGTGAGGAACATGCAGGGCAAGTGCTGGCACACAATTCAGTGTCCTAGCTAACTTCAGTGAGCCTGCACTGCAGCCTGGAGTTGCAGTGAAGATTTCGGTTTTTCCTTTTCTCCCTCAATGTTGGTTGCTTCTACTAGATTAATTATAGTCATTGCCTTTCAAACCTAAATTCAAAGGTGCTTTTTAAGCGTGTTATAACATTCAAGAATTCACAGAATGACTAGGTTGGAAGAGACTTTAAAGATCGAGTCCAACCCATGCCCTAAAAGCTCAACTAAACCTTGGCATCCAGTGCCACATCCAATTGCAGAGTAAGGCAATGAAGTAAAAACATTAAAAACTATTTATGTAAAAAAGTCCCCTCACCTGTCTCCCCACTAATAAAATTCATACTCCCCCTGCCAAAGTAACCCCACTCTGGTAGGTTTTAGGAGGCAAGCAAAGAATAACACCATTCAAAAATGCCTCCCTGTACTTTAAGCGTGTGACACATCCACACTCACGTTAATAACAAACCCTCTGTTGCAGCAACCTGCAACATCCTTCCTCAGCAGCACATTCAGACTCTCTTCCTCAGTATTTCAGAGATAAGAGCAAGGTCATTATTTTGAGGACACCACATGGACTGCATGTTTTCAGCATATTCAAACTATTATTGCAAGTTCCAAAATCACAGTAAATTGCTCTGCTTAGGCACAGCAGGCTTTTGTGCCATTGTGCTAATGGTACAGCAGGACACAGTTTTTGCAGAACCTGGTCAAAGACATGGCAGCAGCTCTTGCTGGAATAAGGGTCTGTGAAAAACCTCAATTTCCCATTGCATCTGATGGATGAACTTCTTGCTTTTCCTAATGCCTCACACCACAACTTGTACATCTAAAACAACAAACGAAGCCCCGTTCGAGGATTTGCATGTAACAAAGATTGAACAGAGAGAAGACTGCCACACGTTAGCCACATTAATGAACACGCTGCCTGTAAGAAATTTAGATACACCAGTGAGAATCTGACAGCACAGATTACATCTCAAACATTGTTAGTCCCTCTTCTTGCTGGGACTACAGGAGTAAGTGGCTCTGGGATGCACAGGAGAGCCAAGTCACTGGACACACAGATCTGCTCCTACAAGGCACCATTCACGTACACAGATTGTTCTGGTTTCAGCTGAAACCGTGAAGTAAAAATTACCCTACATACATTTCTCAGAACACGGCTTTCCAAACCCAGTTTTAAACCAAACACTTCCAGCCAGCTTTAATGATAACTACATCAGAGAAGAATTTAGTCATGAGAGCAATCTCCCTGGCCTTCAAATGTTTTGTTAATATAACTCTGAACATCAGACATACTCCCTATCAAAAACAAGCATCAGGATATATTGTAGGGGAATTGCATTACTACTGAAAGAGCACAATGTATTGTACTGCTGGCTGGGAATCTCAGACTAAACGACTTCAGCTTTCAGATCAGCAGCCAGAACTGACTACAGCTGGGCTAATTTGATTTAGACGAGGCCATGTCATTGCTTTTCAAACATCAAAACCCCACAGAGTCATAAAAGACCAATGGTGATGCAGCAGCTTTCCAAGCACAAACCAAGGCTGCCAAAATATCCCTTCAAGAAATACACTGTGGGAAATAAGAAAAAAACTTTAAAAAAATTAAAAGGAAAGTAAATTAGAAAACAAGGTGGATTTTAGCATTAGCCTACCACTAGCACCAGGTCAGAAATCATACTGTAGAGTGACACGCACGTGCAGCTGGTTTATCATCTCACTGTGGCCAAAGTGACGCTTCCAAACACAGACCACGTCTGTGTACCAGCAGGTTATCCACCAAATGTTAAAGGCAGCAATTACTACAGCACCATTATTGGGAAAATCTGTCACCATTTTTTGTACCAAAGGAAAAAATAATTTGGCTAAAATTACAACTGCATCTCCTTGATGATCCTTGTGAGTCCCTTCCATCTTAGGGTATTCTGTGGTTCTTCATTTCCAAAGTATCTATTTGCCTTTTGAATCTAGAACCTACCAACTTTTCAATTTGATTTCAGTTCCTCCTGCGTAAGTCACATGATGAAAACAAAAAATTACTTACCTAAAAGGGCAATTTTAGCAAACGGAACTGAAGTCCATAAAATAAATACAGAATAAACATGCATCCTTTCACACTCTCTCCTCTATGTGCGTGTCTGTGTCCACTCTTCTCTCTTCTAGGAGATATTTTGAGGGACAATTATGCTTTAAAGTCACATGTTAAACCCTAACTAACCACTACTATCAGCTGCACTTGTAAAAAGGCTTTCAGCAGCAATTTTATGCAGTACGACAAAAGACAGAAACAATTTGCCTCCAAAGACCTGACTGCCTTTCTTAACTATCATACTTCTTGGAAGTAAAACATAAAAATAGTCCATCATAACAAGCAAATTCCTAAAAATTAAGTTCTGGGGGAAAAAGCGTGGCAAAACTGGGCATTAAAAATTTGAAATAAAAGCTTTATTTGAAGAATTTAGAATTGAGGCCTCAAGTAAGTAGTACACTTTACTGTAATTCTGTGTTATGACTTTAGGTTAAAATCAATTGCATAATTTACCTTACCAAGAAGTATGGCAATAATTGGGAATATAACACAAGCAGGATAAAACAAACTACAGGCAATCAATAAAAAATAATGTATACTGTAAAGAAGGATTTTTTTGTAGATAAAACCTTTTCAAAGAATTCTTCCCATAGCAGGAGAAACACTCCACGGTTACTTAAAAAAGACATAACATATGTTTGGAACTTTGCAGAAATTCTGTATCCTGGAATTTGAAAGTTCTATAGAGTATCACTGAATTTTTCATATTTAATGTTTTCCATTGGAAAAACCTTTGGGTTTAGTGTTCATTCAAACCCCAAAGGCAGTAAATCATGTTTTCATTCCAATACCTAAATAAATAAGAGGATTTTATTGAATGCAGAACAGTAAATGCGATTTCGTGAAGTTACATCCACTACAGTGTCATCTCTGTCAGGTTTTACATCAACACTGGAGAGACTGTGCCTATTTCTGTAATGGCCATTTTCATAACATGCTTGAATAAAACCATCTGGGTGACACACCAATCATGGTACAGTTTCAGAAAGTGGAATAAAACCAAGTTAGCGCAGTTATTTCTGTCATGAGAAAACCCTATTTTCATCTCAATTTCTGTCATGAGAAAACCCTATTTTCATCTCAGCACTTCAACTGGGTACTTACTGAGCCACGACCATCAATAATCTGCAAATTGTTGGTGTGGAGAGACAAGTGAAGGAAGGACATGTCCCACGTATGCAGCTCATATATCCTGTGTTCTGAACTCAGAACAAGAAAATACCGGTGGCACCAAGCCAAGCCATGCCCTGACACTAGTTAGGGCTTTACAAAAGAGTTTAAAACTGCACAAGTTTTTAAAAAAGGCCAAGTCATCACTGCTGGAATGTGTAATCCCACAAAGTTCTACCACACATGCATTCAGCCACAGGGGACCTTTACATCGCTCCTGTTACCTCCCTAATACACATCCTGCAGCACTGCATTGCCACTTGTGTTGGGGGAAGTTTACATTATCCTACTGGTGATATTCGCTGTCATAAACATGTTTCTTCAGTTCCACCATTCAGGCTGTATTTTCCACAGAACATGAGTTTTTGGCATAGGACAAAAGGAAAGCAGCAGTAAGCTTCAAGTGCACATACCAAACTCTCTCATGACAACAGTGGCAGGATCAGCAACAGAAGCAGCAGGTTTCATTTGCAAACCAAGACAGTCAGATAAACAAGTCATGGAAAAAGGAATTTCACTGTAAATCGTTTACTGGCATTATATTTCAGCTCAAAACTATTGCTTAGTGAGCAGTTCGGGGGTTTATTTTGTCTGGTTTTCTTTTTTGGAAGGAATATTTCAAAAGCAAGTCTGTGAAGATGAAGATGCTTTCTTACACTGGGGAGCAGTGTCCTATCAAAACCTCACAAAAGCTCAAAAAGAAAATGGAAAACACAAGCCATTCCTGACAGCTGGATTCACAAAGTGTAGAGCTGAATAAAACCCAAACTCCACAGCTTAAAATAAGTTTGATCACCAGCAATTCATCTTTATCTTTAGTGTTCATAATCTCTAGCACAACACCAACCAGATTCCCCTCCAGTAGCTCCCCTCTACTGATACTGCTGTAAAATGCAGCACTGCAGCCACTTTTGCTCACAGTGTCCTTTCCACTTCACAGCTCTCTCCAGCAGTCTGAATTACTCAAACATATACCCTAATTGGCCTCCTGCTCTTCTGGAGATACAACTCCCAGCAAGTCCAATCCAGTATGGAATTTTTGCTCTCATCACTCAGCAAAGTGAAAAAAAAAAATCTGAAAAGAGAATTTCTTCTGTAAGCAATATTTTTTTTCTGAAGGAAAACAGGCAGGAAAAAAAAAAACGACAAAACCAAGTAATTGAACAAATAGTCAAGGAAATGCTTTTTGTCAGGAATACATATTTGGAGTGTCTACTAAGTGGCTGGGCATGCATCACAGGTGGCTTCAGCAGATACTTTAAAAGCAAAACTATTGTGAAGTATACCAGATTTAATTCTGGGTTTTTTTCTTCTTTAATCTTTTCTTACATGAAAAAATGCTTATCCCTCTTACTCATATCATTTGGATTAGAATGCCTAAATATTTTGGCACTTCAGATATTTTTCATATGGTTTAAAACAACTTAAACACGAACATGTGAGAAGATTTATAGCCTTAGACCACACCTTCAGGCAACAAAATTAGCTTCAACAGAGTTGCAGAATCTCTGCCTCCCGCTGAATAACACCAGAAATATAGCAAATACCAAAATAATGTGTCTCCATCACTCTGTGTATACATATACACACAAATATTTATATGCACTCACATGTATATACTGTATACACACAGGTTTCTTGCACATTCTCCCATGAGATGCTCACAAAATTCAGAAGCTGATTTGCATTTTAAAGATTTATTAAAATGGGCTTAATCAGTGATCCAGTTGCCTCTTAAATAGGCAAACTGAAAAGTCATTCTTAAAGCACTTCAGCAGCACCTCAAATGTCTCAGGAAACATTCTTCTACAGATCTCAAACTCTTGCAAAACAATATGAGCATGCATGTAATAGAGGAGCAGCATTTTGCAGCATGTAAAGTTGAATATTAGTGAGAATGTTAACTTTGTTTCCATACTTTCAGTGTAAGAAAAAAGAGGAAATATTTTAATGACACGCTGTGGCATAAGCATTGTCTCTTTAATGCAGTTCTAGTTACATAGAAACATTTCTCACTCAAAACAGTGAGATTTTACATACTCCTCTTTCTCCTGATCTCATCTAAAAGTTCTTAGATTTAAAAGATTTAAGATTTAGCAAAATGGAAATATAGATTAAAATTCCATATTCATGTTCAAGGTAGCACAAGTTTCGTAATATCTCATCCCTGAAAATGCAGCCACTTCTAGAGGGGAATCCAGGAGCTGATCAACAGCACACAATGCTGTTGCAGCACAGTTCACAGCATGAAATTAACACATGAGATGTAATTTAAGAATCTCATCTCTAAAAAAAACACAATCTTCTAAAAGTAAGGATGCTCAGAAAATAAAACTTGGCCTAATTTACCACACATGGGTCTATGCCAACAGCTCTACGTGACCTCTGTTTAGCTGCCAAGAGCATTTACACAAACCTAAAAGTCCTGGTCCATGTTCTGCCCTTGAAGTCAGTGGCAGCTGTGTCTGTACAGCTGAGGGCACAATTCAACCATGGCACCAATACCAGAGATGAAGTCAGCCCTCATGGAAAGGCAACGAGGCCTGAATCCACCCAGGAAAGTGTTCCTCCCCAGAAAGAGGCTCCCCAATAAAAAGTATGGCACTCATTTGTCATTTCAGTGGTGCTTCTGCAGGAGAGAGGAAATCCAAAGGGAAGGTGCTGTGCTTAGATGGCTCACACTCAGAAAGGATCATATGCAGTGCCATGCCTTACATATGAACACATCTCTGTGCATGCATGGGTGTATTTTTCTGAATGGGAAAGGCTGGATTACACATGCAGCCAAAACCTCAACTCTGGAATTACTGACAACAGCTCCCTCAGACCCTGCTCGCTTTCATGCACCAGTCATTGCAGGCAACATTAAAAGCTTTGCAAAAACAGCAACCATCTCCTTTTCCCACTCAAAATACTAAGACGTACAGATCTTCCCGACTTCTGTATTTATTCCTCCTGTATTTATTTATTTATTTGGATGGTAACCTCTTATCACTCACACAAGGACAAACAAGATCTGCGGGCAAATATAAATGTGTTCATAAATAAGGCATGGCACTGCCTGTGATCCTTTCTGAGAGTGAACCATCTAAACACAGCACCTTCCCCTTGAATTTCCTCTCTCTTGCAGGTACTACTAAATACTGCTGTGGCTTGTAGATGTCAAGTCTAGAATCACCACATCACACCTCTTCAAAAAAACATATGATATGCACCTACTGAATGGCTCTGGAGCTCCACTTATATCTCTGGAATCAGTATAACTTGTGCTGGCTATGGCTCTGTTTTTGTGTTTTTTTTTTTTTTTTTTTTTTTTTTGTTTGTTTTTTTTTTTTTTTAATTTCAATCATTAGAAAATGATGTTGGAGTTGTCAGCATGATGATAACTACTACACCCTGCTTCTCAGAACTACATGGAGGCCTGTTGTCTGGATATTAACATGACAACATAGAAATAACACCCTTTTGGAGCATACTGCAAGTTTGGAATGCATTTTAAAGGTTTTCCACTTACACAAGTAACCAGCATGTTTATTTCTGCCTGCAGCTTCTTAGAAGGGCCCCATGTTAAATGGAGAATTATTAGGAGTCCTGCTCCTGATCTCCAGCATCAGTAATGCATTTCTCTGAGGTGTAATCCCCACTGAAAACTTCTAGCAGCTCAACAACCAGCTTTAGGAAACTGCAAAAGCTGACATTGGGACCAGGGCTTTTACTTGGCCCGTATTTGTACCTGGGCCATTCCAGTGCCGTCCCCTCTAGCTCTTGTTTGAGAAGAGGCAGTGTCTCTTCTGCTCCTCAATGACATCTATTTCTGCATTTCAGGCAGCAGTCTGCTCCTGCTCTGCCCCTCCAGTCATTTCTCAAAACAAGGACCCATGGTTCCAGTAAGGGTGAAGCCAGAGGGACACATGAGTGCAGCATTTCAGCCCAGACCCTGCACAGCTATTCTGGGACTGCTGGAGCCACACAGCAGAAAAGTATCAAGCATTCAGGGGAATCCCCTTCTGTCACTTTTATTATTATCAGCAACAAAAGCAGTGATGATGTGTCTGCTTAGACACGGTCCTGGGCAGAGGGTGTTCTTTATTTTAAGTAAAGGCAGGAAATGAGTAATAGATTTCCTCTGCAGTCAAACTGAGACTGGGGACTGGTTGGTTGAGTGAGCTTTAACATCTCAATATTTCAACTTTGTGCTAAATAGGGAAAAGAGTTACAATCCTAACTACTTGTATCATTTTCAGACATTTCAAGTTCAAAAATATTAACGACCTGTGAGCCCCAGCCTGTTACTCTGTAAGGAATATTCTGATTCCATCAGCTGGGAAATTGAGGCATGGCATACAGAAACACATGGAGAGCTTGGGAAGTCACTGTTCCTTCACACAGCACTAACACATTTTCCATATAATTTCCCACTATTATTAAAAGGAGTTCTGTTCCCCCAGTAGTGGAAGTGATGAGATTGCTGATAGATAGATGCAACCCCATATCATCACCTACATATGATGATTTTATCAGTATAAATTTTGTTCAGAACAGGTCCAGATGCCCTTGCAACAAAGTCTCCACACACAGCCACCTGTGCTTTGTTTCCACTTGGCCTCCTCCTACCATCACTCCCACTGATGAAACTGCACAACTGTTAATAAAGTTTGAGAGGGGGAAGATGTTCTTCCATGCAAAGCAGCTGTTCACTCACAGCACCAGCTCATGTTTGACTCCTTTTTACGTGGGTGAGAGCAGCCCCTTTTCTGTGTGTGTTTAAACATTTAATATTTCCTGCAACATTGGCAGTGATGGCTTTTTGCCTCATAGCACTGAAGAGCCATACTAGACAACTTATCTGTGTAGAAAAATCAAGCAAATGGAAAGAATAAAAGCTTAAAGAAGCTATCAATGAAAAAAGACTGCACAACTTAATAATTGACATGCTAAAGAGAATCAGATGAACAGGAGAATAAATTTGCAAAGAAATCTGGAAAAAAAAGGAAGTTGTTTCCATTTCAGAGGAATCTGAAATGTTTCCTCAACTAGTATATTAATTCTGTTTGGGCAACAACTGCTTAAACCCAAAATGTAACAAGATTCCATGGCAGAGCAATAGTTAATTTTGACAGTATGGATTTTCCACTGTGTCTTTAGTTAAAGTGATGCACACTCCCTGTGATGACACTCTCCTACACTGACTGAAAGGTCACTTGGAAGGCTGTGCAGTTCCTGCCATACACTTCTGTCTTGCTGGAGCCCTCACTGCTTACCACGTTAGTGTTGCCTGGTTTGACACCAGGCTTACACTCCAGACAACGACACTTGAGTCACTACCAAGTATTTACTACTGTCATGTTACTTATTTACAGTTCTGCCATTTATTAAAAAAAAAAAACAAGTTTTTTCCTGAACTTACGCAAAATACAGAATTTGAGAAACATATTAGGCTGATTAATATTTTATTTGACTTCCTCTCAGAAGAGCAGTCTCACCTTCAAGGTGGCAGCCCCATTTTCTACCCTCATTCTGTTTCATTCTTCTCTGCTTGCACAGCCCAACTGAGTCTGTGGGGACTGACTTTGTCCCATTTTCCTCAGAAGGTCACTTTGTTGGAGAACAGAGCTTCAGCTTCTCCTGAGCATTTGGACTGGATATTCTTTCCTGTCAGTGACACCCCTTTCCATAACCACACAATTTGAACACATTTCCAGTATTTCCAGTAAAAAAGTATCATCAGCTTTCAGCGTCTTCCCATGACAAAGCATTTTTCCAAATTATTATCTCTGAATCAAATTTATAAATATTTCTATCATACTTGCACCAAAGGTTTCTTAATTTACTCCTGAAGGAAAATTATTCTTAATATGCAAACTGAAACGCCACTTAAAACTTACACAGACTTTTCATAAACCAAAATTGATACCATTTTTACTTCACTTATCATAATTACCATCTAACACTGCTGTCTAAAAATAACTCAATGACCTGTGAGAAAAGCAGGAATTTTGGACTTTGAAGTAAAATACCAGAGATGGAAAGCTGAACTGAAATTAAGACATTCAAATGCATAAATAATACATGCAGTATAAAAAAACCTAATTCCTAAGAACAAGAATGGCATGGAGAGCACAAACAGGCTTACAACCATTTATGTGCTTTGTGCTGCCCAAGCAAGAACAGAACCACAGAAGAACCTGTGAAATATCTGACAGAACACCCAAGTTCTCCAAGTAACAAAATGCCCCCTGACATCACCAAGGTGGGATAAGGACTGTGATACAATGTGCCATTAAAAAACAACACACCAAGCTACTGTGAGGTTAGTAAGAGCACTGTAAGGATATTCCCTGCACAGTGTGGCTTCCCTCCAGGTGAGGTTAGGTGTAGTTGGACCATGGAAATATTGATCAATATCCATGCCCTTCTCTGCATACACTAAGAGAGAATGACTGTGGAGGGGATTGAGAGCAAGAATAATTTTGATTTTCCCTCGTAGTTTTTCTTGTAAAAAAAAGTCACATAGCCTTGTGTCTACTTCAAAGAGCTCATCTCAAAATCCACATCTAAAACCCCTTTAAAAAGAAAGTTAGAAATCACCAGCGAAGTAGCAATCCTCAGTCTCACCACCATGCTGGTGTCACTTCCCTGTTTGTACTGATGACCCGGGTTTTTTTTCCTCTCCTTCCCCATTCTCACACCAAGAATGCTTCAGTGAGGCTGCTAGTCCAACATACTCTCAAAGCTCCCAGTGTTGTTCTATAAAAGGATGAATAATGGAAAGAGATCAGCAAAACCTGCCTCAGGGGTTCTGGGAGGGGCAGTAAGAGCAGTACGTCATTTTAACTGATTAGTTTCGAGTAAAATTTTTCTTAAAGGTGAGATGAAGGAATTGACAGCAGGAATTTTTCAGTTTTCAGTAATCTTTTCTGCTACACAAATGGAAACCAGACTCCCTAAGCTGGGAACCAGGCACACACAACTACAACAGCTGATCTAAAAAACCACTCCAAAAACCTTCTAAGGGTGAATTCTCTCCTGGGACTAAAGACCAGCAGGAAAAAGGCCACCCAGCCTTTGATTTCTTATCACAAGTCTAGCAAGACTGAGTCTTTCTCAAGTTCTTGGCTTCTGAAGCCACCTGATTGCACAGGAATATCAGTTTCCATTAAAAGAAAAAACACACCTGCCAATGACACCTAAGTGTTTGCAGGATTATGCCCGTAACATTCACACACAATTTAAGGAATATGGATACTATGCTGTGCTTTTACATGACATGAAAGTTTAGACATTACTAAGTTTCTCTTTTTCAAAAGTACTTTCTTAAGTTCCTTTAACTTTTGCATTGTTGTATTTTCCTTTTTTCTCTGGGTAACTACAAAATCATAAGCAGCCAGGAACATCAGTAATTCCTAAAAATAGCCATCCTATCCTCCTTTCCAAATTTAGAGAGATACGGCATTTCTCATGAAAATGGAGAAATAAAGCTTTCACTAAAGGTGGAGTGTCCTATTTTTTGCTTTTTAGTCAGCTTTTTTTTTTTCCTTCTCAACTCCCCTTTCCATTTTCCTATCCCTAATCCTTATTTCCTTGTTCCTATTTTTTGCTCTGGGGAGTAACTATCACCATTAGTCACATTGTCCATCTCTTTCCAGTTTTCCCCTCATTTTCAGTTCATCCTGCCTTGCTTCCTTCCACTCCAAGCTCCTTTCTCCCTAGCTCAGCTTTTCCCTAGTAAAGCTGGCTTGGAGCAGCACACTTCTCCAGCTTTATTTAAGTCCCCCTTCAATGATCATAAAAGGGCATAAGCATATAGCTGGGAAAAAAAAAAGAAGACTGTAACAGCTGATTAGAAAGAAATCAGATGATGAATTTATGTATAAAATAAGGTCAGACTCAGTTGTCAGTTTGATGAAAAATAAGAAACAAACACTCCTGGAGATGAAGAAGGGCTATTTAAACTTAAAGTACTTAAATTTTTCATTTCCAGAGGCTTTGCTTAAATATTCTTTATAAGCATGCTGTCAGTGAGGTTCCAAAGTATCTATGATTCTAAACTCAAAAGACAGCTTTCATTTTTTGTTCTGTAAAATAATTTCTGTTCAATTCTGAAACAAAAGATTGTCCTCACATCAAAGAATAAAAAACACCTCCTAAATGTTTTTATTTTATGTGAAACAACTGTAATCCTCAAACCAATCAGCAAATTGAAAAATCTACTTTTGTGTGAAGTGCTCTGAATCCCTTTGGGATGAAGAGCACTGTATCAGCCCTAGAAATAATTAACCAGCATTTATGGGATGTCAGATGAGCCTCTGCATTAAGCACTAGATCTTCCTGTTTTCCAAACACTATTAATGTTAAGGAAAGTCTATCTGTGACTCCAAGGGATGATGAATCACTTTCTTTTTTCTAAGTATTTTCTTCTTGTTGTGCCATCCCTTGATCTGCTATCTTTCCATCACCAACACCCTCTCCCTTTTTCCAGGCATTTATTGCTCGTGTGAAAGTGACATCTTTGCTGTCATCCCCTTGACTAAAGTTTACCCAGATCTCTGGAAGCATCTCAATGTCCACCTTCTTTGTCTGCTTTAGGAAAGACAGCACTGCGTGGAGGAGAGCTGGTGCTTCCCTATTCCTTGTTTTCCTCCTCTCCTACAGCAGCACACTGAAAAGGTGTAGATTCCCTGCCTTCCACCACATTGTCTGAGACCAGCAGCTGGCCAAGCCACCATGTGAGCATGCTCAGCAGAAATGCTGGTGTTTCCACACTCACACAACCAGGGATGCACTTTCAGGTCCTCCAAAGAGCTCTTGGCAGCAAGCTACATAACAAAGCCTGGAAACCTTCACTGAAATAAAAATAAAAATGAGCACGGAGAAGAGGGACAGCCCTTCATTACCCCAAACAGAAGCCAACATGCCAACATCCACACCTCCTGCCATCACTGATGCAAACTGAAATAATTTCATCTTTAATTCTCAGTCTTATTTCTGTCTTCACATGCTAAAAAAAGCTCTGTCAAACAAAAAATATACTCACCAGCACCATGTCTGAACTGTTTGTCCCTTTGACTCCCTTTCCTCTGCCCTTGCAGCAGACGTGGCTGGTGATGCTTGTTAACTATCCCCTCCTTCCCTCACAGATACCCTCCATCCTGACCATTCAGAGCAGATGAGCACAAAATGCTGTCCCTGAACAGAAGGAAATTTACTGTATAGCCAGTAATTATCAGTGAATATTACCAATCCCACAGAGGACGAGGAAATCTCTGTTACAAAATCAAAATATGAAAGTGCAGTCCTTTGTGTAAAAGGGAAAGGAAAAAGTAACATTTCTAATTGAAAATTAAAGCAAGAAGCATGATACTAGCAAAGTACATTTATTGTGTTAACATACCATTTGTCTTCTGGGCAAGTTACTAAAGGTCATTTGTTCTTCATAGCAAGTGTTGAAAATAGTTTATGTTGTGGGTCTAACTTAAAGGAACAATGTCAAAACCCTCAGGCCCAAAATGACCTTTTTATGCCAACACAGAGATCTAAATCTCTTACCGAGGATAGCAGTGATGCTTGCATTTCACTCTCTCCCCCTCCCTTCCCCATCTAACCTCCCCCTGCCTTCGCAGGAGATCCCTGACCCCAGAGGACAGCACAGGCTGCGGAGTTAACGTGCCCACTCCACACCTCGTGCTGCTCATCCCTTGCTCTGCCCATCCTGCCAGACACCCAAGACAAGCTGCTTGCTGCTGTGCCTGGCTCCCTACCTGCCCTCCAAGCAAGGGAGGTAAAGGGGAGGGGAAGGGAGCACACCTACCCCTGCCTGCTGGAAGAAAAGGAGAACACGCTGCCATGTGCTCAGGAAGGTAGAATATGGTCACACTTGCAAAACCCCAGAGCAATGCTGCCCTCCTCCCCAAACAGAGCCTCTAGCTGGCTGTCTCAGAAGGGCCTGGCTGTAAAAGAGGGAGGATCAGGGTTGCTGATGGTGAAATAATAATACATGTGTGTAGGACATACACACAGAGAAGCAGACACACACAGAGGGATTTGAATAGAAAGGCTTTGAATGCTGGCAGACTAGCAAAACACCTGGAGTGTTCTTAAATGTGATTCATTAAAAAACAGGCCATCTTTACTACTGCACAGGTGCTCTCCCTCAAGTGTTAGTGCAAGATCAACGTGGTGGGCTTGCGCTCCTGCTCCATGTGGTCACATTATCCTCACCTCTACCCTGAGCACCTGCAGATGTGGGGGCACAAAGAGACCCTAAGCAGCACTTCAGAAGAAGGAGCTACCGCAAAATGCATCATGGAACTGCAAACACCTTTTCACTTCCAGGGAGAAGTGCACTGGCTGGGCTGCACCCCTGCTGCTCTCCTCTGAGGGTGAAGAGAGATTTTCTGTCTCCACAGCCATCATTCCCACGCTGCTGAGCCACACCTGGGACTCCTGAGGTGTGATCCACCACACCCATGAGCCACGCGAGAGCACAGACAGCACTGCACGTTCTCCTACCCCACGCAGGTCCCCCGGGGCTCCATCTAGGAGCTGCTCTTTTCCAGGCTGGATCCCACAAGGTGAACGCCTCCCGTGAACCAGCGCTCAGCAGGCTGAGCGTAACCTTTGAGAAGGCACTCGGCACTTTGCAGGATCTAAATGCAAAAGCCTCAAAAAGGCAAAGCTCATTTTACTGAATTCCCAGCTCTGGCTGCCATTTGTGACAGACTTCACACATTTATGTGCTGCCCTGTCACATTTGGGTGGCAAAAAAATGGCAAAGTATAGATGCCGTGACAAGTAGATGAGACATGTTTTTCCTCTTTAGTGTTCTTAGGCTCTGATTTCCCTTCAACACATAGAGGAAGAGAAAAAAACCCTTGGGGCAGACAGAAACAGTTTAAGAGTTTACTTACTCGGTTATTGTGAAAAGGATTTTTAAAAAATTAAAAATTTAAACATTATGAAATACAGAGTATTGTTGGACTTTTGAAATTCTAAGTGGAGACTTTTGTATGTGCAGACTAATGTAATAAATAAAAACATGCACAGGTATACAGTCCAATACATACTTTTATAGAGAAATCATATGAGTGAATTTCTATATTAGATGCATGAACTACATTAACAAGTTTCCTCTTTTTCAGTTGATTGGAAATAAATGTACAGAAAAATACAGGAACAATTCAGACAAGACAGGCATTCCTTTCCACCAAATCCAATATTTTTTTTTATTAAGGATTCAAGACCATACCACTTATCTAGCTACCTAACAGATTCTCTCAGAAGTATATTTACTTTGAAGTATATTTAATATTACATTTATTTAATACCAGACATACACTTAAAATAGATATATAGTTAAGGTGCAATTTTAAGTGTGGGAGATATAAGCAGCATATCATATCTGCATCTGGTTCTTAAGTAGCCAAGATTATTGTTTTGATTTTGCACTTGATTGTGGCCATTAATGTTACAAGAGAAATGCTCAGCTCACAGATGGAAAATCTCCCCGCAATGGCTCTGCTAGAACAGTCACCATCAGACTTCTTAGGGTTCATTGGCTGGCTCACAAGAGTATGAAATATTGCCCCATAAAGCACATAAATAAATAAACCTACATTTAGATTTAACTGCATTGTTTGCACCAAGTAGATGCACTATTATTAGTCACAAGCAAGTACTGACACACATCAAGATTCAAAGTCAGAATTTTCACTTGGATGGGATCCCCTTGACTCAGACATGTCACAGGATTTCCTTTAATGGGCAAATTACAAACTTGAGTAAATTCTCTCCTCCACAGCCATAGGGTACACAATCATCCAATAGTAACTCTGACCTTAATCAAGTTTCAATATGGAAATTCTATTTTACCTTAATCTCCCATGTCTGTAGTAAAACAAAATGTCCAGGTCAAATCCAAGGACTGAAAATAGGTTATTTTTAATTGTGAGATATTAAATATTCTAGCTGAAATCCTGGCTCCTTTGAATACCACAGCAAATATCCTGTTCACTTCAATGCTGCCAAGATTTTTACCATGGAGAATGACCTGGAATTCAGTTTGTAAAGGTGAAGCAATAAAGAGTCTGAATCAAGTCTCACTGAAGGCCATGGACAGACTCCTGTTCATAGCAGTGGAGTGGATCAGAGTCTGTCTTGGCACAGTTAGGAGCCGTACCCTCAGAGATAGTGAAAGAATTGTTGTAAATGCCAGACAGAATTAGGAAGTACAAGAACACCCACTACTTTATAAGGCATTTTACAACAAGTTCAAAGCTCCAAACTGGACATAAAGTTAAACAAATTGCAATTAGATTAAGAATCAGTCATTTCAATGTATTAAAAACCCAAACTAAGTTTTCCTACAATACTCAAAGTAGGCAGTGCAGAATAACAATTCACTTAAATGTAAAAGTAAACCTGTAAGAAAGAGAGACAAAGACAGAAAACAGAATAATCTCAGGGAGGGGTAGGAAATAAAACCATAAATTAAAGCAGTAACTCTAGCCTTCAGTAATGGCTCTACATTTTCAACTATGTTTTTGGTTTCTATGTCATTTGTAGGGAATTAAAAGGTGAGAAATGCTCGTGTCTGGATTAAGAAAAAAAGATTCCTAATTGACACTGCCATGAAGAATATTTGCAACACAGAACTGAGTTTCCAACCCTGGTCTATTTATTTAATCTAAAAGATAGAAACAGCTACCAAGAATATTGCACAATGAGTAGCTTTGCTTTCAAGGGCTTCCCCGTGGGAAAGCAGACTCTGCTGCTGTGCTATTTTGTGTTTCATGATATTGGTAGGACTGCACTGAAACCTGCCCAAGCAAGTGGCCATATACTTGGAATTGGTTTAATCCTCTTCATCCTGCTCTCCATAACAAGTTTATTGCTTTGGAACAATACATTATGGATGGCAATGGCTACAGAATGCAGTTGACACATGACAGCAAGGAAAAGAAAGGAAAAAAAGACAGGTGGAAAGAGGATTGAAGAAAGGCAGAGGGGCAAAACACTGTGAGCACCAAGCCTATGATTTGTATCTTATTAGGAAATAACATGATCCCTATGAATATCTAACATGTATGTGCAAAGAATACTTCTTCTGGAACACGCTGTAAACAGCAAGTAAACTCTTCCAGCTGGGATCAGCGTGCCAGTTAAAGACCACAGAGGGACCATAAACTCACAGCAGCCTGCAGGATGGGAAAAGCAGAGATCCCACTCTGTGTCTGCATGGAACAGCAGCTGATCCACAGAGCAGAGGGACATGATCCCATCTGACTTGGAGGCACAGCAAAGATGATTTTCAAGAGATTTTCTCAGGGCTGTGGTATAGGTGAGCTGTCATCCCTCACACCAGCTTGGGAACTATTCACAGGATAACAGAACACCTCAAGTTGGAAGAGAACTATAAGGATTGCTGAGTCCAGCTCCCTGCTCATTGCAGGGCCACCTTACAGTAAACCATGGACTGCAAGCATCACACAGACAGTCCCTGGACTCCGACACATTTAGTACCATGGCCACTTCTTTGGGGAGCCTGTTCCATGGACTGACCACCCTCTAAGTGAAGAGCCTTTTCCTGGTGTCCAACCAGAACTTCCCCAGCACATTGCAACAGAAGAGGAGGCTGTGAACACAACCACAAAAATCACAGAAACATAGTAAGCCCTGGCTTGGAAGGCATCCTAAAGACTATCTCCTTCCAAGCCCTCCTCAACAGGCAGAGACATCTTCCACTCCCCCAGAGCTCCATCCAGCCTGGCCTGGGGCACTTCCAGAGTTGGGGCACACACTGCTTCTCTGAGCAGTGTGTTTCTGGTGCCTCACCACCCTCACAGGGAAGAATTTCTTCCTAATATCCAATCCAAACCCACTCTGCCAGTGTGAAGCCATTCCCTGTCACTCCAGGCCCTTGTAAATAGTCTCTTCTCCATCATTCCTATAGGCTCCTTTCAGGTTCTGGAAGGCAGCAAATAATCAAGAGGTTTATTTTATTCTTTCACCCTCTTTCTGGCAGCCTGATTTCCAGTTTCCCAATCAGGAGCATTATCCATTGCTCTATTAGATTAAAAGGAGATGTTCTTTCCTGTTAAGCTCATTCAGTGTTTAAAGTGTTAGGTTTAGATACCTTCACCCTCCTTAAATGTATGGCATGCATACAGAAGCAGCAGAGAATACAAAACTTTTGGAAGCCTGACGTGCACAGCAAGCGTAGAATCCCAGGCACACAGCTCAACACCCCCTCAGCTGAGAAATTCCAACAAATGCCCAACACTATCATGTACCACAAGACATAAAAATGTCTCCTCTGGCAGCAGAGCCCTGCTTATGGCAAGGGACAACTTCGTACCTTGATCCCCCATGCTGAATCCCTCAGGGAAGGAGGACACAAGCCCAGTTTCCCATGACAGAGATGACAGCACACACTGGTACCCAGAGTGAAGCAGATGTCAGCAGCCAAGAATCCCATCTGAATAATCCACTGAAGGATAAAAAGCTGAAAAATGTACAGCTCCATAAAAGGAATGTACCACGCTAACAAAGTCAACCAGAAAGGGCATAGGGGAAATTGAGACAGCTAAGAAGGAATCTGAAATGTACATGTTTGGAGTGGTTAAAAAAGGAAAGAAAAAGGATAAGCCAGTCTTCAGTTAGATATAAATATTGAAAACATTTCCTTTCCCCAGTGGCAAAACAATTTTCAAGAAACATGTTTGTCTAACAGTTTCAAATGAAAAAAAAAAGGCAAGAGGAAAAAGGTAAACTTAATTCCAAATGTAAACAAAACTTTCAATTACAATGATTTGAAATTCCAACCTCAGGATCTGAAAGGGGATCCAAATGCATTTTTTGTCCATTTTTCAGAACATTGATATCCAGTGAAGGGACAAAAGGGTACTCTCTCATATGCTAAGTGCACTTGGCAAAAACAAATGAAGACACATAAAAGAAAACAGATAACTCCTCCCTGTGCATAATGGACCAGGAAATGGTAAAGGAGTAAGTTGTTTATTTGGGGACCTGCATCTTTTGAGCAGCTGTTGTACTCCCTGCTTATATTTGAGGCTCACCTCTACCATGGCAGAGGTGGACTACATGTGGCGCTCGTCACTGGACTCCTGGGCTGGGGATTTCCAGGAGCTCAGCAAAGCTCATCTGCTTCTGAGGTAAAGGAGAGCTTTAGCATTTCATTCCATAGCAGCAGAGAGAAAGCATGAGTGCTTTTAGATCACCAGTCCCTACTACAAAACAAGGCCAGAAACAGCCTCTGATAAGTGCCCTAAAAAACTTCAGGAAAAAAAAAGTCTGGATAAAACCACGCAGGGGACTGCTTCTGGGTTCTGACAGTTTGTTTGCTGAAATGGATGCCTAATCTGTCTTTAACAGCTCTGGGGGGACATTACTGCAGATCTTCCAGACTTCCAGCATTATCTACAGTGGGATCTTATTATCAGATATGGCTAGGAGAAATGAAAATTACCAAAAAAATGAAATGCAATAGAAAGGAAATAAAGTTGAGCTACACAGGGTCCCCCCACATGCAGCCACTACATATTATTTAGATTTGAAATAGGCCAAATTACTGGCTACATGGACACATGGACTGAGCAGCTGCTGAGCAACCAATGATAATCCTGGCAAAAAGATTTACCTGAAGGATGCCGATTTTAAGTGGTATTGGCCATCATTGCTGCTTTTGCATACAGGGAAGGGAAAAGAGAAGAGGAGGACTATGCTTTACATCAGCAACCCATCATACAAAATTGTATTCCTAGGTCAAAACCAAAAGGAAATGAGGATGGATTTCAGCATTGATACCCAGTATGAATCTATAATTTTTTACATCATTCCTATTTTCAAAAGATACTTTTGCTGTAATTGATGAGGGCTGAATGTCTTTTACTTAATTAGGGGTAAGAAAACAAATTCTAGGATGATTTACCAAGAGCAGTCAGACCCGATTTAGCTTTGCTGGCATGGAGGTCAGTGGGGATTTCAACACTGCTGCAGACTCAGGGAAGTCAAGTACTGGCAAGGAGTTTGCAATGGTACATGAAATACTTTTAAGAGCTCTCACCCTCCTCCATAGGCAGCAAAGTGTGGTGCTACTCTGCCTGTATTTCTGTAGCACAGCCCGGCTCCGAGTAAATAGTACTAAACAATAATTCTTGGTTAAGAATTCATTATACAGAAGGTTCCAAATAAAAAAGGCAAGATAAGTAAGTCTCTCAAACCTAGCCATTTACAGTTGTGCAGCATTAAAATCACACCTAGTAAAGCTGCATGCATTAAGGCAAATAGTAATAATAATCTGAATTAAACTAAATAAAACTTGTCAGAATGGAAAGAAAACAAATCCAAAGCCTTGACATCAACATAAAACCAGATTTCTGCCCATTCCCTTCATAATGGCTTTTCTATTGCACTTTGTTCTGACCTTTTATTACTTTCCCAACACTGAAGAATATTGCTTTTCAAAACTCTTCATGTCTTTGCTACCCCTGCCATTATTTCCACTCCTATTGTTGAGAGCTGTTAGTCACTTTTGTTCCAAGGTGCACAGCAGCACTGTACCTTAAAAAAAGAGGCAAGAATATATGTGCTTTTTGAGGGGAAAAAATTAAAGTGTTTTCCACTCTGTCTTCTAAAGACCAAAGCCCTTTTTTTTTTTTAATTAAATAATGAAGTAACTAAATGAATAAATAATAGTTTAATAAATATACTAGGAGACTGAAAGCATGAAATCAATTTCCTGCTGGTAAGGAGGGAAAGACTTTTATATTACTTGACTGGACTTAACTAGACATTGTCCTGATCCTGTGATTGTTCCATGCTCAGAACATCTGTTGAATTCAGTGTGAGCTCCAAAACCAGATCAATTAGAGTATCAGGGTTGTTTGGTAAAGGCCTGCCCATCACTTTGAGAAAACAAACAAGCCAGACATCAGAAAAGAATGTAAGCCCAGAACTAGTGTACAAGATGAAACAAACGGGTCTGTGGAAATCCCACAGCCCATCAAGCAGCACACACCATCCTAATGAAGCACTTAAACCTTGCTTACAGATGAGAAGGGCTTTGTCACTAACTCCTGAGCACCAGCTAAAATGAGCAAGACCAGGCTGCAGAAGGAAAAGTTGAAGTGTTGATGCTAAGTTAGAGACACTAACTTAATTTGTACTATGTGTTTCAAACCTGCTTGAAGAGCACATAGCCCAGCAGCTTTTTGCACCACCAGAAGTCCTGACAGGACAATTCTGTCCTTAAGCAGCAGCAAAACTCTGGCTCCAGTCCAGAGCAACTGAGACTAACACACAAACAAAGTCTGCTTCCAGGCCTGCAGCTGGATCCTAGGGGACAAACCACTGTGCTGCTCTGGAACCCTGCTGATTTTAGCCCTGCATAACCAGAGACAACTGCAAAATCTACACCCTTAACTCCTAGGAAATACTGTAAGAGCTCATTTAAATGGAGAACATAAAGGGAATTTTTGTATTATTTAGCTTTTTTTGTCCTGTTGTTTACAAATGGCAACTAACTACAACAATCATTAATCCTTTATCAGTATTTCCCTGCTGCACAGTCAGTTTTGTGGGATCAGTTTTACGCAGCAGGAGAGTCTTAAAAAGTCTCACCTTGCTTTTATTAAGGTCTCAGAGGAACAGCACTCATACCTGAGCACACTTGAGTACAACAGCAAGCAGCCTGATGGAGGATATTCAGTCTTTAGCCCATTTTAATGGACTCTGACTCAAGCAGTCAAGTTCTGTTTGCTTTATGATAGCTGCTTCTGCAAACATAAGTCTAATAATAAAAGATAACAATGGCATTTAGTATACTGGGTTTTTTTTTTTTTAATGGCAGCACACGGCATCAAGTAGTTCAAAGCTATTTCAACTTCAAGTAGGATATTCTCACCATGAAGAGTCTCAGCAGTTCAGCTACACGCCATTCTCAAAGCCATATAAAGCAGATTTCAGAAGAACTTCAAGGGGTTGGACCAAAAAAAAAAAAATCATACACAGAAAAAAAATCCCATGCATTCCCTTCTCTGGCAATAATTGGGAACATACACCCAGGGCAAGACTGTGGAAGGGAGTCAGAGTGATTCTTCCCGGTGTGTATCTTCCTTACAGCCTCCAGTTCACAGATTTCCCGAGTCCTCCAAGAAAGAGCCTCAAGGCTTTGCCCACATCTTTGTATTCAGCATCCCTGATGGACTTTCCATCCATCCATTTGTCCATTTGCTTTCCAACAGTTATCCTTTAGCCCACCCATGACCTCTCATGACAAAGTTTCACAGTGCATAAAAAATACCAGTCACTTCTTGGCCCCCAAAGTGGATCCAGCTATAATTGTACATTTGAGACAGGGTAAAGCCCCACAGTGAGGCTCCCCCAAAGTCTTTTCTCAGGTATTAATGCAAAGCAGGCATTCACAGCTCCTGCTGGGCAGCTCCAGGCACCACCACGAGCTGTGCACTTGGTATATTCCCTGCATACCACCAGGCTGCAACAAGGGCAGAGATGCAGCTCTCTTCAAGTCAGTTCATTATGTAGGATGGCTTTCTTCCCTGAGAAGGAAGTTCTACAAGCAGAATCCATGGTTTTCATTCACCTGACTGCTCAATTTCCCCCTCCATCTACTTTAGACATTGCAGTTGGGGAAAAAAAAAAAAACAAACAAACAAACAAAAAAAACCCCACAACAAACATAAAACCCAAACTGAGATAGGTATTTAAATAAGATGCTGCAGTTCTGCAATTGCCTCTGTAGGGCCACAGAAAAACAGGTTCTGAGCAACCTCAGCTGATGATTATGTGACAGGGTATGTCATTAAAAACCTCACCAAACATGAGTTTGCAGCCAGAGCAGCCCCTTGTTCTGGCTCCTCACACAACTGCCAGGCCCTAGGAAGGAAGTGTGACTGCTCTGAACTGTGACATCCCATCCTGGTACCTCTAAGTGCTTACTCAGGTGCAGTTTGCATCTTTCAGGCCATGGGATCTAAAACAGATTGGTACTTAGCAAAATATGTTATGAGCTTCGTTACTCTGTAGAAATCTTAAAAGCATCCCAGGAAAATCTCAGCCCCCTGGGTAAGTTCAAGCCTATTCAGAACCCCTTGCTTTTCCCAGCTGCTATCCACAGGCTCTTTGAAGGAGTCCACAATCATTCCCCATTTGTTAAAAGGCTGGAAAAAGGACTCCTGTACCATAATTGTACCTTGTTGAAATAAAAACTGGCAGGACTTCCCATCAAATTCTGTGTGTACTGAGCCTCCTTTTAAAAACAATGTTTGCCAGTGGTGTAAATTATTCTAGTCTAGCTATGATTATTCCATCTTAAAATGGACAAATAGGAAAAACTCTTTCCTCTCATTCCCATCCTTGGAAGCATGGGTGAGTTTACATGACATCCTGAAAAAAACGCAGTTCACAAAGGGCATTAATGCAAAATTGCAGAGATCATTTGCTCATATTTACTCCTCTTCTTAACACCAGACACACAGTTAAATGTCATACAATGCATTTAAAATTAAAACATTTTTTCTAGAACTAGAAAAAAAGACCCAGAAAGTCTGTAACATGTAATTAAATCGAGAAAGTAGCTCAAAGAGCTTGGCAGGGCTCAGAGAGATTAATGAGTGTGTGGATGAAAATAACCCATATCTGCATTCAAAAGAGAGTAAGTTAGACCACCCATTTCAGCTGTGGACACCACAAAGACACCACAGAAGAGCCACAGAGCACAGAGTGAGAATAGGTGCAGGAAGCCCCTGGCACTTGAGCCCTTACAGGGATGTAAAAGCAGGATAATAGAGGATTGACCAAATGTTTGGGATTCACCACTGTATTTCCACCAAAATACTTATCTCCAGAAGAACAATCTTAGGAAATTTTCACAGGTATTCATAGATATCTTACAGACATAGAAGACAGGACAGACAGTAACAGATCACCTGAGCCAGCTTTGTAACTCTTAAAAGCAAGTGACATCCACTGAAAAGTAAATTCCAATTACTTTTATTATTTAAATATGCATTTCCAGTACAAAAAGAGAAGAGCAAATTTCCATCAAGAAGCACATTTTTGGGTTTCATTTCTGTGAGTTTGTATCCACCTTGATGAGTGGATTACAAACCCAAGCAAACTGAGCCTAAGGTTAATCCAAATGCAGTGGAACCAACCATCAGTGGTGTTCCTGTCACTTCTTTCCTTCAGCACCAAAGATAGGATTCAGTGCAGATGAGAAAAGAGGAAAAAAATCAAAACCCCTATTTAAAGCCTTAGTTTCCAGCATAGCAACTTCCAGAGTAAATGTACTCCCGAGGATGTACACCAGCAAGATGGAGGATGAAAAAGAAGGGGGAAGAAACAAATGGAAGCAGAGCTTCAGGTGTAAAAATCTGACATGCAATTGGGTCATCTCTATTGAAAATAAAGTACTCTAGAATTTGAAATTATTAATATTTATTGCTCATATTTCTGAAGGGGGGGAACCCACAAAAATAGTAAAAATAATTTCTCAAGGTATCAGCTCAGGCCAATAATTGCATACTAGCAGGGTCGACTGCAGCTGAAAGATGAAAACTTAAGGTGTATGAGGCACAAAAAGGGGACACCACAAAAGAGGTGTGGACTGGCAAGGTGAGGAAGTTGATAAAACAAAACAGGTGTGATAGAAATTCATACACAAAGTACATACAGCAGTGATCCAGGGAAGTTCTTCCAGCCCTGACTGAAATAACACTCAAGTTTCTTAAAAAAGCTGATCCTTCATGCCTTTCTTTGGAGAGATGCTACACAATTTAAATTATCTGTGCTGAGCTTTTTAGCCAGACTGTACCTCTGCTCTTCCAAGACCACCTCTTGTTTTACAGGGGATTACCACTGTGTTCAGGTAAGCTCAATATGGGCTCTCAGACCAAGGGCCAAATTTGTGAGGCAAATTAAAGGAAAGCACTTGTAGCTGCAAAAACAGCCTGAGATCAGGAACATTTTCTAAATATCCTGCCTTATTTACTGAGAGGTGATGACAGATAATTTAAATTGTCCAATTTATTATCATGCCCACCTCCAACCGACTGGCCTTATTCCACCCCCACAGAGCTCTGTACAAGGCACACAGCTCAAGTCCTCCCAGGACCACAGAGATGAGAGACAAAGAAGCTCTGAGGAGAAGGCTACAGCTTCTGCAGTCTCCTTGGATTTATCCACCAAGAGATGTCCCCTTCACCTGCTGCTCCCACACCGCTGCCTGTGCCCAGCCTCTCTGCTTTTGTGACCGCCACAGCCACCACTGGGCATCCCCTGGCACCTCCCATAGACACAAGGCTACAAATCATCCTGAGATTTAATTCTGAGGCAGACATTACTTCTCATTCAAGCCAAGTAACAGGTTTTTTTAGTGCAGGTCAGATTGTTGCTGCCCTGCAAAGGGACCATCCAGCCCAATCCCAGCACCAAACACAGCATTTTCCTGTATGAACAAAAGGAGTACAGGCCTTTGAAAGGAGTCATTAGATTGTTAGACCTCAAATAAAAAGGAAGGGCATTGCTTTTCTCCGCTCATCATTTACTAAAAAATAATTTCACATCCTTCCAAAGCACTGTACCATGAAATATTTTGCATGATGCAAAGAAAGGGTGAACAAGGTTCAGAAAGATATTTAAATCCATAACCCCATGAGCTGTCCCAGGACTTGCACATACTGAAATGTGGGTGTCAGTGTCAAAAACCCAGTGAAACCTGGTATATGGAAACTTACCCTGCACTGTACTGAGACAAAAATCATTTGGAACTACTAAATTCCAGTGAAATATAATATGCACTCTTAGTATTTCATTCCTCTTTCAAAAATAAATTCTTTTTTGCTCTCCCTTGTTTAGTAACAATCACTGCTTATGCCAGATATGTCAGACCAGAAAAACAGACTATTTGCCAAATTTGACTTTCAATGGTAAACTTATTTGAAAATTCCAAAAAAGCCTGAGCTGCAGCAACGTGCCTCATTTTTGCTCTGGTTTTTCTGGGACCTTTCAAGTGATACAGCTTTTCCCTTTTTTTAATAAGCTCATTAAGTCATTATGAACTCTAATTACATAGTACCAGAAAGCTCTTTACCTGCCATAAGGTATCTGCAGTGGTGTTGAATTTTTTCATCTTATTGTCAGTCAAGGTTTATGTCTCTTTAGAGTAATCTAAAGAGACATAAACCTTGAGCTGATCTATGCTCACACTGGATTGCTGCCCACTGTGCTACATCACAAGGGGCCAAGCTTTTACTGAGCACTGCCTTCCTTTCCAAGCCAGGTGCTTCTGAGTCCACCTCAGCTCCTCTGCTGTCTCCAGTGACATGGATGTGTGAAACTCTTCTAACAATCCCTGAAGTCAACAGCCTGCACAGAGGGATGTGAGGCTCATCACTTTAAGGTTTTAATGCCAAGATGTTTAGTGTCTTCCCCCCACCATTTTCATTGGGCGTTTTGGTTTAAATCCTACTTTCTGACTGATGAATTTTTTGATTAATGCAAGTCATTTTCGGCTTGGTATTTTGCCTAGTTCCCTTCAAATTGAAGCAATTATAGAAAAAAATTAAGTGCTCCAATAATTTTAAACCTCTCCACACACCACAATATTATCAGTGTACTTCACTTTTTTTTTAAAGGTGCAAGCTCTTCAGGAGTGCTTACCATTCAAGCACACACAGTCTATGAACTGATTAAATATCAGATAATTTAAAATCTTTACAAGAGCTTTGGCTTTCCAACACTGAAAGCAAGTGCTGTGCTAAAGTTGGAAGATGCTAGGACATGGTATGCTCTGAACACAAGAAATACCAAAATTCTTTTCAAACAAAGGCAATCTCAGGCTTTAGAAATACAACAACAGGAAAAAAAAACCAAAAAAACAAACACCAATGGGGGTTGAACTCTTTCTCCTCAGATCACAAGCCAGAGGAGTTGGGTGAAATTCTGCCAGACTTCAGGACTGGTAGAGGGCTGCATGCAAAGCCTCCTCAACTTTCATGCATCTGTAGAAGCATCCATGAAGGTTTTCCCCTGGCAAAACAGCTTGCACAAGTGGGCACTAACATACACACCTCACTTGGAAGGAAAACCCCCCACAGGCAGACAAACACTCACCTGAGGGGCTGCTGAGGTTTGGGTGACTGCTGTCTTGGCAGTACAGCAGACACTTTTCTCCTGTCAGGAGTTCATGGGTATAATTTTAATTGAGCTCTGGAGCAGGAAGTTCTCATCTTGCACATGCAAATGCTGTCCTAAAGAGTCCACTTTTACAAATCTACAGCACTTAATCATCATCATTTTAGTGCTCTTTTCATGTAAGGTTTTCAGAGTAGATATAAAGATGATACACCTACACACAGAAACCTTATTATTTCTTTAAAGTAAAAAACACAGAGGCAAAGAGAGAGGGGTTCTTTTCTTGGCTAGTATTGTTAAAAGACAGTAACACAAAGAAATATACAAAACAGACACATGAAATCAATGCTGTCAGTGCAAGACTTGGCTTCTTCCTATATGTTACACAGCATTTATAAATTCAAAGAATTCAAAAAATACTGTCTTATATATGATAGTACATGACTACTGAAAAACAGGTTTATTGCATCCTCTAACTCAGCAACACTAAGACTGTCCCTCACACAATTTTTAAACCACTCAATTAAAAACAGTAACGTAACTACAGCATGGCACACTCCTGCCAGAGTCAAATACCTATTCTTCATTCCTTAAAGAGATGCAAAAAAAAGCAGAAGCAACACAGGTGAACTCCTTTTCATTCTTGTTAAATACCAAAAGAGTCGTTTGTAGGATCAAGGGTAACTTGGGTTGCTTAACAAATGCCATTGCATTCCACACAGATTTCTCCTGACTGCCCTAAAAAGCAATCCCCCTAGAGATGCAGCCAAGGCTGATCAGCCTGATCACTTTTTTGTCCTACGTGCCACTTTTTTCCCCACATACCATGAGAACAGCACGGTATTGCAGCAAATGAGAATTGGTGTAAGGGAGGAACTTCTGACCTCACCCCCAAACACATGGTGAACACGAATTCTCCAAATTCAAATCCACCACCTAACTGCCTAATCCAAAATCAGCAATTCAGCTGTTAAACAAATCTTTTTACCATGTATTTCAATAAATACTTAATGAATAACCTGTGGCCGTGGAAGCAAGAGGGATGGCAGGAGAGGAAGGGAGAGATTACAAGTCAGCATATTTTGTCTGTTCTCCCTGTATCCATTTTCAAACCTGTCTTCCCTTTCTTTGCTCTTTAGAGTAATTTTTCAACCCTGACCTTAGCAGAGTGAAGAGATTAGCTCCAGTGCTGTGAGAAGCAAGTCTGGGGCCAGAGCAGTCCCTCTGCACACACATATTGTCCATCCGCGTTCGTGGATGGCAGACACGGATCAAGGGAGAGCAGACATCACACCATAAAGGTCTCACCACAGATCAGCCTGTCAGACTGCTGCAGGAAAATATGTATTCCTTCTACATCCCCTGCCCAGGGCATGAACACAGGAGGGCTGTTAGACTTCAGCTGGGTAACACAACCTGGAACCCAAAGGGCTGGACTCTTCTCACTTGCAGCAAATCATGAGCTCGCCTCTAGAACTGCTCTGGATTTTCTTGTTTGAGACAGGGTGGACTCTACTGCTGATGTCCTCAGGGAATGAAAGGTGCTCAAAGGAATAGAGTGACACTGGAAACCACTCAAACACATAACAGCACTCCTGAGCCCCACAGCTGCCCCCCAGAGCCTCTCTCGGAGTTTTGGGGTTTCACAATCACACCTTGTCTTAATTACTGTTTTCTCCTCCTTGATCTATGTAACATCCACAAATATAGCAGGGAAAACAATGAAAATGACCACTCACTGGGGACAGGGTTACAAAAAAAGCATTTAACATCAGCCTCATTCTGCTCCCATTCACCTCAGCTGCAAAATTCCCTTTGCCTTCCAGGAAGCCAAGAGATGCCACTGCAGATCACTTTTAAAAGCAGCAATCCAAGAGCACTCAAATGCAAAAAGATAGACTGATGGATTTTTCTTTTCCCTCCTGTTGCTTCTAATTATAGCTTTATTTAACTGTACCCCATTATCTACATTCTGCTTCAGGGAGGGGGTCCCCAGGACCAAATGGAGAGGTCAAGGCCCTTTGCAAGTCTACTAAAATTGATGCTGGCTCTCCAACTCAGCTTTCCCATGGAAGAGTGAGTGTGTGCACACAATTTATTTAGTTCATTTCGTATTTTACTCTTGTACTGAGGTGCCCTGATTGTCCACACTAAAAAAAACATCTAGTTTTCTTCTCCCTGTTCCCTTCTGGAACAAACTGTGAGGACACCCCAAGCAGGAGCAGTTTGACAGGAGAGTTATCCCAGCATTCATACTCCATGAAGAATATGGCATTCTACATAGAATGCCATATTTGGCCCGTTCAACTTTTCTGGCAGACCTCTCATCCCCTAACACCCACAAACCAACAACTCGGGACAGGAAACACAGAATTCAATGACATTTTGTAGAAAAATCAGCCCCCCAACAACTCTGCTGTGCTCTCTGTCCAGTAGCTCAGGCATTTTGAATTGCCAAAATTCAAAATGTGTCACAAAACCATCACAGGGATACTACAAGAACCATGAGAAATACAGACCCAGGCTTTGCAATGTGGATGTGGCCCAAAGCATAATGGACCTAGGCCAAGCCAGGAAGGCAGGGAGCTTCACAAATGAAGCTGTTTCATAGTATTTTTACTAGCCATCACATCCTCTTCATAAGTCCTCAGCTACATCAAACAAATGGCAGCTTTAAGACACCAGCAGTGTGAAAACATAATGGCATACACACTCCTAACCTATGGAACAGCATTTCAGAAAGGAAGGAATTGGTGAGTGAGAGAGAAGTTATATTTTAAAATGCCACACTTGTACCCTGACTGTATCCAATTATGAATATAAGCAACAAAGAAACAAATACAAGAACTTCAAACAGGAATTGGAGTAGAGGAAATTAAGCCTGAAGTCTGGATCTCCACAACCCCAGAGCACCTGAGCACCAGAGCATCGGCAGCACCTGAGTCCAGCCAGGACCACAGAAGCACTCAGTAAAGAAAGAGAAAAAAGATTGCATGTGTCATGCCAAACTTCTTAAATAAAGAAGTCAAATCTCAGGGGTCAGGGAATCCATGGGTAATATTCACATGAATTTACTTGCATCAGTTAAACCATACACCTGCTTTTGCAAGACAAAGATGCTTCTCTCCTTCCAGAAACACAAGCAGCCAAGGGCATGCCTGATTTTGGAAGCTTTTTGAGTATAATTGACAGCAGACATTAAGAACTAGCATCTAAGTCACCACTTAATGATAATTTTTTAATTTACTTTTATAAAGCTCACTCAGACAAATACAAAGGTTTCTTCCTTAGTTCATGTGTCTGCACCAACAGGAAAAGGCACAGACTTCAAGCTCCCCATAACATGGAGAGAGCCTGCTGAGGCTGACAGTAGTGTGAAATGACACAGGCAGGACTGCCACTGCTGCCATGTTCTAATCTCTGTAATTAGCCAACTGATCAGAGCATCCTTCACATTGCCCTGCAGTTTGTCAGGGCTTCTCTCCCATGCCCACCATAAAAGTGCGGGCAACAAAATCCAGACTGACTTTTACCCAGACCAAATTTCTTCCCGTACTGACATCTCAAACTTGTTTTACTCCTCACTACACCACTCAACTCCAAAACAAACCAAGGGCTGGAAAAAATCTTAGTAGTAAGTACTTTTGGAATAGACTTCCCTTCTTCTCTTTTTCACTCTTCCTTTCCCTTAAAAACATTTAGAAGAATGCTTGGAGAAATCACACATTATTTACATGCAATATTATTTTATGGGGTTTTTCAAGGTGTTAATTGAATGTTTTAATGAATGTTAATCATCTGTCATTTTCATTGGCAATCTCCTCTCTGCCATATGCTTAACTTTTACACCTGCACAGATTCTGCAATCAGTTCTTTGAAATTGTTTTATTTCTATAGTGTAGTATTAATATTTAGAAAACAAGCCAGCTGCAACCAAGACTGCCATTGTCTGAAGTTTATTTACTACATACAATGCCCAGTCCTAAGTGGAACAGAGTAATACACTGTACTGTAGTGGCACTAATTTTGAAATATTTGCATTAATCAGTACTTAAAGGAGATGCTGGACTGACACCTGTGAAGGCCAAACTACTACAAGGCAGGGCAAGTACAGCACTCACAACACCTGCTTAAAGCCTCCCTATATATTGTCCCTGTATTTGTCCCTTGACTTTCACCCCACATCAACTGGCAATTGATGCCAACTCCAAAAGTCATGTCTTAGTTCTGCTCTTTTTCAGTAACATGGAGATTTGTTTCTGAAGAGATTGGGCTGAGGAAGCACAAGCATGCAAGTTATGAGTTCTATTTTTGACTGACTGCAAATATTCTGTGTGAACCGATCACTCTCAGCACACATGGCACACATTTAAAATGGACATACCTACCAGGCTCTTCAGCTTTTACCCTTTTCAACAGGGCTGTCACCCCTCTTCTCAGTAAAGAAGTCTGATCTTCAAAACAGGACTTCTCTTGCACATTTTAGTCAGCAGTAAGATAATATTTATCCTTGGGATTTAGTGTTAAAATAACAAAGATGAATGAATGTAGCTTTAAACTTGTCTTTACTTTTTCATCCATCACTACAAAATGGCCTAAGAGCTGAAAAAAATCAGTAAGATCAGAGCAGTGCCACTGCTGCAAAACTGGCAAAAGTGAGGAGATGGTGAACAGCAAGTTTAAGTTGTTAAACTTGGGAACAAATAACAGGCAGTAAGGCAGGCTAGTGTACATCTTGCCAATTGTCTGAGAATGACATGCAAGAGAGGTGAAGGAACAGCCTGGCAAGGACTGCAAGCCCCAACACGACTTTCAGCTTCACTAGCAAACACCAGAAAAGGAGTGGAGGAATTTTGGTGCAATTCCTAGGAGAGATTTGTATGCAAACAGAAAGTGTTACAGAAAAACAGCAGAGAAAACTGTTTCAGAATACACTCACATCAGAGAGCCAAAGATCTGAAGCAATAAAAAACCCAGAATATTGACAATGCCTGGTCCACTGGGAGGTGTCAAGTCCTGCTGGCTGAGCATGGCTGATTTCTGCAGCTCTGGTGAGGGAGGAACCAGGGAAGAAGGAGAGAAGGTTCTCTGTCCTGCCCTCCTGATGATACAGGCAAAGACCAGCAGAAGGAGCAGATTTAGAGAGGAACACTCCTTACAAAGGCACAGCCCTTCAGAGTCTGTCAAAGTGTCTGAGCAATTCACAGTACAGATATGAGCAAATTTCTACCTCTTCTTCAATTAAATTTTGGGGAATTCAAATAAAATGTCAAAAAAATTATTCTTCAGATAAAGTTGTCTAAGCAAAATGAACAGAAGTGCAACATTCATTAAGTGCAGCTCATCATGCTCAGTATCCCTCTGTTCCCAAGTCTACTGTACGGAGAACAGGGATGTGAGAGACACTGTCACTTTTTTCCCTTTGGATATCATGCACCCCATGAAGCACAAGGTGAAAAGTCTTCTTTGTAGGAGGAACACACAGCCTGAGAGTCTTTGTGGCCCCTTCTGATGGTGTGTTCCAGGAAGTTCCAGGGTTGCAAACACCCATGAACTTTTTCTACTGTCTTGGAATACCTTAAAGCCTCAATGCTTGTGATCATATGAAAATCTCAGTTTCTTTTTTAAAAGTGCTGAATTTTACTGTTCAGAGTTAAAGAGCCTGAACTATAAAAACTGAGACCTAGGGCTAATAAAGAGGAAATCAGAATCTATTACTTTTAAAACCCCACGATGCATAACAGTTCTGACTTTGTAACACTAGGGATGGACAGAACCACTATGCAGATGATTTTGGACAAAGGACAGAAAGAACATCAAGAGAACAAAGTGCACAACAACCTCAGCTAACTGCAAAGCCTGGATTTCCTGTGATGAACTGAATCAGAAGTAAAATCCTACAACCTTTCCAAGTGTAAAATGGAATAAAAATACAGGAGGTAACCCAGTGAAATGCTTTAAAATCTACCCATTCAAACCACTGCTTCCACAGTATAACTGATAATAATAGCAACCTGAGAAGCCTTGAATTGAAACCTGGTGTAGAGATGCTCTTTTAGGGCAGCTACTACCATGGAGGTACAGAAATTAGTTCTCTTTCTGTCTCTTGTGAGTCCAGCTAATGTACTGCACACGTTTTCTATGTACCCTAGTGCCTATTTATACAGCTGTTCATTGAAGAAAAACTCTTTAAAATAATTTAGAAAGATAAAGACACTGATTCTAAATATTAAATAAAACTGCTAGGAACTTCCTATAAATGTTGCTAAACAATGGGAAGCAAGTTCTTTATTTTCCAGATCACAAGCCTAATAACAAACAAACCCCCTGTTCTTTGCACTACTGCAAGTTTTATAGTAAGAATTTAGATTGCTGAAAAGAAAAACAGATGGAGCAGAGCTGCTGAATGCTCTGGAAATCCCAGGGCTGTACATGCAGTGCTGGGGCCTGAACTGGGATGGACTAAAGGGCACATTCTACTCACTTTCCAGAAGCAGCTTCCAAAGCATCAAAAGTGGAAATAAATTTGCATTTACTCAACTGTAAATGATATTCATAAGAATAAAAGGAAATCTCAGAAGTTAGGCTTATATATGGCATATTCATGAATCTGAAAGGGGTGTTTGGATGTTTGATTTTTTGAGCTTTGTTTATATTCCTATTCTGTTGATTTGTAGCGGCAAAAATATGTTCTCACTGGTCCCAAATGTTGATGTCCAACCAGTGAGATGGACCAACAACACATATCCACGTGGCAGAGACCCCAAGCTAACAATCTGTGATGCATAGATTAATTTGGGGTTTACTTTGGAGATTTTAGGGTGGAGCAAGGAGGAAAGGGTACAGCAGAGAAGTGCCAGAGCTGCAACAAGAGCTGGGGAGGAAAGGGAGTATGGGAGGGCAAGGAAGGAAAGCTCAAGATTCAAGGAAGATAGTAAGAAAAACTTCCAGCACAAACCTGGATCTCTGCCTCAGATCATCTGTCTTTCCTTCCTGTCCCCTGTATGCATCAGCCAAGATGGAAAGGTAGCTTTGCTCCACAGGACATAAAATGACCTGGCAATGCATCCAGTAACATTTGCTCTCAGAGATTACACTCCCTCTACAATGATTACTCTTACTTCACACTATTACACTCAACACACACAGAGAAGAATACTCCACTCCACATCTTATCTAAAAGAAACAATAAATATTTTTTTTTCTATGCATCAGACTTAAAAATCATGAACTGTTACTCTCAATATTCAAGCAAAAGAAACAACAGCAATGGCATACTGCAAAATACATGTATCTACAAATTTACAATTCTCAGTTCACTTAGTAAAAAATTCTCATCAAAAACTGGTCCTCTCTTTTGAGCAGGAAGGCAGCAAAGTGTTTGTATTTTAGGTGTTACTCTGAGAGCTCAAGAGACAGTTCTGCACCAAAGGATAGCACGTTTCTACTTTGCCTAGGCCACAGCAAAATCCTTACTAACTCTCTACTGTATCCTCAGGGCATGCTGTATGCATGCTGCCTAATGGTAGCTTTGAAGACCCAGCGGAAAAAAAGTAAATATAAATAATCCTTATGATTTTATATTAATTTTATACCAACTGTTTTCCTCCTTACTGTATTTTGCCAAAACATTCTCCTGTGTTAAAGTCTTTGATGGGAAAAAAAACCCATTTCAATCTTATGCGGTATCAAGACTTTTTCAAGTGTTTTGATAAGCACTGGCTTTTAATCAAGCATTACAACATCAGCAAAGAACTTGACGTAGCAAGTCACTTCTATCCCTTGTGTATACAGTGTATATTTAGTCTCAAGGCACCTCTCTGCCCAGTGTGAGCCAGGCCCCTGAGACAAGGGCATCACCATCCCAACAGCTCTTCTGCAACCTGCACAACTTCCCTGAAAAATGAAACTGGTGAAAGGCTGACATCACCCGTGTCCTCCTGAACACACAGAGGGGCAGTACCCCAAGTGAAAAGGAACTGCAAAGGATGCCACAGGATCCTGAATTTTGCCCATCTGGTGTTCTCATGTGCAAGCTCCAGCAACTAGAAATATTACCATAGTCCCCGGAAAGGAAGACACATCACAAAAGGAATCCCCTAACCAATTCTGCACAAGGAGGATAATCCTCATGCCTCTGTCTTCCCCTAGCGCAACTTGGCCTCAAAAGAAATCCCATTTTCTTGCAAGAGCAGCATTCCCAACAGGAATACTCTCTCCTGGTAGTGGCAGGGTGCTGAAGGAGTAAATCCAGATAGACAGCTCCTACAGAGGAAGTTAAGGAGCACCATTTCCCATGGGGAAACTAAGGCAGAGGTGTATAAGGAACATGTCTGGGCCACTCTGTGGATCAGTGCAAAGCCGAGATCAGACCCATCACCATGATGTACTGGCAGCTCAGAAAAAGAAAATAGAGGAGCTTCAGTGCTTTAGATGACAGGAAGAGAATTAATTTTCTGATGTGGTGTTTTGTTGATTCTTTTGTCTTGTCATGTACAGCAGAAATAATGTTCGTAGGATTAGAGTAAACTCACAGAAAAAGACTCTTATGATTATTAAGCATCTCAGCTTCAATTTGATGTTTTATCACCTGCCAACCTTGCACATCAAAAATGATTTTTGTGTGTATTTGAAATACAAAATTTACAAAATATCAGCCCAGAATTTAAAACACTTCTTAAACACGTTAGAAAAGTTTCAAATGTCACTGAAGCTACAAAGAGGAAAAAGCTGTCCATTGTTCTTATGCAATAATTAATTTTCATCAGGGTCCTTATTATGCATTAGTTTATATAGAGCAACAAAACATAACTGCATGTTATTGTTTAAACATTTGCTGCATATGCCAGAACAGTAAAGGCTGGAAATAAGTGTAAAGGATAATACACAAAATGTAGCTAAATATATTTTATATTATGGATCCATAATACAGAATGCAAATGATTCTGACTAAGCATTCACAGGAGACAGTCTTTAGGGTGCATGCTGTGAATGTATATTATGAATAATGCATAAAACTTAGCTAAATCTTAATGAGTCCATTGACATCCTATGGGGTCCACAGGAGCCTTAGATCCCAAAGCATGTCAGTGGCACATTACTCTCCTCCCCCACTTCATTTAAAAAATACTTTCTTAAAACAAAGGAAATTAAAACACAAAAGAAAGAAGCCCTTAGCTCTGATTTGACTCCCATATGATGGCAAATACAGAGTCACAAACTCTGACTTCCTTCACTCTATTGTGCCTCTATGTTCCACAGTAGGGCAGGACACTGTATGGCCTTTCTGTAGGGCTGCATCAGGTGTGGGACAGGAGTTACTCCTAATTACCGAATTAATACACTCAAGGCCTTCTCCACACACAAAAGAAAGAGGAAAAAAGGTGACAAGCACCCCTATTGTATTTTTTCTCCATTCTCCTTCCCTAATTCCCAGAGTCTTTAAGCCAAATAATTAACACAGAAGAAGATGGCAGGAAACATGGGGGGAAAAGACATCCCATTTACTAGTTCGAGCTACTCCAAAAAAATCAAGTTCACATGCTGAATGACATTGGCAATGGGTGCAGTCATGAGGACAAAGAACTTGACCAAAAAGAAGCTATTTACAGTTTCTAAGTACAAAACCACAGTAAGAAGAAATCTCCACCTCCCAGGCGAAACCGTAAGGTTGCACCGTTTGATCTGAGTATATGAGTATACCATATTCTCTAGGGAAAAAAAAAGCCTTGGCATCAAGCCCCAGTTCCACTCAGAAGTGTGAAGATAGCTTTTGTGTGTCATGTGCTTGGAAATAACTGAGTGGATTTTTCCTATAGCATAAATACAAAGAAAAATAACTGATTAAGTTCTTGTTTATTTAGGGTTATGAGTCCTCAATGGGTTGAAATGGTAATTAATTAATTCTTGCAAAACCCATGAGCAATGGTTAAGTCTGTACATCCTTAAGCACAAGAAAACCAAGGAACAAAAGGTCAAGAGAGTTCCCCAGCATGGCAGAGGCAGAGTAGGACTGTGCTCGTGCTCTCTGCCCTGCCCCACACTCACCCCTGCTCCCAGGTGGGCCAATGCCGCTCTCCTTGAGGACCACTTGGGTGCTCAGCCAGGCAGCTTGTGCAGGGTCCAAACCAGTGGAACACATCCCACCCAGCCTGGCCCGGCTCTGCCCTCCCTGTCCCCATGGCACTGAAGTCAGCACACACACACACACTCATGCACCCCCCCAGGTGCTCACTGTACATCCAGCCTGGACAGCCTGTGGACTGGCCAAGACAGACCTGTACCCAGGACTGGGCAGAATTCTTATTCTCTCACTCATACCCAGTTAGAGCCCAGGTGTCAACACTCACAGGGGCAGGCAGATCAGGGGAGCACTTTTCACCCCATCCAAATTTCAGCACCTGAACCCACCAGACTAGAGCAACAAAAACCCTGGGAACCACACACAGAATCACCAGGTTGGCAGAAACCTTTAAGGTCATCAAGCCCAACCCAACCCCAACACCTCAGCTACACCATGGCACCCAGTGCCACATCCAGTCTTTGCTAAACACATCCAGGGATGGTGACTCCACCACCGCCCCAGGCAGGCCATTGCCACAGCACATCCCACAGCTGAGACAGCCATGATACACAGACTGCCCCCATACAACTTCAGATGGCTTCATTCCAAACACAGCAACACCATACCTCATCAGAAGGCTTCTTGAAGCTGCCCACAGAGAGTACCACCATTCCACCTCAGAAGGCTGCAAGTATCTTCCATTCTTGTCCTTCAGCCCAGCCTTTTATACCCCAATACTGATGCACTGCACCTGTGTGCCCTCTGTTCCTTCTGGGGTTGGTCAGGGCACTTGGGCACTCCATGGCTCCTTCCCTTCAATGCTGCTCACCTGTCCTGCACAGCTGGGGCCAGTTAGGGATGAGGCTGGGCCACAGCCCCACTCCCAGTCACCACAAACTCTCTGCCTACAGACCATTCCAATACTTTATCACCCTTTCTGTAAAAAACTTTTTCCTAATATCCAACCTATATTTCCCTTGGTGCAGCCTGAGACTGTGTCCTCTGGTTCTGTCAGTGCTGCCTGGAGAAAGAGACCAACCCCACCTGACCACAACCACCTTTCAGGAAGTTGTAGAGTGTGATCACCCCTGAGTCTCCTTTTCTCCAGGCTGAGCACCCCCAGCTCCCTCAGCCGTTCTTCACAGGGTTTGTGTTCCCAGCCCCTCACCAGCCTCGTCGCCTCCTCTGGACACACTCAAGCGTCTCGGTGTCCTTCCCAAACTGAGGGCCCAGAACTGGACACAGCACTCCAGGTGTGGCCTCACCAGTGCCGAGTACAGGGGGAGAATGACCTCCCTGCTCCTGCTGGCCACACCATTCCTGATACAGGCCAGGTGCCATTGGCCTTTTTGGCCACACTGCTGGCTCATGTCCAGCCAGCTGTCAAATTCCTTCCCTCCAGAGGCTGAGACAGCAGAATGGCTCCTGCCACAGGAATCGCCCTCCTGCCCAAAGCAGGGATCAGGGAGAGGAGAAGGCACGGTTTGAGACAAATTTGGCATAACCAAGTTTTGCAAAAAAGAGAAGGGAAAATAGCAACTGCCAGGAAATTCAGAAACATGAGTGTTTTGTAGGTTTTGTTTAAACCTTCCTTCTCCTCCACATGTGCTTCCAATGGAAAATCAATACCAAGGACAGAGAAACTATCTGGGTGTTCAGCAAGCATTTCTGACCACAAAAAAAAAAAAAAAAAGTTTAATCTGGCTTTTGTTTTCCTTGTTCCAACTTCTTACAACAACAACAAAATATCCAAACTTGATTTTTTTACGTGAAAGCATTCGGCAGAAAGATCCTTGAGGAAAGTAAGCGATGGAAACAGTTCCACTGGATCTACAGCAGAATATGGCATGAATCGTGCATGGAGAGAGCAGGGACACACGTGTGCTGACCTTTGATTATAGCTGATACTCATGCTGTATTTAAGCATGAGTACAAAATCTCATTTTACACCATAACAATATCCTTTTCTTTTGATGACAGGTGAATTTTTGTGCAGTTATAAAATATACCCAACTTTCTTCTTGTTGACATGTACATTTGGCCCCAGTATGAAAACACATATATTTACACACACACTTAGATCTATTCTAACCAAAAGCAAGGGCCAGACTTTGACATGAACAATACTCTCAAAGCATTTTACCTTTGCAGCCCATCCTGCTACAATTTATACTTACTGATACAGATATCAGCAATTGTTTCCTCGCCTCCTCACCCCTCCTGGACACCATGGGAATAACAGAGAGCGGAGTCTCCCGGTAGCACTTTCATTCCCAGCAGGAAGCTCAAGCGTTTGTGATATCCATTTTGATACAAAACCTAAATTAGGCCTCTGGAAATAGGTAATGCATAAAAAGAAGCATTTTTGTGCCACAAGATTATTATTATAGGTTACTGTTAACCCTTGGGAGATGGAGGTGAGTCCTGCAGCTCCCCACTGGGCTGAATATTTGCTGAGAAATCACAAGCACTACCTAAGGAGATATTTCAGGTGTGCTTCATGTTAAACAGAATGATCCTGTTGACCCATCATATTCTGATATCCAGTTTGAGAGCAAAGCACTGTGAGTTAAACAAAAAGGATCAGCGCAGCATGCACATGCTGCAACTCTTCTGTGCTAAGAGAAGATTTAAAAGGGGCTGGATGCAAGGACAACTGTGGAATTACAAATGCAGAGTCCAAACAAACAAAAAACCACTGTATTTGGGAGCTGCCCCAAACATATTTTGCCTCTTGGCTCCCTAAAATTCTTCCGTATGGCAAAGTTTTCACTGGGTCGCAATCTAGTGAGAAGAACCACATCATTCAAAAAAGAAAATAGAAATCCGAACCTTTAAATATCTTGTAGTTTTCAGGTTTCAAATCACTGCAGATTAAAGTTTCAGGGCTGGAAGCCCGTGTGATTTATCCCACCTTCACAACTGCAAATCATAAAGCTACACAAATCATAAGCTAACTGTTTTTCTTCAGAACCACCATCATATCCCTGAATTTTGGAGAACTGGTCAATAATTTGGATTCAGTGACCTAGGCTATTCTGCACTAAAGCTGCACCACCTCCTGTTGTGATACAAGTTGGCCTAGCATTCCTCATTGCTTGACTTACTCCCTTAGCAAAATGAGCCACACAGGAAATTCAGTCTGTATCTGCCTCCACAATTAATTCAAGTTCAGCTTCTCCTAAGCATTCCTCTTTCTTCAGACATGCAGACTTCAAAGGGCTATAAACTGTGATCTTAAACGCACAACCAACTGTGTGTCAGTAAGTTTTCACTATATATAGATAAATATTTTAGTAAACTATGGTTGCTACTTGTTAAGCCTGGGAAAAATGGAGCCTTGCTGTAACCTGGAAGACAAATTGTATCTCAGAGCCTCACACATCCTCCCATTTAAATCCCCGTGCCGTTTATACCTGCAGGAATAACATGGGAGAAGCATTCCAATAACTTCATGTAGTAGCAAGGCAGGCTGCCGTTCTCCTAATAAATTTAAGCTTTATAGCTCCTTCACTCCAAAAGCCACATTCTCAGCTATTCCTACACACTGAAGGGGAAGTCCTGTGGAAGCAGTGTTATTTCACAGACCATTCTGACTACTGCACTGGTGACCAGAGCACACAAATCTTTGCATCCCTACGTGGGTAAACATTCATTAAAATCTCCTCCTATCAACAGAATAGTTAGCATGAGCTACAGCTCACTACGAGGAACAACAAGCTTTCTGTTTGGCCTGGAGATTTTCCTACAGTCATGGAAAGGCACAGGGGGAAGCCAGAAGTCCTAGCTGCTCCTTTTCCACTCCACCATTAGGTTTGGCATAGCTTTTCCTAGACAGCCCTCTTTGCTCTAGCAGCTCTGACATCTGCACATTGCATTTGCCCTGTTGTGCAAGCAGGACTATTTCCTCAGAGATAAACAGAGATCACCAAGCCCACGATGCCTGACACAAACAGAGCTCAGATCCAAGCTTCCTTGGGTAGCCCAGACCCATCCTTTTCACTTGCAAATGTAAAGCAAACTTGGCAAGACCCAAAGGGGAAAAGAAGGAAATGATCTTAATAAAGAAATGGGAAGGAAAAATCTCCCCCCCTCTCGCAAGCCACGCTTTTCTGAACAGCTATTTGAATTATCCCTGCTCACAGACATCCCACTCCCTCAGCAATGGAAAAGCAATACAATGTCCTGTCATTCGATCCCCCAAACATTTTGTCATTTAACGGAAGCAGGCTCCTCACTGGGCTCTCAGGCTGAAGTTTGCCCACATGCCTTTTAAAGTACGTACCTGATTCTGCCTTTGTCTGCTGCGCTCCTTTTGCAGCTGCATTCCCAGGAAAATGTTTCTGTACCCACTTTCCCCCGTCGCTCCTACAGCCTGCTCAGAGATGGATTCACTGCTGGCTTTCGGCAGTCACGCTTCTTCCTCAGTTGATGCTTCCTTTCATTTATTCTGAAGTTTCCAATGTAAAACAAACAGGAATACCAACTTTCTAAAATTACTACTATCCCACTGTCCTCCAATGCAACATTAACAACAGGCAATATTCTCCAAAGCTATGAAGCATATACTGCCCTAAATTACATTGCAGTTGCTGCCCTGAGCTTACACATTTTTGAATAGGAAGGCTCCCAGGGATCTCTCTCTCTCTGTTCTGACTGCATTTATTGCTTTAAAATATTTTTAACCCAGACACTGAAGTGCCAGCCTAGCAGCCCTTCATGCTAATCCTAGCCTGGGTGGTTGTTCTTAAGGGAAAGCATTCAAAAATTGTAGCAGTGCATCAACTTTGACCCTTTTCATTTAAAACATGAGACTTCTTTTTTTTTAGGGAAAAAAAAATTAGATTCCAGAGGGAATCACTGAACTCTGACCTGCTTAAAATTAGTTTTGTTTTAGTGCCTGTGTGGTGACTCAACAGGCCAATTTTCCAGACACTTAAGACTTCTCTGCTCCTGAAGATTCCAGTTCAAGTCCTGGACTCACTGCCTGGGGTCGGATCAGAACACTTTGTTCCAAGGCTTCAAGCAGTGAATTCCCAGATCGCCGTACCCTTGCCAGATGCTGGCATGCTTGGTAATAAGTAGGGCTGCAACCAAGCTAATTATTTAAAAAAAAAAAAAATCTGTGAAGAGTTTTGCTTGCAATACATATGTTAGACCAAAAGAATTTCCCTGCAAAATTCGGCAGTCGAGAAATGTTTATATGGCTCTGATAAACATTTCATGATAAGCTGGATTCTTTTGGGGGGGGAGGGAGAAGATGTGTACTTTGGTCTTAACAGTGCAGCAAATAATTCTCAAATAGGGTCTGGCTGAGTGTATCCATTTCACTGGGAATAACTGATTTCATTTTTTTTTATCTGTCACAGGCATTACAAACACTAAATGAGTCACCATAGACTCCTATGTTGCAAAAAATAGCATCACAATCCTTCATTTGCTCTTCAACAGGACTTCAAGTCTAGCCTGGTATCAAAAAGCCTTGTCAGTTAACAAATTTTAAAATCCCAGGAAATGACACCCCAACACAATCTCTGAAAAAATTACTTCCTGCAGAAGTTTAACACCACCCAGCAAAGCAAAGCTCATCTAGGAGCAGTAATTTTCCTCAATCGCAACAGAATTTTTCAATTTAACCTCACCACTAATGCTCTGGCATATACTTCCTATCTTTCATCAAAGGATCCCAAAAGATTTACCAAACAGCCTCAGAAATCTCCTGTAAAGCAAGCAAGCACTATTATCTCCATTTATAAGCACTGAGGAATTAAAGCAAAAAAGATGCTAAGAAACTTTGGCCATGAGGCAAGAAGAGCCAGACCCAGAGGCAGAACCTGGGTGCTGGTCCATATTAAATGGCATCTGTTACATTTCCATCCCTGTTTCACAGCGATTATGGGAAGCAAAGCAATGCCAATGCCTGTAATCACTTATTTGACAGCTGCTAACCCAACGAACACGAAGGCAATTTATACACCGTGCCCTAATCTGCCTGCATGTGATCATGTATGAATACAGCTCCAGTGTAATTCTGTGTTTTCCCAAGTAAGAATGTAGCTTTCTTCCTTTTTCGGAAAGAAAGCAAAGCACTAAAAGACAGAGTTTTAACACACAGTCATCAATATGCTCCTCTTACAAATGTAAAGCAGTAATAACACAAACAATGATGCGCACTGCACTGCATCAACAGCATGACTGTCTTCTGCCCAGAAAGCCCTCCTTCAGCCTAGACAAGACACCTCCCAGGACATACAGGGCTGGCCTTTCACCCCAGGCGACACTGCCAGGACAGCCGAAGGGAAGGGAAATTCTGTGACAACAGACAGGACTCTGGTTTGGGAGACTCCTCCACATATCTAACCTCAAGATCTGCCTGCCCCTGGTAATCACAGCTGGTGATAACAGGACCTTAAAAATATACCCATTGAGGGTAAAAGTTCTGAACCTGCTCCACTAGAAGCCAAGCTGCTGAGCCATGGCCAGCAGCAGTGGCAAATGTAAAGAAGCAACTTGTGCATGGTGGTCAAATGGCCAAGTCGTGATATCTCTGCCTGAGAGGACCTCCCAAAGAACCTCCCAAAGGTCCTCCCAAAGAGGACCTCCCACCATAGCATCCCCACCAATAAACCCAGGTTCACAAATTCCCACCATGCCTCCTCCGAGGAGAACTGTCACCCGATGGAACCAATGTGAGCTAACTAGGTTAATCATCACCTGCAAAAAAACCATGCCGCTCAGAGCTTTTTGGATACAATGGTGAAGTGAAGAAGGCTTTCTTCACCGCCTACGCAGCCTGGGCTCAACTCTGCAAAACAAATTTGAGCCGCAGTCAGACTCAATGTCAGACTTTTGCCAGCTGAGCTCCCTCTCACTTCCTCAGTTTCAGGTCATCTGAATACCTTGACAACCTGTGAGGATAAATCAAGCACAGAAGGTGTTTAGGAACTAAACACACATGTCAGGTGTTTCTACAAAACCTACACAAAGTTATATCGAAGCATCCCAAATTCCAAATCCTTAACAAATATATCACACATTTTGGAAACGGTGGGCAGGGACTTGAAATACAGCCTCACTTTTCATAAAAAATGAAAGGAGACAGAATAAAGCTGGGAGGAAAGCAGGAGAAGAATGCACATTTTTTGCTCTGGAAGACAGGTCAGTTGCATTAAGCTTATTTTCACTGGGGTAGACTCTTTGAACAGCTCTAATCTTTAAAGCATATTAAACAACACATTAACGCAGGCAATCATTGATCTGTTGATCCCCATGCCAGAAAAGGACTGCTGGGACTCACTGGTCAGGCCTCCTGCCTGATGGAAGGACCTCACCCAGCAACTCCCTCTAACCTCTGGTACAGCAAAAACCAAGGCCCAGGCACCGACCCTGCTGGTCCTCATCCTGCATGGAGAGCATTAGAAACTGAATATTCCCTCTTCCCTTCTGTCCATCTTCCCTCAGTCACACCAGTTTGGGACCAACGTGCCCACAGACCAGTGAAGAGAGCCATGGCCATAACCCATTCTCACAGCCAACATCTGCTTGTGTCACCAGATCCATCCCACTGCATGGTACAGAAAACCGATCATGTCATCGATGGATTTTAAGGAATTATTTACTCAAAGATCTTCCTCAGCACCAGTAAAATTAAAGCTCCCATTCAGCAAAGGGCTTGAAGCGTTTGCCAGACTTTAAGCACCAAAGGAGAGCTGCTGGCCACTTTAGTGGGACTGAAGTGCTCAGAGCCAGGCACATTCAGAACCACGTCAGGGCCAAAATCCCCGCCCAGCCATTGCAAATGCATCCAAGGCTTGCGCTTTGCTTCTGGAAACTTTATTCTCACTTTACATATAGTCAAAACCTGACAAGAGCTCACTGTCGGATTATGCAGGAAATCTGCAAGTTTCACCAAGGTGTGATCTTATGCTTTTTCACACATTATTGTATCATGCTGCGCCAGAACACTAACGTATGCACAGTTCTAAAATAACTTGCATTATTACAGCCCAGCACGGCAAATGGCACCGAGAAGCCAACACACAGACCTCCAGAGACTTGCTCCTCAGTGCCTTGCAAACTGATAAGGGGTCACAATTCCTTTCTTATGGGGAGGATTTAAAAAAAGGAAAAGAAAGAAAAAAAAAAAAAAACAATCCAAACCAATCTCAGCGTTTCAAAACCTTTTCCCCCATTTCTCTCTCTTTCAAATGAAACTGTCAATTTTCAGATTTGTCTTTGGTCATGTCAGGGTAGGAAAATGGGATTTAATAACATTTAACTGACTTGCTATCAAGAAGGAAACATATTTTTCTTCTTTCAAATTTGAAACTGACACTTTCTCTTTTTTTTTTCTGTTGGCCTACTTTCTTTTAAGTTGCTTTTCAATTATTTATGAAAATGCAATAATGCATTACTTTGCTGTGCAAATGTTTAGAAGAAGGAGATAGTGTCTTTCAAGTGAAAAAACCCCATCCATGGCCATACAGAGGTTTATTTAGAAGCACATTGCAGGTGACACTTTATAAAAAACAATACGCTTTCATTTGCCTCCCGACACACATCCCCATTTTCTTTACACTCTGTGTTTCAGTCAATACAAAGAAGTCTACAGCTCCTGCACAGAAACACCCCACTCATTGCTCTCCTGAGCTGGAGCTGTAACAAACAAAAGCTCGACAGGGGAAACTGTACAGGGGGCTGAACCAAAGCTTATTAGGACACTGAAAAGACTCCACGCTTTCTGAACACCCTAAGAGAGGCAAAACCTTGTCCTGCTAAATAAAGGAGACCAATAGCAAAACACTCTACAGTTCAGTCAGATTTTTTCTTAAGTTTTTTGCTAGTTTTTTACTTGAAGCAGCTGGATTTGGAAACAGCTGTGCTCCAAGCTCACTGAACACCGACTACTGAACTTCTTTCTGCACTTTTTGAAATCCCATGAGGATGCACACTCAAGTGGCTAACCACAGGCTCACCACCTCAAGGTTTTAGCATCAATAGACTAAAACAAATAGCAAATTCTGACTTGACAGCAGCAAGTACAAAACCAGGCCCCTTATGCTCAGATGTTCTTAACAAGACCGTAAGGCAAACTGAAATATAATCAGGGAAATATGACCTACCAAAACAACCCTAACAAACCCTAAAACATCCCTAAATAAAAACAACTCCAACAAAAACCAAAACAACTCTAACAAACCCTAAAACAACTCTAAACAAACATCCATCCTGAAGGTTTTCAAGCCTCAACTACACAAAACCAGGACTGTTCCAATCTGGCACTGGCCTTGCCCACGCAGGTGGCTACCCAGGGCCCCACCTGGCCAACATCCTCAGTGATACAAAAGAAAACAAAACTCTACAAGGACTTAGAGAACCAAATCTCTGCTACTATTATTAAAAATGTACAATGTCCTCAGTATCACTCCTTAAAACTGGGACCCATGTAAATCCTGCAGTAACTGGAGGTCCTGGAAGACACCTCTCACACTCACTTGTGGCAGTCCCTGCAGCTTTTCAGAACAGTGTTTAACAACACAGGTAACTTAAGAAATGAACTTTTTTCTTTTCCCCTTTGTTAGAACGACTCAGGCACCTAAACCACCCTGAAGGTCAGTGGGGCACTGTCTGCACGGTCTTAAAAATGCACAGCTGCATTGAAATCTCATTTATCTAACTAACATCACGCTTGTGTAAACTCATATTTTGCTTAATTTACATGAACTTTTAAAGCTAAGCCTATATTAAATATTGTTCTTAAACAGGGCCATAAAGCACACCTCTACAACTCATACTCAGGCGTTGAGATAAAAACAATTACAGAAAACTGTACTGTTATACAACGACATATTTTCCTTTTTCTTACATGTAAAACCACAGAATTCAAAACTAAGCAAAGCAAGAAGAAAAATCTCGCATTCTTAAAACCTTCTACTATTGTACAACAGCATTTTTCTTCCATCTTGCCTCTTACAGCTACTTATTTCTGCTGTGTTTGCATGCCTGGCAGAGGTGCTTGGGTATGCAACTACTGCTGCTATTCACACCACGGGACCCACGCCTTTACCTCCAATCTACTTTAAGGATTAGAATCTGTTGGTTTCTCCATTTTCTACCCCATATCAGCTTGTTACCTCTCACTAGGAGCCACTTTCTGTGCCAGCACAGTGCATGAGTTATTAAAAGAACAGTGGGACATCTGTAGAAGGTGCAAGAAGGTGCTTCTCTCCCCTCCAGGGCTCCTCATGGAAACACATGCACTGCTCTCATTCAGAGAGATTCTCATTCTGTCCTACACAGAGTAAGAAACTGCTCTAATGGCAGCTTGTGACTGGGGTGGGAGGCAAGCATCCACGTGAAGTACCCAAGCACAGGTTTTAAATGTGCTGGGCACCAGCTGGACACGTGTTTGGAGAATCCCCTGCACGTGTTTTACTGAGAGGGCCTCAAGTGGCTGCAGAGCTGACCCCTATCCTCACCCCTGCTTCCAGAGGCTGCCCACAGAACACATCCCAGGGGATCACTGCACACTTTTACTGGGCTGCTCTCCTGCATGGCACTTTGCTGGCAAAGAGAGGCCTTCAGCTTCCAGAACTGTCAGCTGCCTTTCAGAAGCACTAAACTCGCACATAAACATCGGTACATATTCATCAGCATTTACTCATTTGTAGCCTCTCATGAGAATTAATATTATTCCTCTACAGTGGCAGAACTTCCATCATCCTGTGCAAACTGCTACTTACCTATGGCAACCCCATTTATGGGAATGCCTCATTATATATAATTTCAGGTTTCAATTGGAAACTGTTTTGCAGAAGTGACAAGCACTTCACTGTTTCTATCCCAGCCCTGTCTGTTCTGTCAGGAGTCTCAAAATGGATCTCAGCAACAAGTTTCATCAAGAAGTCACTGCTCACCCTACCTGTGCACACACTGACTGAGTAACCTGTGTGTGACTCCCAGACCTGAACTAATTAATTGCCCTATATTTGTAAACCTCAACCACAGCGTGCTTAATGCACCACAGCGCCACTAAACAAACCCACGTTCCAAAAATTGGAACAAATCGTTCATCTCCTCACAATCCTCCTGTCCTGCTCCTGGCGGCTGCCTGCATACAATTACAGATATAAAATCAATCTGAAGCACAGAAAAGAGCACAGTATCTCCTACTGCACACACTCTTCTTCCAGATTTGAATTTGTAAAGCAGAATATTGCATTAACACATTCCCTTTTCTGTTACTTAATACACTTTTTGTATATTTTGCATAGCTTCCTGGCAGGTGTGTTCAATTTGTTATTAAACGAAAGTGTAATTGACACATACACTGCATTTCTTGATATTATTTATGCACTTGCCTATATATCAACATGAGTAGCACGATCTTTAATGCCACAGCATAAAGAGCAAGCTCATCCCAGTGAAAAGACAGTTGTATGTTCCTGGATGCCACGTAGGGACAGCACACAGAGTGCCACAACAGCTGACTTTCCCTGGGTGCCCCAATGTCCCCAGGCTCCTTCCAGAGTCAATGGAGGAGATTCCACCAGTGTGTGATTTGGTGGAATAATCACTGTTACAGAATAAGTACTTTCTCCGTTTCAGTGAAAAAATTCTTTAATACAGAAGTGAGTATCTGGCTTTAATTCAATCTGCTCTGAAATCTCTCGAAAACCATTCATTTTGTATCATTTTCTAATTCTCTTCTTTAATGGTTTCTGAATCTTTTTCAGTATAAACCTGGTCTTTTAGGACTAATCTCCTGCTAGAAGGTCGGTTGTGACATTAAAATGGTGTTCCCAGCTAAGAAAAGCAACTCTTCAATTCACTGACTAAAGGCACTGACTTAGCCATGTAATAGGTATTTTGCTTTCATTAAAAAAGAATAGATTGCAAAATTAACTTCTAGATCCATATTAAGTAAATATTTAATTGGTTAGCTGAGGATCACAAGTGTGTCCCCCAGCCTTTTTCATTACACTGAAAGCTTGCTCATACACAAAGATTTTATAGCAGTGGAAAAGGTAGACTCCATAGTCCTAGTTTAGAAATTGAACCAGTTTAATTAAATGTATCTTTAGACTGGCTGCTACAAACCACAATATGGCACTCAGTTTAATTTAAACCTGTTTTGTTCACTTACTCCCTGTAGGAATTGAAGATACTGCAAGCCATATTTAAATCTGTTTTAAAGCTTTTGAGCAGAGCAAGCTCAACTGAATTTTGTCCCCTCTCCACCAAAACATGGGCAAAGCAACTTAAAGGAGAAGGAGCTCAGCTATGAGCTGGCAATTTCACCCTATCCCATCAGCTCTTTGATGTCCCAGCCATCCTTCTAAACTGCTTAACCCAAAAGCCAGTGCTGAGCATCTGGGTTTAAATTAAATTAAACTAAATTAAATTAAATACAACAACTAATATCACTGCCACTAAGAGCAGTAGTAAGTAAGTCCTTAAATACAATTTTAGTAATACTCCAGTTATACCTTGCACTTCTCACTAGGCTTGGACTGGTAAAACCAAGTTCTGTGTACATGGGGCAAATCTAAGCCTGCTGAGTTAGACATGAGCATTCCTAAAACCTTTCACACTCATTTCAAGGAAAACCGGGATTACCTTTCTAGGCACTGGGACACAACAATGGAAATTACTCCTCTACGAGATGAGGCTCCTCTTCTGTAGAACTCTGCTCCTTACAGAAGCTACAAAATGTCATCAAATTGGACTGGCCCACTGAGCCTGCTCAGCTACTCTCAGGACATGCTCACAAACCAAAACAGACTGGTCTAAGTGTTCAGTGTCCTTTCTGAGACCAGTGCAGCATTAATACAGTACTGACTTTCCCATGTATTTTAACTGTAATCATTCAAAGGATCAAATACTAGTACGAAAATATATAATTTAAATAGTGTGAGGATTTTTGCTTGAGATTTTGCAGTAGTGAAGAATACTATCTTTGTAAAACACCTCTGACCTGCACTTCTCAGGCAATTAATTTCCTTGAATATAGACAAATATTTTATTCTTCAAACAATAATGACAGAATACACTTTAGCTTTGTCACCAGGATTTCTTTTTATTTAAAAGAACAACAGGAAATGGGAATGGGGGGAGGGGAAGAGTTCTATTAAAGGACAATTCACTGAAAGGTCTTTTAGCTGGCAATTGTCAGCACAGCTCAGGGCCAATGGATCAAATTTAACTCTCAAAAGTGCTGATGGTTGTATGAGTCTTCACAGTAGGGGCCTGCACTCTGGGCCACTCAAGTTCAATTTTTGGTGTTACCACGGGATGTAGGAACTGGGATCTTGGTGAGCAAAGATTTGCTCTGTATTTGATGCACTGGGTAAAGTGGTATTCTTAAAATCACTAGCCTCCCAAGCAGCTAGTAAGCCAGCAGGAGGTTAGTAGGAAGAGAAAGTAATTGTCCTTTGTGCCTCCGAAAATAGCCAATATTAAAGGATCCTCTTATGTATTACCTGTGTTTCAATCTACACTTGCAGCTCAAAGGAAAAGAAAGAGGCTGGGGGAGACAGAAAATAAAGCTGTCAGAAATATTACAGGAGACCCTCCTCAGGCTGTCATGAAGTGTATGGTCTCCTCACCCAGAAACCTGTGCAGCCAGAAAGGATGAGTGCTCTGTAAGCAATAAAAAACTTGTTCAGACAAGGCACTTTACATACACAGAGTGTGCTGTGCATGTCCCTGTGCATTCACCACGAGCCTGAAGAGGCCAGAGACCTGGGGAAAGCAAGTGATGCAAGAGTGATCCTCAGACACTTATCCAGGATGTCCAGAGTGCAGCCAGCACTGTGTAGACTCCACTGTACACAAATCATTGGAAATCCACTTTACATGCAGCCCTTGCTCTCCACACAGTGCCCAGAACAGGTGGAAGTGCAGCACGACCAGCAGCAGAATGCAAGCCTAATGCTCTGATCTTGACCTGAATGTTGTTATCTGTTAGCAGGTTTCCCAAAATGAAGCAGATCTGGCTGCCCATTTCCCTAGTCATTCTGTTTGGTCACAAAACTGAAAGGAAATTTACTTTGGGTCTGGTCACAACATGAAAAAGAAAGAAAACTCTCCAAAGCCCCCAGCACTTCAGTGCTGCTAGAAAGGAGCTCACTCTTGTTTCAAGCCTCAATTCAAACCAAATTTGGCTCTGAACTTGACTATATAATATATCCTAAGTGATTAACTGGACTGTATCTAACATCTTGAAGATATGGAGAATTTAAGCAAAACAAATTGCAAAGAAAACCCTGAATTTACAGCACAGCAGACTCAAAGTCTTTACAAGGGCCATTCCAGTGGGGTCCAGACTCCCACTTCCTCACCAGCAACATTCCCACTGCCTTCTGTATGAGAACAGCTCTGCCTATTCACGGAACATGTGAGGATCTTCATGTTGAAAACAGGAAAAAGAAAACTTCCTTGCTAATAGGAAAAAAATCCTTGCAATAATACTAATCTATTTATAATGGTCAATAAACATGACAGCTTACAACAGCGTCAGAGCAGTGCTTTGGCAATATTTTAGCATACTGCTGTATTTTTAGAAGGACTGTTCATTTACTTTCTCCTAAGTGCTGCGGAGTTCTTATTTTTCAACAAACGAGCTGTGGTTTTTTTTTTTTTTTTTTTGATGTATCATATGCCAACATCAGAGTGTTTTATCTCAGGGTAAGTAGGCACTGCAGGCAAAAACAAAGCTCCTGCACACAGGCTGCTGTGCAGCAGCACTGCCGGGAATGCCAAATCCCAGTCTCCTCCCGTGCTTTATGTAAGAGAGCTCCGCCACTTACAAACCTCCCTGGAACGCGGTGCTGCCTTTTCACCATCACCAACAGAAAACTGCTGGGTTTCTTCACCCTGAGCGTTGAGGAACTGTCCCATTGTAAACAGTAGGGCTGACAGTTTAATGGTATTGCTCAACCTAACTGGTGCCAGCAAGCAGCATGTACGATAAAGGTGCAGGAAGATGTGTTTAAGCACTTTTATGTTTTCTCAGCACAGCGTACCTTACCATTTCAAAATTCATCTGCAAGCTACCTTCAGTGAAGAACTGTTAAGTCTCACCTGGGCCTACAAGATCATGACAACAGGATGGTCACAGTCCCTAAAAGCCTCTACAGCTGTAGCTCCAAGACCTACAGACAAAATCTACAGGCTCCTACTTTCTTTCTAAAAAGCACATATGAGCTTCCATTGCTTACAGAAACTTACACTAGGCTAAATTAAATACATGTGCACCCACATGTTAACTGAATTAACTTGAAACCATCGATACATCTCAAATGTCCATCTGTTTACACAAGCCACTTGCAGCTTTCAAGTCTTGTGCTCCTCATAGTGTAACTCTCAACCAAAACAGTCTAAGTGCAAGCAGAAAGCTCTGCTGTGAGATTTCCATGCATAATGACCATGTGTTTATTGGGTTTTCATGTTCAAATCATGTCAGAATAGACATGCTATCCATTTGCAAGATGCAACACATTGTGCCAGCCTCTCCTTCTTCAGCTGCAGAAGCCTTGTAAAACAAAGCTGGCTCTAACCTGGACAGATATTATAGCTAAATTTAAAATATCTCCCTCTGCAATTCCAGTTTGATAGCTGCAAATGGTATAGCTTGCAGGGCAAAGAATTAATTCCTGAGGCAATAAAGTATCTTCCAGGTCTGGGAAGGATTAAGAGCAGCAGATACAAGTAGCTGTTTTCAGGTAAGTTTCAGATGATAAAATACTTTGATGAAAATCTTTGTACTAGCTCTTCCTAAGAAAAACTTTGTACTAGCACCTCATAAGAAGTCCCCTTTTAATCTGAGTGGCTCACTTCAGCAAGGCTGTGCACAGCTAGCTGGATTTAAACTGGAAGGATGAAAGCCAGGACACATTATCCTACAGTTCTGCAGCTGGAATCAAACTTCCTTTCCTAATCTGAACTAAACTTTGCATTTCACTCTTTGAAAGAGATGGAGTGAAATGCAGCTCTACTAAAAATAAAAAATCAACCAAAAAACATTTTCTCTCTTATTTTAGGATGTCACTGGCTTTCCTTTTAGAAGAGGTCAATATTTTAGCAATGATAGCGACAGCTACCTGTGCCAGCATGTGATACCAGCCTCTCAGAGAAAATGGTTCTCATCAGACACCATCCTCCTGGACGTCCCTACTGTACTGCTGTTGATGATGATGATTGCAATGTTGAACGCCTACAAATCTCCCACGTGCCTATTTCGTTGGCCTGTTAAAAAAAAAAAAAAAAAAGAAAAAAAAAAGAAGGAAAAAAAAAAAAAAGCTCGAGGACATTATTCATTAGCAGTAAGAAAACAAATCACTCTCAGACCTACTCCTCTTGCTCCTCTTGCAGATTCCCACACTTATTACCCAAAATCCCTCAGCTCGCTATTGGTTCTACCCTTGACCAAAGTACAGGGCTGAGGCAGCATGCCATCCCCTGGGAAAAGCCGATCACGTTCCTCCCGGCGAGCGGCTCCGGTTATTCTAGGATCGCAGTCGGGCTGAAATAAAGTCCCCTAACTTTTCAGAGAAGGCAGCGCTCGCTCCCAACGCCAGTGCCTGGGGACCCGCGGGGCCGAGCGTGGCCGCGCTCCGCACCCTGACGGGGAAGTCGCTTTTCCCCCCTGACCCTCTTTCTTTTCGAGGGCAAAAGAGCCGAAACGAGCGAACCAGAGCCTTCGGCACCCTTCCAAAGAGCCACCCTCCTGCTCGGGCAGAAGCGAGGAAGGCGCCTCGCAGAAATACGCAGAGATGCTCACGCCGGTGCCCCCCACCCCGGTGCCGGTGCGGTGCCCGCCGTACCCCCCGCTCGCCCCTGCGCGCTCCCCGGCAGCGGCGCGGCGGCCGCCGCCGCTCGGCACTCACGCACGGAGAGGCAATTACAATAATTTAAAGCTTCCTGTCCGCCGGCTCCGCCGGTATCCCGAGGGCTGAGCCATGCCCGAGCAGGGCGCGGAGCAGCCGCTGCCCCGCCACACACGCACGGGCACCGCGGCCGGACCGCCCCCGCCCGCCCCCAGCCCCGGCGGCAGCAGAGCAGGAGCAGGAACGGGAGGAGGAGGAGGAGGAGGAGGAGGAAAGGGGGGGCGTGACAAGTTGTGCCAAACTTCGGGAGGTGTGCGAGCGCCCAGGAGGAAGCCGGCCGAGCTGGGCTGACAGCCGCCTCCCGCCGCCTCCCCCTCCCCGCCGGCGGCCCCCACCCCGCCCGCCCCCGGAGCCCCGCGGGGCGCCGAGAGCCGAACGCCCCCGGGGAGCGGCCGCGGCGAGGAACAAAGTTAAAACGGCGGCAGTCGCGCACCTACCCGCTGTCTGTCATGTCTCCTCCGGGCGCGGGGTGCTAAGTGAGACACTGGCGGGGTGGGGAGAGCCAGAGGTGCGGGGAGGGACCGGGAGATGGGTGTTTGGTGAGCTCTTCCTTTCTCTCCCCCCTTCTTCCCACCCCTTCCCCCTTCTCGCTCTCTGTCTCTCAAGGACGAGGTGAAATCCCTTGGCTGGTCATGAGGCGGCTTCAGAGACAAACAACACTATGCGAGTGCAAATAACAAAAGGAAAAGAAAAAAAAAAAAAAAGAGAGAGGGAGAGGGAGACCGGGAACAATGGGGGAGGAGAGGCTCGCCGCGCCGCGCCTGGCTGCCGCCGGCACCCCGGCAGGCAGGAGGAGGAGGCGGAGGAGGAAGGCGATATGGTGACAGCGGGGAGGGGGCTGCGCGGGGAGTACCCCCGGCGCGGCGGGGCCGCCTCAGACCATCCCCGACCTCCTCCCCGCCGCCCGGCCCGCCGCTCACCGGGGCGGCCCTGCGTGGCGGCCGCCGGTAAGTGACGCGCCCGCCGCCCCCGCGAACGGCCATCGCCGCCAGCACCATCCTCATCCTCGCTGTCCGCGGAGGGAGTGGGGGCGGGGCTGTCCGCCGGTACAGCCAGCGGTTCAAAGCGGCGGCGGCGGCACCGAGCCCTTCCCGCCTGCCCTCCTGCTCCGCCCGGGAACTTCTTCACCGAGCGGGGCTGTCCCGGGTCCCGGGCACACCGCTCCCGAATCCCTTCCCGAGGAGCGGTTCCCCCCTCCCGCCCTTTGGCTGAGAGTAAACACGCCGGGAGTTGCGTGTCCGTGGGCGTGTGCGTGTCCGCTGGCACCTCCCGCACCGACACCGCTGGCACAGCGGTGCGGTGGCGCACGTGCCCAGCCGCCCGCCGCATCCCCTCTGCTCAGCTCCCGCTTCATCCCCGGCACCCCCAGCAGGGCGCAGCAGCCCGAGAGAGAGGAAGAAGTTTGGGGTCCCGCCGCGCCCTTCCCCTCCGCGCTCTCTAGCAGGGGCCGAAGAGGAGGCGCCGCGCTCGAAGCCCACCGGTGTCACCCGCAGCCCCGCGCGTTACCTCGGCGGCCCGGGGACCCGGCAGGACCGCGGCTCTCCGCACTGCCGGAGCCCGTGCCCGCGGCGGAGGGGCCGGGCAGCCCCCGCCGTGTGCCCGCTCCCGCAGGCAGGCGGGGAGCGAGCGCTTGTCCCCGCGGCCCGCCTGTGCCCCGGAGCCCGCGGTTACCTCCTTCTCCTCGGCTCTGCTCCAGCGGCCCCGCCGCTGCTCGGAGCAGCGCTGCCGTGGCCCGGGCTGGCCCCGCCGGCCCGCGGGAACCCGGCCGGCCGCTGCCGGGGCTCCGCGCGTGGGTGGGGGTACGCGGCAGTGGGTGTGGGGGAGCGGTGCGTTCCTCCCGCTGCTCCTGCCCGTGCCCAGCGCAGCCGCTCGGAGCCCGTCCCGCTGCTGCGGGTGCGACGCGCCCCGGGGCGCGGGGGGACGGCGGGCGCAGCCCGGGGCTGGAAGGGTGGCGGTACCCCGCCGCTAATAAAGTCACGCTCTCCAAGAACCGGGTCTGCCTCTCGCTCGCTCGCTCTCTTGTTTACTTACGGGGTCTTTTATTTTTAATGGAGCAGTTTGTACACGTGCTTTTCCGAAGCGCCGAAGCCGGCTGGACGGGGTGCGAGCCTGAGAGTGGGAAACGCAGAAATCTGCACCCTGAGCCAAATTGCTCAAAGAAGAGCAAGTTCGGTTATTATTCATCTCCACGAGGCAAGTCTTATCTTCTACAAATATTTGATACTGGGACAAGTCCAATAATTAACAAGAACAATCAAACAATTTCACTGCCTTCTTGGGGATTTAAAAAGTCATCATCTGGAATTCATGAACATTACAACCTTTTTTTTTTTTTTTCCTGTGCTTGGATATGTTACTGTATATGATCTTTTCTCTGTGTGTGTGTGTGTGTCCCTAAGTGATTTTACCCTTTCATGCAAAAAGATGCAAACCATTAACAGCACAGATAATATTCACAACTGCTGATTCAGTGAGACTTCAGACCTCTCCGTAGGAGTGGTGAGAGAGGGTGGTAACTCTGATGGGAAAAGGAGAAAAAAAGCAAAGGGCTGGAGGATTGTTTCTTTCTTGGCTTCCTCCCTACCTCTGTGGCAGGAACTCCCACAGGAGTCCTGTGGGTGGGATGGGAGCAGGGCAGATGGAAGCTTGGCCAGCTCTGTATAGGTGCAAGCATCAGCTCTCCCAGCCAGCCCCATAACTCGTCATACCAGAGAAAAAGCCAGGCTGGCAGAGGAGTGGGGCTTCTGAGCTCTGCAGCAGCATTTCTGCAGAGTTAGGGTGCCAGGGAGGCAGCGAGGCTCTCAGGGCCTGCAGTGAGCCAAACAGGACAGACAGGGAGTGGGCCATGGCCCGTCTGTACCCAAAAAAACCAAACACTAAGCCAACCTCAAACTTGCCTCTTCTGAATTAAATTCAGGCTTTTGAGAAAGGTGTCCACATGCTAGGGGATGATGTTTCACCCTGCACCGTCCCAGTCACCAAGCTGTGCACAAGTTCTGGTTCTGGCCGTCAGAATCACACATCCTCAGCCTCCTCCTGCTCATGCAAATCCTGCTTCTGATGGCTGCTGACCCTCAGTGGGCCATGGAATAACTCAGGCATGAAGCTTTGCTCTCTCTCAGGTCACCTCAGACCTGGGGACCTACAGCCAGACTTCCACGGGTCAGGCTGACAGGCTTTGTGGGTCCCCACATCCTTCAGAACTCTTTTCTATTCATACCCTGCCCACACCCTTTTTTTCTTTGCATAAGCACTGCTCCCCCGCCCCTACTACTTGCTTTATGCCAACTCCTCCTTACAATCACGATAAAGTTCCTTGCAGTTCAGCACAAGAAAGGAATAAGGGTGGCTGGGTCCAAAACGAAGCTGGTGCAAAGAGAAAAAGCCAAATGCGGGTGCATTTTATTTAAGATCAAAAGCACAATGGTGTGAGATTGTATTATGCTCTCCATAGGAGCTGTATTTTTCTAGTTCTACAATAGGATTAAGGTGTTCAGTGGAAAAGAGAATTACAAAAAAAAAAAAAGAAAAAGGAAGGAAAAAAGCCCCATTGGACTGCTAGCAGCTGCATTTGAGTTTGTCTAGAATAATGAGGATATTTCATTCCTCAAACACTCTAACATCCTATTTCCAAATACTTTTTTAAATAATTGTGAACGCCAATAATAATTTAATTTTTACTATTTATTGCAAATAATTAATTCTGGGTGGTTTATTTATTTATTTATTTAAAGGATGTTGCCATTTCTGCATTGACTCATTTCAACATTTTCAGTCAACCAAATGCTTTTTAGCAGAACCTAAAGACATCTCCTTATTTAGCCCTGCATATTTGAGTGCACAGGATGTTGAATGTTAGCACACACAGGCTGGACACAGCTGGGAGCACAGCTTCAAGCCGCTTTTCCACCCTGAATAACTAAAGAAAGCACAAAAGAGAATTTTCAGTGCAACTTACCCAGTGAAAGGTAGGCTACTGGGTAAAAATTGTTAGCTATTTTAAATTCACAATTTTCAAAGCTCTGGCTAACTCTCAGTTTCTCAGCATGAGGGAAGCATGGCCTGAGCCTGGTGCTGCTCTAGTGTCCATGGAACATGGCTGTGTTGAAATGAAAGGTATCACACATCTTTACACTGAGCAATGTGCACCTAAAAATCAGTTTCTGAAGGTGTTTTATGCACAGCTCTATGTTGGTTTCCCCCACTCACCCCTGAACCTGCAAGTTAAAGTTTTATGTATGATTCTAATGAAAAAAAAAAAATTACAGAGAGATCTCTCTGCTCGCACAGAGCTAATCTGTCTTGAGTTCTCCCTGGCTTTTTCCCTTCACTACCACTATTCACAAGCTGCTTCTTGCCTCATCCTCCTAGAAAATTCATAGCTCCAGTTTTCTACTTCATTGAGTCTCGGCGCACTGATTTTCACAAGAGCTGCAGTAAAATGCCACCTTTCTCACGTGGAAATGGTTTGTTGCTACCTCTCAGAGGTATAAATGACAGCATTGAACAGCAAAGCCTGAGTCCTATAAAACAACATTATCTTTGTGCCAGAGTAATCCAATTATTGAGGTACTGAGATAACCTTAAAGCCATATCAAAATGAAGAAACCCCTTAGGAACTTACAAACATCTGTTTTCCTATCAAAAAGCATCAGGACAAGAACACCCTTACGTGGTCCCAATCAGTCCAAGCACCACTCTCATCTTTTGCATTCAGCATGCCTTATCTGCTCCTCCGTAATAAAATCAGGGTGATGCTTGCACTGATTTCTGCCAGTAGGAAAAGCCTCTGTTGCTTAAATTAAAGCAATGTGGTTCTATGCAGCTCTTGTCTCTGTTCTCCCAGAGGCAATAGAGAATCCCATCTATAATATTTCAAAAAGACATTAAAATAACTTCCTAGGGAACATAAAACATGCTGCCGTCGTGCCCCTGAATAGGGCGCTCTCTCCAGTTTCTTGTTAGCTGATTCCTGAAATTAAATGATAGAATCATGTTTCAGCAGAGCAACTGGCAGTTTGGGTCCCACATTTAGGTCCTACTAACTAAATAAGGAATATATTTATTTTTAGTAGAAGGTGTATACAAAATCTAAAAGAAACAGGGAATGTTGATTAAATTAAATGTCAGTGTGGCGTTCTATAATTTAAACTACTGCAGGCACATGGAATGATAAAGAGAAAAGGAAGCCAGCTGAAAAAGTTAAGATACTTGCTTTGAGTTGTCCATGCTGAGCAAAAATTAAGTATTACAAGAATCTGTAAACAGCTTTCAGCTTCAATAATGGATTAAAGGCGTGAGCCACAATCATCTATCATGCTACCAGTAGTAACCCATAGATTTCAATGAGATTACTCGTATATATAAAAATAATCATAATCTATCAGGACATGCAGATGAATAAAGACAGTCACAAGGGTGGATTTAAGAAGCAGGCTGGAACTTCATTAATACAATATTTTCACATGTCAAGCAGTTAAGTGGGCCCAGCTCAGGGATTACAAAGCTACAATTTAGGGCAGATCTTCCCTAATCTCTCTTTTACAATGAGCTCACATCTGAAGCCCACCCCTCAACACTTCCCCAGGAAAAAGGAGGAGGACCTAAACCCCACAACACTTCATTTAGGTTTGCTTCTTTCCTAGGCACAAATCCAGTGGCACAGTTCCAGACATATCTTTTAATTTCAGCCTTAGTCCACAGTGAACATGATCAAAAGCTTTCCATCATTCCAAGAAATGAATAAATATGTATATTCTCATATATTCCATTTCCAAATCCAGCTTCTTAGCCCACCCCTGACTCTGTGGTGCTACAAAGGCCATCAAAACGTTTAAGCCTCTCCAACTTTGCCCTAATAGAAGAACATGACACCAGAATTGATACCAGAATTTTCCACCAAGAGGCAGCATCCCAAAATCACAGATTATACATTGCGATACAGGAGAGGATTAAGACCCAAAACTTAACTTCATTTTTGTGCCTGCAAGAAATGAGAGAACCCACCCAGGATCACAGCTGGAGGTCTCATGCATATATTCTGGCTGTCCCTTTTCCTTCTTGGCTGTTTACCCCACCACTGGGTTCATTAAGAGTGTTTTCCATGGAGCCTCCACTGGAGGAAGCCCTTGCAGGATGAGAAACCATGTGGTGATGCTTGCCTAGGTGTGGGCACCAGCAGGAATGTGTCTTGCATGGCTCAGTGAGGGTCACTCAGGACTAATTAATGAGACCACAAGATTAGGATGATGCCTCAGGTTTTAGCTTTTACATTTTTCTTATTCTGTGCTGCTGTAGTGTGCACTTCTGAGCTTCATATTAGGGGATGGTGAGCTCTCTTCACAGAGCAGGGAGACAAAACTATTCCTTCTCTAGCTGGGGACCAAGGACAAATGATCCAAATCTCAGGCCCAGGAGAACAAACAACGTGGGCTGAAGAGAGAAGAACAAGGATGGGACTTCATGGGCTGGAGCTGGAATTGGACAATGAACTCCAATGTGCAAATGGAGCAGAACTGATCAAAGTGAGAGACCCTGTGAGCGGTCGTGCATTTTGGGACCATTTTGGTTCATCTTGGGTGTAGCCCTGGCTGGGCTCTTGTGCTGCCCAGGGTGGATCCATTGAGGAGATCCTTTTAATTAATCCCTACTTTAGCTCTATCTAATCTCTGTTCTAGATTAGCCTTCCCAAGGCATCAGGGGCAGTGTAGACGTGGAACTTCCAGACCATCAAGTAATCCAGGCTGTGCGCAGCGTGCCCTTCAAACTCAAACCAAGGCTGCAACAAAATTTTCAGAGTGATTTCCAAGAGTTTTGGGCACTCTACAAGATGACAAAAAATTGTGGCATAGACCTTTCCAAAAGCAGGTGTCTTTCAGTTTTTACATCTAGCCATGTTTTCTAAAACTGGTGATTGACTGAAAAAGGGAGATAATCAAAATAATCTGTGACTTCTGAAAATAGAGGCCAGTTCCTGTGAGTAAGTTTTAGCAGGACTGAACAGTTAGTGTCTTATCAGTAGCACAAAAACAGGGATTTTTATATGCTGTTTTATTAAGATTATGATCTCTACAGTGCTCCTTAAATGAAAACAAAAGAAAAAAAATTGCCGTAAAAGGACAGAAGAAATGACTCACTTTCCCATCATTGCCAAAAGCCTCTAATTTTCAATATAATCAAGCTTTGTGCCACAAGATAGATTTTTTAAATAGATATTTAGATGCAGTAATAATATTAAAATAAATACAGAAAAAATGATGTGACCTTGTTTAAAATTTAGCACATTGCTGTAGGATTATTCGCCAGCACGTATGCAATAAATAGTACCCTCAAAAAAAGGAAACAAACATAGCAAAACCAAACAAACTTAAGTAAAAAATGGCCAAATTTCCAACTAAAAAATATTCTTTCTTAGTACAAAGTTTGTTCTCTGAATTTGTGATCATTGTTTGAAAAAATCAGAGAGCATATACAATTTTTGCTACAGCATTTCTCATGCAAAGCTGTTTTCTTGCATTACCATCTTTTGTGGAGTAACTCAGCTCCTAATGTCCTTAAATTACTATCATAAAAACAAAAAGGAGAGGAGGTTGCACTGCAACGAGATGTTGTTTGTGTTCGTAACAGGGCAATCATTGATTTAAAATTGGCATTGGAGCTCCTTTTGTGAAATGATTGCTGGGTTAGGAAAACAACCCTTTAAACTGGCAACATCTGAATTTCTAAGGAAGGTCTCGGGTTTAGCACTTCTCCTGGTCTGTGCTGACTGTTAAACCTGCACATATTTCTATGTGTGCGTATTCTGTTGCTCTGGATGTATCCTATAGGAATGCTCATAAAATCACTGTCTGGAAGGCTTAAATAGCTTTATATTTTACTTTAAATAAACAAACAAAAAAAAAACCACAATGGCATATAAATAAAATTTTCATAAGAACTCAAAGCCTCAAAGCCTGTTTTACCTGACGCACCTGCTCACATGGCTACAGGTCTGCAGTGAAGGATAAGCTGTGCAAAATATTTTCTCTTCTGCTTTTCCAGTGTGTGGGCATTCAGGCTGCTCACTACAAATGACTGCATAAGGTGAGAGGCACGGAGAATCAGGCCCCAAAGATTTTCTATACTGGATCGGATCACTGGTGCATTAAGTGTGTCACATCACAGCTGGATGCTCCAAAATGAACCTAGCTATCTGTGTAGTACTGTGGGAACTGCTCTGGCAGTCAGGTTGCATCCAGGAGAGGAGAGTGGGTTTTGCCTTTTATTTTCTTAGTGCATCTCGTCAGAGCTGCCCTTATTTGGGATCAAACTGTTCAGACTTCCTCAACAGCTAAACAAGAGTATCTGACTCTTGTTGTGAAACAGGATGTAAAACATGGGATTAGAAATTATAATTAATAGCATGAGAGAAAACAACACAACAAACATTACTTTCTCACTGTTTTCATGTGCTTATCTGGTATAAGAAAATAGTCTGCAATATAAGAAACACGAAATCAGTACTTCATGATTTACATCAGGGGATTTTACACTGCAGAGCTAATTTGTGGAACTTTGCATCTTCATGTAATGGACTCATTTAAATCAGAAATGTGACTTAATATTGCATGAACAATAATTACATACAGTATTAGGAATTTCCAGATATCAGCAACACGAAGCAGCACAAATATATCAACACATAAAGCTGTGCAAACCTTTCAGAAGTTTCATATGCTGAACCCAGTGAGAATCAAATCTCAGCACATCCAGTCATAGGCACAAATATTCCTAAAACACTTCTGTTTTCAGCATGCTGATTTCAGCATCCAAAAAATCCAAAACAGACAAACGAAACTTAGCACACATGCTGGATACATTGATCCTAGTTGTCACATATTCAAAACTATTCAAAAAGCAATTACATACGTGCTGTCTGACTGAAAGTCAATAGCACTTACAGGTGCCCCTAGATTGCTTCTCTGGAGCTCAGTTTCAGCCACCAAAAAACCCCCCAAAAAAAACCACAAAGAAAATGTATGTGTCTACGCTCACAAAAAAAAAAAAAAAAAAAAAAAAAAGAAAAAGAAAAAAGAAGAAAAAAAACCAAATTAAAAACAACCCAAAATCAAACAAACTACCCAGCCAAAACCCAAACACTTATGCTGCAGGCTTACATGCTATTTTTTAAGAGAGTTTCATTTCAATAATATTTTTAAACATATGCCATGTGACTGGTGATCCATCTTCCCCAGTTCACACAGCAGAACATGAAAGCTTTCAAGAACAGGTGTCCCACCATCCATTCACTCTTAGTCATTCTGAAACATAAGACTTGTCTACAAGTCTTTTGCCAAAAAATTAAGGTCATTCAGGAAAATATTTTTTAATCCTTCTTTTTTTCTTTTTTCTATTTTGATAGAACTGGTTGTCTTCAGACAAAATAAAGTAAGAGATGAGTAAACCAATTATGTCTTTCTGCAAATGTTTATGTGAAGAGCTGCTATTGATAAAGTTGATGTTTCACTAGTGAAAAAGAGCTTTTCAGTGGGATTGGTTTAGGTGGGCTGATTTTCCTTTCTGGCCAGGTAACCGAAACACCTGTTGTGACCTTCTGCTGCAGGTGAGGAGGCTATGGCTGAGCACGACACAGCCCCAGGATGTGCTGGAATACAGGGAGAGCTCCTGGGCAGGGAAACCTGAGGTTCAGCCTCCTGCTGGCACCAGGTTCAGGGCCCTGTGCAGAAGAGCCAAAGCAGGAAAGAAGGCCAGGAAAGAAGATGGCAGGCCACGAGGATGAAATCAAAATAGAAACAAGAAGTCAAGTGGCACTCTAGGACCTGCAGAAAATTATCTATTAGACAAATAAAATTAAACAAAAACAAAAAACAAAACCTCACTAAGAACCTGTCAGACCAATTACAAGTCTCTGAATTAGTGTGTGAGTGGTGGGGGGTGTTTGCATTTTTGTCTTTTAACTGAATTCAAAACAAACCAAAAGGTTTGGAAAAAAACAAAGGTCTCTAGTATGGACTTTTGTTCAGAATGAAATCTACACTAAAACCCTATTGTATTCATCCTCCAAGCCAGGAGCAGGGCTGGTATTTATAAATCCAGGGCAGGGATTAGAAGGCAGGCCTGCAGGCAAAGAGCAAATCCAGGAGTTCACAGCAAGGACTCTCCAACTATAGTATTCTTGAAGTCCTTCTCACCCAGACACCAGATGTTTATATCTGGAATTACCTTTTCTCTTTCAGAGATTCAAACTGATACTTTCACAGTGAAGGCCTTCATGCAGTTGATTAATAAGTTTCCTTTTTGAGTAAGGAGGTTTTCAAAAAGACAAGTGACTGTGAGATAACTAATATCTATAGGGAAGCAGACACTGAGGAACAAGGGGAAAGGAGGGAGGAGGGTCAACATCAGGCATGGGACAAGAGGAAGAGGCACCAAGGAAGACACAAAGGAGTCCTGAAGAGCATCAGTCATTAGGTAAGGAGTTTTAACACTGCTTACAGTATGTAGGCTGCTCACAGACTTTTGGGACTTTTCAAGGCTTTCAGAATAATATTAGTCTTTGTTTTATAGCAGGGAAGGACATTTTTACTCAGGAACATCTAGCATCTCCTGAAGCACCCCAGAGCTGGAAAAGCTATCTTTACCTATTTCAGCTGTCTTTGTTCACAGTTACAATCTATTTAGTGGCTGAATAGTTGGAATGGCATTGAAAACTAATCACCCTCCTACTCTCATGTTACCTTCCCCTACCACCTGTTTACCCTCCTCGCCCACTGTTTTCCTAAAAAGCAGCTTGCTGACAAGTGGCAGGATTCCCATTTCCAAGGTGCCACAGCCCATCAGAGAACAATGCACAGAGATGAATCTCATTTTTGAAGGAATTTTTTTTTGTCATTTTTGAAATTTTTTGGGGTTTTTTTTTGATACATTTATTCCACAGAGGTGGTAAATGCAGCCTTGCTTGTTACTGTGATTCACAAGCTCATCTTCACCCCTCTTGGTGTAATCAATTCCCTGATGAACAGTGCTCAGCTTGTGTGTGCCTGTGTGTGTGTGTCAGGCAACAAGTGTGCAATGGAGGTCGAGTTCACCCTGGTCCATGAAGCATGTGAGCATCCTGTGACTGAAAATATGCTCCCTTGCATAATCCTGAGATTAGCAAAGTTCTAGTAAAGGATGTCAGACAGAAAAGGGAGGAGGAAAAATGCTGAAGGTAAATACAGAGGAAAACCCAGCCTAAGAAATTGACCAACAGGGTTCCCGCTCAGCTCCAGCTGCATCTCTGTCATTGATGCCTGTGTGAACGGGAGTGAGGCACGACAACTCCTCTGGCCTTCAAATCCCTCCTCTTAAAAACAAGAACTGAAGTGGGTGAAGCTATTTGAAAGATCCTTGGCTGTTTAGAAGATGAGTTGTGCCAGTGCCAATTGATCATAACCAACTTCTGACAGAGGAGGGAAGGCGAGCAGATCATGAAATATGCCCTGCTCAAAGTGTGACATTCATGAAAAATGTCACTGGCTGGAAATGATTATCATCTTGGCAGCTGTGTTTGGTGGGATGTGGGATTGAACAAACAAACACCTAAAGGTGCTAACTGGCCTTCCTCAGGTGTGTTCCTGGCTACTGGTGTCTTTAATGCTAAAAGGAGAGGTGTTTCCCAGACATCCCTCTGCAGGAACATGCCATGGGCATTTTAAGAGTTGCAATTCCACAGCTGGTGTAAAAACCACACCACAGCAGGTGTTAGCACTGCCTCGCAGGGTGACAGCTGGAGTTCCCATGTGCTTCTAAGAACTCAGCCCACAGCCTTTGTGCAACTGGGAGGCTTCTAGATAGGATGGACAGTGTCTTCCTCTGACAGAGAACATGGGTAAATTATTCCAACTATAAACTGAATCTATGTGCCAAATCCTTGTGTTGCAGACTTGGGGCCAAAATGAAGTGTTTTGGTTTGGGATTTTACAAGGAAACCCATTACCAAAACTGTCATAGCAGCCTCCACTAAATCCAAAAGAGGAAGCAACGTCTTACAGAATTTCAGGTGAATATTTGAATTGAATATCAAACCTGAATACGCTCTATGGGTTGCAGAGTTCTCCTGCTGATTTTATTTCTAAAGACAAGACAGCTCACCCCCAGAGGTTCTTTTGCTTGTATAAAGAGAGAAAATAATCTCTCCTCAGATCATCTCTCTGTCTGTCTGTAACCCATAGAGTTTGCACCAACAGTCCTTTCATTTGTGGTGAACACTTTTGGGTCGGGAGCAGAGGGGAGGGAGGCAACCAAGAAAAAAGCTTAAGAGAAAGCCTCAGCTCGTGCCCCCAGAAGCGTTTTTCCAGATGGGATGTCCCCTGTGCTCTCTCCAAACCTGTTGCTCTGCCAATACCCTCCCCAGGCTGTGCCCAGGAGCTCGGGAAGTGGTGGCATCTGTGGGCACAGCTGGGTACCTGCCCGGGGCTCGCTGCAGCTGCATCAGCCCTGGGCAGCCTCCCCTGCACACCTGGCAATGTACCAAAAACCCATTTGAGTCTTTAGCAAAGATGTTTCCCTCCCTCGTGGTGTTTTGAATCCTTTCTTCGAGCCTTTGTTAGCTGGGGTTGGAAGGAGTCCAGGCAGCGCAGAAGACAAAACAATGCAGAACTTCAAACGCCAGGTTCACTGGTGTGTCAGGGCGGGCTCAGCACGTACTCCTCCTTCCAGAGATCCCTTCCCTCCCACCTCTGCCTTGTTGCTTTGCAGCAAGGTGGAACGGAGCAGATCTTCTGCTGAGGTGATGTAAAATCCCGTGTCCCTGAGCTCATTGTTCCTTAAGAAAGGAGCAGAGTCGAAAAGTCAAGAAAGGAATTTGTGTGTGTACCTACCAGAGGCTCCAACCCACCCTTTGCGTGTGGGTAAAGAACATTACGTATTTACAGACAAAAGTAATGAAATCTACAAGGGTGTTTAAACTTTGTCTTTTCATTCTGGTTTCTTTACGAGCTGAAGTGTTTGTGGTTTGAAATCCACATTATCACAAGTGTCTTGGTGTCAGTGATCCCCTTCCCGAAGCAAGTTACTTGTTGCAGAAGTAAATTACTCCATATCATTTTCTTAGAAGATTATTAAAAGAATTTCTCATAGCATTCGGGTTGCCAGTTTGAACTGGGTAGCAAACAAGAGGTGGCAAACTAATTAACACCTCACAAATATAACAGATTAAAAGTGAGTATTTCTGTCTCATTTTGAACCCGCTCAAATATAATGGATCTGTAAATTCAGCTCAGAAGCTGTTTGGGCTGAATTCTGCTCAGAAGAAATTATGTTCAGAGAAGACAGAGAAAGCATTACAATGGAAAATAAAGCTCAATACAGAACAGAAATCTGATAGGATGAAATATCTAAAAGATTACATGGAAACTAAACAGAAATAGGAATGCTTTTATTAAAAGAAAAGCGAATGGACAACAACAACAACAAAAAAAAGAAAACCCCAACTTCACAGCGGCTCAAACTGATGGAAGCCCTATTTCTATACATACCATAAGGTTTAGTTTTCCTAGAAAACGAGCTACTTCAATTTTCATTGCAGAAAGGAGAGTCTTTATATTCCCCAGCAAAAAGTGGCAAGCCACATGAATTCCTTTCTCCCAATAAGTAATTCACAAAGGATCTGATTCTGCAAAGCAGTTATCTGGGTAGTATTAGTGCTGCACAAAGTGCCAGGGATATGGTGAGGGCCCATATGTCTGCAGATCCCCCCAGCACAGGCACATCCACAAGACGTGGGAGGTGGAAAAAGCAAAGCTGAGCGCAGTCCACACCAGCACCCTTAAATCTTAGAGCCACAAGTGTTTATACATCTGCTAGTGAAGATTAGACTGTCCAGATCATTAAAACTCAATACATAAGTAGAAATACTTAAAATACAAAAGAAAAAAAACTTTATATAGCCATTTCCCCCCTCCCTCTGAGCTGGTTTCCCTGTCAGTGTAACTCTGCCAGCTTTAATGCCTGTTATTTTTAATTTGCTGTACAAGAGGAAAGGCAATCAGGGAAGTTCATGTGCTCACATACACTCATACACATGCGTGCGTCGATAGATATCATACATAATTTCTCAAAGTAAATATGTGGTGATTAATTTAATAAAAGAAATAATTGCAAACAGCATACCGGGTCATGGGTGACAAATCTAATCATTTACTGAGAGTAATATATGCAGAAATAAACAAGATATATCTTATAAGCAATGTGTGGGAAGCTAGCTATGATTCAGGCAAGCGTTTGGATTTCTTGTTTGTGGACAGAAGGTTGCAAATTTAACCACTTAACAGACACCTCTCTAATTTCCTGGTAATTAATGATTTTTGTAATGATTATTAAGGCCTCCAGCCCTAGTACTGTCAGCTCATTATTGTATTTGTGAATTAACTGTAGCAGTTAAAAATATAGGTGGACAAGAAGCAGCTCCATCTTTTCCTGGGCTGTTGCAGCACTCTGAACTAGAACGTGTAACCCCTCTAGTGGAAACTGGGAAAAGTGGAAAAGTGGCTCCAAAGAATTGCCCACAGCAAGACACGGGCATCCCCAGTTCCTCCAAGATCAATAAATGAAAATTTCCTTGATTGTGCATCCCTTCAAATGCCCTGTGTTCAGAAAAATGCAGCATCACTGATGTTTTACTTCAGGATGCAGGAAAAGTGCTGGGAAGAGAATGGGGTGAAATGAAGGAAATAAGGCTTGGGCCAAGCATCCTGTTTCACTCCAGTGAGAACACAATTAAGCTGAGCCACCCTGAGAAGTTTCCTTTCAATAAACAGCCCCATCAGTTTCAAAGTCCTTTAGAATATGGGTGCTGAAACAGTGCAATCAACAGACAAAGAAAGGATGCATAACTTAGGGTGTAAACTTAGGGTACCTTCATTTCCTCTGACACACGTTTGGATGGGATGCATTCCCACTGCAGAGAAAGGAACTGTTGAGTTATTTGAATGGTCTCATTTTCCTCCACAAATGGGAATGGACTGCAACTTGTTATTGTTGCACAGGGCTGTGGTTGCATGGTCTGAACACAGAACTCTGAGCCTCATAGTCCTGAGCTAGCCAGGACCTCTGGCCTCATTCCAGCCATTGGCTTTCTCCCATCTCGGCTTCCCCACTTTCAAACTAGTGAAAATACTTAACCTTGAGTTCCTCAAAGCTGAAATGTATACTCAGCAGCAAAGGAAAGTTATTAAGTCTATATACACAGCATAAGTGTGTAAGCACACAGCACCTGGCTTCCCAAAATCCCCATCCTCATACAGAGACCAAAACCACCCTAGACATACCAAGCACATCATTGTGTGCTCCTTGTCCTCATCAGGAATTCTTGTATTGCAAAGACAGCCACACTTTCGTCACTACATCGTCTCCATATCAAAATGAAAAGAGTCAATAACTCTTTAGACATACTACTAAAAGGTCACTGACCTGAGGTTGTCTGTGTTGAAGTGAGAGCAGAAAATACTTTTTGTTCATTAAGCAGAAGGATAACTGTGAAAAAAAGCTTTAATAAAGTCTTCTCTATAAAGTAAGGTTAATCATGTTGTGCCTGTGCACAACCCAAATGAAGTTAGAATTAGGTAGTGAACAGGCAATGCCACAAATTTGTCACAACAGGACAATAACTTTCCTTCTTAAATAACTGTCCTTCAGGGCAAAACTGAAGCCCCCTCACAGCCAAGCTCAAGTCTCCATACAGTTCTTTTAAGCTCTGCCTACTCCCTTTGCACAGCAGTCTGGACTTGCTGAATTTCAGAGTGGGATGATGGACCCCTATTGCAAATGCAAGTAGCAATATGCTGTGTTGCTCTAGAGTGGGACGGCTGCTGACAGGAGGAGCAGGGACACCTCTCCTTGTCCACTTTTGCAAAATTGAGGAGAAGCAGAAATCAATCATTTCCGTGAATCTGTTGTGGACCCTTTTGTGCTCCCTTTCTTCCCATGAAAACTGAGGATGGCTTTTTCTCATGTTTCTCATTTTAGAGGATTAATATCAACCATTAAGATGGTAGTTGAATGTATATAATTACATATTTTTTCACTCAATGTATAGCCTCAAAACTCTCTATTGATTTACAGACATTTTCAAGTGCTGCTTGCACATGTATCGCCATTCTGTGATACAGAAGTATTAATCACATACTTTTTTTAAAATTAAATGTTAATATCTACAGGTAATTTTCCAGTATGCAGAAAATGTGGTAAAAGAATAAGTGTTGAACACTCATAAGATGCTAGAAAGTGTCATGCCAGATTCTAGAAAAGCTTTTCGGAACCAACACAGCTGGTCAGGAAATACCCCTGCCTGCAATCCAGGCTTGGTTAGCTTTTTAAAAAGGGGTTTTTTAAGGGGTTTCATTTTAATATTTTAATGCCAGCAGATTGTGGTGCCTTACAGTAATCAATCCTTAAAACTGATTAATTCCGAGGATGCGCTAAAGGGTGTGCTGCTGTATAAAAAGAAAAGGGGAATTTACCCGTTTATTATTTGCATAATGATTGAGGACTCCCCTCAGTTGAGTGCTGGCTAATTTGCAAGACAAAAACTGAATGCTCACTTTCAACGTGCACCTAGTTAAGTCCTAGTGGAAACCCAGACCGAGACTTCTCCTCGCATGTTTGCATACAGCTGAACCCGCACCTTCAGAAGATTTTAGAGTGCTATTACCGAGATTTTCAAATCAGCCTTTGAAATTTAACGGGATTTTCAAAGCGAACCTCTGCTCTATTTTGAGAAATCGAGAGTAAGTGCAGGTGCAAAGAAAGATACTAATGTAAGTTCTAACTCAACGTTTAAGAGCCGATATAAAATAATTAGAAGTCATAAATCAAATACGTGTTATCTAGTGTTTTCGTGTTAGCAAAAAGGAGAACTGCAGGACTCCCCGAATAACTTAAACAGCGCGCACGAGTACAATGCTATTCCTCGCCTGCATTAAAAGAGAACTAATCACATAGGAAATGACCACTTGATCCTAATAGCAGATCCTTGCTCGGCACTCTGTGAAAGATCAAAACAGCAGAGCGGTGCTTAGTCCCCTCTCCTGGAATTCCTCTGGGGCTCAGGGCTGGCCCCTGCCTGCAGAAAATCACCGGGGTTAAATACCCGCGCCCTTGCGCGTCAGCCGCTAGCTACCCCGCGTATTCGCAGCCCAAGCCGGGTTTGTACCCAGATGCATTTGTAGCACGGCCAGACTTCCCACGTTTCCCAGCACTGTTACTTTAACTAGATCTTCCTATGCTTGGGAGCTTGAACGCCTTGGCAGGCTTTACAAATAGGAGCGCAGCTTCTGACCTGCGGGCATTATCCGAGTGCGCAGCGCACATTTATCAGCCCGGGTGTAGCGCTGCTTTTATGGACTTTTCCGCTAGCAGCTCTCGACAGTTTCCAGTCTGCCCGGTTCTCCTTTCCGAGCACACGAGCACCTGTTAATCTCGGGGCTGAGCAGCCCACATTAACCACTCAGGCTCTGGTGCAGCCTCCGGGGTGGCTGCTGGCAGCACAGTGCACCAGCACTCTCGTGTCTGCGATTAAAACACACCTGGTCTAAGCAAGGCTGTCTGGAGATGAAGGTTTTGTAATAATTCTGTACAATCTGGCTCTCGATCTTTCTGCAAAGCCCCAAAAATCTGTTTGCCTAAGTGTCATACTGCAAGTTACCTGCATGGGTTTGATCAGCATTGCCCTGCTCCATCCGAGAAGAGTTAACCCACTAATTCCCTAGCTGCACATGCACAGATTTGATTGAAAATACAGAAGTGTAAATGTAACACCTTCCCCACACCATTGCTGCAGTGTTTTGGAATGGCCTCCTTGGACGTGCAGCCTGTGATGGCATCATGGGCCACAGCTCCCCAAGGTTTGATCAGGGAGCCCATTCTGTCACTGCTCCCAAGGGACAGGACACTTTGCTCTGAGGTGAGGTCCCCAGACATGTGGAAGTTTGCTGGGTTTGAGTTAACTCTGTAGGAGTGTTCATCTTCTTCATAGTGGCTGGTGTGGGACTGTGGTTTGGAATTGTGCTGGAAGCAGTGTTGGTAACACAGGGGTGTTTTACAGAGCCATGGCCTTTCCTGCCCCTCACCCACAGGTGAGTTGGGTGCACAGGGAGTTGGGAGGGGACACAGCCAGGACAGCTGACCCCAAGTGACCAGAGGGATGTCCCAGACCATATGAATCATGCTTAGCATATAAAGCTGGGGAAGAAGAAGAGGAGGATGTTTGCAGTGATGGTGTTTGTCTTCCTAATTCACTGTCACGTGTGATGGAGCCCTGCTGTTCTGGAGATGGCTGAACACCTGCCTGTCCATGGAAAGCAGGGAATTCCTTGTTTTGCTTTGCTTGTGTGCACAGCTTTTGCTTTACCTATTAAACTGTTTCTGTCCAAACTTGGGAGTTTTCTCACTTTGACCCTTCCTATTTTCTTCCTCATCCCTCAGAGGACAGTGAGTGAGTGAGGGACTGTGTAGACCTTAGTTGCCATCTGGGGTTAAACCACGACAGCAAGTGAAACATTTCACTTTACTGCATGGGATAATGTCTCTCTCTAGTGGCTAGGTACAGTCACTATAGCCACATGCTTTACTTGCATTTTGGATGGCATTTCTAGTTAAACAATCACTGTCACAATCAAATTCTTCGCTAAAGGTCCCAGGTTAAAACAGTTTATTGAGCACATCATCAATACGCACTCTTGACTTCGCTAAATCCAATTAGAGAATGTCCACTGTGCAGGGACTGTTAGCTGGTTACTTTCACAGAAAGAATATTGCTTACAAAGAGGCAGAAGTTGGTAAAATATCCAAGGCTTGGGAATTTGTTTCTGGCTAAGTATATCTCAACCAAACTAAAGCTTTTGACACTGTTCATCTCAGGACACTTCTGAAATCCCAAGGATATACAATATTTAGAGGGAGGTGAGAATAGCCTTTTCCCTCAGCCCCTGATGTATTTCAACTTCTTGTTCCCCTAAAAGCCAACAGAACATTTAAGTGGGGGAAATTCTAATAAAAAGGGGTGATGTTTAAGTGTTAAAAGGCTGCTAACTTGATAAGGTTCTCCCTTCCCCTCCACTTGTTCACAAGCAATAATTCAGTTCAAGTGGTCAGTGACTGAAGGCCAGATTTTTAGAAGTAATTAGATGCAAAAAAGAGAATAACAATGCACCTAGAAGGAATTTCTGAAATCTCCTTGAATGCCTGCCCTGTTATAGATCCAGTTTTCTCTAAACAATAACTGACCTTCACCCTTACTGATATGCAACAGCTGTTTGGTAAAAATAAAGTAGGAATTTCAGTCCAGCCTTTAGTGTCCAACCAGCACCAGGGTCATTGATGTTGTTTGAGGTTACAGCAAGACAGCAAGACACCAAGGGGAGGCCCATACTGCCACTGTCCAGGTTATGTGCATCTCTGAGAGATTTCCACCTCTGAGCCTGCCTTTCCTCAATGAGAGTCATTAAAACTCATGACTGGAAATCCTCATGATGGTGTTTTTAGCACACCTGACCAATTATACCAGCACAGAGCATGAAATGGAAATCCTTTGCAGAAGTCTTGCTGATGCCTTGAGAAGGCTGCCCTAGAACAGAGGCTGGACAGAGTTACAGAATCAAGCAGGGATTTATTAAAAGGATCTCCTCAATGGATCCACCCTGGGCAGCACAAGAGCCCAGCCAGGGCTACACCCAAGATGAACCAAAATGGTCCCAAAATGCACGACCGCTCACAGGGTCTCTCACTTTGATCAGTTCTGCTCCATTTGCACATTGGAGTTCATTGTCCAATTCCAGCTCCAGCCCATGAAGTCCCATCCTGATTGTTCTTCTCTCTTCAGCCCACGTTGTTTGTTCTCCTGGGCCTGAGATTTGGATCATTTGTCCTTGGTCCCCAGCTAGAGAAGGAATAGTTTTGTCTCCCTGCTCTGTGAAGAGAGTTCACCATCCCCTCATGTGAAGTTCAGAACTGCACATTTAAAGCAGCACAGAATCTGAAACATATAAAAGCTAAATCCTGAGGCATCATTCCCAATGCAGTGCAACTTTGCTGCAGCCAATGGGAGAGATGGGAACTGCAGGAGAGAAAAAAATCCTGGATCAGGAGGGGATATGTTCTAGTGCTAGCAAATAAACCACTGCTTTCGCATGTGGCTAAGCCAAGAAGGGAAGCTTTGGGATGGGGAACAGCAGGGAAAGCACTTCTACCAGATTACAAACAAGACATTAATTGGGGATGGGGAAAGAATATCCACATATTCTCCCAGGGCTGCCAAACAAATCTGTGGCAGAAAAACAAGATCTGGGATTTCATTCCAGTTTTCTAGTCCCATTCTGCATTTTCTAGACCATACTATTTTCTGCTTAGGACAAAATAGACCAAACAAAAAACCTCCATGAAATGAGATCCTCATCAGAGATGAGCTGTGGGACTGATATTTTTATATTAACACATAGATTGCCGTATCCTGGCAGGCTCTGGCACTGCATTTATCGGGGGCAAACAAAGGTTTTGCCTATAAACTCAGTGAAATGGCAGAATTCGAACTCCTGCAATTGCCTGAAGACTTACCACATGCAGGACAGTTTGTTGGCCCTTCTCCCAGGACCAGGAGATAAACAGCCCTGACACAAGAAGAACCAGGCTGTCCTCTCCTGTGGCAGGACAGTAGATGCACCTAGAATACAGCCAGGAATTCCTGCCTGGCACTGCCAGGGGTCTGTCCCACTCTGGGCCGTGCCCTGCTGCAGCTAATGGCACATTTCAGCAGGGAATAAGGCCTGTGAATTGCAGCTGGGCATGAATATTGATAACAGCTGCCAAACACTGTGCTTTCTATCTCCCCTCCCAGGAGGGGTGAAGTGCTTTCTCAGCAAGGGTGAGACAGTGCTTCCAGGGAGGAAGGAAGGGGAAAATTGTCTCCCGTTTCTGCTGCCTCAGGGCTCACTATTGCTTGTATAAAAACAAGCGGTGAAGCTGTCATTTACTTGGGAGGAGGCAGGATCAGACCCTCATTTTCCTGCCAGAAAACACACCTCATAATTATGTATTCACACCATATTTTGATAATGGTTCCTTACAGACTAATTAATATGAATGCTTAAGAAGTCTAGTTTTAATATGTTGGTACTGAAGGAGAGACTGCAGTCCTGTGGGAGGTTATACATATTTCCCACTGATGAGTACCTTAAATCTCAATGCCTGTGAAGAGAGGGGAGCATATGAATCTACAGAGCCAGATACAAATGCTTCTTTTACAGGATGGATTTTATACAATTAAAAATCAGTTTTCTTGGGAGCGACGGCGAGGTTTATTTTTAGTTTCTAATAGATGTGTCTCTGTTTGAGGTCTAATATAACATGCAAACTCCGAAGCTTTTCCTGCCATCTAGAGGTGTGGATTCTCTGGTGACTCACAGAGTGAGTTGCCTTTGTGGCACGTCTCTCACCACAGCACTAACAGGGGCGTTTTCTTCTATCCAGCCAGCAGTTTTCATGAACATTGCAGGGACTTAGCAACTTTGAAAACGAAAGCACTGCCTTTCTTGATGATGAGCACAAAAGTTTCTGGGGAAGGATAGGCAAACAGAGATCAATTACCAGGTAAGACCTATTTCCTTATGAACGTGGTTGCAGAGCAAAAACAGTTGTAAAATGAAAATATACCCTTTCTTAAAAAAAAAAAAACAAAAAAAAAAAAAAAAAAACACCAAAAAACAACAGCAACAGCAACAGCAACAGCAATGGAAATGGAAATCAGTGCTAATGATCTGACTCACAGGGGTCTCATCATTAACAGGAACTGACTCATTGCATTTCCTAGAAATTGCCATGATGCTGTTTTATGCTGTTTTATCTGCCCTTGGTGTCTTGGGAGCAGAGTGGACTGAAGCAGCTTGCCCCATGCACAGAGCACGGTGGCAGGTCTGGCTGGGCCCAGGGAAGCAGCTGTACTTGGCTTTTTGCATGCCTGATGTACAATTGTCCCTGGACTGACCACAGATTGTCATGAGAGATAAAGCATGTTGTGAGTCCTGGAGGTTACCACCAGTACTTTGATCAGTTCAAGGATAGTTGTGACCAGCTAAACAGTTCAGATCAGTGCTTCTGCTTCTGGTCACAGAGGCTTCTGCTTCCTGCCACAGGGGAAACAAACACTGTAGCTCAGGTTTTATTGTTCTCGACACGTGGGTCTGCAGGGTACCTCTGAGCTGTTTGATGAGCTGTAGATAAGTGGTGTAAAAGACTAGCACATGGTCCCTGTCACAGTACTCTGCAGCTGAGGGTTCGAACAGAGCAAGGCTGCTCTGAGAGTGAGGTGCTAGGGCTCATGCACCCTGGCCACCATGACCTAGCTCTGCTTCCCTCCTTCCAGGAAAGCCACAGCACAAGCACCAGCCTCATCCAGTGCCAAGACACAACCAGAATAACAGTGCCAAAAGTCTGCAAAAAGCTGGATCCTGGAGTGGAGGGCATCATTATTTCTGATCCCTGTTCCTCCTAGTGCAGCTCAAGTCATGCTTAGTCATTTTCCTAGCCCGTTTTGCCATCTGCTGTTCTGTCCTTTGCAACAGCTGACAACAGTGCAAGGACATGAGAGCTTCCATGTGATGGTTGTTTAAAAACAAACACACATTGTGCTCTGTTGCCAAATATTTGTGTGACTGAAGAAGACAGATGCCTTGGCTGTGGCTGAGAATCTATTGTTTGAGGTGTGATAAGAGCAGAACAAAAGGATGGCATCTAATTAATAATAAATAAAAAGCCTAAATATAACTCCAAAGACAAAAGATGAAGGAGTAGGACAACACAAGGAGGCAACATATTTAGCTTTATAAACAAAGCAGAAGTCATCTAAGCAGAGTTAAATCTTTTTGCAGCCATCACCACAAAGAATGGTTTTAATCTAGAGCTGGAGAAAGATAACTTGTAAAACTATGTAAAGAATGTTCCCTGGGAGCTCAAGAGAACTCCTGTGGGACCACAGAGAAAAGACAAAGTAAAGGTGGTGGCATCGTGGGCTGACCTGAGTAGAAAGCCCACCCCTCTGGTGGTAGTTGTATGGCAGCTACGCTGAAGCCAAGGAAAATCCTTGGATCCCTCATCTGACAGTCTGTGAAGTCAGGCAGCACCCACAAAGTGCCAGTTCTGGTGCTGCATTCAGCTCACCTGGGCAGGCAGTGGACACTAACTCAGCAGCCCTAGAGAAAGGGGAAGTGTCAAGTGAAAGTGGAAAATTAACTACTTTGCTCACCTCTCAAGGTAATCCTGGCAGATCAAAGCTGAAGCACAACAGAAGGCAGCTCGAGGAAATTTAAACTCCTTTACTACTTATCCTTTACTTCTGCAGCTGAGATCTGGGTGGCTGGCAGAGAATTCCCACAAACACCACTTCCCTTTGAAATGTGTGCCCTTAGTTAATCTGAGGGAGTCCAGATCTGCAGACATTCTTAAAAGGTCCATCTTTTGAAGGGATATCTTTAGAAGGGCAATGCTGCCTGAAAAAATGAAAGCTAATACAGAAATAAACCTTCCTTCAGGTTTTGCTGAATGATCTTCTGACTAACAAAAGTGGTCCAATTTCCAGCTCTACCACCAATTTCCCACATGCTTTAAGCCAAACTTAATTTTTTGTTCATATGTTCCCTTATATATATATAATTATATAATCTATATCAAACTATTTACCTACGTTGAATCCATAAGATGTGCTTTATCCAGCTCATGTATTTCATATATACATTATACTACACTCATCTCACCCACTGCCTTATCTATGCAGCCCACAAATTTCAAAAGGATGAATTTCATAAAGAAGCCCTTACCATTACAGGTTATTAATTTAGTTTGCTCTGGAATTGCCACTAAAAATGACAGCAGCTGCTCCTGGCTCTGTGCTGTGCCATGCCTCAAATCCCACCCTATCTACAGCTGTGACACAGAACATTTAATCTCTGAGCTGTGTGGTGAAGAAGAGGTGTCCCTGACTAATTCTCCTTCTCCTTTTCCCCAAAACAGATTACACCTCCACAAAACTGACCCACTTACCCTTTAACCACTAGCCATACTGTCAGGATTAGCGTGTTCTTAAGGAGGCCCAACCAGCAGAATTTGGAGCTACTGTGTGACATAGGAGTACAACTGCCAGGTTATTCATTTTATCTCTCCCAGAAACCTGCCTGGCAAATGACTGTGCAAATGAGCAACTGCCAGAGCCCAAGCCAGTATACATAAAAATGGTAGGGATTCTGCATTTGTCCATTTGTTCTTGTAGATTTTATGCATGCCTAGGAGCAATAAGCATGTATGAGGTACCCATTTGGGGTTGATAAGGCAAAGAAAAATCAATCAGAAATAAAGTGATTATCTTGCAAAAGGTCCAAGATTTTTGGGTGCATTTTAATGGTCTAGCTAAAGGTTACGCAAACCCCATTGTTTTGAAAACTGTCATGAGGGACCACGAAGGAAGGAACTTCCCAAAGCCTGCAAGTAAAGGATGGAGTTCATCCTAATGCAGCACTCAAAGACCTTCAGAGAGTGCATTCACAGGGAATAATCCTGCCACAATATATTAGTTAGAATGTGGAAGTGTTCAAGGCCAGGCCTCTGAGTAACCTGATCCAGTGTGTGGCATCCCTGCCCATGGCAGGGGGTTGGAAATAGAAGATCTTTAAGTGCCCTTCCAACCCAAACCATTCTATGATAAATTGAAATTTATCATGGATAAATAATCTTCACTTCCATTCTACTTCATTAAAAAATGAAAGGAAGCCAGTGGAATAGAACCACACTTTCAGGGAGAAGTTTCAGTGCCTGAGGAAAGAGAGAAAGGAAGTTGCTCAAGCCTTTGCTTTCCTGCCATGGACTAGTACCAGGGTCTGGGAAAATACTTCTACAAAGAAAATAAGCCCTCTTTTCCCATTATGGACAGAGAGATATTTTGGTATATAGGTAAGATTTATCTCCACTTTCTGAAAATTTTTGTTTCCTTTTTGTGGTAAATCTACAACTATATGGATTGTAAAGCTGTCACATCACAGAAATTATAAACCCTTGAAAAAGAAGCAAATAAACAAAAACCTCCCAAACACTGTAACACTCAGAAGACTAATTTTTTTTATGGAAAAAGGTGGAGTGAACCTGTTTTTTGCTTCATTCAGCTTGCACCTACTTTATGTGACAAAGAACATTTCTGTCAGAGTTAGCTACAACCATCATACTTGTGTGTCCACTGTAACCAACAAGCCAAATAAGACCAGTGCAGTTGTCCTACACCTAACAAACAAATCAATTTGAGAATCAAATCAACCAGGAATTCTGTGGGACACACAATGTAGTGTCACACTAAATAATTAATTTTACCTATAGCTGAGTTTAAGGATGGGCTACATTTTAAGTAAATGCTGATTGAAATATCTTAAAAGCCTGTTGTATAAATATTTTTTCTTCTGATGTTCTTTTTCTTCTAGCAGACAGCCTTATTTATTTGTTTATAAAAACCAAAAGTGTTTTTTTGTTTCAGAGCTCAAAATTTAGATTTTTAGCTGCACTTGTACCTTGTGTACTGGCATTTTGCTGTTTCTGTGACATCTCAAACAATCATGTGTCCTCTCAGACCCACAGAATTAATAACTATATCCTCCTGATGTTGAGGATATGGGAAATGAGGCACATAAAACGGAAGGCCTCTGTTTCTGGAAACACTTGTGTGCATTGGATATGTACTGCTGGTATGTCTTGGAGCCTGCCACTGGGGTGAGGTGAGTCACCCAGAAAACATGTGCTTAAACAGCCTGCAAGATGAAACTTGTGTGAGGACACGGGGAAAATAAGTGTCAGTATGGGGAATGGATTTCATTTTTTCCTGCTTTAATCATCCATGACATTTTCTGAATAGTCTTTTGTTCTGTACAATGTAAATAGTGACACAGCCATTTTTCAGATGTGCTGTATAATGTGACCAACTCCTTAAAATACTGGATACGGTGCCTTAGTATCCATTACATCTCCTAGGCAAGGGATTCAAGAGCAGATGCACAACTTTGTTTGGGTCTGCAGAATCTCTGTTTACCTCTGCATCTTCTTTCCCCAAAAAACTTCAGTAAAATTAAATTGGAAAAAAAAAGTTAAATGTTAAACTGTTTTACTGTTAATGAACAGTAAAATTTTAAAGTACAAGTCTGAAGTTGGAGAAAAATAAATTCATAGAAAAGCATATTTCAGATTTAAATGTCCAAAATAATGCATTATTGAAGACGAATGTAAGTTTTTTTTTTACTTCTTCAGTTTGAATTACTATTTTGCTCTTGACTGCAAAGACACTGCACTGTGACCAGTACCTTCCCCTTGAGAGATACACAGTCAAATCGCTGGATACACAAATCAGTTTAATCTTTGTAATGTCTCTAAGTGCTAAATTCTTCAGGTTCAGTGTAATTGTTAGTCTTCAGACAGTTCTTTGAAGCTCTTGTCATGGCCCGAATTGTTTGGAACAACCATGAATTGGTTCACTGGCTCAGGCTGAAGGAGACTCTCAGGAATCCTCTGCCAGCTCTTTTTTTCAAGAGCTATTGACAAATACTTTGGACAGTATTCTGTCCTGCAATCATCCCATGAATTCCTGTTCTTCTGCTGAACATGATGTGCTTTGAAAAGAAGCCATTGCATCCTGAAGGACAGAACCACAGTTCTAGCAGGCAGCACTGACCTTGGCATCCCACAGTACTTACTGCTGTGGCATTTCTATGTAATTCTTTAAGCTGTGGAAAATTGTTGCTGATACTGCATTTCATGTTATTTTGCCACTGACCATGCCTTTGGAGTCTGAATGTCATGCAACCTTAGTACCAAATCTCATGTATTACAACATAAGCATACCAGCAGGCCACATGTCATGAACAAAGTTTCCAGGTGTTCCCCAGAGACACGGGCAGGGCCTTCCTAGTTCCCATGGCAACACTGGAATGGCTGCTGGCTCTGAGTACCGATATTGAAATGTTAATTAGCTAATTGCTCTGTTTGTTTTCTCTAAACTACCTGGAGATAACCTGCCTCCCCCCACCACACCGACATTATGGGACTAAAATGGAAATAAGAAAACCCCCTGGGATCATGGGAGTATTTTTAGGGGATAAAGACGCCCCTAAATAAAGAACTAAACACAGTAGAGGGGGATAGACAAATGCCCTAGCTGAGGAAGAGGGAAACACATCCCCTGATGGACTTTTGTCTGTCATCATCACCTAAAAAAGACTAGACTAGAATAGGAGACAGAAGAATAGAATAGAATAGAATAGAATAGAATAGAATAGAATAGAATAGAATAGAATAGAATAGAATAGAATAGACCTAAAAAAGACTAGACTAGAATAGGAGACTAGAAGGTGGAGACAGAAGAAGACAGAGCCCCCTGGGGCTGCCACCAGGGAAGGAGCGGGGACAGCTGTAGTTCTGGGCTTCAGCAGCAGACTCTGCACTCCATGCCCCCTCACCCTTTGGCCACCGGTTGTGCCACAGGGGAGAAGAAAGGACAGCTGCTGCTCTGGACTCCAGTGACAGACCCTGCATGCCTCCTTCCTCTTGGCCACCTGGGAGAGCTACAACAGCGGGGGCGAGCTTCCTATTCATTTCACACAGATATGCAAGTGGAATTTCTTCATTCATTGTGTCTAAACAGAAGCCCCAGCACCCTTGGACAACAGCCTAAAATTTAGCTGGCTGTTATTCTCCCTTTAAATCTTTGTCACTTGAGGCTTACACATCCCTTGCATACCCAGTGGCGATCCCTACCTGGTAAACGCACTCACATGGGATTTTCATATATCAAAGTGTAGTCTCTTTCACTTACACCATATTCAGCACATATTACATGTATAAAATATATAAAATACTATGATATATAAAATACATAAAATACTAATGATTTATAAAATACTATGTATCACTTGTACTACACACCATCAAAAGGCCTTTCCTGTAATAGTCTCTTCAGAAATTATTTGCCAGCTCTGTCACGCTGAACACACATACACATGCACACTCCTATAGCAACCAGCCTCTTTGATTTTTGGGAACAGATTTCTCTCTCCATGGAGTTAGATTCCCAGATAAAAAGGTCTGGGGAGATATGTAGGAATATAAAGGAATCAAAATCCAGTCCATCAACTTGCTCAAGAGAAGATCAATACAGAAGGATTAGGAAGCTGGATTTTTCCAATACTGACACTACAAAGCAAAGTTGTATCCGTTTGGTTGCTCTAATATGGGAAAAGGAACACGTGCTGGTAGAATGCTTCTAATGTTGAGCAAGAAGGAAGCTGGACAGCGTAACAGTCACTTTTTCATTTGGAAAAAGCATAAAAAGCAAAAGAGACAAGGAGTGAAATAGCAGAAAGAGTAGGGACCATTACTACTACCAACTCCTTAGGCACATGGAAATGTGGGAAGAGCAGGTGAACCACATGGCTTCAAGGGCTCCCTGAGGAGAGAGACAGCAAATGCTGGAACTGGGGCAGTGGCAGGTGCCCCAAGGACATAAAGAACGTGAACATTTTCTTCAGGTAAATAGAAGTTGTGAAAAAACACAGAGAACTATCCTTCCCAATTTTCGTGTCTTCCCTTACTAATTCAGGCTGTAATCTTAGATGCAAAGGGTTTGTTTCCCATGCAATGATACCCCTGCTTTAAAAAGTTGTGCAGTTGTCTTCTGAAACATGCTGGGCACATCTACACAAGACCAGTGACCATGGTACGCAGATTCCCAGGTGGGCGCACGGAGCCAGGGGAAGAGGCTGGTGTGACACCAACCTCCCCTCCCATGTGTCACACAATGGCTTGGGTTCAAAGAGACTATAAAAAACATCTCGTTCCAACCCCCTGCCATGGGCAGGGATACCTTCCACTATCCCAGTTTGCTCAGAGCCCCATCCAACCTGGCACTGGATACTTCCAAGGATCCAGGGGCAACCACAGCTTCTCTGGGCAACCTGTGCCAGGGCATCACCTTCCTCACAGCAAAGAATTTCTCCCTAATATCTAATTTAAACTGAAATTTTAAACCACTCTCTAAGTCTGAAGCCATTCCCCCGTGTCCTGTCACTCCAGAGGGACCCCTGTAAAGGGTCTCTCTCCATCTTTCTTGTAGACTCCCTTCAGGTACTTGAAGGCCATAATGAGGTTGCCCCAAAGCTTTTCTTCTCCAGGTAGAACAATTACAGTTCTCCCAGCCTTTCCTCCCAGCAGAGCTGCTCCATCCCTCTGCTATCCTGGTGCCTCCTCTGGACTGGCTCCAGAAGCTCCAGCTCCTCCTGTGCTGGGACAGCTCTTCAGGTGGGGTCTCACCAGAGTGGGGCAGACGGGCAGAGTCCCCTCCCTATGGGGTGGGGATGAGCCCTCACTCCACTGCCCAGCACCAAGATTTACACTAGCCTTGCACTGTGTTAGAGGACAAGTTTTCTTGATTCACACACCCAATCTCAAAGGTTAGGATCATTCACTTTCTGGTTTCTAGTGTCAGGTCATGCAGGTGCATCCGGGCACAGCTGCTAGTAAATTCAGAGCTGGTGTGCTGAGCAAAGTGCCACCTTCCAATTGCATTTGCACAAATCTTGAGGAGTAAGTATTTATCTCTGGCAAAAGATCCAAGTAACATCACACTACTAAGTAAGCTACTCCAGGAAGGCTGTCCTTAAAAATAAATACATTGTAATGCAATGCGCTTGCACTTTGGATTCTTCAACATCAACAGGTGTGACTAAGGATTGCAAAATTTTTCTGACTTTGTTCCATTAGAAAGTCCTCACATTTGATTCAGTGCTGCTATATATTCTCAATGCCAGTGCTTTCTTTGCTTTCTTCCAAGGGACAGAAACCTAAAAATATGAACATTTTCTTAACAAGCCCTACTGGTTTCCATATTCATGAACTGAAGCACGAAGTATGTCTAGTAATCTCCTACCCAATTATTTTACTTATGTCATTAATTCCACAGCATAAATACTGCAAAACAGGCACAGATATTTCTAAAGAGGAAAAATAAAACTAATACAGTGATATTCAATTTTATAGTATGATGTCACTATGAATAAGCTTGCCTTTTTGTATAACCTTTCTATATATCTCTGCTTATGGAATCTTCTCAGAGAACACAAAGCCTTTTGAAGGAGGTAAACACCATCATCTAGAAACATGTAAAATACATACTCTCACATACATATATATATATATATATATACATACATACATATAGGAGTTTTCTCTTAGCTCGAGGATTAACTTTAATCTACCTTGCAAAAGCTGCAATCCCTTTTCTCCTAATTTAAGGAGGAAACTACCGCTTCGAGCAGAGGTGTACCGGTTTTCTAGACTCTCAGCTGCTGGGACTGCTGGGCAATAGCTATCCCAGATAATCAATGTGCATGGGCAGTGGTCAAAACATGATTGACCTACTGTACACTTGATGCATGTATTGTGAAAATGACATGTTTGTACTCATTAATCAGGAATATAAACCCCTTGTTATGGACAAGTCACATGTGGGTGTGAGGCAGGAAATAATAAAATAAATGTTTAAAAACCCAAAACAAATCCAAGCAGAATCCACATGTATTTTTTGCAAACAGCTCTTAAACATGTCCAGAAACATTCAGATCCCTGCCTGGAGATATTTGGGGGAAGAAAATCTCTAAGCCATAAGCTCTTGCTGGTCCTCACTCACTTCTTTCTCTGTATGCCCCTTCCATTTTTATCCGGCACATCTTGCACAATGGTCAACTTCCTGGATGAGATGTGCTGCTCATAATTTCCCACAAGAACAATCCTTTTCACCTGCTTGCCTCCATAAACCTATCCATATTGCCCTACCAGGCTTCACAGCCCAGCAGGAACGAATCAGCTGCCAGCACAGGGCAACCACATCATGAGCAGCAAGGCTACAGACAGCAGGTCAAAGGAAGTGGTCATTCTCCTCAGCTTGGTATTTGTGAGAGTAGTTTTGGACACCAGCAGGCAGGAAAAGTATCAGCAGAGAGTCACTGTGACAGCCAGGGGCTGCAGCGAGGAAACACTGCAGTTCAGCCCCCAGAAAAGATGGCTTTGGGGGTCCTGCAGGGAGCTTAGAAAGAAAAGTGAGACAGACTGGTCCCAGAGGTGCACAGAAAAAGGCCTAGAAGCAATGGAAAACAAATTGCTTGCAAGGAAATTCTAACTGGACCAAATGAGGAAAAAAAAATCATCTCCTTCTGATGCTGGTGCAGAACTGGAAATAGTGCAGAGGAGCTGCAAGAGATTTTCAGAACTTAAATACAACCCTGAAATACTGATCAAGATGGCCTTGTATTGAGCAGGAGGTCAGATTAAACAACCTTTACAAGTCTTTATGACCTGAATTGTTCAGGTTCTCTGATTAATCTGTTCCAATTTTCCCTCCCCTCAGCATGTAACAACTTCTACATCCTGGGCACTGATTCTTTCTGTGTTACATGGCGTATGAATGGTATCAAATTAACTGTGCCATCTCTAGAAATTACAAGGCACTTGTCACAGCATTATTAGTTCTATTTCAGAGCCATTGCACCTGCATGCATTGAAACATAATTCCCAGGTTCCTCTAAATTGATTTTAATCTTCATTCAGAATAAAATTGCTGGGTATGACAGAAAACAGGAATAGGAAACTGGAGATTCTCTTTCCAGGTGGCTGCAGGTGAAGATGTCTCTGCCTTAAATAACTCTGTGATGGATAAGCACCAGGGGTACTCAAAGATAGATTCAACAACTCATCACTCTAACCTGAATCAGACTAAAAGGGGATCACAAATGGCTATTGGATTTCTGCAAATTGAGGAATGCCATTCATATTTGCATATATGTTAAATTCCTTAATGCATAGAGGGGAGAAAAGCCAGTCTTGATTGAGTCAAGCCAATTTTGCTTTTACAAATACAAAGAGTCAATTGAAGAGAAAGGATGACCTTTATTTGGTCAAAAAATCTTTGATACATGTTATTCAGTAACAGCAGGTGTCTTGATGCTAGCTTTTAAAACAGAAATCTTATTGTCATTTCTGCTTGCTTTAATGATTATGTTTTACTTAGTCCTGGGCATTGGAAGTTCAGTACCTCCCCAGAATTTCACACTTTGCCTTTTCGCCTAGGCCCGCATTGCAAGAAGGCAATATTTTACTGCAAATGGAGGAAAAAAGCCAAAGGCCTAATTTGCTGAATGCACAAATTAGAACAAGTACAACATCCTCAAATGTAACAGCCTTGGGTTTGAGTTTGTGTGTAGTTTTAATTTTGAGAGCCTGACTGATTATAAATTATGTCCACTTTTATTCAAGTAAGTTCTCCGCTGCTGCTGCTGTATTGGACATACCATATTGAGCACAGCAGACATTTCACTGGAGGAGGGATATCTACTTTGGGTTCTACAGCTCTCTGTTAAAAATTAGGCCACAGCAGATGGAGTGCTTTTTGACCTTGACTGAGTTGCAGCATTTGTGCACCCCAGTATCCATGTATGGCGTGACACAGAACGATCCTGCAGGCTTGCTGATCACCAAGTAATGTACAAAAATACCTTCTCTTTTACCCCAGGATGCTTGGCAACCCTGACAGCTGCTTCTGCGTTGGCTGGAGCATGGCAGGGATGTGACACACTCTGGTTCTGCTGGTACTACAAATAGCAGAACCCTGACAGGAAAATTGAGTTACATTATCTGCAATTACAGTCTCTGGAATTCCATGCCAGGCAAAAAAATGATCTCTCAAGGAAGACCTTCTGCTTTAGCATGTGAGGGATCTGCTTCCCAGTCACCCAAACAGGAGCCAGACACCACGAGGTTTCTTCAGTGCTTCTAAACAAGCAAATACCTACCTCAACTCAAGGACAGCAAGGCAGTCAAGTTATCATGGTTCCTCTTTGTTGTCTGGCTTGGAATTTATTGCAGAAATTCCCTAGACTTGTGGCTGTGAACCCTAATGCTCCATCGCTGCTGTATGTCTGCACAGAGAGTTTTGCACAAACATCCATCACCAGTGTGATTTCTGCATTTGCCTTGGAATGCATCAGGATTAATGTCTTCAAGTACTTTGGTGCTTCCTACAAAGCACAATTGTGCTGTCCACTCTTCACTGCCAAATTTTCATGCACCTATTCTAGCCCTTTTTTCATTCACAGACACTCTATTTTATGTGTTTAAAGTCCAGGGATTCCCCACAGTGGTATAACTCTTCCATAAGGAAAATTTATTTAATCATTTGTTAATCTACTAAGGATCCTGGAGGAACACATCTCAGCATCTACTGACAATTCCTAGCAAGGGCTGGAAAATTCACTGTCTTACACCCTGCAGGTCCTAAAAACAATGACAGCTTCTTACCTTTGGGGATTTCAGAAACTACAACAGAAGAACACTGACAATACACAGAGTTTAAAATCTTGGCAACCAGCATTTGCTACCATCCAAGCAGTCAAAATCAATCCTGGAAGTTATATAGGTTTCCTATTCCAGAACAATTTTAGTGTCTTGCAGAAAATATCACAAAAATAACTGTTGTAAATGTATTGCCCTGTTATAATTCTTCTGCTGTTAGCATCATGACAAAAATTACCTCTCTTTTATGGACATTTGAAAAGTTTCATCCTGTGGACTTTGGATACCAACTACCACTTAGATTTGCTGAGTTGTGAAGGCAATTGGAGACCTGAAAGAAAGAAAATCCACTGCAGAACTGAAGTGATCACATAAAAGCTCTGCAAATTCAGGTCATGGCAGAGATAATGGACCAAAAAAGTTTGTTAGGTCCAAGATGAACAAAGAGTAAATACAAGTTTAAACCTGGCAAATCCAGAATTGTTTGAACACTCTCAAGAACTGGACAAGACATCTGTGAGGCTTTTAAAATATTAAAAACACCAGCAAATTGAAGGGTACAAGGAAGGGTTTGATGTAGGGATTATTTTAAAGCCACTTAAGCAACTTCAAGAAACTTCTATTGACTGCACTTATTGGGCATGTCTCTTGCCATGAGCTCTCCTCCTTCCTTGCTTCATTTGTGGTATATTTATCCCAGAGATAAAATATCTTTAGTACAAGTATGTTAGCTACCATGAGCTTGGGAGATCAGGGAACAAGCTGAGGACCTTCTAAGACCTGTTACAACTTCATGAACAGAGCCTTGTCTCCTTAGCTAGGGCTGCAGCAGCTTCCTTGGTCAGCCTGTGTGGTACCCTGGGAGTCTGAATACATGAGGCTGTTGTGGGAGCACCACTGTCGTTTTCAGGAAACTTTCTGCACAGAGACATTTTTCATCAACGTTCATGCACAACTCCTTCAGCATTTTACATCAGAGAAGTTTTGCTCCTGAAGAATGTAACAGTGTAAATAGAAATGTCTGAGTACAGATGGGAATTTAGAAGATCATGGGGAAAAAAAAAAAAAAAGTGTTTCCTTTAAATGAGTTTTACCTGCCAGGAATCTTTAGTGAATAAATTAAAGGAAGCCTTTATTCTGTAAATCTTGCTCCCACACACTCTTCCCTGCACCATTTTGAAGGAATTGATTTTGTTTTCAACCACAAAAAAAAAAATAAAGGAGAAAAGGCCAGTTTGTGAAACAGCTTAGTAATAATTTAAAAATTGATATTTAAAGCTAGTTCATCTCACTTATTTAAACCACAGCCTATCCCCAATCAAGTCTAAGGACTGGGATTTTTTCTATAAATAGCCCCTTTGCACATCCATTTTCCAGCTCCCTCTTTGAAAGAAAATTTCATTTTGTCTGATGATTGCATTGGTTTCACTTCAGATTTGGCTTCCAATCTGTGTATTCTAGACCAATGCCCAAACCCTTTAAAAAACAACTGTCATGCTCTCATTATTTGTTCCTTCATAGGGATGGCATGTTGAGACTGGTGCTGCTGGTGGTGTGGGTTACACTGCTCACCACTTGCAAATGTTTTGGATCGTATTTTGATGAATATTAAGAAAATGGTGCTGCTCAATTTTACATTAAAACTGAACCTTACTGTTTTGCTGTTCTTTCACTCCATTGAGCTTGAGAATGGACAAAATTTTTAGAGTTCTGGGAGAGTATGGTTCTTAAATTTATCTTATATTTTTTCAACACTGTTTCCACACACATATTCAAGAGCACAGTATCCTAAATTATTTTGGAGAAGTATTTTGGAAAATACCCAAATATGTCCTCAAGGTGACTGACTTTAGTCTCCAATTATGATGCACTGAAGTAATTGCATATTAGCTTACCAATGGTCTAACACTTCACATTTATTTCTCTATTTTCCCTCAGAAGCAGCTAATTAAATCCTATCTGTATTTTTTTTTTAATAAAATAAAGTGAAGGAGCATATCCTACCAGCACAGTTCAAGACTTTGCTAATATCTCCTTCCCATTTATAACTCAATGAATTTGTTAAAATAGGCTGCACTTTGTGCTGGACAAAGATTTGGGTTCCGTAATGATAGGCAGTGGGAATTCATAAGTCAGGGGCTCTGATCAACTGCTAAATAACAAAAAGAAAAGCTCTCTTTTGTTGAAACTGTCCAGGAAATAAAGGACAATGAGGTCTTTTATCAGAGTATCTTCCTGTACACTATCTATTGCAATCACAAAGCATGTACATTAAAGAACAAAACAAAACAAATCCCTTCCAAGATTACTTTAAATCTGATAACGTCTACCTGTGAAAAACAGTGTATTAGGGGAATTTGAAGACTGCATTTTACTTCTACTTGCAAGTGTAGTGACAGGACAATGTTTAGATTAGAAAATAGGAAAAAATTATTTTGTGTGAGGGTGGTGAGGCCCTGGCACAGGTTGCTCAGAGAAGTTGCGGATGCCCCATTCCTGGAAGTGTCCAAGGCCAGGCTGGATGGAGCTTTGGTCTGGTGGAAGGTGTCCCTGCCCATGGCAGGGGGCTGGAACACGATGGTCTTTAAGGTTCTTTCCAAACCAAGCCTTTCTGTGGTTCTGTGTATTAGAACAAGGCACAAAACAGGAGAAGCAACAGACTTCTATCTGTGCTTCTATTGTGTGGACTTCTATTGTGTCTATCAATGATCCAGGGTTTATAGAAGACCTGGCGACCACCAATATATTCTCCAGGTCATAGTCATATGATCTATTCAGTAGCCTGTACAGAAAATCCAAAGTACTGAAGGAAGAGACCTGGATAGAAAGACACTACAAAACTCTTTACCTGGTGATGCCTAAAGAGGCTGCCTGGAACAGAGGCTGGGCAGAGTTAAAGGAATACAGTAGGGATTAATCAAAAGGCCTTCAAAGGATGCACCTTGGGCAATACAAGAGCCTGGCTAGGGCTACACCCAAGATGGACCCTAGATGGATGGCTAGTCACCAGTTTTAACATTTTTATAGGTTTTGGTACATTCCCATATTGGAGTTAATTGTCCAATTCCAGCTCCAGGTGATGCAGTCCCATCCTCCCAGTTTGCTCTACTCCATTCCCTGCTATTTGCACTTTTTGGGCTGAAACTGCAGCGGTGTTCTTGGTTCCTTGGCTGGAAAAGGATTGTTCTGTGTGACTGAACTGTGGGGAGAACTTGCCAACACTTTATATGAAGTTCAGAGTTCTGTACTAATGCAGAACCGAATCTGGAAAATATGAAAGCTCAAACTTAAGGCATCAGTGGGATTTAAAAGAAAAATGGAACCAAGGTGATGACTGGGGAAGGGCAAAGCCACATGCGCCTGAACACTTCAGAACTACTGCCATAAGTTAAGATTCTGCCTGGCATTTGCAACTGCAAGGGATTGTTGTTTGCTGTCATGAAAGAATGATGCACCCCCACCTTTGCCAAAGCCAGCACCCTGTGCAGGACACAAAGGTGACACACAGGGCCAGTCACTCCTATAAACTCTTCCTATGAGCAATAGTTAAAACACCAACCTCCCCTTTGCTAAAATTTTAACTTACAAGCAAACTGGCTGTTCAGTAATTTCATACTGAAACATAAGCCACATCATGAGATGGAGAAGCCAGCTGTCAGAAAGGTAGAAAGTGACACACCTCTGAGCTTGCAGGTACAATCCTGTCCTCATCATTTTTATGGGAGAGGAAGGTGGAAGAGGAATAACTTGCAATGCTGCTAAGGGAGGAGGTGTTCAATCCAAACATATTAAGCATTCAACAAGATGCACTTCTTAGAGGAACCTAAAAATAATAAATAAATGGTGGACTCAGACTTCTAATTCCTGGAAGAAAGAGTAAAAGCAATGAACCATCCTGCAACTCAGGTTGCTGGGAATGACAGACTAAAAAGAGGAGCTGGATGTGTTCATAGTGTGGAATGATAGAGGAAATAGGAAGAACCAAGGAGGTAAATTCCCTGAAGTTCACAGTGGGGGGAAAAATGAAGCCTTTCACATGTATGTAGGCCCAAAAATTAAATAAATATGTTTTTAAAAGGGGAACATTTTTTCACCTACAAGGGTGAAAGTTTTTGGACAGCTGTCCAGTGCCAAATATTTTCCTATGCTGAAAATGTCAGCAAGGTTCTGGCAGGTGTGTTGGAAAACAGAGCCCACTTTTATGCACAGTCAGCATCCCTTTTGGGAGACTCCATTTCCACAGGCTGCACTGAGGTTGTGTTTGGCACCTGAGATATTTCACAGGAAACAACAACAATTTTTGGTGGTATAGAGGGTACTACAGTCTGAAGAAATGTTTTAGCATTATAGGGGTAGAGGGGAGTGGGTGTGGTGGTGGAGCCTCTATGCAGGTTTGGAAAGAACCACAGATCTGCTAGTTCAACCGTAAAATTAAAACAAAATAAAACAAAACAAACAAAAAAAAAAAACCAAAAAACCCCCCCCCCCAAAAAAAAACCACAAAAAACCAACATGTAAATAATTGGAAGGTGAGAAATAAAAATTAGAAATACAATAAAGGCAGTAAAACAATATCATCAGTGATGATGAGCCACTGCAGAAAATTTTTTGTCTTCTGCAGTTTCACAAATCCTTTAGAGGTCCCAGCCCTGTATGATACTAAGTGCAAAAGAAAAAAAGGTAAGATAGGCCACTGCTTAAGCAGGGCAGGCATCCCAGAAAGAAAGGAAAGAAAAGCCTTGGCTTCTTATTGCTGCCTAGACAGGAATTCCTCCATAATCCGTTATGACTCATTTACCCCATCCTAATGCTAAAATATTTCCCTAGCATGCAAATATAGCCTATATAAAACTATATATTCTGCTACTATCAACTCAATTAATTTACTCTTGAGGGAGAAATGGACTGGCAAATTACAACCTACCATACAAATTACTAAGTAGAGGTGCTTCCTGGAAAATTTCCAAAGAGGGGCAATGCTGCTACCATGGATAAAAAGGGGATAAATTAGACATGTATAAAGAAATCTGTGCAGTGACAAGCACAGGGAAGACTTTGTTAAAGTAAGTGTGTGATTCTAAGCAGGAGAGATGGGTGCTGAAATGGGGCAGAAATAGTTGGGTCCCTGAGAAAGCAGGACCGGAGCTAAGAGGGGACAACAGAGATTAAGGCAGGACAGAGGCCTAGGACCTGGATGGAACCAAAAGTTTCATGATGGCTCTGCTCTTCAAAATTATCAAAAATTATCTTCAAAATAGGCCTTTTGGGCAAGGGAGTTTTCAGGACTACAAATACATGCCTGAAAATCTTGACTCAAGTATTTCTAAGTATCATTACAAATTAGCAGTCCTAAATTTAAAAGCTAGAGTTACACTAAAACATGGCCAAGAATATTGAACACAGTCAAAGAAAAAGAGAGATTACATGTGGCAAACTAACCAACAACATATTAGCCTGTGTGATTTGTCTTTCTGGTGCTTCAGTCAGACTGAAAAGAACTGTTTTTATACTATATCTACATAGGCAGTGGAATGCAGCTGGGAATATCATCCCAGATCAAGCTGGGGTTAATATTAGTTAAAGCAATTCTCTTCTATAGATATTCAGCATCTTCCTGAAGTTGAGAGACTGCCTTCCTCCTCCTCTGGAGAAAGCCCACCGACATACATACCTACCTACCAACACTGTAATGTGTGCACCTGTGTGGATTCCCTTACAAATCAATTGTTCTATCAGAAGTATTTGAGAAAATTTACTTGTGAGATTAAGGACAGAGGTTCTGAAAGATCTTAAGTTTTGCAGTTTGGTAGCTTTGACCCTTTACTATTTCTTTTTTGGGTTGTGTATATAAAACTGATGGCTCTGTCTGATTTTTTTTTTTCCTTGACAGCAGAACCAAATCCTTCTGTGTACCATGCAGGAAAGGTGATGTTCAGCTGCTCCTGAATTCACACTTTCTCGGCATCAACAAGGACTGATTCACAACTGCACATGGCCACCACAACGGTGCCATGACAAGCCTTGACCTTTGCCTCTCTGGAAAGTCAAACCCTGCACTGTTTGAACTTGCAATTTGGTATCATTGCAGTGTGGCACTATTTGTGTGCTGAGCAGGTATGCACAGAAGAGTTTGGAGTAGCTTCTTCTTGATGGGACAATGCTCCCTGGCTACATCTCCATCAGCAAATTTAGCAGTGCCTGGGAACTTCCTGAAGCCTGGGAATGTGATCATCTCTGCTGTTAATCCAAAAGAGTGGCGATTTTGGGCCATGCCAGCTGGCACTCCTCCAGACAATTCCTGGCCACGCTCTGTGAGCTAGCACAACATGGACCATTCCCAACGGGCATTCTGCATACAGAAACCTTATTTTTGGAAGCCAAGAGAAGTGCAGACAGAATCCATTATCTGCCAGAGGGTCTCAGTGCCCAAGAACTAGCAGACAAATGCAACTTAGAAGTACAGACATAGGTTTTATGTCCTCAGGGACCACTTCAACGTGAAGAGATAAATATAAATTTGTAACACTGTTCCGAGTCCTAATGATTCAAAATGCATTGCCATACGAGTTTGCTGTAACTCAGAATCATTATAAGCTTCTCATTCTTCTTTTTTATTCATTTATTATTTTAAAAAAGGAACCCAAAACTAAGCACATCATCTACTTTTATTGGCTTAAGTGAGTAATTTTTCAGCTTCGAGTTAAAATCAAGGGGAGAATCAATATGGGCATCGCTGTAATTGAAAACCAGTGGGTGATAATTCTGTACTGAAAACAAGATAATAAGTATAGAGATGAAACACTGGCAGGGGAAAAGAAGAAAAGATTAAAGATACGATCGCAATTAAATATCAACTATTATTAATATTATATTAACAATTTCCCTGTGTTCTTTTCATATGCTGTATATTTTTTTCTTTTTTCCTCTAATAGATGTTAAAGGAAAGAATAAATGAAATTATTATAAAACAAATTCAGACAGAATCAATCAAGTGTGTCCTTAGCTGGTAATTTATTCCTAATATCATTGAATAGCCCCCAAAACATGAATATTTAAATCTAAATCTCCTTTCTCACCACTCTCTTTACACAGCCTTCCCTTCTACCTCAAGCTAGAAAATCTAGCAATAAGGAATTATCTCTCCATTGCTCAAAATGAAAGGAGGAAAAAAAAGGAGAGAATTCACCTTTACTCCTTATTTCTAACAGACCTGCTGGTTCTAGCTCTGGACTTTAATACTAAGGAGAAAGGAGAATTAATTCTCTATCAGGCCAACAAATCTACTTTTTCTCTGGTCTAAACTGTATCTCAAACAACACAGTGATAACAGTGTAAGAGAGAATCCATTTTGCTTTCAGACCTTTCACATTCAAAGTCAAAGGGGGGACTTCTAAAAGCTTGCTGAGAACAGATGATGAGGAGGCCTGAAAATTAGTTTTATTCAAATAATTTAAAAAAATTAAATTAAAATCAAAAACCTGTCTCCACAATGAAAAGTATCATTCAACTTTTAATAAGGCAGCTTGCCAAGAAAGAAGTCATATCTTTCTCATTACTGCTACTACTTGCAACAATAGAAGGGGAAGGCAAAGAAAATTCTAATTCCATTGTTTAATAAATAAACAATAGAATATTGTTTATTTAACAATAAAAAATGGGTGACAGAAAGAAGATACAGTCCAATGCCTTTTTTGCTGTTATCTTCACACAAAATATTAGTCATGACGTGTCCATAAAATTAACATTAATAATAGAATAAGGGTAAATGTCAGAGTAGGGGGGAAAGAGTTAAAAGAATAAGTAAGTTACAGGTATTTAAGCCAAGTCCCCAGGTGAAGTGTGTTGTCATACACCTAAAGATCCTACTGCTGCAGTTTCTACCTTAGAGAAAATGTGGAGGATGGGAAGGAAGGAGAGGATCCCAGGTGACTGATAAAGGCCAGCCCCTTCCTTCTTCCCATTTTCTAAACCTCAAAACCTTTAAGGAGAGCTGAATCTGTTCTTCTGCATGCAGAACTCCCAGTGAAATCACCAAAAGCTTATGAACAGCACTGTTAGATTTACACTGTTGTACCAATGGTTCACAAATCCTTCTGAAGGGCACAGATTTTGGGTATAAAGTGCATTTCAGCCACAGACCCCTCCAGGTGTGTCAGCCACAGCTCAGTGTGACAGCACCAACAGAATCTGCTCTTGCAAGAACAGTTTGTCATTCAGACCCGAGCATGAGAACAATTCCCCAAATCCCTGTCTAGCCACACTGCCTACCCAGATATTGTATGGGTTTGCAGTGGAAAATGCAGATATTGTTCTCTCCTTTTGTGCCTTTGCACATGAATGGAGACTAAGAGGAATTTGCTCAGGCCATGCTTGCCAGGGGAGCCATAGACAGGCAGGGGGAAGTAAACTGCACCTTTTTTATGGTTTTTTTGTGGCCTGGAAGAGCAGAATGGGAGAGCATTGTGTCTGAGACATGTTTCTTTGTCTGCCTTGCTCCTGGGACAGCACAATGGTCTGTGGTCCCACAGGCAGGACTCAGCCAAACACAGGCCTGTCTGCAGCAGGAATAGCCATTAAATAAAACAATAGTGGTATCAATATATCAGAATGTGCTCTTAAGTATTAGATAAAGAAAATAATCTCTCAAATAGAGTTCAGGATTTTAAAACGTACGTTACATATTACTGATTTTAATTATAGATTCTTTGAAGCCTCTTTCAAGTCACTTCAGGTAATCTGTGCTTTTAGACTATGAGAGACTTACTGCTTTGAATATTACTGACAAGGTTGCTATTAAAAGTAGAATCAGCTTTTAATTTTTACAAGTTGTGTCAAAACGGTTTACGCATATTTGAATTTATGGGGGTTACCTTTACTCTCCCTCCTACAACTATAACACAAAGTCAGGGGTCACTTTGTTGCCACAGGAAAAAATGACTGAGCCAGCATGAAAATAGCAAGGAATAGGTATAGAAAACTCTTATTAAGGTTCTGAGCATGCCCAGGGCAAACAAAATACCTGTAGAAACTTAGCTGGACACTCCAGTTGCCCCTGTAGAGTAATTTAAATGGTATTAATTGCAAATTAGTCCATGATAGTCCAAAAGTAGTCCAAAAGCACAGTTTGCAGGGTGAGATGCCTTTCTGAATAACCAGTGCCACTATTTTGTTCAGCTAGGAGCACATCACAGGTGGCACTCAACACAAGATCCTTTTTTTTCCAAGTTTTTGCACAAGGAAATGGCCATGCAGAGCTGAAAAGGTGAATATTCCCTTCCACACAAAGAATCACAGACTCAAGAGCCCCTGCAAGGCTCAGAGATGCATTTCCAATTCCATCTCAGCTCTTTGCCAATGGCTAAGGACATACTGAGCACTGCAAAGATTCCTGGTTTGGATGATCTCACCTCCTCCATTGCTGCCCTCTGCAATTACAGCCGTGGGATACGAGAGCTTCATTCCTTCAGATGAAATGCTCCTCCTTTTTCTGGTTACACACATGGCCTACCCAAACACATTTCTACCCTTAAAAGCAACGCTTTCACCTGCTGAAAACTCAACTGTCTGCAGTGAAATATTTATTTATCAATGTGAAACTCTCCTCCGAACAACTTCTGGTGCAATTTACATGGAAAGCATCCTCATAAATAATTTGCTAAAGGGTGTTTTAATAATCAATTGCTGGATAATTACTGGTTCCAGCAGGACAATTGCTGTAAATCACAGGCATAAGGAGCCAATCTCTAGCACCTCCCAGTAGCTTCTGCCCCTGCTAATGATGTCTGACTATGTTAGCCCTTTCTTAACCATTTATAAACACACATAAATATTACATTATGGAATACAAATTTTTGCTGACAGAGTAGCGTGAAATTAAGGTGCAGTGTTTTAGAGTTTTTACTGGTAGAGAGGTCTCATTAGGAGGGATAAAATTACGCCTGCATAAAGACACTTGTTTTGATACAGTTTTCTCTCACATATTTCCTCTATGAAAGCAAGAATAAGCAATCTAAGCAATAAGGTCTTTGGCTAACATAAGTTTTCCTCAATGCCACATGGCAGTCTGGGCATGGCAGTCTGGGCATGAAGGAAGTTAAAACTTACCTTCACACATACAAAGAAAAGGTAAAGTATGTCCAGGCTTGAAACGGCACCTGTGGCCTACAGAATTGTGGTGCACTGCAGTGTCCCCAGCAATTAATCTCAGTGTACTCAGATGCTTTGGTGTCAGGCAGATCATTACGGACACATACCCTCAGGAAAATAAAGCAAATGGAAACTTATTTCAATCATCTTACCTTGTAAGCACCCTTCACTCTCATTCTCTCTCTCTCTTTTAATTCATTTATTTTAATTGGGAGATTTTAAAGTGATATTGGTTGCTTTTAAATGCCCAATTATCTTTATATAAATTTCACAATATCATCCTCCATCCTTGAAGTGCTGTGCTTGGTGCCCTGTGCTGTTTATTATTTTGCATTACAATTATCATGCAAAGCATAGAAGGTGACTTTAAGCAGCTCATTTGAAGTGCTCTTTTCCTCAAGACAATATCTTTTTGAGGCTATTTACATTGATGTTTATCTCTTCATTTTAAGAAAAATCAGCTCAATTATAACTACACAAAAGTTTTTATTATGAGTTTAAGCCTGAAATGTAAATGGGCCATTGTAAAATCCATCCTGAAATGTTCATTTGTGTTTTCATTTGTGTCTGTGGATTAACAAACCATCCTGCAGTGAAATTAATTATACAGATACACAAAATATTAACTGATAGGAGAGTATATGTGGCAAAATAACTCAGCAGTTTGAAGAACTGGAAGCTCTTTTGATTTGTACATCATGGGTGCTGAAATGTGTGCCTACTGCCCAAACGAGAAAAAAAAAAAAAAAAAAAAAAAAAAAACACCAAAAAAACCCATCTTGTGCAGTGGATATGTATTCCATTTAATGTTGCTATCCGTTGCCATGGCTATGATAGCCTTAATATTGTAGGCTCACAGCAAGGTTGCAATTAGTATTTGGATTTAGAAGAGGGAAGATAATGATTTCATATCAAAACTTCTCACTTAATACTCTTCTGGACACAAAACTGCTTGTGGGTTTCAAACCAGCTATTCCCATGCTAAAACCAAGTGAAAGGAAAGAATCTGTGTTGTTTGGCTTTGCACCTGACAATCCATGAAGCTATTTGGCCTGGCCTCTTCAGAACTACAGCTCAGGTCACATGTACATTTATGTATACATACATATAAATGTATATATAAACACTTAACCTCACATGAGGAAGCTTATAACTATTCATTTGCCTTGTCATAATTCTGACATGAACCACTTGACTCTCTGGGAAGTGTCTTTACCTGGTTCTTCCTAATCACTCCTCTTACAGAATTAGTGCCCTTATCATCCTGAAATGGTCTGGGTCAAGGTGCTGGAGTTTGAAAACTCTTCCTCCAAACCATAAGCCCTCATTTCCTACATCACAGTGGACTCAGCTGACTCAAATGGACAGCTCTGGTCCTGTGCTGCTGGAGAACAAACACAGATGGAGAAGAAAAGGCCTAATCCTTCTGGATGGAAGGCTTAAGTAGATTCTTTGGGTAAAGGGTAAAAGTTGTGCTTTCAACATCTACCACCAGTTACCCACCGTGGATGGGATCTTCTGTTTTCCAACACTCACTACAAAGTGTTATTTTCAAGCATTAAACCCTTTTTTACAGCAATGCTGCTTCTGCTGTCTTTGACAGGAATCGTGCATTAAAGCTTCAGAGGAAAAGGCAAAGAAACCCTTGTGGACAATTATAGAAAGATTCACGCAAAAAAGAAACATCTGCCAGTTCCTGTCAATTTGAGCTTAGATTTCATCTTCACGATGCTGAGTGCAACTCTCTGTGGTTCTGTTTTAAATCTTTTAATCTTCCCATCCCTTTAAATATGCCCGCTTCTCTTCTTCCAATCCATTAAAATTCAGAGCTCATAGTTATCCCACAGCAGTGACTGCCATCAGCTGACTGTATTATGTTAAAACCAGCCTTTCCTCTTCTCCTTTTTAGCATACTTTAAAAGTTGTAGTCGATTTGCTGAGAATATTACAGAGGAGAGTCGTCTGATAATCTTCCCATATCATTTTGAGTCTTTGTCATCTTGAAACTTGCTTATTGTCCTTCCAGATCAAACACCGAGGGAAGGGACTTGTGACTTTTGAGTGGTCTGGCAGCCCAATTGCCTTATGCCTCTGCCATTACTGTAGGAGTTGTGCTTGGCTGCCATTGGAAGTGGGGCTTGATTCACATCAAGGTCTCCATAAGGGATGGATTTTTTTCCTTGGCCCTCCTTTTGTTGTTGATGTATTTATAAAACCACCAGAGCTCCCACCAGCCTTTCTCTGTTGATGAACACCAGGTCCAGCAGGGCCCCACCCCTGGAGGGCTCACTGACCACTCGTGTTGGGAAGTTCTCTTCCACACATTCCAGGAGCTTCCCAGGCTGCTTCCTCTCTGCTGTGCTGAGTTTCCAGCAGACATCCACCAAGATCAAGCCTCACGCAAGAACAAGAGCTGGCAATCCTAAAACAGCAGCCAGGCACTCACAAAATACTTCATCTGCCTTTTCATCCTGGTTGGGTGGTCTACAACAGACTCCCACCAGGATAAGTGCCCTGCTCAGCTCTGCCATAGGTCTTTTTGCTGACTGTAGAAGCCTCTTGCCACTGCCCCTGCACAGATTTTACACTTCTCAGTAGTCACCTTGGAGGGAAAGTCACAGGTAGGTGAATTTGAGTGGGAGGGAAAGAGTGGGAGAAAGAACAAATCCTTCTGGACTTTGGTAAATACTTTTTGTGGAGCACAGAAATATACTTAGGCTTTCCCTGAACTGAGTGACCAGATGTTGCCAGCAGAATGGATGCAGCAGCACAGAGCACATGTGTGGCTGAAAAACTCACCTGACAATCTGGATAGGCACCTGGTAGACATCAGGTACCTGTTCCTGAAAAACAAGACATGAAATCTGTCTGCGTGAACAGTCCCTTATTTCAGCACAATCTTACAAAGACCTTGTTCCTGGAAAAAATTGTAAAAGCAACTGCTTGTCAGCTGTCATCAGCAGAAGCTTCTGGCAAGTCCTGCCCAAAGCTGTGGATGTCTTCCTTCCCTTGTGAATTACTTTGAATCTCCTTTCTAGACACCCGATTTTTCCCCTGGCTGCACAGTAATCCTATTTGCTTTTTGGTCCAGCTTGACACAGTGTGTAGCAGTGCAGCAGCCTTGATCAGATAAACAGCTGGATTGCTCCTGCTGGATGGGAGCAGGGGCCACCTATTTAACTCCTGTGGTAAGAAGTGTGCTTGTCCTCTACATTGGTCATTTTTCAGGGATCACCAAATTTGGATTCTCTGTCCACTGTCATCTGTTATCTCACGATGTTTCCAGAAACATAATAGCATCACTTTAGGGTTAGCTGCCCACACTGGGGATGCTGATGGTGACCCTGCTGCATTAGCAAATTTTAATTCTGCTTATGTGGCCTCCTCCTAATCAGACAATCCCATTTCTAATAGCCTTTCCCTCCACATTTTCTGCAAATGTCATCTGGCCTGTGATTCCTGGGAAACAGACTCTCTCATCTGACCCATGGGACACCCATGCTCAGTCAGAATTTGGGTCGCTTCCAATTTACATTTTTTTCCCCTCCTAATCCACATCACTAGCAATTGTTTTTGGAAATACTGCATCTGGTATGAAGGAGTCACCCAGAGGCTGGGAAGGAACAGCTGATGCTTGTCAAAAAGATGCACAATCTGATCCACAGGTTATCACTATCTTTGATGCCATCAGCTGTGCCTGTCTCCAGAGATGATTCTTCCCATGGCTTGCACTAGGCACAGGTCCTTATCTGCCTCTTCCAGGGCCAAGTTTAGATTTGGCATAGCAGATTCTCCCTCACTTGAGCTATGTCCAAGGTACATGATGGAATGAAAGCCTTCATAAACAGTCTTCTCAATGCTGTTCCTCCCCCCCACTACCATCTGATTTGCTATTTTTGCCATTATTTGAGGAGGGCAAATCTTCCCTCTGTCTCCTTAGGAATGGCTATGAAAATAAAACACATGCAGGCACGCACTGTGCGCAGCATTAAAAAATTAATAATTTTATATATACTTATTTATAATTTGTTAAGCACCTGTAAGACCAGAAATCTGCAGTAGAAAATTCTCAACAAAGATGCTTGGGTCTCCAGCTGACAGGAATCACCAAATACCAATATTTTCTTATCAGTTTGCATTTACAGAGAAATAAGTGCTCAGAGCCCATCCACTGCCCCCAGATTCCAGACCTTTTCTGTACAGCTAGTAAATCTTTTCTCCACCAAATAAGCGCCTGCCATTTAAAATCTACTTCTACCAGCTGAAGTACTTGTCTGTGGATTTCAGACAGTGACTGAAACACTGCAAATAGCAAATGCCATTTCCTTTTCCAACTTTGTTAGACAGAATGCAAGAGATCCGTGACAGGACAGACAAGAGGACTCCACTCTTGGGAAGAAGCCAGCCTAGGCAGCTCCAAACACATTACAAGGTACATGCCTAACAACACAACTCTCAGGTAAACATCTGGATTTAGGAAGGCAAATATCGAAGATAAGTGTATAACATCCTATTTCTAGCCCTTTTAGCTCCAAAATAGAACATGAAGTGTAAGTAGTACATGATGAACTGCCTAAATCTGGCTCCCTTCTTACTTCGAGAGCAGTCATGTCCTCCACTGGTTCTTCAAGTGAGGTGTGCCCAAACATTACTGGAGTGGAGCTCAAAACACCCAAACAACTCAAACCATAACAACCTTCCCCTTTGTCTCTACCAGCATGGTAAAGGTATTAGACACCCATGTCAAATTCTCGCACAAATAATAACACTTCACTTTCAGCACAAAGGAATATTTATTACAATTATTTGGCAAAATAACTTTGCAAAAACAAATAGCTGAAAGAAAGCTTTGATATATTTGCAGACATTTTATGAAACAAAAAGAAACGTAAATTCTTTGATTTAATTGTACACAATGAATTATTCATCCAGACCTTTTCTGTGTTAATCAGTTAACATAAGGTAGTAACATGACTTCAGAAAAAATGAAAACAAAACCTGAACATTTGTAAGAAGGTAAGCATTATCTGAAATATGAACAAGAAAAGAGCATGTGTAATGAGATAACGAAGGTTCCTTTTAAGGCAGAGTTAAAGAGGCAAAGCCAGCACACCTTCTGAACAAGGAACAGCAAAATTCATCTTTCATGACCTTTGTTATGTTGATTCCAAAGGAGAAGGTGTTTGCTGAGGACAAGGAGAAATCCTAAGTCAGCTGCAGTTACCTGACAGCTCTCACACCTGCACTGTGCTCACTTTCACCCTGCCCCTTGGAAGAAGGATTCAGTTCTGAGACTGAAAATGGGAAAACAGACCCCCAGTTTCATGGTCTGACTAATGGAGTTGGGGCAGAATGTCTCACCTGTCTTACTGGAAAGTAGGTTAGGACTGAAAAAGTAAGAACCACAGAGGAACTGATGCTCCAGCACACAGTCCCACACTCCTGGGGCAAGATCTGTGCCCCAGTTAGATCAAGGCTGCATCTACTCCTGGTCAGGGCAAGAACTGGTTCTCACAGAACTCTGGAGGGGTTCCCTTTGGGAGCCACAGACAATGGGACCCCTCTCCACAGCCACTGGCTCACTTCCAGAGCCAAACCTTGCTACTGAGCAGTGACACAGGAGCTCTGCTCCACAGACACGGCTCCCTACTAGTCTTACTTCACCACAGAGCAATGCCCAACTCATCAGCATTTAATTTCCTTCTCAGAAAAACCTATATTCATCAACATACCTATTACTACTTTCCTATATTTAATTTAAATTTTACATACTAGAAGTACCAACAAAATCTCAAGGTAAATGTAAATTTTTCTTATCATCACACAAAAGTTCTCCATATGGATTTAGCACTCCATGTATACATATTTCTTAAAAAAAAAAAAAACAAAACAAAAAAACCCCATACTTTTATGGAATTTACCATATTGGTGAATATTTATCAAGAATGTTTTGTGATTTTTCCAGACTTCTTTTCCCTTGACCCCTAAACGTCTCAGCTTGAACCTGCACGAAATAAATGCTTACAGAAATAGAAAGAGACTCCAAAGACAGAAAGAGAAGTGGCACTTGGAATTCCAACCTGCTGAGAAATATTTACTCTTACTTCACTTGACTTAAAAGTAGCTGAAGGGAGTTGCTCTGAACAGTAATTTTATGCCTTGTAAAAGCTATCAAAGTCACACACAGATGCATTTTACAGACTCGAAGGAATGCTCACACTTCTTAGCAGGTGAGTTAAGCCTGTGGCACTGTCTGCAGACAAGGTTGCAAGGGTAAATCAAGCAGTCCTGAAGATCCAAAACATTACATGCATTTAAACATTTTCTCAGAATCTTTATTCCCCAAGCCACAAGTGTGCTTTTGTTGGTTAAACCTTTCAAAATGCTAATGCCCTCTGAATGGCTACAGCTCTAAATCCTGCGGTGCCCAAGCCAGCTCCAGCGCAGGCCAGCCCACATCCTAATAGTCCTGCCCGTGGACTAAGCAAAGGCAGGTGATTCCTTCACTCTGGAATTAGCCTATAACATGTTTATTTATCTCTGGAGACAGGAAATACGCTGAAGAACTGCACCTACTTTAAGAAAAAAACTGAAACAACCAAACAGCGACAAAACGTACAATCCTCTAAATAAGGTGGCAGCAGGTGCCAAGTTAAACTCCTACAGGCTGCAAATACAAATTTCTGTATAGATGCAAACACAGTACAGAGAAGAAGCAAGCCTTGGAAAGATTGCAGGAGCCATGCTCCTTTGTAAGCAGGCTATTTTAATACATTTTCACTTTAAAGTCCTACCTCCTGTTACTGCTAATCCCCCTCATCCATAAGAAGCAACTGTGAGTTGCTAGAAATGTATTTGGATGCACTTACTGTGAGAAGCCATGAATATCACCACCAGAAATTATGTACTGTGCCTTCTTCCCTGCCACCTTTGCCCTGAGAAGCTTTAGCTTCTCAGCTTACATTGCAATAGTTTCTGTTATCTGATGCATTATTTTGTGCTTTATTTTCTCTGAGTTCCAAAGGTCAAAATTAACCTGTAGCAAGAGAAATGAAATAAATATAGGTCAATCTATTAATTGGATGACCTACTAAGAACTTTACAATAAAATCTGAAGGCCAAGATTTTTCAAAACCAAATGAAAATGAGATTTTTGCTTGGATACTAGTGTTATAAATGAATGCTCCAATTTATTAATTAAATAAAATGTATTAAATGGCCTAAATATAAATTTAGAGAATGACAACGAAAAGCCACTATCAAAAAAGGTCAGTGCCTAGCCCGGGATCGGCGCTGGGTGAGACACAGGTTTGACCACTACAGCATAGGGTCCCCTATGTTCACCCCGACTGTTCTGTCCGAATGATTTTTATATGTTTTTTCTTGCCTGAGGCAAAGTCCCTTTCTTCTTTTCCGGGCTGCACCTATTCATGTGGAGTTCCTTCACTGCAGCAAGTTGAACAGAACCCATCCGATTGGGTTCCTGGAGTTCGGTATTCAGATGTATCTCCCTGATGGTTCTGGTTATCTCACTCTCAGCTACTTATCGCGTGTTCGTTGTCCAGGGTTCCTCGGACCACCTTGGAGAAGCACCCATCTCCCAGGCGGCCATATCCATTGCAAATTAGGTCCTTTCCTCCCTGCTGCCAGCTGCAGTTTCGAAATACTGTGAAGCAGCCTTCCCGTCCCCGGCTGGGGTGCTTAAAAAAACTTACAGGAATATTTCTTACCAATATAACATATTTCATACATCTATTTCTCACAAGCACGAATTGTCTAAAATACACATAACACTAGTTATGGTGAGAAATCACCGCTCTAGTGTCTGCAGTCAGTTCTAACCTTGACTTTACTTTAGAAATAAATAACTAACAGCAAGCCCAACAATAAATCTGCACGAATGTCTTTAATATAAAATATTCCCTTCTAAGAGGTGGATGGACAGCAGTAAATTCATAGGGAGCAGAACTGACAAATAAAGCTCCTGAAACTTGTGATCCTAAGTATCATTGTCTAAGAGAATCCAATGGGTCACTGAAGGCCCTTCATAATTAGATGACTGACTCCCAGAAATATCTACAGAAATTCTAGGACCAACTGGCAGCATGAATTAATAGGAAATGTTTCTCCAAAATCCCCTTTTCATTTTCTAAGATGTCAGCCAGGCATTCCTATGCCCAGCTGTATTGCAGATGGTTTGGTTATTTTTCATCATTACCAACCTATCTGAAGGTCATAGGTAGCTCCATAATGGCCTTATATGCAACAGTAACATCAGAAACAGCAAGTCTGGGATTCAGAGGTTTTGTAACAAAAATGCTCTGCCCAGACCAACCAGAGCGAGTTGCAGACCTTAATGCAAGGGCTGTCATTCATAGTCTGATTAAGAACAGGAGCACGGCTTGGCTCGGCAGCCTCGGAGCTGCTGGCCTCCACCAGCTCCTTTCTCAGAATTGGGGTGGAATGGGGCTCTACCACTGCCCAAATATTAAGTGGCAGCAAGCTGTGCGGGCTGGGTCTCCCTGCACGAGGCAGGGGACAGAATCCAATGGCTTTCCTCATCAGTTACAGCTTTGAACTACATCTTCCCAGAGCTTCCCCTTAGAGCCAGCTCCCTAAAGATGACCAAACTGAAATAAAAAGCCAAATTTAATTAGATTATAAACTAATTAGCTGGCTCTAAGTGGAGAAAACTCAAAAGAGGGTAGGCAAAGCAGAACAGAAATAAAAAAGGTTTATACCCCAGTCTTCCCCTGTTAGCTACATTCCTGCAAGTAGGTCATTGCTTCCAAGCATGTATCCCAGGAAATTAATGGCTCTGCTTTGCAGCAAACTGCACAGATAAGAAAAGTCCTCTCTGGTGCTTAGGAGCCACTCATTCCCATTTCTAGATACCTGACTGTGGGGCTTACACACTGCTCTCTGCCTTTTGAGCATCAGTCTTACATTCCTGCTCCTCACACTCACCTTTCTTCCACCTGACCACTGCAGGCTGGAAGCATCTCCCACACTCAGCTTTTCACCTGAGCAGCCCCACCTGAAACACGTTTTACTTAAGGATAAAATTACCAGCTAGATGCAAAAAAAGCTAAATTATTGCCAATTAGGTCTTTATTATACATTCTCTTTAAAGACTTTTCTGTCTCTGAACAGCTGCCTTTTCCCCATACAGAGCCACTCACAAGGACATGAGTGCTCACCCAACTTGAAACCAGTGTTCTGACACACTGATACCGCAAAGGAAATATTTTGGCTTAGTTTCATAGCTTTATGTCTCTGCTGAACTCCTTTGCTTCCATTTGGGAAAGTTGGGAAAAGGAAGGTCTTGAGAAACACTAATGAAAAAAAAGCCCTGGTCACAGCTTCCTGCTGAGCACCCAAAAATAAAGCTAAGCCATGACCCACAGTTATGCAAAGCAGCTGCCCTCCTCCATATCTAGGCATGCCAGAAACTACCTCCAGAAATTAGGCAGCTCCCTCTCAACTCACTAATTTCTCACCCAGCCTGTTCTTGTCTAGTCCCTTGTTTGTAAGGGATGTCTACCTTATAAAATGGAAATTGATGCTGGGCATTATCAGGTCACAAAGCAGCCTGAAGCAGGTTCTTTACTAAACCCCACAGGAAAGTCACAAAGAATGCAGCATCCTCCTCTTTATCAACACAAATTTGAAAGTTTTCAACTAATTCCAAATATCAGTTTCCTTCTCAACAGTAGAAATAATCTTGGCTGTGCAAAACAGCCAGAACCTTCTGAATTTGAGTGGTCAGCTGGGATTGAGTGTTCTGGATATTTATTCTTCCTCTGTATAATTCTGGAATTCTAATATTGATTGCTCCCATTCTAGAGGGGTAGTTTGAAAAGCTACCTCCTAACAGGCTGTGATCTTGTCTGTGGTGGTGTGTGGATAAAGAACTAAAGGTATGGATGCAGAACTACAAGTGGGAGAAAAGCTGAGGAAAGGGACACTTGTTTTTCCTTTTGAAATTCTTGTATTTTTCCCCATAATTAAAGTCATTCATAGCACTGGAGACTCGGTCTCACATGTCTGAAGGGTACCTAATTGCTGAAATAGAGTCAGTTGCTCTCTGAAAAAGGGGTTATAATTTAATGTATTGAAGTGCAACAACTCCAAATAGCAGCAGTAGAGACGGATGCAGAGTGCAAATACTGGAAATACTGGAGAGCTTCCAAATGCTTGGCATTTACAAAAAAAAAAAAATAAAAACCAAAAAACAAACCAACAAAAAAACACATGGCATAGCAATTTAAAGCTATGTCACAAATACAATTTTTTTCCAAGTCGCTTGCAACGCTAAAGCTGAAAGCTAAAAGTACTAGAGGAAACTGGATAGGTCAGTCCTAGTAAAATCATGCCTTTTTTTGTGGGATGGCTTTGAGAAATGGATCTGGTTTCAGTCCCTCTCAGGAGCTCTGTGGATCCACCTCCCCTTGCTGAATTGTCTGCATCAGCTTTGCAGAGGAATTGCAATGCTTTGATGAAACTGAAGTCATCAAATTACTGTTGGTGATGACTCTAAATGTCTGACACTTAAAAGAACCAGAACAAGCTGCTAGAGGCCTCCTCTCTACTATCAGTTCTCCATTCACTTATCTATATGGATTGTGGCAGAGAAGTTTGGGGTTATATGTTGTCTTATTATCTACTATCCAAATACTTTCTGTACTGTCTTGAAAATCCATCCTGACTGTGCCATCGTAATGGTGCTCCTGGAAACTACAAACCAGAGATATCTCATGTTGATGCTTATCTCACTACACCTCTGTCTTTATCTAGGCTGAGGCTCATAACTACAGCAACTGGATTATTCTGGAGTACACCAGGTTGACCAAAGGGATTCTTTTGGGTGGGAACTATTGTAGTTTTTGGAAAAAGTAAAGAAAGGCAAAACGATGTCTGCTCTGAATTTTGCAATATACCACAGGTAAGTGTGCCTTCAGGTAGTCTGAAAAGCTGAAGTATGCTTGCTTAAAAAAAAATTGCAAGATCCAAGTAGAAACCAAGGGTGTATTAAGAGAATTTTGGTAGTCACAAGAATGAAGTCAACAAGGTAGAAAGTAAATGTAAAAGAGTCTGACCCCTTGTGCATAGAGAGGGATGTTTTAACTACTCTGGTACACTTAATATTTCTCAGAAACCCCAGAAACTTATCAGAAAATATATTTATCTAAATATATTTATCTAAGACACATCTAAAAACATGCTGAAAAAGGCAGCTATTTCAACAAAAATCAGAGGCACTCATTCTGGCTTCTTCACATGGCAACTGTGTTATATGGCCTCTAATCATACAAGACAGACTAGAACAAATGTGGCCATTTTTCTGCAGGTACTATGGTAGATGTCATGGTGAAGGGGACTGGGAACTCTGGACAACCTGTACAAGTATCTTTTTAATATCCCAGCACCCATCAACACTGCTTAAATTTCTTTTGGGAGAGTTCCTTAAGCTGTGTCTTTGGACCAGAACCCAGATGACAAAATGCTACTTAGGAAAGAAATATATAAAAAGCTATCTTTCTTTTTCCTCTGAATTTTACAAAACTCAACCACAGTCTAGACTGCAGCATGAAATCACTTTCAACCTCCTCATTTAAACTTGCAAAAATAAAGGGTGAGTATGAAGGTAAAGAAAATATTTTTCCTTTCTGATGCGCAAGTTGCTGGATCTTGAGGGTAACAATTATTTTAAGGCTTGCAAACACATAAGGGGCAAGTACCATTTATCACCACCCTCGTGCTTGTAGCAAAAGTTACTGTGTGGTACATTAGAAGAAAGAAAAAGCTTCTCATGATGCACTTCACAGTCCTTCATCCTGATACTGAAGAGACAGCCCCAGATGTCAAGTGTCCCCTGCAGAGAATCATACTGACTGGAGTCCTTCTCTTTCAGTCCCATATACTGATACAGATGCTATTTTTATTAATAGTCGTGCTTGATCTATTTACTAAAAAATAAAAATGGGTTCTGTAAACTGTCTCAGTGCCGTCCCACAACAGCCAGGTTTGGGTACTTGTAGAGCTACACTCTGTTTCCTTCATGGGAATCTAAGCAGGAGAGGGGGCAGAAGAAGAATGTCTGCAAACATTGGTAAAGACCTGGCAACAAGATCAGCAGGAAAAACCTGGCATGGGAGGATTAAGTATTTTCAGTATTTTTGGTGCAGCAACTCCTATTTTTTGTTGTAAAATAACGAGAGGAGATACAAACACATCAGAAGGTTTGAGAGCGAGGCTTATCCCATTAGGAAGGAATGTTTTGTCATTCTAATTTGGCAAGGTTGCCCTTGGACATCTAAGAGGCCGCCTTTACAGCAGCTTTTGTAGCTGGATTATACAGTGGAAAGTGCAGAGTATATAACCTTCCAGTCAAAGCTGCAACTTGCTAAACCAACATCTCCGTGGTTTCCCAAGGAAACAAAAATAATCCTACAAAATTTGTTCTAAACCTGCTTCTCTCCTTGCTCAGGTTCATACTACATGAGCTGGCTGTCATGGAATATGAACATTCAAAGAACGGTTCTGAAATAAGCAAAGTTTCTGCATTCTTAAAGATTATTTCATTTAATTCTGTCTGTCAAGTGTGATGGGTTTTTCTTTTTCAAATGAGACAGTTTTTCTCACCATCAATTACAAACATTGTATTACAAGCAATAGTGTTGGAGAATGCTATAAGGCAAGAGAATCTTCATGATTTCAGCACTAAGTGGTGTGATTTTTAACCACCAATAGACAAACTGGTCCTAATTTCCTACAAGAAAACCCCACAGGGAATTGGCTGTTGATGAACCAATAGAAGAAGACTATGCTTGCTCTATCATTCAATTTAAACCCAAGCTAATTTTACAAGTGTCTGTCTTTCAGAACACAGCCCCATTTCTTATAAACGGGTTTGACAGACCTCTGCTGTGGGTGGTTTGGCAAGGGGCACTGTCCCTTTGGCAAGTGGTTTTAACCCTTCATGGGCTCATTTTTACTGGGGGAGCCCCGGCTGGGGTTCATTACAAGTCTGAGTGTGGTTTGTAAGAGTGATTTGCCCTTGCTGCTGACAGGGTGGAGGTCAGTCCTGGGTGTGCTGAGGGGTTTGAACCAGTGCACAGCCTCTGCCCAGGTGTCCCTGCAAGGTCACAGCCTTGGCAGCCCCGAGCTACAGAGAAGCTCCACAGCTTCCCCCTGCAGGGATTTAGGTTTGATTCTCAGCCTTTTCCTGTGTGCCCTTAAAATGAGAAAGTCAAAAAGACCACCAGAACAAGTGTCATCCAAAGTTTCTTGCTTTTCACCTGGAAAAGAGCTAGGCCTAAGCGTGCTGGCAGCTCCAGCCTGGGCAAATCCTGGCCAGTTCGGAGAGACCAACTTGAACTGGACCCCTTTTCCCTTGAGGCCACCTGCTGCACAAGCTTCCTAGGCATGTTTGGTAGCAAGTTATTTAAATTTCTCATTAAAATTTGGAGGGGGGAAAAAAGAATGTCAAAGTATGTATCTTATCTCATTTGCAACATTGCACTGGGTTTATTTTTAAAGCCCTGCAACCAAGGAACCAAAAGAATGCCATGTTCTCATTAAGGCACATGCAAAGTGCACGTATTTAAAAAAGAAAAACCTGAGTTATCTCTAACCAAGAATTATTTATGAAAAAAGTCAGCAAAAGATTTTGATATTCCAGGAGTGGCTTAGTTTAGCAGGGACAAGTGACTCAGAGAAATCAAAAATAAATAACCCCTCAAAGGTCATTCTCAATTTTTTCAGCTCTGGATTGGAGCACGTGATACTGCATTTTTATTTCTGGGACACCTAGACAGTGCAGTAGCCAATAATACATAATTCTACAGGAAACTGGTTCCCCAGACCATATATATCATTATTTTAAAAATCCTTTTCCTAGACATTGGTGATCAGAATTTATTAGGGTTTTAAATTTACTATTTCATTTAAGAAGTGTCACTGCAAGGCTTAATAGCAGCTCTTACAAGACACCTGTACAGCAGGTATCACCTGTGCAGCAACATTAATGCACAGAACAACTGAGTACATCTAGGTAGTTAAAAATCAGACTTCAGGGCAAGAGACAGTTTTAAAAAACAAGAATAATTCTGGATGCCCACTTCTTTTATCTTAGGAACAAGGAGAGGTAACTCAATTTTCTGGGGGAGTCTACCTCAGAGGCATTGACTGGGTGCTTTTGGCAAGACTGGGAATGCAGAGGGGTGAGCACCCACCCCAAGTGACCAAGCAGGGAGGGGGGATTTGGCTTCAGTGTTACACAGTCCAGACCTCCAGGAAGCCCTCCCTCTGACCCTGACACCCACGGCAGCAAAGCTTTGCAGAGGATAACATTTCAATAAAATTATGTATGTGACAAAGTTTTACTTGCCCAAAGTACTCCAGATGGCTCTCCAGGGAAGCATTAAAGGGATGAAAAGAGGTAATGCTCCTTGGAGGTGGAGGATCCACAGGACACATAGGAGCCTTTTCCCTTTTCCTCTGCAAAGGGACATGACTGGTGCCACAGTATCAGAATTGCTGCAGAGCCCCCAAACTCCTGCTGCTGTGTTTTAACTGGCACATTCCATTTAAAGATTAGACTCCCTTCAAGGCCTTTCCTTTTGTAGTGCACAATTTAGCCATGAGTTTCCACTAGATCTAGTGTAAGTGTCAGTTTGAGATAGAGCAGCCAGGGTTCTGCAAATTTCTTTTTCAAACAACTAAAGCTGTGCTCCTAAAGGACTGACAGAGTGTAGCACTAAAGAAGCTCCTTCACCCTAATCAACTTTGTAAAAATCCAGGGAAATGCATTCCTGGATAACTTTGACCAAGAGCTTTGAGCTCTGTGTGGTGTAGAGTTTTCCACCCCCACTGCAGATGAAGGCAAGAAAAACAGAAAGAAGAGCTTTATGGACCTGTCCCATTAATCTTATCATTTTCATATTGTACAGTCAAATTCAAAATAGATTTCAACACAGACTGTTGGGAACCTGACTATAATGTTTTTTTTTCTTCCATAAGAAATTCCTTGAGTTTTACAAGGAAAAAAAAAATCAGCTTTTGTCCTGCCAAGCAAAGCCCTCTTTTTAAAGCCCTATTTCTCCATCTCTCATTGGAAAAACAATAAATACATTCTTTCACACTAGGACTTAAGAAGTATATTATTCATTGTAGCCAGGAGTTCCCTTCTCACTGTGTCCTGGATATGGGCTCATGCCACATCAACAATCAACAATGGCCATTGTTCCTGAAGGCTTAAGGAAGTTTCTGTACCCTGTTTCCTGAACACAGTATGTAAACGAATACATACAAAAAAGGTGTTTCATATTATTCCAGGTACACTGGGCCCCCTCCTCGTCAGCCAACCATGCTGGCCAACATTTTTGCAGAGAGCTGGAAGAGCAAATGTATTCTTGTGTTTATCCATTTGTAAATGGAAACAGGTACTTCCATCACAAACTACATGGAAACAGAATCCAAAGAAACACAACAACGTGTTTAATTTAGAAAGAGCACCTTCTAGCTCATTGCTTGTAAAACTGTCCAGCCCTATGGGTTAGTTCCTCAGATAATTCATCATTTCTACTCTCACTTGATCAAGAAGGTTAGAATCCTCGAGCTCCATGCACATCAGGAAGGTTGATGTTTGTTACCACATGGCAGCAGAGAAGGGGATGACTAAGCTGTGACCTATTTGTCCCCCTAAGCCTCAGGCCAGATATTCATGGAGGTGTAGACACACCTGTGGTAGATGCACACCTTGCTCTGCATGACACATTCGTGCCAGGATGATGGTGTGGATATCTCCAGGATGCCCAAAGGCACACAGACCTTCTCAGAATATTCCAGTGTCACCAGACAGGGCATACCCCCCTTGCATTTTTACCCCTTCTTGGTAGAGTCTGCCTGGCAGTATTACATATTTCTGTCAGAGAAGGCAAGATTTGTTGGATTTTTCTTTACTGTCACACAGTCTTCATCTCCTAAAGGAAGGACAAGGCATCCCACTAGTATCAGTGTGTCTGGTGGTAGCAGGGGTTAGTATCACTTATTCTCCACAAATGCTAGCCAGCCCTCAGGCAGGGAAGTTGGAACTAAATGATCTGCAAAGTCCCTTCCAGCCAATGATTTTTGATTTCCCCACAGCCTGCTGGACTCTGAGAGGTTGCAGAGGCTTCCAGTAGGGAACACCTGACCTCCCGAAGATTCCACCACATTGCTCCTGATTATGGTGCTGCTGGAGCACCACAGTGAGTAGAGCTTGTGAGAAGGAGAACAGAGAAATTGTCTTTCCAGACATTCCTGTCCTGACTTGGAGAACTTCATCCAGACCTCTCCTGCCAGGTACCAGTGACCATGATGAGGCCCTACCCTCAGTCCTCCCAGTTTAAACCACTGCTGCATTTACAAGGCAACCCTCCAGGAAAGGAGAATCTTTCCTGGTGAGGACTGATGACTGTGATCTGAACCTTGAAACAGGACAGGAAATAAAGACATGATAAAGGCATTAACAATGTATGGTTTAATATATCAAGGCTGGACAAGCCAATTAGGGCTGAATAGAAAGTAAGTGAAATCTTTTCCCACAACTCTAATCCTTTCTGTAGGATTTGAAAGAGAATAAAAAGCTGCTACTGCTTTAAAAGTTACTTTCATGGTCAGTTTTATGTTTTTATGCTAATACTCATGCTCCTGCCAGGAGCACAAATGAAAGTGCTGAAATACCCCACAGCCTTTCCTGTGAGATTTACAGGCTAATTTCACAGATCCAACACGTTTGAATTATTGGGATAGGCTTCAAATGAGCTTCTAAATTTGGGAGTATTTCTCTGAATCCAATAGGAAATACTTACCATTTGATTTTTCCTCAGTCCCATGGGAGCAACAGTGTATTGTTGTGCTTCTACTGCATGTCCTATTTAAGAGTTTAATGCTGGCTCTTAGCTCTTTTATTTCCAGGCAATCTGTGCAGTTACTGATGGTGTCCAACTGACTCCTCCAACTGCTGCTCTTCCCAGAGCATGACACTGGGAGTGAACTTGGAAGAGCACAGTGAGGGCAGGCAGAGGTCTGGGATGGCTTGTCTGTACTTAACTTCCAGCTAAAATTTCAGAGGGCTTTATTAACAGTGCACTGGGGAGTAAAAGCAAGGAGAGGGAATGAACAAAGGGAGGCTCAGTCCACATCTCACTGCCAGAAGCCTCTTCAGTCCTGTAACACAGAATGCCCTCACAATTCATGCACAGGAGGAACTATGGATGGCCCTGTAGTCCCCAGGGCAACCCAGGAAAGACGTTTTAATGTAAAAGATTACTCTACTCAGTGTCAAAATTATGCCAAGGATCTCCCTAACTCTCCCATAAAACTGAAAGAACAAAAGGTAGCTTAAAGCCCCCTCTATCCTTAAGCTTGACTTCTTAGTTCTAGCTCATCAGGCTAGTGCTGAATTTTAAATGAAATATTTAACTGTCCGTTTTCTCATCCTATCCAAAAGTGGAACAAAAAATGTCATCAGTATTAATAATCAAAACCTACACAAAGAGAAACTTTAATATATATATATATGAATTGTGCCTTTGTAGACAAGGTTGCTGCCATCAATTGCTCCTTGGCAAAGAATAACAAATAAACCTTCTGATCACCATCAGCTATGATTTCACTCTGTGGATGTCATGAATTCTATTTCCAAAGTCTGTGGGGACCTGATTCTGCAAACATTTTGGAACATTTAAGTTTTGACCCTAAATCTGTATTACTTAACCCCATGATTCCATCTCATTTGAGAATACTTTTAATGGAATATCTTTAGAGCATCTGCAAATGTGGATGTTTGTGGTATTAGTGTGTATGTCTGAAAAAAATACCGCCTATGTTAATATAGATATTTCCCAAGTGTAATTGTCAAAGTCAAAGAAAAATAGTTTTAAAAAATTCTTAGATAGAAATACAAAGAAAAATACTGGTCTTCATCTTTCTAATACACCCTTTTCACTCTAGGTTTTAAATAACAAACCCCTTAATCTTATTGTCTTAAAATCATGTCTTTTTTTTTTTTTTTTTTTTTTTTATTCAGCAAAAAAACCAAAACTTATTTTGGGGACCTAAACTTATAATCCATATTTGAAGGCTTTGAAGACCAAAATCTAAAAACACAAAGGGAAAAGGCTAATGGGTAAGGAGCTTCTCCATTTTTACTCTTCTCCCTCAATCCTCATCATCACACACACACACACGTATGTGCACACACTCACACAGAGTTTAAGGACTGACTGGCACTTGAAAGCAGCTACTCCACACAAGAAACATTACAATAAAACATAGAAAAGAAGACTGCAAGTGAACTAGAGCTTTGGGGCTTAGAAAGGCATTTTAAAATATTTTTCCATTCAGCTATTAATATTGTATTAAAAAAATAATAGTTTTAGCTCAAATTCCCATGTTTCAAAGCTCACACAGCTCTAACACTAAGGTTATCTTGTTTGGCATAAGAACAGCTCATGTCTACATTAAAGCTGGGAGCTTAGAAGTGACATAAACAGGCCTTCTTCTATAAAGATAAAAGGCTAAGCTTTAAAGAATTTTATATTTATAGATAAACGTTTCCATAGTAATCATTACAGTGAAACTTGCTGGTGTCAGCAATCCTTTGCATACAAAAATGGCTTATATTCAAATTAGCAGGAATCACAGAATCAGATCCCAGCTGCTACCTGAAAGAAGGGCTTACAGAAAAAGTCTGAATGGGGATCTCTAGGGTGGGCAAATGCCCTTATTTTGGTCACCTCTCTGCTCCTTTCTGCCCCTTGTGCCAATACATAAAACAGGAGATATGCTGTAGGAGGCAACATTGCAGCAAAAAAAGCAAGCTGAAAGACCCAGGCGTGCTTTTCCATCTCTAATTTTTAAGTTTCCATTATAAACATCCAGACAAATTAAATCATAAGACAGGTAACAACCAGAAAGCAGGGCCTGGTGACAGCAGTGTGGTTTTCTCCTCACCTACTCCCCGTGACTTGGATTCTTTTACGATATGGTACAAATTCTATCCCTGTTGTCCATTTATTGTGACCTGAGGTAAATTCTCCTTCTCACACCCCTCAGTGAAGCTGGACTTTCCCAGAAGAGCTCAGCAAAGGCCCATGTAAGTGTTGTGCCAGTGATGAGCCTTGCTGGGTCAGGACTGCCTTCTTATTACAGCTGCAACAGGCAGACTGGCACTCACAGCGATGGAAGTTATTTAAAGCAGAGAGGTTACAGTAATCATGTAAGATAAGACTCAAATCACATGCTTCTGGAGGTTTCTACAATGCCCTGAAGTAAATTAGATTTTAATTAAAAAGAAAAAAAAAGTGATGTGAAGGCTTTCAGTCTATGAATTTCTAAAGCACTGCCAGTTAATTAAACAAAGGAAGGAGAATATCACACTCTCTTTTTTACAGGTGGCAAGATGAAGGAGAAGAGAGGTGAGGTGACTTACTCAGGGACAACATGGCAATTCAGTAGTGCCTGGCACAGAACCAAGCCTCCTCACTCTGAGATTACATCCTACTCGCTCCTTGAAGTCCTGAAGGAGGGAAAAGGAAAATAGCTAAGAGAGCTGTTCAGCTTTGAAATGAGAACGCACCGTGTGCGAGCCCACAGGCGTATGAACATATGCCATGGGAGAGATGCAAGTAATACTCCCTGATCAGCAATAATGAAAACCTCCCTCCTCCACCTTTTTTCCTCTAAAAATTTTTTTTAAAAGACAAACCAAGGAGGAAAGTAAGTCTGAGTGGCTTGCAATTTATATGCAAACGTTTCCATTGTAATCTGAGCATTAATAGCTGTCACCATCAGCACCTCTTTGCAGAGAGGGCTTGCCCTCTGTTTCTCTTGGCACTCTGACACAAGGGACTGCTTTCACAAGGTGCCCCATGTACACCTTCAATGGCCATTCCACCCAGATTTTTATGATATCTTTGGAGACATATACCCAGTTGCTCAGCTCCTTCAAAGCTCCTGGAGGCTGGGACACAGCTGGCAGAAAAGCAGCCCCCAATAAATAACGGAAGTCTTTTGGCCAGGGCGATGTTTAACACCTAGCAGAGGAGAGGGTGTGGGGCTGGGGAGAGTGGCCACACTTCAAAGAGGGTGCCCCTGGCTCCAGCCACAGATACCTGTGCTTGGCAAGAGCCAGGGCTGCCTTGGCTCCCCTGCCTGGAGCAGCTGAGCAGGACGACTGGTGGCTGCTCCCAGGTGCTGTCACAGAGCATTAGTGCCCGGGTTAAGCAGAGAACACGATGGGAAACATTAAAAGGAATTGTAGGGCCTGTGCTCCGCTGAGTGGTGCTTGCTCAGGTTTGATGGTGGTGGGGCAGTAGCAGCCTCATACAGATAACAGTTTTTCCCATGAAATGCTCAGCAGTGAACCTGAAGCATTTCTTCTCCTCTCTGCCTAACTGAGGCTCAAACCATCAGAGAGTCAGGGCAGTGTTGCAGCACAACTATAAAACTTACATGTCACAGTTGAGATGGCCACAATACACAGAATGTCACCACACAATTTCAGAAGGCTTCACCCCAAACACAGTAACACCTTGCCTCTCCAGAAGGCTTCTTGCAGCTGCCCACACAGAGTAACACCATTCCACTTCAGAAGGCTGCAGCACCTGCCTTTCTTGTCCTTCAGCCCAGCCTTCTATACCCCTGATGCTGATGCACTGCACCTGTGTGCCCTCTGTTCCCTCTGGGGTTGGTCAGGGCACCTGGGCACTCCATGGCTCCTTCCCTTCAATGCTGCTCACCTGTACTGCACAGCTGGGGCCAGTTAGGGATGAGGCTGGGCCACAGCCCCACTCCCAGTCACCACAACCTCTGTGCCTACACTTACAAATCATTTGACCTGAGCCAAGATAGAGAAAAGTCCGTGGGCTTTGGATCGAGCTCTACCACTGGACAGCAGCGTTAATTAAATTTTTGCATTTCTGCAGCACATCCCATCCCAGCACGCAGTGTTTTACAGGCATCAATTAAGACCCAGAGGTTCTAGGTAAGGAAGAAAACCAACCCTTTTACAGAGGAGGAACTCATGCTAAGGCAGACCTTTTACTGTGTGGTGATCAGATAACAAAGAGAAATCTGGAGACTCTCTGTCCTTGCTACACTTCCACTCTTGCTGGCCACCTAGCATTCAAGCCCACAGTGGATGTCACAGTGGTTCTCTGGAAGCCATTCCCACCAACACACACTCTGGGAATGACCTTCCTTCCTGGCTGTCTCTAGGAGTAAACTGTGCACACCAACAGCTTCCAAAATCACACAGCAGATGCAACTGCCCACCACCTCTGTGAGTATTTTATAAAACTGATAGCTGATAGCTATCAGCTAGGAGTTTAGTGTTTTATGAAACTGATAGCTGTTCATTATTTATCACACACCAGAGCCTGAAAGACCACTGGCTCCTCTCAATTCCTTTGAACAGGAAATAAATGTGAATACTTGCCATGTCTGCTGGCAGATGGTGATTTTTACATTTTTGTAGTAGTTCTGTGTGTGTGTGCGCACACGTATGTGTCAGAGGGACATAAAATTTGGAGAAGAGCAGACACTTTAGTTAAATGCCCTGGAATTCCACTCTAATCTCTTGTTATTGTGTGTTTTAGGAAATAAATTCTGCCCTGAATTTTTCCATGTGTGGTCTCAATGGTAGGTAGCACAGGAAGTTTGAGAAAGGAAAGTCTGCTTAGACATTTTATGCTACAAGAGTAGGATGGAAAACACTTTTGCTGCAAATTTCAAACACTTTTTAAAAAGGGCCAAAGTTAGATGCTTCAACTGCATTTCTTTCAGTTTTTTAGCCCCTTTTGATTAAACAAAGTCTGAGGCAAATTGGCCAAGGTGTTTCTGAAGGACCACATTTTCAGACACCAGTTACAAAAAACTCTGTCATCCACATTCCAAAAGATTTCAGACAATATCCCAGGGGCGTTAAATGGACTTACTCCACCACCATTTTTTGATGGAGAAATACATATTTAGGGAGAGAGTAATGAGAAACTTGACTGCTCTGAAATGCTATCTTAAATTATTTGAATAAAAGGTGAGCTAATCTATAACTTCACACAGCACTTCATAGTGGCAGAAATGCCAAAGAGTATCCCATTAAAATTAGGGCAAGATGCAATCCCCCTTATGTTCCTTCTATTTCTTGGTTTTTCCAGCTCTTTTCTTTTCCTCCCCATGAATTGCCTGTCGCCCCCACCATCCTCCTTCACCTTCCCACACAGGTCCTTTTTTGTGAGTGACTGTGGAGGGTTCCAGCCACTCTGGGAGCTGAAGCAGTGCCACAGAGGGAGAGGCAACATCAGGAAGTCAGAGGCTGGAAAAGTGAAGGGGCTGAGCCTCTGGCTTCGGTTCAATCGATAATCGCCGTGCTCCTGGCCCCATGTTTCTCCTGCACCATTAACTCGGCCACTTTGCACATACCTCATCTTTTGCATCAGTTTGTGAAAAGTAAATTTACTGTTTGCTGAGCCCCAGTCATGCAGGATGGTGAAAAAGATCTCACTGATGGCAGGACAATGAGAGATTCAGTACAATGGGTGCAAACAAACGCCAGAGTACGAAGGTTTGATTTTCAGTGCACGTTTTGAGTGTTAGATCAGCTAACAGTTACAGTATGAGACTTTTTCCCCACTGGAAAGAAAAATTCCCAGAACCATCGGGGTCATAAGCCAGACAAACAATATTAAAATGAAAAGTGCAGGATGAATGGGGCTGAGCTGCTTTGTTGTTGTTTTGAAAAGGCAGCTGATTAGGCATTGCCTGCTTGCTAGGATAGCTACCTCAGTAATTTGTGCCACTGGGGAGTAATTTCAGCTGCAAAATAGTAGTTTTCTCCCAGTCCAGAAGTGACCAAAACCCACACAGAAGGCACAAGTGCTTTGGCATGGAGGTGTTTTGTGCTATGCCCAATCTACACTGACCATGTTAAGCAGCATAGTTGGTATTGGAAGTACAAACCAAAATCAGGCTGAAGGAGATTTTCCAATTCTAGCTTGAAGTAATAAAAAAAAATACATGTGTACATACATACAACTTCATTCTTGTTTGCTCTCTCCTTTGCCTTTCCCCACATCAGTCCTACCAGGAAGGCAAAGGAGCAGTTCACCTGAGTTTCTAGGACACTGGAGTAGCTATCATCTGGTATCCATCTCAACAAATATTCTAATCGTCTTCCATCTGAGCTTGTTCCGCATTAAATGTTCCTGTACACGTCACAAAATCATGCAGAAAAGGATGTAGCAAAGGAAAACAGTTCATGACTAAGGTGATCCTTCACTTTGCTAAACAACACAACTCAGTTTTTTCTCCTAATTTTATATTCCATTTTTCCTCAAATCCAATTCTACCTGAATGCACCCTTCATTTTGTTGACATAATTATTTTTTTAAATTATAATTGTAAATGAAATTTAAGATGACAAAGCAAAGCACTTCAAATAAAAGAAGTCAAAACATTTTTTTTCTGAAATTAAAAATTTCAATTTTTTGACAGATTTGTGAATATATTTCTTCTGGAGCTAAATATGCAGAGCTGGTAAGAAGTTTCACTGCAAAAATTCTGCCTAGCTCTGAAGATGAGTGGTTTTGTGTGTGCCTGCATTTTTGCATGAAAAGAGAGGAGCTGTTTAGCAGGCTAGGACAATGACAGAGCTGCCAGCACTGCCCCTCTTGATTGCCAGTGTTGGCTGCTGTCTGCTGCCTGCCTGGAATCATTTTGCTGTGGATCATATAATCTCCCAGCACCATTGCCAGGGTCCCCAAGGCTCGGGGGTCTAGAGCTCAGTCAAGCATAAAACATTGCTCATACTCAGTTTGCAGCAGGCTAGAGCAGTTACTGCAGAAAAGGAAAAAATGGTTACAGACTTGAGTAGTAGTTTAGAAAATCCCCATTAGATCCTCTTTCCTCCCTCCCCAAATAAATGAAACCGGACCAAAACTGATGCTGATGTCTGTGTGTCCAGAGTCAGGGGCCGCTTTCCCAGCTGAGTACAGCAGAGCTCTCCTGGCTCACGGTGCAATGATGCTGATTTATGCAAAACAGGCACATGGCCCACAATTTATGTCACACATCCAAAATCCCATATAGACTTAATTTTGCTTTTCAAAGCCTACAGAAATCCACAAATTAACACCTTTTAGCATTATTCACTTCGAGTTTGTCAGTTTTTCTGCAGTAATCGATTAACAGTTGTTTTCAAGTTAGGGTTTATCTCTTGTTGGCGGGTGTATTTATGACACATGGTTACACCTACAAGAATATATTAAAAGTTTTTTAAGCAACTTGGAACTACAAAGGCAAACTAGTGCCTTGCAGTTGCTATAATCTTTGATGTCACTAGGAGACTGCATTTACCAGAATCAAGCAAAAGAGTTCTGTTTTCTGCAACTGAAACAATCCAGGTTAAACTTTTAAAGAAGCCGAGTCAACACAAGTAACTCACATTCACTTTGAAATGTTCAGAGATACTATTAAGAGTGCCATGCATAAAACTTTTACCTGTAGATCTCCTCCCCCTTGATTAACTTCTTTTTCTGAGAGAGGGAATGCTGTTTGTTTCACAGCATCCAGCTGAACAAAAGAGAAACAGAGCCTGAACTCTGTGCTCTGGGCACCAGAATCTGATGCAACTCACTTTCATCTCAGTGTAGCTTATCTGGTAGGCAGACCCAGTGGAGGCATGAATTCCTAAGGATAAGTTATATTATACAGCATGTGACTGGATTCAGCCAACTCACCAATGATGAATTTGCCTTCTCTTCCAGAGTTTCACTTGCTTTTAAACAGAAACCTCTGCAAATGGAATGAGCCTGTCAGTGTAATCTTGACCACAGTTAGACACGATGTAAAAAAAGGATACAAAATATGCAAGTTACAGACCCACAGTCCAGCCTGATGTGATTGTACTCGTGCATACAGACATACATAAAACACACACAACCTGAGGGAGCTTATCTTTGATGACAAAGGACTGGGACTCCAGAAGAATTCAGTTCCCAGCCTTGCCCCTGAATTCTTCCATGTCTTGGACGTGTGATTCATGTAGTATCTTAGTCTCCATGCATTCATGGGGACAAAACTGTCCTTTGGGGGCAAAGGCTGTTCTTCACTGCATGATAGTCTATTGCCTAATGAAATAGCCACTGACATGACTTGGAATTTAGTAATATCACAAGTAAGTTATTGATAGTTCTTTTTTTTTTTTCTAATGCCAAAAATGGATCACAATGAGGGCAGTGTTGAGCAAATTCTACAATTAAGGAACAACATGTTTCTAGTTTCATTTTCTCCTGTTGTAATAAATACTGCAAACACTTGTCTCACAGCACTAGTTCAAAGCATTCCAGGTTGCAGTGAGCTACTTGTCTGTTTGGGGGATATCAGTATAATCTATGCTGCTATTTTATAAGGGTTTTCTTCAGACACGCAGAAATTTGAGACAGAATTCATCAACACCTTTTCTCTGACTGCCAACGCAGAGCTGTGGCTGGGAGATGTGAAATATTCTGTAAGAGTGAGGGAACAGAGGGCCTGAGTGGGGAAGGCAGTCAGAGCTGCATGGGCTCCAAACCACAGCAGGGCCTCCTTGGAGTCAGGTGGCGTCACTTTAATAATTCTGCTGGAAAGGCAGCAGCTCCACTGCCTATGACGCTGTGCATTATCCACCATCACCCTCCTCATCTTCCTCCAGGATACACCCACACTCTCAAGCTACACAGCAGAGCCAAGGACCTTTGTCACCCACTAACTGCTGAGAAGGGACCAAGCTCTGCTTTCCAATGGTTATTTACCACACAGAACTCTGCTTTTAAATATGTGGTTTCATTTCCTATAATCCCAGGTCCTACCATGATTATGTGGAATTCCATTTATTCTATTTGTTCTATTTTAAAAGGGATGAAGTCATCTGTGCTGGAAACTATGACCTGATTGAAAGTACTGAAATGCTGCAATGTCTCAGACACAGCTCTGGCACATGAAGAAGTATAAATTAAACTCTTCTGCAGACATTTGATCTCTTGCTATGAAAAGGGATATTGTGCTTCCTCTGTTTAACAGTATTCTCTGCCCACTGTGAAAAGAACTCTGTTTGCACTTTTTTTTTTCTTTTTTAAGTGCGGAATTTTTTTCCACTCTAAATAGGATTGCAAATTAAGCTTCAGCATGTATACACACAGAGTCTACATATTCCTGACTGCTGTGAGCTCAGGGATGCCAATGCCAGGTCTCCCAGCCTCATTAACTAACTGGTTCGATGGCTACCAGTGAATCCACTGTTTCCAAGCTCCAGGACTGTGCATAGTGCAAGCACTCCACAACTGCAAACCATTTTTGGTCATAAGTAACAGATCAGCAGAAGGCAAGGCAGGATGTTAATCTAGTCAATGGTCATTGCTTAAAGTTGTCTACAAAAATTCCAGTAGCCATGCAAAGTCTGCTCCTTTTAGCGTAAGGTCACCAGTTACGGATATAATTTATTTCTTCAGGGTAATTATCTTTGCAAACTCTAATGTAGCTCTGTATAAAGGGTTGGAGTTTTTTACTCTAAAATTTTTAAGGAAAAAAGTGTATAAACCTGGTCTCATGCCACATGAGCCATAATTCAGCATGCTGTGGTGTAAAATAATTCAGTAAAATTAACCATCTCTTGCTATACATTTGCTACAGAATTAGCTCCATTTGCCTACCCACTTCTACAGCTAGGGAGGTTTAAGTGAGAAAAGCCATGCTGAAAAATAGTACTTGAGTTGCTGCAGGGTTAGCAACAGCTGAGGTGTGTGAACCACAGCAAATTCCCCCTCCTTTCCACAACAAGCCAGACAACTCATATTAATAGTTAAGGAATTTTTTGTGTCAGGAGGATTCATGTTAGGGGCAATACACTTGTTCCTACTTCAGTGGAAATAGACCTCAGTGATTTCTGTATCAAGTGCTTTCAGCTTACAACAATACTGGACAAGATCTCAAAATGATCAGTCCTGACCTGCCTTTGATCCCATGAAAACTGAGTGGGGGGAAAAAAATCTCACTCCAGGCAGTGGAAGCAGACTGAAAACAAGTGAAATATTTCTTTTCATAAAAAAATTCTCAATAATAGATTTGTTTTAAAAATCTAAGCACAGCCTGTATACTGGTAGCTGAGTTATTTCTGTGCTGTGTGTGGCTACCACAGACAGCATTTTCAGTGTGGGATGGACCCACAGCTGGGCAGGGCAGGGCAGGGCTGTGGGGAGCTGGAGACGAGACCTGCTGTGGCACCACTGGGCCATGGGCAGAGGGGAAGGACTCTGAGCAGGGAGCCTCAAGGCCCTGTCACCAACACAAATTGCCTTAACTTACGACCTTCTGCAAGGGGCACAGTATCCAGTTGTAGGATCTTCTCTTCCAGCTGCCAGTGCAACTCACATCTTCAGAGAAAGGTGTCATCCCTTCTATTTTAGTGCTAGGAGCAGCTCAGTCCCCTGGCCCTGCCTCACTGTACACCTTTAGCTAGCCAAAAGACCTTTGTTGCTATTTCTGTGTTAGAACACTGACTTTTTTGCTAGCCAACATGGTATTTCCTTAAAAAGAATCTGAACTTTGTTAAAACAAAAAGGCTTTGAGTATTTCAGCCACAAATATTTTGAGGTTGCCTATACTAGATAGACTCCACTTTTCCCTATGTTTTCTACTGCTAATGGAGCCTCGCAGGAAAAAAAAAAAAAAAAAAAAAAAAAAAACAACAACAAAAAAACCACCCTTCACTGTACATTCCCTACTTCTTTCATTTCACAACAATATGATGTTCAGTCATTGCTCTTTGATGTTCCTTCGTGCTGCGATTTTCAAAGGAAATTAGCTTCCAAAGGATGGTGACACTCAGCAGAAGGTGAGCACTGAACTTCAGTGGGTCTCACTGAGCACAGGCTTCAGCTCTGATACTGAAGATATGTTTCACCTGTGACCTAGAGACTGACATCTTTTGTGGCACTTAGTCCTGTCAGAGATAGCCGATAGAGAGGAAGAAATGAACTGAAAAACTGCAGTATATAACACGCGTCTTTAGGGGTTTTAAATCCTCACTCCTTGTGTCACCTTTGAATGCTTCCATATTCATGATGGGTTGACCCTGGCTGGATCCAGGTGTCCACCAACGCCACTACTCAGCAGGACAGGGGAGAAAAACTACAACAAAAGGTTCATGAGTTGAGATAAAGACAGGGCAAGATCACTCACCCATTCCTGTCCCTGGAAAAACAGACTTGACTTAAGGAAATCAGCTTAATCTATTGCCAATCAAATCAGAGTAGGGTAATGAGAAACAAAACCAAATTTTATAAACACTTTCTCTGCACCTCTCCCTTTCTCTAGGGCTTAACTCCACTGTCTCCTCCCTGACAGTGGTGCAGGGATTCTGGGAATGGGTGTCAGTAGTTTATTGTACATTCTCTCTGCTGCTCCTTCTTCCTCAGGGGGGGAATTTCTCACCCCTTCCCCTGCTCCACCATGGGGTCCCTCATACAGGAGACAGTCCTCCATGAACATGTCCAACCCGAGTTTTTCCCACAAGCTGCAGTTCTTCAGGAACTTTCCATGGTGAGGAAGTTCCTTCAGGAATGGGCTGCACCAGCATGGGCCCCACAGGGTCACAAGTCCACCAGCAAATCTGCTCCAGCATGGGGTGCTTCTCTCTCCACAGGTCCTGCCAGGAGCTGCTCCAATGCATTTCCCACATGGCCACAGCCTCCTTTGGGCACCCCCTACCCCAGTGTGGGGTCCTCCTCACCTGCAGAGATCCCTGCAGGTGGATCTCTGCTTCCTCAGGGACCTCCCTGGGCTGCAGGTGGATCTCTGCTCTCCCAAAGACATCCCTGGGCTGCAGGAGTACAGCTGCCTCACCAGGGGCTGCAGGAGAATCCCAGTTCCAGGGCCTGGAGCATCTCCTGCCTGCCCTTGCTCACGGTCCCCAGTGACTGCAGAACTGCTGCTCTCACACATTGGCACTCCTCTGTGTGATTGCCGTTATGCAGCTTTTTCCCCCTTTCTCAAATGTGTTATCCCAGAGGTGCTACCACCATTCCTGAGGATCTTGGCCTGCATCAGACAAGGGTGAAGCTTCAGCAGCTTCTCGTAAAAGCCACTTGTGTAGCCCCCTGCTACCTAAACCTTGCCAGGCAAACCCAATACAATATCCTATGCAAAATAAAAATCAGGTAATACAATCAAAATAGTGTAATTCACACTGGCTGTGCAATTTTTGCTTCATGTTTGCAGAGTTGCTCCACCCGCCTTTGAACATCATTTGAGTACTCTGTTCAGAGCTGGCTGCTCTAGTGGAACAGCCTTCAGAAACTGAGTGTCTTCAGCGTGATGGGATTTGTTTTTTTGCTTTGCCAGAGAAAGGCATTTTCAACAGTTGAAGTTTTGCAGCCAGGCAGTTCTTTAACAAAGAGGAGAGTTAGGATCTGGTCCCCCTCCCAGGACCAAATTTTACATGTAATAATCAATCCAGGAAAAGGAAGGGGAAACCAAAATTCTAATCATCAAACTGCTACATAAAAGAAAGTGGATGAAGGTCATCTTTAAAGACAAACTCAAGCAGACTTTGCAAGCTCAAGCAGAGAGTGGATGGGTGCATGGCAAGGATCCAACCCCCAGAGGAGAGAACTCCAGGGACCAAGGCAGGTTTTTATGGAAGTAGATATCCAGCTGCTCAGCTTGGAGGACTTCTAGCAACACAACTGAGCTGAAATACTTTTACTTCAAATGTAAATAGCAGAAGGCAACACCAGAGCAGTTTCCTACGACCCACATTTCCCTCAAACTAAAATCACAGCCCAGCTTCCCAGCCTGCCTTTCTCTATGGGGCTGGTACAAGTATCTGCAGAAAAGGAGGAGAAATAATTCACCACTTTCTGAAATATACTCATCTCTTTGCTAGGAATATGAACTGTAAATTCCTAACTGAAGTATAAGAAATGTAATGAATAGATTTCCTGCTTTTTCCCCAAGGCTCTGACATTCCTACTGGATGAAGGCAGTTCCTCCCTTTGCTCACACCTTCGCAATCAGCCATCCAGCACTTGAGATGCTCAAAGCAGCACCACATCCAACCCCATCACCAGTTTCAGGGTAAGAGATTCTCCTTGAGTGTCTCATTTCCTACACTGGCTGTGACATCTCTGAGAGCCCTGTGGATGCTCTCCAAGTAGCAGTTTTCCAGCTCCTACAGCTCTGGTTGTCCCATCTTTGTGTCACTCCTGATGCCATGATGCAGCCAGCCTCCCAGCTGTGTCTCCCTGCTGTCAGGGGCTGGGGAGCAGGCTGGGAAGTGGTACACCCATTTTTGACAGCCATCCAACAGAATTCACTTGAGATCCTCAAAAGGAGAATGCAGGGGCATCCTCTGAACATCTCCAACTCTATAACTCAAAGATCTGTGGAGAAGGAGGCTGTGTCCTCATAGCCAGGAACTCGTCCATTAGATTTTTCCAGTTTTCTGCTACTTTAATATGGCTTTAGCAATCCAGGGCACAGAGACAATGTCGCCCTGATTTTTTAAGATTTTCTAAAGCCTTCTGAGTTTACATTCTTGTAGAAAACTTTCTCACACAACTTTCTGTAAACAACCTAGTGTTTTGCATTCCTTCATAGAGGCGGAGAAATTTGATAGACTGGTAGTTTGTCCAGTGTCGTTGGAGAGGTGGCACGTTCACCCTCCAATCCACTGGCACCTTTTGAGAACTATAAATGATTGGAGTCAGAGGAAATAAATTAGTCTCTTCATCGTGACCACAGCTGTGGTGCGTCATTTTTCCTTGTGTCCTTTGGTGACATGACACAAAAACTTCCTAGAGGCACAACTTTTTGTACCTTCTGGCTGATCAGACAGAACATCATGGATCTGTCCATGAGGATGAATAGAATGCAATAGCTGTCTTCTTACCAAGGGTGCTTTGGATCCAGTGCTGCTAAACACTTTATAGCTTCCTGAGCTGGAAAAGCATAAAAATCCCTCTGAATCTCACCTGAATTCATCCCATGTGATGTCTGATTCCCTCAAACCAGTAATTGTGAAGGCAGATATTTTCTGGCCTCTCTAAATTTCATGTTGCACATGTTACATTGCTCTAGCTATGTCCATAGGAATGAGGAAGGGACTCCATTTGTCTAGAAAGGAAAACCCCAAAGAAATACGAGCAAAAACCCTGCAGTGGGTCAGATATCTGAGGCCCTACCCTGTCTCAAACAAAAGGAATAAAAGAAATTGCATGAAGAGAAGGTGAAGGATGTTGTTTCCTCTGATTTCCCTCCCTTCTCAGGAATGATGTGGCAATCAGGTTGGCTTTGCCCAGAAATACCAAGAAGTTATTAATAATATTTATTATTCCTCAGTGGTTTTCCACTGTCCCTGCAAAGCTGGTAGCCAGCTGCTCTTGAAAGGTGCATAAGCCACTTATCATCAAACTAGGAGAAAAAATTCTTAGTATCTAATCTGGACACAGAAAGACACTATGCAATTTTAATCAAAATCTACTGTAAACACTTCATTTGTTTTGATGCTTGAACTGTGATGATCAAAGTTCAAGCCGTGCTTATTATGCACTTGTTGAATGTGAAAAGAGAAAGAACACACGTGACATTATTCCTGAACCCTGATTGTCTCTGATGAACGAGTCTCTGGTGCAAAAGTCCCAAAGAAGAAGAAATTAAAATTCACTTTGGTTAAAAACTGGAATGCCTAAGCCTAGAATCCATTTTGTATGAATACTTATTAAAATTCAACTCCATGGATGTTCATGAAAAGCATCCAGAGTGGACAAACTCTGGCAGTGTGGATTACAGTTTCAAATGAATATTAGCCATCCTTTTAGAAGCTTTCATTAAACCCAATTTTACAGTATTAATTGTAAAGGACTCTGAGAGATGTCTTTAAGCTCATTAATGAAATTAGTCCATTAATCGATGATGGAATATATTTACTTCTAAAAAAACCACAATATTCCAACTATTATTATTATAATAGCCATTATTATTTTCTTTTTAAAATCTGTTGCACCTTTTAGAGGCACTTCAGTACCCATGTTGTTTCCGGATACAAAGGGCTATAGAGCATTGCCCACTCTTAAGAGCCCTCTGAATGGGGCCTTTGTTTTTTGTGCTGTTTTGGTAGGAAATGGTTGCTATTTAGGTCTCCAAGAGGGAATATAAAACTATGCTCACCTAATCAAACAGACCAGTAAATACAGCAGTTAATCTGACAACTTCAAATTCCTGAATTGCGTTTGGAGAAACAATTTAACACAAACAATCATTTAAAGCCTGCATTAATCATCCACCTTGGGTTACTAAGATGCATAATTTGTTTTCATTATTGCAAGCTCGTGGTTCTAAGTGACATTTCTAGCAGTTGGATGTTTTATTAAAGCCAAAAGAGGAAAAAAGTGCTGTTAATATTTTCCATCAACAGAGATGTAAAATAAAAGCAGGGTTACCATAAGTATCAGAAGATAGACCTGTCAGAGCTCCATGCCTGAAAAATGTAACTGTCTTAAGTATTTTACATAAGAAAAACACAATTGCTTGTGAACTAAACCAGCTATTGTTCTCCACGGTGGCAAAATGTTCCTTTCTGAGCAAGCCTGCCTGGTGAATGTGAATCAGGAAGTGTGGCTTGTTTTGATTGAATTATTAACATATCTACAATAGCTTCAGAGTTACCTTGAACAGGTTCAGCGGGCACTTTAGAAACAAAAGGGAGAAAGGGAAAAACATGTGCAACAAAAAATTCCACCTGGCACTTCAGTGCAACACAGAATGGCTCTTTAAAACAGCAGCAGAAAAAGGCTTCTTCATGTGGATATAGTCAAATGAAAAGATATAACTGCTGAGGTTATGCCTTGTGCCTCTCAGGACAATAGCAGCCTTTAGCAATCTTTTGCTTGTCTGTCCTTGCAATGTTGCAAGGTAGCTTGGCCAAAGCTGGCTGTGTTTGTGAAACATTATACAAACTTTTTCTGTCCTCTTACAAAAAAAAAAAAAAAAAAAAAAGAAAGGAAAAAAAAAAAAAAAAAAAGAACCTGGCTTTTAAAAGAGCCATTGTCACTTCTAGCTGAATGTTTATTTTACTGTCTCCTGCACAGCAGAGGACATTCCACCTATAAAGAGCAATTATATAGCACTGGGACAATTTGAATACTCTAATCAATGCTAGTTCAAGTGCAGATAAATAAATTTTTATAGTGCCAGGGCTCCTACCCTCCACGGAAATTATTGTTAATTTATTGAATCAATAATCTTGGAACAATAAATTATAATGCCTTTTGTTTTACTAAGCCCATCTCACAGCATGTTTAAAATGCACAGCTTTATAAATACTGCAACAGGCTAGGGGGAGATTTCCAACCAAGGCTTTGTGTTTGTCCCATTATGGAGAAGATTAAATTGTAAAAGCAAAAGAAAAAAAAAAACTCAAAATAAACAACAAAAACTTGAAGGTGCAGAGACACTGAAAAAATAAGTCCTTAAATACAGAAACTGCCCAGCCCTTTTGGGACTGTACTTTTTAACTCCTTCATTACTAGCTATGCTTTCATCAATTTATTTTCATAAAAATAAAACCCACTGGATTAACAAGAACACATGTGTTTTAAAATACAAGACCAGAGCCTGGTCTCCGCTGCAGCATAACTTTGCAATAACTGTTGACTTCAGCAGCACAGTCCTGGGTCTACATCAACCTAACAGTGATCACAGTCTCACTCACCCACTGAAAATATGTGTGTGTGTATATATATATGTGTATATATATATATATATATATATATATATATATATATATAATTTTAGAAGCAATATCACCCCAAAAGATACCAATGGAATTATTTTAATCCTTAGAAAACATCATTCAGGCCAGCAGGTATCCTGTAGATAGCATTGACTTCTTCATAAGCTTTCTTACTCTGTATTTTAGAGAATATATTATGTTTTCCTTCTGTAAGGAAACACATCCTTGGCTGGTAAGGTGCTAGTGAAACACAGTTAATCTTATTATGGTCTGGATCTCGTGGAAATGTTCCATGCATGTGTAGCTCACTGATTGCAGCATGTATCAGTTCAGCAAGGCGCTCAAACCTCTTCTTGTGAGGAGCTGGCGGCTTCTATTTACCTTTTCCAGATAAAATGAGTTGGAGCAGGAACTGCTGGCTGTTCTGGTGGGAACAGTTTCAGGACAAGAACAGAGATACACAGCAGGGTCTGTCTTTTACTTTGAATAGCTGGTTGTTCTGGGGTAAGGTGAGGGTTTATCTGGTGGTAATGAGAAAATTCCCCATGAATCTAAGGCGCCAAAATTCCATCCCTGTTCTTTTTGACTCGTTACTGTCAAGATCTCAACACTGGGACACTTATTGATGAGAGCCAGGCCTTCAGCAAGGTGTAAATTAGCTTAGTTGAGCAGGAATTAATGATTCTGCACAGCTTTGAAAGAGCTGAGCATTTAGTCCAAAGACGGTTGATTCTGTATCAGGGCTAAAGGAAAAAATTACACAAGTTGTTTTTCTGCTTCCAAACTCCTATTTTTGATGAAGGTTTATGGAGCTGGAGCCACAGTCCCTAGCTTATGTAAGTTTCACTTATTACACAATGAGCTAAACATAAGTAAAAGTAGGCTGAATCATATGGGGATGCAAACCTGGCCAAAACCCCCAGAAATCTCTGAGGTGGGTGTGAGGAAAATCAGCTGCTGTAATTATGATGGTGGTTGTGGGGGATAAGGGAGCAGCCAGATTTGGCTGAGCTTGAAGCAGTACTTTTTGATTTACAGACAGGGAGTGTATTTTGACTTGTCCTCAGCCTGTTAATTTTTAACTCTTGCTGTTTGCACGACTGCCAGCACACAGACGGGAAGCATCCCTTCAAATCCTGCCCACAACTCCAGGCAGCATCCATCCAGGGATAATTTTAAAATCACTCTTGAAGTCATTGGCAGGCTGTAGCCATTTTGCCTTGTGTGTCTAACCCAGCTCACCACTGCTCTTTTTCTACAGTCTGCCACCAGCCTCTGGTGCACTGGGGCTGGGAGCTCCATGGAATCCTGTCTTCCCATCCCCGTGCCATGTGCTCCTTGGTCCCTATGTTCTGACATCCCACCAACATAAAGGGCATCAGCAGACATCCCATCCACAAAAATCTTCTGGGGGAGGTTTTTACTGACACACCCACACATCTTTTTTTTTGACAAAGTTTTATGCTTTGGTCTTAAGAATCCCTCATAGTTCTGAGCTTGGCTCATGTAGTCTGGGATGCTTCAGGAGATTTTGGATGACAGAAACCACATAATGAGAGCCATTTTCAGCAAGAGCAATATGGATTATTTGGGTCTTGAGACCATGCCACTAAAATCTATGGGAATTCTGTCATTGATGTAATCGAGAAGAGGAAGCCCAGAGTAGAAAAGCTACATCCAAAATATAAATATCTGTCATTTTTTAAATAGAACATGTAGGATAATGCACACTTGCAGTAATTTCTGTGGATGAGAACTCACAATATAAATGGAGGTCCAAAGCTACTATTCTAAACTTTGCCTATACTTCAGATTAAACTCCTCTACTGTCTTTGCAGCAACTGCACAGAATTATCTTGTATCTAACAGCATCCCCAAAGTAGATGTAGTTAGGGACCTTTGGAGCCAGCATATGCATATCTTAATTACAGAACCAATATGGGATACTATTTGTTCCAACATTAACCATTAAAGAAAAAATCATGGACATCTAACTTGACAGATAGTTATTTTCATGCTAACTTTGATGAAAATGTACTCAGCTAAACTGGTCCCTCTAAATATGACACGGAATTATTACCAGGGGAGGACCATCCAGCACCTATCCTAGCTCAGAGACGACAGGGAATCAGATTTTTCATCACACTGCACACCGAACAAGACCTTAGAACAAAGTAAGCATCTAAATTTTACAGGATCAGAGCTGTTCACATACAGCATTGTAAGTTGCTAACTTAGAGGCAAGGGAAGGAAGAAGAAGACCCTTGACTGCATAATTTAATTAACTGTTGGACTTCTTGAGTTGCAAAACAGTTTTCAACAATTTTATTAGCCTTAATATATTACCTGTGAGGGGGGAAAAAAACCAAACCCAAGGAGAAAGAGTTCCTGGCTTGTCAAGCACCTGGTTTGTCAAGGTCTCACACTTTTCTGGTGAATTAAGAAACCAAAAATAGTCAACATGCTGATGGTAATTGAAAAATTACATGAATTTATGAGATTGGATTGATATATATGAGCAATACAAAATATGGCAAATACTGGATGTGTGATTACTTACTGCTTACAGCATCTGTAGATCTTTTCTTTGAGCTGTCATCAGTGACTTCTCTGGAAGTCTTTTGCATTCTGTATTTCCTGTGGTGGAAAGGACATCTCCATTCCATGGACTAATGCCTGCAGACAATGGCACAGGAAGCAGAAATGCTTAGTTTTCAGAATCTAGTCTGAGACTAATCTCCTCATTCTCCATTTCTCCCCGTGAAATTAGGAAATATTAACACTTAGTTTCCTCAACAGGTGGTGTTTGTAAGCATTGTAATTCCACAGTGATCATATGCTTCAAAAATGCTTTGTAAATTAAACAAACCATTTTTACAAATCCAGCAGGCTTCTGCACAAGAGTTATTTTTGTTGGGAGTGAGTGAACAATTATAAAAGCCGCAGTTATTTATCTCTTAGAATAAATTAAGACTTTACAATTGATGCTCCCAATCTCATTTGTTGTTTTCTGGTTCAAGCTCTTTATCCTGTACACCCAAAATTCCCACTTTCCTTAATCTAGATATTTTTATAGAATTTTCTTTTTTTCAGATTTTTTAATGCTACTTGCTACAGAGGACCCACGTATTCCTAGGGACACTGAATAACCTATGTTTATCTTTAGTGGTAGAAAGAGCAATCTTTTTGAATATTTAAGTGGGAAGACTGGAGAGTTGCACTAGAATAACGTTCACTAGGTGATATGACACAGGTATTGGTGTATTTTTCTTCTTTTAAAATAATTTCTGATTATTTCTGGTTTTGGGTTTTTTTCCTGATTGGATTAAGCAAAGTTTTGCCTTATGGAAATTGCATGAGGTCACTTGGATTATTGCTAGCCACATTGCACCAGGGCACTGACTGGGTAAAGGATCCAGCTTTGGGACATATCACCTCAAGATCAGTGGCTGGGTAAAACAAATGCCTGTGACAACTATAAAACATAATAAACCTAGTGGATAGGACAAGGAGAGTAAACTGAAGTGATGAAGTGAGTTCCAATATATATATTTATTACTAATGGCATTAGAGAACAAGACTAGAAGTTAAACAACATGTAGCAGTTTTTAAAATCTGTGAAGGTCTAGATAAAGAACAATATTATTTTCCCCATCTAGCTTCTGCCACCCATACCAGTCAGCACATGCTCAGCATTTTGCATCTCCAGAGGCACATACAAATCAAAAATCAATACTGTGGCTGATGTCTGAGAGGCAATGCATAAATATCTAGTAAGCAGAGGGCAAGCTGACAACGTGCTGGCTAGGGAAAGCAGAGGAGACCTGGAGTAGAAGGCAATTTCTCCAGTAACAGGGTACCAGTGTAGTAAGAGCAAGAGCAGGTTGTTGACTACAGTCCAGTTCATTGCCAGTTCTTAAAGCCTCAGGGCACTGCTGAAATGGGAGTAGTAAATAATACTAAGGAACAGTGAAGGACAACCACAATCCCAAATAATTTCCTTCCAGATGTGGGGGATAATGCATGCCCTTCAAATGTCAACATCTCCCTCTTGGCTGCCATGGTGGGCTGATCTATGAAAATACAGATCATATCCTGCAGAGGATTTCATCTGAGAGCTGCCTGGGCACTTTTAATTGGATGACAACTGCAACCCTCTTCCCTTTTAACCACCTTGGATCACATAAGGGCAGACAATGTTCAGGTACTTCATCAGCTGTTTACATGTCAGGACTGAGCAGGAAAGTGCAGGAATGCCAGGTGTCCCTCTTTTGCCTTTTTCCTAAGCAGATATCTTGAGATACTCCTTATATACCAGCCAAAGAAGTTTTTCAGGGTCAAAGAGCCATCTGGATCCCTAAGATCCTGCAAGCCAGCGAAGGAACCATGCATTCCCATGTTTTTCAGCTTCCCACTCACACTGTTTTGGCTTTGAGCAGGCTTCAGCCATTGCTTAGGAAGCGGCAAGGGCTGGGACAGTGAAGGGAAGGAGCCACTTCCCTCAGGGCTCTCCCCCAGGCTCAGGAAGGCTTTCTCCCTACTGGGATGAAGTGATGCTGTGGGAAACACTGCCATGAGCTCTCTCCAGCCTAGCATGCCAAAAAGCTGGAGGTGGGAAGGGCTTTGGCCATGCACGAGCACCCAGCAGAGCAGATCAGACCCTGCTGCCTCCTTCCCAGCTATGCCCTGGCCAAAGGAAGCCCTGACACTACTCCCAGTCATCCAGCTCCCTGCGGCAAATGTTCCTCCCTAAACCTCCAGCCCAGATCTGTTTTTAACTCAGCTTTGCATAAGGGAAGAGGGCAAAGAAGGAGGAGTTCATGGTGATATTTCTTCCTTAATATTATTGTGTTAATTCCTTGTTTGTCCAGCAGCTGAATCATCTGGGCCTCCTCTGGGATGTGGCTCCAGCTGCTGTGAAGCCTAGTGGCAAAGGCAGAGCTGATTAACTGCAGGCTCTCCTGCTGCTGAATCCAGCCAGCCAACCATGGATGGGCCATTTCCCCAGCAAGATTTGTCTGCCTATTGAAAATCATAGCTGAATTTCCTCCTGGCTTGCCTTCCTCCCTCCCTGCCACAAGAGAAGCTCCCACAGTCAGGATGGGGCAGGGAGGGCAGCAGCAGGAGCTGACTCTTGACTGTGCCCTGCTGCAGGTGCCACAAAGGCTAAGGGAGGGAGAGCAACATGGGTCTCACCTTCTGTCTGTGAGGGTTATGTTTGAAACCGTCAGGGGAGGAGCCCCAGAGGAGCCCTGTTAAAATCCAGACAGCCTAAAACCCCAGAGTCCCAGTGACTGGCCAGCACTGAGGCCACGAGCAGCTGGCACTAGGACTCACCAGGTTCAGTGGCTGACCAGATTGCTCAGCACTGAGCAAAACAAAACCAAACCTTAGGGATCGCAGCTTGATGACTGCTGCATGGCCTGCCCTTCCCTGCACAGGAGACAAAAAAATAAATCCCTGCGTGATGCAATTGTTTTCCTTTGGCTCCTACAGCTGGTGGCATAACAAGCTCCCTCACCAGGCAGACAGAAAACAGTGACCTGTGCTGGTCAAGCTGGAGATCAGGGATTGCTCCATTCCTGGGCTGTGCAAGAGGGCTCCTTTTTATTGCTATGGGTAGATCAGGAGTTGTTATGAAATCTGACTGATCAGAGACTCAGTTGCCCAGAACTACACTTTGAAATACTCAGCCTGTTTCTGGAAATTACTGTCACAAAGTGCCAGTAACCCCCACTGGATCTGAGGCTGCCCCTTGCCTTCCCAGGCAGGCAGGTGATGTAGACCCAGGTCAGGGAAAACAGCACCAGTGCAGGTAGCAGTGGAGGAAAGCTGGTTGCAATGCTTCATCCTGAAAGCTGTCTTCTTATTTAAAAAAAAAAAACTTTTCTTTTTTTTTCTTTAAAAATCAGAGCATTTTGCAAATAACTGTTCAGCTCTTTAAAGAGCCTTCAGTTCAAAGCAATTTTTTAGCTGTTGGATCTCCCGTTTTTCCTTTTTTATTGAAGAATGTGGTGAGAGGCCGAGGGAGACTTATTTTTCAGTTAAAACTAAATTTTATTTGTTTGTTTTAAAAAGTGATAAAAAATAAAAATAAGTACATGTGGAGAAAATAACCAAATTCCAACCAGCTGCAGAGCCACCAGCTTAGTTACACTGGCTGATGTGCAAACACACATAGTACACTAAATTAATTTGATTGTCAGATATACGTCAGATGTATCATGATGCAATTTGAACATCAAAAAGACTTAATAAAGACAAGTCTCTGTTTAGTACGATAGAAGAGAGCAGCCATAACAGCTGCACTTCAGGTAAGCTGGAAAGGCCAAAATGACCAGCAAAACTGAGGAATTGCAGCAGCATCAGGCCTCAGCATCCTTGCATCACTCAGCTGGTGGGTCCAGGGTGACCTGGCTGTACACCTGAAGTGTTGCATTCAAAGCTGAATCGAGGTCCAGGCTCTGGTTGAAGTGCACTGAAATCACACAGCCAAGCAGCTCAAAGTCCAGCCCAACAGCAATGCTCATGGCACTCATTATGTCCCTACAGGGAGCAATTAGTGAGGCCTAACAGGCAAAAAGAAAGGTGATGTCCTGTGTCTCAAAAAGCTCTAATTTCATGGCAAGACAATAGGAGATCACTAAAAATAAATTAGAACAAAGCCCCATGGCTGGAAAAAGAGGAACTTGGAAATAATTTCTATTCTCATCCTTGGTATGACTTTGTGATTCTTGGTCATCTCAGTTTCCCTGACATATCTCTGTGTTTTCCAAAGGGGACCAAAACTCTTGAATCCTGCAGTTATTTGTTAATGATTGCCAAGCAGTTTTAACTAGAAGGAAAACCTCAGCTAACACTCAGGAAGCAAAAAGGGACCACAATAAAACCTGTTGTTTGCTCAAGGTTACCCTAATGTGACAGTCCCTGGTGGGTGCAGGTGGCTCTCGTTCACACCTTTGGCCCCTGGCTTTGGCAAAATGTCATCTGGAGAGTTTCTGGAGCATTTCTGGAATGTCTTGAATGCCAATTGCATTTGAGCATTTGGTGCAGAAGCCTCAGTAACACCTGAGACACAGAGCAAGCCACCAGCAGCTCCAGACACCTGGCAAGCAAAGCACTGGCACAGCCATATCCCAGAATTTAATCTCTGGCTGGAGAGACTACCAGGCAGGGCTGGACTCAAAAGGATTTTTAAATGCTGTATTCACACAGAGTTCTGTATCATAGGGACAGAAGATCATCTCTAGTGGATCTGTGGCAGACAGCCCCTGTTTTTTATGTGGAAGGATCACAAATATTTTATTCACAAGACCTTTGAATGTTGGTGTGGCCACAGGAAATGGAGAAGTTTAAATGGAAGACAACAGGACAACAGGACAAGCAAAATGTGACATGTTGTGTTGCTTATTCAAAGCCAATGAAGAAGGGGTCCAACAGCTCCATACAAAGAACTATTTATATTGACCAACACCTAGTTTTAAAATTCCTGTCTTAGCCATTTTTGGGTATCTTTTTGTCCTGTGTCTTTGTCACTCTCCACTGAGCTGAAAAACATCAGCATGATCATGTTAAAAATACTCTTTTTTCCTTTGTGAGGGAACCCTAGTGACACCAGATCTCTATATAGCACTACCACGAGCACGCCAGCCACCAAGAGCTGGAGCTGAAAGGTCATGCCAAGGGTTTTGTGAGTTATCTGGGGCTGTGAAAAATAAGGGACTTGCTAACTCTGAAGAACAACTTAACTGCATACACTTGCCCTGACGCAAAGGTGCTACCTTTGGGAATGTTTCACAGCTTGACACAGAACTGCTGAGCATCCAAAGACACCAACCTGGCTCTCACAGTAACAGAACAAGTTCTGCTTCTCCACAAACCAGGCTCTCACTGCATCACTCTCTGCACCCACATACACTTGGCTTCTCCCTGAGTGCTGATAGCAAACAAAGCAGCACTCGGTCGACTTCTGTGATGCCTGGATTACTTCTGACAGACCAGCAACACACAGTGGTCCAGGAAAACCAATCTCTCCCCTTTATCCACAGAGAACAACTCTACACCAAGGTGCTACATTCACGCCCAAGAACCCCACAGAGAATTCATGTGCTTAGGCTAATAGCTTTTAATAAAAAATAATAATAATTTTTAAAATCAGGTTTCTTGCCACACAATACAAAAAAAAATGCATGTTTTTCTTCTTAAACACATTTTAGCCTTTGTGAGCTTGTGTGAAAAGACCCCATTATTAAGCCTGAGTTATTTAAGCAATATTGGAAGTGCCCCTGCCCTTTTGTTAATTTGCTTGGCTTGGTGCACACATGGCATTTGTTTTATATCATGTGTGGAACTTGCTTCTCTAAAAAGTCTGCAGGTTTCAAATTCCTCTGCTTTTGATAGATGTACTGTATGTACTGTTAGGTTTAAAAAAAGTTACAGGTGGCTGCTATTTTTCCCAATTCAGTCCACAAAAGCCTCTTTATTAAAAGAAGTCCTTAATGAAAAAGAAAAGTAGAGCTACTGTATGTGAGGTTGCAAAGAGCTCTGGTGGAAATATTTGGTGTTTACATTTTGCCGAACTATTTATACTGTGGACACACACTACGCTAAAGGCTCTCTCACACTACACTAAAGGCTCTCTTTTCCCTGCATAATAGAAATCCTTGTGACTGAATTCTATATACTTAGTCTGGTTTACATTTTTTATCCAGCCTCACCACATTTTATTCCACTGTGCTTTCTACACGACTCTGTGGGTCTGCAGCAGCGCTGTATAATAGCAACACCTTCTGGAAGAAGGGAGACACTGGAGAATCCTTTCTGATCCTTGCAGCTTGTTGCACTCACCAGACAGTGTACATTACTAATAAGCAGGTGCTCAGAATAATAATTAAAATACATCACTGACTGTATGTGTATTTATTGCTTCATTTAGCAGTAATTGAAAACTGCTATGTTGTTTTGTTTTGTTTTTTAATATCTCTTTCAGAGCCTTTTCATTCAGAGTATGAATTAACAATTAATATTCAGGGTTTTAATTGCACCAGATTTATGGGTCTGAGTCTATGCTCTGTCCACCTTTTGTCTGGTGATACGAAAAAGCAGAAAAAACAGCAGCCACCTCTTATCCCCACAGAAAAGCACAAGCTGCCAGCACCAAGAGGAGCATTCCCAAACTGCAGCAGAGCACCCGAAACCACAGCCCAGCAAATTATGTGCAGTGACCTACATTTAACATCTTACAATCTTAGACAAGCACCACAGCCTTCCTGGTGTCTTTAGAAACAAAACTCTGCCCCTGAAGAGCCTTTAGCTGCCTTTGGCATTGGGGCTCTTAAGTTTTTGCCAAAAAAGACAGGCGGTCCTTTCTGAGTGTTGCTAGAAGACAGCTTTGCAGGCACAAGTAGGAAACAGAGGATGTGTGGCAGGAGGACTCCTTTAACTGTCTTCAACTTCAGTCTATAGCAATATTTCCTTTTGCAGAGTACTGCAGAGAGATACCATTACAGCAGCAGCAGTGGTAGTAACAGCAGGAATAATAATAACCATACCAGCTCTCATTAGATCTTTGAACAGAGGTGCAGTCGTTTTCACACCACTGCTGTAAAGATGAGTTCTGCTAGAGAAACAGGGAGGGAGAACTGAATTCCTTGGGGAAAGGCACTATCAAAGGACAAGAGATAAGGAGAGGGACAAAAGAGCTTCAACATTTAAACTTTGACAACATTTCAAGCACAAAATTTGCTTTAATGGTACCTAACTAGTGAATGGTCTTATTCCAAAACATCGGGTGTTATTGAGAAGAAGGATTATTAACTGCTGCAATATTCAGTGGGCTCGGAGGATGCAGGACTGACAGTCCAGATGATAAACCTGGATGCCTTTCCTCAGACAAAGCAAGTCACAGTGTGGTTCTGGTCTGGTCTGGTCCTGATGAGCAACCCAGCATCAGATCTGACAAGTTTTGCTGATTCTGCAAAGTTAATACAAGACTTCCATTTTGCTTTTAATTTTCAAATGGTGTGTCTCTGTGCAAAATTTGCTGCGTTCCTTGCTTTGACACTGTGTTTCTGTATCTCCCATGCCTCATTCACATCCTTGGTCAGGATTTTGGTTTTTGGGCTGTTCCTTTTCTTTTTGTACACTTTTCCTCGTGTTGTCTCCTGCAGTGCCAGCTCCTGCCCACCTAATAAAGAAGCCAGTGTACTGCAAAGCGTGCACAGTGCAGCCATCATCCACAAAACACTCTGACTTAGTCACTCCATTATGCAAAACAGCTCTGAGGAAAAGCCTTCTGGGAAATGCAGAACCAGATTTTTCCATGATGGAAAAAAAAGAGCCCTGCAAGGTATGTTTAGGTGTGTCGGGGGAGCGAAACTGTTTAAGAAAACTAGTTTGTCAAAGGTCTTCATGATATATCTGATTTTTGCAAAGCGTTTGAGGGCTAGTGGTACCCACAGCATGTGGTACTCCCCCCAGCTAATCATGGCAAACACACTCCACGTCTTTCTAAGTAACTCCATGCCTGAGCCTCAAAAAGCAGGGATCTGGGGCATGATCCTGCATGAGGGCAGACTGCACAGCATTAAGGAATCCATGAGGGGGCTGCGGGCAGCTGCTCAGAGTGGCCAGGTGAGAATAGCTATCTGAGCAGCAGAGGGAAGGCCATATGGCACCAGCTGTGCTCTGGCTCCCAGCAGGACAACCTCTCCTCTCATGAATATCATTTCCACAGCATGCACAAGAGTGATTTGCTATTGCAATAAGCTGTTCCTCTCCTTTTCCTCACCTGTACCCATCACCTTCGGACTGCTGAGCTATGGCACAAAAGAAAAAGACAGTGCAACGAAAACTGCGAGCTCTGAGCCCTACTCTGTGAAGGTGCTCCCTGCTACCACCAAAAAGGAGCACAAAATTCTCTAGGGAAGCCTCTTCCCTGCCCCTTCTGCTTCACGTGGAAAATGGCTGTGTGTGCCTGCCACACCTGTAAATGCCCAGAGCCAGGGGGTGATGAGCCAGCAGGGCTGCAACAGAGCTGCTCTTAGTGACAAAACCCTTTTGTCACAAACCCTTTTCTCCGGTTCCGCCAGCCCAGCCTCACCCAGCTGACACAGCCCCAGCATATCCCCCCGAGCTGGGGAATGGGTTAATCCCAGTGATGCCTTAAACAGCTGGAACAGAGGCTAGACAGAGTTAAGGGGAATAAAGAGGAGATTTATTGAAGAGCCTTCAAAGGCCACACCCTGGCAGGAATGGAGCCACGGCCGTGGCTCTGCCCGGATGGCTCCAAGATGGAAGCAAAAGAAGGCTTGGTCACAAGACCTCACACTTTTATAAGTTCTGGTCCATTTGCATATCGGAGTTAATTGTCCAATTCCACCTCCAGCCCATGAAGTCCCATCCTTCTTGTTCTTCTCTCTTCAGTCCACATTGTTGATGCTCTTGGGCCTGAGATTTGGGTCAGTTGTCCTTGGTCCCCAGCTAGAGAAGGAATTGTTTTGTCTCCCTACCCTGTGAAGAGAGCTCGCCATCCTCTAATATGAAACCCAGACCCACACACCAAAGCAGCACAGAATTGGAAAAGAAAAGAAAAGAAAAAAAAAAAAAAAAAAAAAAAAAAAAAAAAAAAAAAAAAAAAGCTGAAACCTGAGGTATCACCAGGACAAGGGAGTTTGTGACAAACCAACAACTAGACTGAGAATTCCGAGCGGAATTTTAACATGTCTGGCCTGGGATCTTCAATCGTTGATAATGACAGGCATTACCTGACCCAGCCAGCTCAGGGATCGTGATAACTGTTCTCAGGAATTTGCAAATCCTTCTCCAGTTCCTGGCTCCTTCCCTCTGACTATCTTGGCAGCCTGTTCTGGCAGCCAGACTATCTCACCTAAGACTTCTCCAGCTGGTGAAGCATCTTGGCGCTCCTGCCTCTCCATGCCCACACACTTTCATCAACTTCAGCAGTAACCCTTTTAAGTGTTATCTCGCAGCCCTAATTACTTCAAATACATTTTCTGCCTGACGGCGTCGGACAGGTGGAAACTGAGCGCCATCTATTGCTGACTGATAAAAGGCTGCTTTGGTACGGATGCGACAACAGCGCTTTTCCAAAGGGAGCCTCGGCTGCGGGATTCCTGCAATCCAGCAGCAGCAAGAAGCATCTCCACGGCCGCCAGAAACAATTCCACTTTGAACTGATGCTTAAAGCCTTCCTGTTTTCCAGAAAATACATCCATAAGTTTGGGACGGGTCCCTAGCTAATTTCTTCAACCTGGAAATATTGTGAGAACCAGATTTCCTGTAATATTTGGATAATTATGTAATTAATTTTGCCCTGAAATATTATGGCATTAATCTCTCTCTGGTATTTATATCTGACACAGGCCAACTATAATGCTGGTCTTTACACAGTTTGCACTCCCAACACTGGCTGTACCCCCCTTTGCAACTGTGAGCAACTGATATGGAAGAAAGGAGTAATCTCCAAAGCAAGCCTCTTCCCCCAAGGAAGCTCCTTCCAGCTTCCTTGGCTCCTTCCAGCCAAGGAGCACTCCAAAAATGTGAGGAAGAGAGCACTGGTCAGCACTGCCACTGCTGGGAGGAGGACTCGGTTTGTAACGAGGCATCAATGTGAAGCTGAAGGTCATTTCCTTGTCAAACGTCTTGGGACTTCCCTGCACGATCTAAAATAATTTACAAACCATCCCTAATAAGACAAAAACTCTGGAAATACTATCAAGAGTCTCGGGTGGGTAGATTTCCATGACAGAAGCAAAAGCTGTATCTTTTCTGAGTCCCACACACAACATTTGAATATACCTGAAGGGGTGCTAATTGTCAGCACCGGATGATGATGCTGTTAATTTCTGCTTCTCACTTTAAGCAGTTATTGCAATCTTTTCCACAAAAATGCAAAGGTTTGTAGTGAGAACAAAGTTAGGAGAACTGATGGGTGGAGATCTGAAAACACTAAACCGAAGTGCTGCTGTACAGAAGCTGCAAAGACCAGGAGCATGTTGTCTAAATCTGTGATGTTTCCAATAGATCTGGCTGCAAGGATTCCTGAGAAAAGGAGAGGGCAAAGATGACAAAAAAGAGATGAGCAACACCACTTCAAAGTGTCTCCAGCCATAAAGTTGGGATGTCTTCAAATTCTTAGGAAAAAAAAAAAATCCCTGATACAGTGCAAACAGTTGTGTTTGTTGCAAGCTCCATAATACAGGCTACGTTTTTTTCTAGAGCTCTACATGCCTTAGAAGGGAAAAAAATATTTTTAAACATTATTTTTTAGCACATATGATGGAGATGAAAGGTAAAATATTTGTATCAGACAGTTTAAAAGCAGAAAATCCAAGGAAGAGAGATGTTTGGTTTATTTTGCAAAATATCCTTGGGATTTTTAAGGTTGTTCTGAAGGGCTCTAAAAGCTGGCTCATGATTTATGTTAGGCTTTATTACTGATTCAAAAGTCAACTTAAACTGTATAATCAGCACGCTAATGACTCCTTGCTTTTTGTAAATGAATAAAACTGGTTTTCCTCATAAACAACAGAAAGGCGAGGAAGAAATAAAAAAATAATTAAATAACTCAAATTCAGATGTGTTCTCCTTGAAACTCTGGGATTCCCTCAGTTTAATATCCTGTAGCCCAGATAATGATTCACTGCTGCCTAGAACGTAGGTGACCACTTTCATCTCCCAAAATGTGTTAGGAGAACATGGCCTGGTTCACATTTGCCTGAGGCTGAGCCTTTCTAACAGCTTTGACTCTGTTCTATCCTCACCTCCTTCCCTCTTCCCAGAGCCTTGCAGCAGTGGCAGCAATCAGATTGTCCTGTCAGCATTGCCAGGAGAAGAGAAGCTCTGAGCACAGCTGCATCAGGGGGCAGACCTCACCCACCCACTGGCCAGGTGGAATTGAGAGCAATATAAAGGACAAGGCAGGTGTAAACATCCACCTGCATTTGGTGCATTTGTATAAACATGAAATGCAGCTGCACTGGCAGATCTGCAGGGGGAAATCTGTCCCAGTCTGTTTGTGGCTGCTACTTCTACTCCAGGAAAGAATAGTGGTCCTTAGACAGGACTGCCAGTGGGATGAAGGGACACTGAAGGGGAGGGATATGTTCCTGGCAGGACACCTACACATTGACTGAGCTCTGACACACAGCAGGTAAAACCTCACAAAGATGCTTGACCAATCCATCTCCTCCCTGGCAGACAAGCATGGAGGGCTCAGGAGCAGCAACACCACCCTATGTCTGCCAAGGGCATCCTCCCACCAGGAAAATGTCACTGAGCAGACCATCAAAAAGGCTGAATTTGGCTGGAATCCAAACAGCAAAGAATTAAAAATTACTTTGTTATGACTCTGAATACTGCTGGTAATAATCTGGGGAGTAGTAATGCAAAAAGAGAGAATGTGGTGTAAGAAAATAAATTTACAAGGTAGCACTCTGGGGATTAAGATGATGGTGGTTGTGGTCCACTTTTAGGTAGACTGTACCAAATGCTCCCCTTTGTACATTATTTCAGTATGAGAGGAATTTTATATCAGTTTTTGTTTGGTTTGGAAGGAACATAGTACTAAAGCTTTTAAATAAGTACAAAATTAATTAATACTGTTGTGTTTCTTGGCAGGACTAATATAGAAGGTTTCATGTTGAAATACACTACCTCTTTTCTCTGTCTTGGTTTTGCTTTTTTTTTTTTTTTTTTTTAAGAAGACAGGGTGCTGGGTGGCAGGAGAAAGAGAATATTTTTTTGATTGGAGGGTTGACCTGTTTTTTTTTTTCCAACACCACATTTAAAGCTGGGAAGGTAACCAGAACAACAATTTCCCAACCTATAGCAAACTTCTGCTGTCAGATAAATAAGAGCTTACAGGTTAAAGCAAAAATGGTTACAAATTACCTTCTGGAGAGGTACTCCAGTCTGCTCCAAAAAGTAATGTGGTGGAAGCAGTTAGGGATGAAGGAAGGATATTCTAGTTTAAAGCAAATCACGGTGCATTACAAAAGCTCTGCAAAGCCTGTTCTAGCTCACACAAGCTCCCAGGGCTGTCAAGAAAACACCAAAGGCCCGAGTCGCCTGGGATCAGTAAGTTTAAAGGCAATCTGTTCTTCCTGAGCTATGAGAGTCCTGTGAGACTAGGACTCCGTTCCAAACTTCTGCTAACAGCAATGCCAGCTAGGAGCATGCTGAATTGTGATTTCCCCAGCATAGCTGTGCCAGCCGAAGCCCCAAATGACTCCGTTGTTCTTGCAAAGAAAAACTAAAAGAAAAAAAGTGCTTTTCCTTGTACAACTTCTCCTGTGCGGGGCTGTGGCCAGGTATGGTTTTACTGTATAAACACCAAATGCAGCCCCACTGGCAGATCTGCAGCTGTCTGTGTGCACTGATGAAATGGCCCTAAGCACAGGCATGATGTCACACTTGGGTTGTAAGCAGGGCTAAAGGCTGATCATGTACAGCAGGTCTAAAAATCCATTGCTTCCTCACAGAGGCTTTGCTGTGCTGTGTTTACTCAGAGGAAGCTGTTTTGAAATGAAAATATGCAAGGCTATTTTGTTTTTCTTTTGTGCATGGAAAACAACTTCTTTCATTCTCTACAATTTCTAGGGGAAGGGAGAACTGCACACAGCCCTCCATGGATATCTTTCTTCAGGTAGAAAAGCCAAGCAAGCATCTCAAGTTAAAAGAATAATTTGCTTAGAAACTTAGAATTGTTATAAAGAACTTAGAGTCATTGTGCCTGTGGAAATCAGAGAGGTCACAACATGATTGCTGGAGACAAGGCAGGTTTTAGGTGCAAGCTAAACGAAGAAAAGTTGGGAGTTCAGTCTTTTATCAGGGAACAAATGCTCCTGCAGTTCAGGCATTTGAAAATCGCATTAACCTGGAAAAGCAAAAGCAGGAACAAGATACAGACATGAACGTAATAGATACTGACTGCAGTGGCTCCAGGGCAGATGCCAGCTCTTACTTCTGCAGTGGAGGTCACAGAAGAACCTTTTTGATCCTTTTTTTCCCCCCTTTTTCTTTCAAACCAGCTTTACATTGTGCATTTAAGCAACAAAAGTAGTTCACTTGTGAGCAGGAAGGAAGAGGCCAAACACAGGTCTCACTCTGTGTGTCTCAGCCACTTTCCCACATCTTGTACACCCAAAGATTATCTGGTCAGTTGAACACTTGTGGTGACACATAAAGGAGCAAGAAGGCAGCTGTGGAATGACCTCTTTGTGCAGGCTCTTGCAGTTATGAGCTGCACATGCTGCCAGGCAGTTTTGGAGCTGAAAGAATTTGGGTAAGTCACTAAACTGCAGCTCAAGCCTGTCCTTTCTCTCTGAAGCAATAACTAAAGTGCTGTTTTTTCCACAGATGGCTGCAGGGCTTCCCTGTTGTGTGGGCTTGGGTCAAGATCACAAAGCTGAACACAGTAAATGCTTCAAGTCTCACCTGTGTGGATTCTTTTATGCTGGTTAGTGACATAAAAGAACTTTGTATTTTCAAAACAGCTGGTCCTCAATTAGGCAAAGTGCTTATGTAAAAATCATGGACAGTAGGCATACACAGAAACCTGAATTTCTGGGATACACACCAAAGTCCTCCTTGCAACTTGTCCTCCTCCCCTGAGGTTCAAGCTGTGTTTGGTCCCCATGCACAAAGGGGAAGGGCTTGAAATGGACAGACACTCTTCTGCAAAAACATGGAACTGTGCCCAGATGCCTGCTGCTGGTATAATTAATTTGCTTCTGAGCACTCAGAATCTCAGAAGGTACCACCTGGGACTCGGAGCAGAACATTTAGGCAATGCAAACTCTCCTAGGGTCAGGTGAAAATGAGCTGGGTGTTTATTTGTTTAAACCAGAATCCATACTGCAGGCTGACAAGGCCTGGAATTATAGAAGGTTTGGCCATGCATAAGCTTGATTTTTCTCACATTTAAATGTCACTGTCAGCTGTAGGCAGTGTTCCAGCTTGTGAAGTTTTACTGAAACTGGAGGCAACACTGAACTTATCAGAAATGTGATCGTAGGGCTTAATTGAAAGAATAAGCCTGCTATTACAAATTAATGTGGAGAAGGCAGCCATGGTGGAATCTGCCTTCAGGTCCATATGGTCCTCCAGTGCTCATGGATCATGCAGCCTGCCATGCATTCACCCTCTGTCTCCAGGGAGCTGTTACCCCCATTTTACAGCTGGAAACAGCAGCTAGGAGGGTTACCTGTCTTGCTCCAAGGCACAGAAAGGAACTGATCAGGGATAACTGCTAATCTCCTCTTCCTTTCCAGATTGCTTGTAATTTTTCCCTAAAGAAAATCACTTATCTGACAAACTTATATTATGGGCTGCAGAGAAGTGTGTATTATGCACACCAAGAGAAGCAGTGTCTTTTAAAAATAAATCATTACAAGCCATCCTGGGTTTTGCAATTTACTGTAATTGCAGTTTGATTTTCAGTTTTCCTGTGAAAGATCTCAAGCTTATCATCTGAAGACTGAATGAAGTAGTAACTGTTTAAATATTCTTGGTTGATTACTGATTATCTGTGGGTCATAATTTTATTTTTTCCCTGCAAAAATTACTTTTATTTTTTAAAATGAAAACCATAAGACTTTCTGGCTACCAGCTCTACACAAACACAAAATTATTGTTCCTGATGATATCTGTTTTCTCAGAGAAAAAAAAAAAACAGGTTAAACAACTCTACAGCAGATTAATTTTGCCCTGAATTTCATATCTAATTTGACGAGAGTTTCATTGAGTCAAACACTGGCTCTCCTTCATGCTGCTTCAATTGCAGTAACAGATAATAAAGCCTTGTTCATGCTACTTTCTCTTTCCAGGAAAAAGTTGCCATAAAGAGGCTGTGAGGCTTGGCAGGGAGATACACGTGTTCAGAAAATAAGGTTGGGGTTTTAATATGATCTTATCCTGTAAAACTGGGGAGATTTTCCCTTCTTTCAGGCTGAAATTTTCCCTTACTGACATCTCTCTTTAACTTCTGGGTTGTGTTATCTTAGTACTAAAAAAGTTGTTAATGTTAGACGTCTGCAAAAATGGGTAAATAACACAGATGTTGATATTTTTGTTGCTGTTGAAATGTGAAGGAAATGTGGAATAAGGAGTCTGACTGCCACTCAGATATAGCAACATAAGGGAATCCTCCCAAGGGACTCTGAGAGCCAAAGAGCTAAGAGGAACCATCAAGCTCTAAGATTCACCCTAGCAGATGTAAGAAATGGCAAGGTAGAAACTCAACAACATTTACCTCTCAGAACCAGGCAGCCATCTGACCTAAAAATGTGCTGATTGGTTATGGCCCATATGCACAATGCCAGTCTCAGTTACAAGGCTTTCATGCACATATTGTTAAATAAGCCTCTGCCCAGGCTGGCAGATTGCAATCTGGATTCCCTGAAGTCAAAAAAATAAATATATAAATTGTGTTTTGCCTCTTTAGGAAGTCAGACTGCATGAGGGAAAAAAATGCAGCATTTGGGGTCTCACTGGATTCCTTCCATGACATCAAAAATACAGGCAGTCAAGTTAGGTAATACTATGTCTTCAACTTATTTTTTAAAAAGAAGCCTTATTTAAGGAATGTGATGGGACCAACAGGTTCCTCAGACAGAAGTCTTCCAGCATGCAACGCAAGCAAAGCCTACATCCCCAAAGCTGTGTTCCTTTGGTCCTTCAGGAAAACACACATAACACCAACTCTCTTTGCTTCCCACCTCAGCACACACAGAGGCTACAAACTCAGCAGTCTGAGAAGAACTGGAGAATTCTGAAGAGCTTTGGATTAGTGACTCACCTGACCACAGCTATCAGCACCTCCCAGCCTCAGACAGGCAATGATGATGGAAACACCAAAAGAGAGCCAAGGGAAATGCCATTTCTCTCAGCATGTCCCTCCAATCAACTCTGCCCACAGCTTCACCAGCCAAATAATGACTTTGCAAGTCGAACTGGGTGGTGATTGCTGCCACCTGATAGCAAAGTAAACATTTTGATTACAACAAACTGAGCACAAGTGGGATCTGTCCTCATTGCTAGGTGACTGACCCACTCCTCCCAAGGGAGAGCCCTCCATGGAAAAGGGATTGGAGATGCTTTCTAACCTTGAATTTAAATCAGACTCTACTGGCTTTTTCCTCAAGAGCCATAAAAATATTCTACCTGCAAAAGGAGGGAGTAGCAAAGGATACCTATGCTATGAGTTATGCTTACAGGCTGGTATTTTTGGGACTGCTCTTTTAACACAGGAATATAAACACCTGACAAACTTCTCAGATTTTCTGTTCTTTGCATGATACAAGGATAGATTCTGCAGTGGAGGGTGGGAATGATATGAAGTTTTTAAGCATTTAAAAGCAATGTGATTCTTAGCTGGGAGGATGCAGAAAGAGGATGGTCAGAACTACATCCCTAGAGGTAAGAAGTCCTAGGACAGTAGGCTGATCTATGACATTTTTCTGCAAATTTTTAAGCACTAAGGTTTCCTAAATAGATGGGCATATTTTTCACTGTCTGCTCTAGTCAGTTTTCAGACATGCCCTCATGACACAGAATCATCAAAAGGTCCTTTGTTATCCAACCTGGGACTTCACAGTAAAGCAAATATTACAGACTTCACTGAGGCACAAGGTTTGTATGAGCTAAAGGAAGGTTAAAAAAAAAATTAACCCAGAATTCAGCAATGACTTAAGCAAGGTCTGGTGCATTAAATTTTAAGAGACATAATAAAAGTGTCTAGCACCTGGGATATACTTAAATCCTGATGTTTCAGAGGGGCTGATTTCTGAACTGGCTTCAGGTCCTTCAGACAAATGCTGCTGTGGCTAAGAGAGCAGCTCTGCTCTTCCTGTGTTTGGCATCTGGGCATGTGCTTTTGCTTTGGCCACGCAGGGACCTGGGCACCATGCAGCTGGTACAGTGCCAGCAGTGCCACAGAGGGGAGGTCAGGGATAGGGCAGCTGGGAAGGAGTGGAGCCGTTCTCTTCATTACCCTCAGAGCACAGAAATCAAGTTAGGTTCTGAGCCAACACCAGTTGTAGTCTCTGCTGAAACTGGTGTTCCCACTGGCTCTGCTTGGTGATGAGCTGTGTAAATGTCACCACGAGGGCAGCTAAGTCAGTCTGTTTTAAGACTGGTGTGGTACAGTAGATGAATTTCACCCCTGTCAAAATGAGTGTCAGAACTGCCCTGGCCGTTTTACAGGGGATGGTGTTTCTGGTAGTGGCAGCCTCCCAGCACGTATTTAATGTGCACATCTATAAAGGGCAGATGTAAAATCAACTCCCTCACACATAACAATCCTGCAGAGCACACAATTCCAGATCGTGCCACAGCTTCACCTCCACATCTAGATCAGGGCTTTGCCTACATCTGCCTTTGGGCAGACCCTGGAGCTCCCTGAATGAACACTTGCTGTGTACTGAGGATGGCTGGTCTGTCCTGAGCATTCAGAGTGCCACTTCATAGATCCCACACAGCAAAGCAGTATTGGCCTCATCAGCTTTGTCTTTGAAAGGCCACATCTTCTAGGCTGTCAACATGCACCTGTGCCTTACACACAACTAACTGTTAACTCGATAAGAAGACAACTTAAAACATTACATTACTGATGTAGTATCAAAATTTGAAGTGTGGGTGCACTTTACAGTCTGTGGTTAGAGCTCACCCATTTGCCATATTTTGTTGTGTGTTCCTCCTTTACGGTTAGGTAATTATTTATCTCACAAATACTCAGTTTGGTTAGGAGCCTTTCTTTGTGTATAAGTTTTCTTTACACCATTCTAAAAGAAAAAGGGGTTAACTTACACCACCATCAAAGTTCAGGATAATTGTCTAACTACCACTAAGAGCTTGAAAAAACCAGCTGAATCTTCTGAAAGAATTATGTCATGTGCAAAATGAGAACTGTTAATAAACAGAAGTTATTCTGAAATAATTTCAGAAGAACAGTTTCCTTGAAAGCTCAGAATTTAAAATCCCTATTTTGTACAGATACAATATAGTACCACCTGCATGGCAAACATTCTCTTACCGGGCACTAAAAACTACTCCCCTGGGAGAGAGGGCAGCAGACACACCTTCCACATTCCTGTGTCTCCTTTTACAAGTTTGTCATTGGAGAAGCATCCAGAACAACAAAGCTACTACTACAGAAAATTCTGTTATTCTTGGCCAACGGGGTAATTCATTAGCAGCTGTTAAAAATCAACACTGTGATGATACAATATGAAAACACTCAGGGAATAAAAATTAAAGGGAGAAGGAAAGCTTCAATTCAACACTTTTGTTGATATACTCTTAAAATTTGCATTTCTGACTGCCTATACTGGAATCCCCAAATTTTTTCTCATGCCCTCTTTATATAAACACTGGTTATTTGCTTTCTGTTTTGCCCTCTCACTGTATTATTTTAAAACGGTGGGTTTGGTCTTTCTGGTCACATCAACTTTACAAGAGTTTGTACCCTGGATCAAAGTCCTCAGAATTGGTACTCTCCAGCCCTAACAACACAGTGCTGGTGGTGATACTGCAAGTGCTTTACTGGACAGAGCTATTGCCTGCTACTGAGATGTTTCAAATGGGAGCAAAAACAAAAAGTCTTTTAAAATCTTGCTAAAAGGCATAGGTCGGTCTCTGAAGCCCACTCAGCACCTTGCGTGATCAGTCCTCAACTTATTACTACTTGGGATAGGTGAGGTTTGAAAGCTGGGGCTCAAGCTGGAGTTACAGTTAAGAAAGGTTCCCTTAGGATGAAAAGGGGAGAGGCCAAGACACAGGAAAGAAGTCAGATTCTGACATGTTAGGTTCATTCTCCTAGCAGTAATTAGTAACTCTCAGTACTTACCTATCTACAGCTTCTTTAAAGTGTCCTGTGTCCATGCCAGCTTTCTCTGAAGTCACCAAGAACCAAACCAGGTGGAAAATGTACCCTGATGCTTACTTTACCACAGCATGGATGAATGCTACTTTTAATCACAGTATTCCCTTCCCTGGAAAGGGGGAATACATAAAGGTTTTTTGTAAATACAGCCACCCGACATGGCAAATGTCAAGATTTTAATGACACTCACTTCCATTACTTTCCATCTTCAAAAGGCTTCCCACTGGTTAAAATATTTGGGAGTGACGACTGTTCAAAAATGCCCTGTGAAGTAAGTGCTCCAAATATAAAGCTATTTTCTGGCATTCTCTCCCTTGACTTCAACACCCCAAACCCTTAGAATGGGAGATGTATTCAATCACTGCCACACAGTCCTGGCATATTAAAAACTGTTTAACGACTACATGGTTAGCAGGTAGGTACCTTTGCTGCTTAATTTGTCCAGCATTTTACTGTGAGTGAGATAACTGGCTCAGCCTCCAGGCTTGGCAGGGTAGGTGCATGTCTGCCACTTCAGCCTTGCTTTGCTGCTCTTACATGCCACACTTCAACCAGATTTTTTTTTTCTTTTAATCCAGCCTTTAAGAATTTATTTCAAAGCAGCTCCCATCTATGGGATAATTACACTTAGTTAGCTGTACTCAACACCAATTTCATAACATGCCACAAACAGGTGCCAATTAAATTCCTTTATTGGAGACAGAAACATTGAATAATTACAGATTTGATGAGGAAAACTGCAAATAGTATAGACTGTTTCTACTGCCAGCAAAATACAGTTCTTACAGGTTTTACAGACATACAAATATAGTGCTTCTTTCATGCCAGATGGTCGCTATGTAACAATGCCATTAGGAGCTCTAAATTGTGCTTCTACAAAACCTTTAGAGAAGAATGAGGTAGAGTTTCCTTTAGTTTATCCAGTATTTTTTCACACATCTGTCCTTTACTGCTTTTATATGCTTCAGATTCTTGTAAAATACCCAGTTCACTTTCAACATTTGAGAAAACAGAGACCCATCAGAGGTGTTTACTTCTCCCTCCCTAAGTTGCTAATTTCCCACTGCTTATGTGCTACAATTTCAGTAACCACTACTGCACCCTTCTAAATGCCTCAAAGGTCAAGCAGGTGGGGACTTCTGGCTTTCCAACAGAAATTGTTTGAAAATAGCTTCAGATGAAACTCTAACTTGTCTCCATCATGGCAAAGAACCTTCTACATTTTGTCACTCAGTGGCCAACGTGAGTCCAAGCAATCTCCCCGGGAGACAAAGGGAATAGATCCACTCTTTGTGAACATCCTGGACTATGAAATAGTGTTAATGATGTGTTTGTCTCCTGCTTGCAGCTCTAGCCAACCACTGGGCTTAACACAAATTATGGGAAGAGAACACATCAGTGACCTGTTAGATGGTATGGAGCATTAGCTGTTTGACCAAATATTCCACTGTTGGACAACACATAAAAGGATATTGCAGCTTTCAGTGAAGATACAGGGGCCCAGGCCGAAAACGTAGGCACAGATGGAGGTGTTTAAGCAACTGAATAAGAGCATTTTTAAATACCAACAGCAGTCTCTGATCCTGCTGGATTTTTGGTGTGCCAGGGTGGTGCCTCAGTTGGACTGAACAAGAGTGGCTATGACGTGCTGCTGTCCTCCTTCCTTGCTGACCTGATGGGTATTTTCACTCTTGCTCCTGGCATGCCTCTTCCTGACACAGCAGACTTTTCACTCACTGCTCTGGTCTTTGCTGTCAGCACTAAGTGCTTTGTTTAGTACAAGCAGGGTGCAGTTATTTCACCCAAAGTTATCACGATTCTAGTGGTGACCAAATCAAAGTGACCAGGGTATTTGGCATACAGGAAGGAGGTGATTACATAAAGAATAAGGATGTTTGCTTTCTTCCTATAAGCCACTGCAATATGATAGTGTAAGGTAATAGTTCAGCAACACTGTATCAGAACTCTAAAATTAAAAACAAAATTTTTATAAAAAGGTGCAAAGTTTAGAAGATTCCATGTTCATACCTCGATCGCTTTGATCATAAAAGGACAGAAAATCTTTTTCTGCAGGACACTACTGCCTGAGAAAAGCTTCTGAGCTCCTCTACCTCCCCCTGAAATGACTGCTCTAAGCCTGATAGAATCAAGAACTATACAGAGTTAGAGTTAAGAGAACCAGCTCTTAGAAACTTCCCCAACTCTTACTTAGGAAAACAAGCAATAAGCTTATTTTATCAACTATTCCCTGCATACAACTTTGGTAAAAACCAAAAATGGCCAGTGGTGGTAAACCAAAATTTGGAACATTAGTGAAATGCTTGCACAAAGTTGTCTTCCCTGTTTCTATCTTAACTTTACCCAGCAGGTATTTTAAATGCTTTAAAATTTTAAATCAGTGTCTTAAATCTTCCCTAAGATCTTCTCATGAACATGAAATTTAAGAGACATTTTTTTTTTTTTAAGCATGGCATGAAAATGCAGGATTGTGGTAAAAATCAGACATGAAAAATTAAATTTTAAGATAAACAAAGAGTAAAAATTCATGTTCAGAGGGAACCATGCTGTTACTACTGGTGAATATAATTACCCTTACTTTTTTAGTATGTGTGGTTACCCTTGCTAGTGTGATTAGTGAGATTTCTGTTTATCTGAGCTACTAATTCCAAAATTTAATTACAAATCTATTGACTAATCTTATTTCAAATCTATTTACTGTTGTAATTTAGTATTGCTCCATATCTGCTAAGTCCCAATGTCCTAATGTACTTGACATGACTGTTCCAGTTCAAAGTAACGGCCAAGTTAGTTTTGTTAGTTTTTTATGGAGCTGGGGATATATCTGCAAGTGTACTATAGATGGCACTCAGATTTTGCACAGTCAGACAAAATATTCTGGAATTCCTACTAATAAGAATCATGCTCAAAGCAAGGCATGGACAGGAGGACTGCTACAACAGTATTTTTCACCAATGCAATGTCAGTATTCTCGTCTGCTCTTATCACTAAAAAATACAAATAACTTATTAAGAAGAATTTGAGCTTAAATTATTTAGGACCTATGAATTATTTTTCCAAATCTTGAGGTTAGAGACAAAATACAGTAAAACACAGGTCTTCCACACCTCCAAATTGGTAAGCATTGCAGTTCAGCAAATTTTTGGTCAAGATGGTTAAAGAGATCTGTCTCAGTGCTACATGACCAAGTGCACCTCTAAGACAGTCCCATGCTCATGACTTTACATTGAGAGGTGTCATGATTCCTTCAAGCATCACTTTTCTAATAGGATGGCCCAGTCTGAGATGAAGTTCTCTTGTCAAGATCATTCTGTATGTTAATTTTTATATTCTACATTTGTTCCACATTTATGGGTTTATGCAGCAAACCTTGAATGTATTTTTCATTTAAATAATGTTTTTCCCTGCATAACCAAGTTATTCTATTCTAATGTAATCCTTGAAATACTGGACTTTACATGGCATATTTCTTGTTGCTTAAAAACTTTTTCTGGAAAGCTTAATTTGATCTGTAATGAAAGACAGTTTTTAAGCAAAAATTTGGATTAGAGTTAGAAATGGTATAAGTGGCAGTACTACTACTTTGCACTCAGAGTTTAGGTAACTTGTCCAGGGTCACAAAGTCAGTGTCAGTCTGTTCAGGGACTACAATTCTGATCCCTCAACAGCTGGAATATAAAAAACTTCCTTTTTTGTTGTTGGGTTTTATTTTTTAACTGTCACTACTGCTAAAAGCAAGAAGAATGCAAATTTGCTTAAACAGTCACTTTTAGATGTGAGACAACAATAGAAGGCTGGGGAAGAACGGGTGCAAGGGAGAGAAAGACAGCAAGGAACAGGGCAACAACTATCTCAGGGCATCATTTACAGCTGCCACCTCTCAGGACATCAGCCTGCCACCAGAACATTAAACTTATCCTCTGTAGGGTGCATCCCATGCAGGGAAAGGCAGTGTACCACAGTCTGCCAGGCTGTGCCACCAACTCTGGGCACCTCTGTGTTCTATTCCAGAGCAAGGCACAGTGAACAGACAGCTCACACTCAAGGAACCTGCTGGGATTACGCAGATTGTTTTGGAGAGGCCATTGAATTCAAGAGGGTTTCTGCTCTAATTAAGCAGCTCTGAGATCAGTCACAGCTGTTTTTCTGTCTACCTCTTGGAAGACAGACATTTCAAATAACTTGCACTACAAATGAAGACTTTCAAGTATCACATTTTTCCAAATTACCATTCTTCATGCCTGAGGATAAATAATAAAAATAAGTATACAGGAAAGAACCTATGATATCTCTATGTTGAATTAGGCAAACCCAAACAAGAGGTTATGTACAAAGAGGAGGAGTGGCTGATAACTGCTTTTTGGCTTGAGATAGTTGAACAGATGTAAACAATAGCTGGGCAGAAAGATCTCACTACCTTGCTTTTGCCCTATCAGTCTTCCCCTCTATACCCCAGAAAAATCATGTTTGTTTTGCCCTACTATGGACTGAACAAGTTATCTACCCTAGGAACCTTCATCAGCATCCTCACCTGGGTCTGTCCCTGCCAATTCTCAATGAATTTGCCCTCCCTGCAGTTAATAATCTGGTTAAGTAATGCCAGTTGCTGAAGCTTATCATAATTCTTGGCACCAGAAGAGCTTGTATGAAATGCCAGTTTCATGAAAATTCTGTTATTTGAAGGACTTTTTTCCTAGTCATGAATCACACTAACCAAACTGAAAATTAAGGACATGCTCAATACTGAAAATAATAATCAAAAGGACGGAGAAGAAAGAATGTATGAAAATTAGATTTCATTATTATAATTTTAAAGTACCAGTGTTTGTAAAACATAAGCATGTGAAAGGCTGAATCTCATTTGATCAACCCAATTAAACATTAAATAATTGCAGCCAATTATGCAAATATCACACAACAATATAAATTTGTTGATCTTTTTTGAACAGTTTCAAATTTTCCTAATGTTAGACTATCTTATGTCTTAAATTATCAATTACCAGAACCATAACTAAGTGAAGAAGAATGGATAATTGCCTAGTTATGATGTACCATACTCTTTCTATGTAAATCTGTTGCAATTAAACAAAAAGGGCACATGGAGAAAAGATGTGCAGATGTTCTTTTACAATCTGTTACTAGCTCAGGCAATACCATAGTTCCCTCCTAAATTTTACAAGTGAAAACAAGGAGAATGCAATATCAAGTACTGATTGTTATTTACACATGTTATTTCTTTCCTTTGGTTAATGGGATAAAATGCACTGCCAGAATTCAGAGTAGGACAGCATGCAACATCAGAAGAATTTCCTGCACTATACTGACTGTCAGCTCTCTTACTTAGGTTTCAAAGTTAAAAATCTAAAACCTATTCCCCTGGATTCCACTTGGAAACATGCATGGCCTTGAGTTGACACAGACAGAGCAAGGCAATTAACCAAGAAGTTAAAGATAACAATTAACATACACACATTCCATGTTTTCATTCTTCCCTGGAGAAAAGACCACTCATTTCTGTGGGTCACTGCATTATCAACTCTCCTCATTTTGAAGCCTCCATCATCAGAAAAAAGAGAGGTGTCTCTCTGGTCAGTGCAGGAAACAGTGCAAAACACAACAAATGAAACCACCTGGTTCCTTCATATTAAATTACTTGCAACCAATTTAAGAAAGGTTTTACACAACTTTCAGGTTTACTGTTCAGTAAAATAATTCTTCTAACTGGTCCTTGTTCATTCTGCCTAGTGAACAGATTGCTGCTGGTATACTGAGGCCTTCATGGGGATTTTTTTATATATGGTATCATTTATCAACTCTGTCAAAGCTGAAATGTTCAGGTATTGCACAACCACTTTGCCATGCATATGAAGTCAGATATTTTCACTTTTCCATTTGCTGCTAAAGCAAAGATGAACTTAAGGGAAAGAATAGATTGTTCAGTATCAGTAAGCCACAAATGGTTGCTCATTACATCATCTTTAGAGAGCTCCACGCCACATTCTGGTTAAAGGCACTCTTTAATTTTGATACTGGCCTCATTGGATAAAATGCTCTACCCCATGTTGCACCTTGACATATTCCCCATGTTTATTTTTCCAGCCATCTAATTAAATAAAAGGAAAGACTACTAATTAAAGGAAAGACTACCAGCAGCATATAACACATAGTAAGATACTAAACAAAGACCAGCACAGGATACAGATTCAAATGGTCACAACACTGTGGCTACTGTGAGTGAAACAACATTTTGTGCTTGCAGTTGTAGACTAAAGAAAAAATTATCCATCAATTTTTAACAATAGTTACATTGTCAGAGAGAACCTTCAACTGTTCTTCATTAAAAGATCAGACTGGACTGCAGTCAAAAACAGGAAAAATCATGATCTGAGGGAGCAGAAGAAAATGATGGCTAAGGAAGGGTCTTCAAAATGTGACCAAAAATGAACAGGAAGCCGTAAGGCTGCTCTTCATCAGCTGCATAAGGCATGGATGGTCCACTAGAAATTATATTTTGCCTTTTTAAACTATGTTAACAAATGCCAGTAATTACAAAGGACTTAATAGGCATGGGAGAGATACTGTTGGTCTTACAAAAATTAAAGTGCTAAATGTTTTCCTTAATACTGGTGCATCTCTACTGCAAACTAGAACAAGAAATGTTTCACTTTTACTTCTTATAGGACTCCAATAAAATGTCAATGTAGTTCTGCCAGTTTTATACTGAAGTAGCACTTTGGAACATTGATACAGAATACGGTTATCCTTTTTGGCAAGAGGTATCTTAAAGCTGTTCAACAAAGCTGTGTGCAGAAGGAGAAAGCTAATAAATATTGAAGGATGGTCATTAGTGAACATTTGCAGAAGTTACTATCCCAGCTATGGACTACATGCTCTGTATTGCTTCCAAAGAATCAAGACTGCTTGTGAGAAAGCAGCATTCCATGAATTATCTGCTTAACCAGAATGAAATCAGGGTTTGAATACGAACCTCTTTCCTTCTAGACATTTTCTGTTGACAACACTGCTTGTTCCTTAACAGGAAGGCCCTTCTACAGTACATGTGTCAATGGAGGCTGGATACAGCAAGTAAGTGAAAGAGACAAGGAAAACATTTTTTCTGATCTAAATTATGTGAGTGGATAATGGAAAAAACTCCTCAGTTCAAAGGTTTGGTTGCTGTGAAGAATGGTTCCATTTTCACAGCCAAAGTTGTCTAATTTCACTTTCTAGACACTCACCTGAAGGCAACACTGTGTGTTGTCCATTTTGGCTCTGCAGAGCCCAGCTCTGCTAGGCCAAAGGGGAATTTTCATCTCAGCAGGGCCTGATACAGCCTCTTAAATCATGTCTAGAAGGATGTACTCAACTCTTAGAGATGAATGCACTGCCCAAGCAGCCACTGCAAATCCCCAGAGAGGGAAGGGCAATAATCTAGCAGGGACGATCTTGCAGGCTAGACTGACTCAGAGAATTTTGGGCTAAAGGCCAGAGTTATTGGATAGAGTATGAGGGCATCTACCAGGCTATGCAAACTCAGGAATCTCCCATACAAGTAGAGTATGAAAGAACAGAGTGTATGGCTAAGAGTGTTTCCCAAACACAGAGCAAAAGGCAGAATAATGCCAACAGAACCCCGTGGGCAGCTAACAGGCAACATCCTCACGTGACACATGTTCTGTTGGTGGTGGCAGTAAACAAACCAAACTGAAGAGCAGCTGAAGAGCATTTTACAAGTTTCCAGAGTCTATATAAGGAGGCACTAAGAAAACCATTGGGAAGGTTCTATTGCTAACATTTAGCACCTCTACCAAGAAGACAGGCTTCTACCAAGAGGATTACAGTAGAAATCAAAATGATTGTGTTCATGTTTGCCAGATTGTGGAAACAATCATCCTGGGGAGCAAACTGATACTGGGACTATGCTATGCACCGGCAGTTAGAGAATTTGTCATTATTCAGATGTCAGGTCTGTCTGGAGGGTCTGAACTCTGCCATCTTCATGACACCAGCACTGCCCAGTCGCTGTCTTCTCTTCCATACTGAAACAAAGCAAAAAATGAAGTTTAAGAATAAAAGTAAAAAGAATCAGTGTACGTTTGTGATAACTTCTTAGGTCTATCCTCAGAAATGTTCATTTTCACTGCTCTGATAGTAGTTTACACTATTTTTTATACCTTTACTTGCCTTTGATTTGGCCACAGACTAAAGACAGCTTGCTTTACCCGTATTACAATAGCTGGTTTAGGAAGAAGCAGTGCTGATCCTCATTACAGATGACACAGAACAGTCCTGCTTCACTTCCATCAGTTTAATGCAGTTACTCCCCGAGGCCTGCTCACTAATTCACTCATAAGTATGCCCCTGTGAAGCAGGGACTTCATAAAAATAGGGTAGCTGGACAGGACCAAATGCAGATCCGAACCAATGTGGTTAATCATACATTCTCCGTTTATTGTTTATACAATAGCAGTTTATATACACTTCCAGATAGTTTACAATCGTGAGCACACTCTCACTGGCAAGCAAACATTGTTTGTCTTTGTCTTAAGGTGGCTGAAGTTTCACACCGCAGACCTATACTAATTCACACCTAGATAGCTCAGTACATTGTGTTATACCTTAACATAATTTCTGACTGCGCCACACACTTATTTCTGACTGCGCCACACACTTATTTCTGACTGCGCCACGGGCTTCAAGGCCTCACCGAGGCCCACATCCGAGGCCTAGGCTGGGGTAGCTCAACCTTCACTCTAAACATACAGATCGTGTCCTCTTTCTCTCAGAAATTCTGCTCAAGCTCCAATAAACAAACACATTTCATTTTATTTATTTTTATTGTCAAGGTGGCTTTTTATTACACCATTTTGATTGAATGTGAAATAAAACCATCACAAATACCACAGAGTACAATTAGGGAGAATTGTAATCCAAAATGAAACAAGTTGTCTTTCCGTACAGAAGCGAATGGGATCACCAAGCAGAAATGAAGGCAACCTATGGCATACAGCCATATCCACTTCCAGGGGAGGATTCAGCCCCAAGGCAGCACTTTGGATAGCTAGACTGGTTCCACGTTCTAAAGCTCTGTCAGAAGCCCTGTAAACAATGCTCCAGAGAGACCCCAAAACACACACAGGGCTCAAGTAGTTAAATAATTCAGAGGTGGAGAGACAGCAGCAGATGGGAGTCCTTTCCCTTATAGTGTTATACTCAGGGAGCTTGAAAACACCTTCAACCAAGAAATGAAAACAGATTTTAGAGGCTTTATGCAGGCTAAAAAGATCACTTAATTTCTCCAGAGTGGAAAAAGTTCCTTCTATACAGGTTCTGCATCAGCAGGAAAAGAGATAACAGGTCACTAAAGCAGGGAAAAGACAGCAGCTCCAAATCAGGATGAGCCAGAAGAAACACACTTCTAGATCCACAAAGGATTGCTGTTTAGTGGGATCGTGTTTTACTCCTTACTCCATCAGGCAAGGGCTCTAACTGACCTACATAATTATCACATCTACTCCTTCTTTTCATTATTAATTCTGCTGCTCCTGTTCTGCAGTTGCAGTTATTTGAAAATTTTGTTACCTTTAGGCAGCAGTATCATCTGATGCTCTGATACAGAAATTGTTGCAAGAACCAGTCTGAGTTGCCATTTGACAAGAGTTTGCACCTGCTTCCAGAATTAAAAGGGGAAGGTAGCTGCAATACCACAATGAAAATAATTTCTTTCTGCAAATAAAAGCAGATTTAGCTTCCATTTTTAATTCTGTCAAGGGCTTTGTGATCTCAGGCTAGTCAATCCGGTCCCTCTTCCACTGTCCATCACATCCAGGTCATTCTTAGTAAAAATTAACACATACATGGTCCTTTCCTGCTTGTTTTTCACTGCCCAGAGAAGGAAAAGGGGTTTGATTAAATGTCTCTTCTCTGCTGTCCTGCCTGCAGTGTTTAAATGCATTTAATAACATGTAGCATAAGCAGTATATCTTATTTTCTATCCATTGCTTCCAAGCTGCAGCTTAATCCATGTCTAAAAGGGCACAGCAAAAGCTTTTTTATTCTCAAAGCATGGATGCAAACCCACAGAAACATGAGTGGTATTCCCAGAGAAAAGAACCTCATGCCTAAATCTTCCAACTCCAGCAGCTATGGAAGAGTGTACTATCACTGAGTCATTCATAAGCACACTAATAATTTATATCATGTATGTTCTTTAATTTGAAGTCTTTATCAGCCTTTAGTAATCATGATATCTAATCAGTGACAGGAAGGGAAATGTGTATTGCAGTGCCACCACCATCTCTTTCAACTGGCATGAGAAATTGAATCAGTTTCTGAATGAGTTTCTAATTTGTCACTGCAGCTCTGGTTCCACTGAACAGCTGCTCACATCTAAAGACATCCCATTGAACACGGCAGACTTGCAAGAGAGCAGCATGAAAACAGACTTGGAAACACAACAATGAAGAGAATATGAAAATAATAAAAGCAGCACGTACACTCTACACAAGGGAAATGGTATAATGACAGTGGATACGAAGCCTGCACCTTCTGGTCACAGGTTCACATGCAGGACATGGTGATGCTGAGAATTTCTACTTTTTTACAAATTCCCATGGTTCAACATGAAATAGATACACTGCCCCAGTTCAGGCAGCAGAATAGCACAGAGGCCAAATCTGTGTTTGACTGCTATTTCTATTGCACTTTATTCCTCAAAACCGGAAGATTCTTTGGAATTACAGCCTCAGATTGTCCAAATGATATGACAATAATCCAGTGATAATGCAAAGAGATCTGTTATTTTTTTCTCCTGGTAGAGAATTTAGAAGATCTTGATCAAAGATTCTCCTTTTACTTTTTAAGGTTATTATGTAGTCCACTTTTTATGTTGCAGCATTGTTTTCTGTGCAACATTGTGGGGTCCTTCTGGATATAAGCCCATCTCTCCACAGATAGAAAAGTGCAGAAACACAACCAGCAACCACTGATTGACTCTTAATGGGGAAGCAACTACCAATCTCTTTAAAATCAATGATTTTAAAAATGGTTTTCAATTATTATGTCTTCTAACTCTCCTGATTTTTTTAAAGAAGGAAGAGTATCCAGAATTAAGCATATACTTAACAGTCCAGCATTTTCCAGGAATAATAAAATTATTCCTGGCATGTAACAGATGAACACAGACTACATACACAGCTGAAAGGTGAAAAGGTCCACATCAACAGGAAAGTAAAGTGAAAAAGTCCCAGAAAAGTAATGTTTAGTAACAATCCACACACTTTTTCAGCCTCCTCCTGAGCCTTGGCTGGTGGTGGAACCCCAGGGTGATAAGGCAAGAGGTAGAGGGCATGAACTGATGCCCACAAAGTTCCACCTGAACATGAGGAAGAACTTCTTTATCATGCAGTGACCGAGCACTGGACAGATTGTCCAGAGAGGGTGTGCAGTCTCCCTCACTGGAGATATTCCAAAACGGTCTGGACCCACTGCTGGGCCATGTGCTCTGGGATGACCCAGCTTGAGCTGGGACCAGATGACCACTGTGGGCCCTTCCAGCCTGACCCATTCTGACACTCTGTGATCAGGGAGGGCATGGAAGGACCCCTCAGGGAAAAGGCTGGATACCTTTGTCGTACACTGCTCACTGTCTCAGTGAAAGACACAGATCACAGGATTACTGGCAGGAACATAAAAATTTTAGTGGCAAATCTAAGAATACTTGGAGCCAAAAATGTAGAACGGAAACCATCAATTTGAAGAAATCCTGGCAATACTGCCAAGCAACTGCTATCAGATCTTAAATAAAGGGGCTTTGTAAAGGCCCTTCTCCTACCCTCAAATCCCCCACACCATAAACTACACTAAATAAGGAAAAAAACCCAGGCAACTTTAATAAGAAGGACCAGCACCTGCTGCTCATTGACTTTACCTGAGATGGTTCCTATGCCCAGACATGGAGATAAAACACAGATTCCAACCAGACTTTAATGTTAGCACATGACAGAGAAGGGAACTCCTTTAAAAATGAGAAGTGACCGTTTGATTGGAAAGATAACGAGAAATGGAAATTGTGATCAGCTGGCTGTGCCTAGTGAGTGTTTAATTGCCTTATTGATTAACCTGTACTCTTTTGTGATTGTGGTTAAGATGCTTCATAATCCTGTCTTTTTCCCTTAAAAAGCAGCCTCTAAAAACACTATTAGACTTCATTGATTACAATAGTATCTTGCTACTCTTATCCACCTTCCAAGATGAGTAGGGAAAAATTATACTATACTTCATCTCTACTATACTTTCTCAAGGTAAGAAAATTGGCAGAATAATCACACTAGACAAAAGGGTCTACATTACTATATAATGCCATCTATAGCATCACTACCAAAAATATTATTTTCCACTCCTTTCAAATGCTCACCTTTTATTATTTTACCTGGTTATAGAAGAGAAAACACCTTACCTGGATATCACTTAGCTTATTCAGGAAACGGGTTGTTAACTCAGGCCCATTCTCCATAGTTGGGATGTGCAAGTGCTGGCATGGAATAAAGGAGAGGGAGAAGGGGAGAGAAAGAGAATAACATGTAATAATAGCTTTACATATATATGAATACGTTATGGTTGCCAAAATTTTTAATAAATATTTATCATGCTGGCTAGCCCTCCTTATGAGAAGGAAAGAGTGGTTAGTTTTGGGCTTTTTGTTGGCTTGTTGGTTGGTTGGTTGGTTTTTTTTAAACAGGAGGGTGTTGCTAAGCCAGTGAAAAGTTATAGAGTTAAACTGTTATGCTCCTGTTCAATAAAGGCTAATCTAAGCCTATCAAGATATCTGTCTGAAATGGAAGGAATATTGTGCAAGCAAGAGTAGTAACATTATATACAGTATTTCATTTTAAAGTATATTGTGTAGAAACACAACACTTATTTACAGTACTTCTCACTCAGCACCTCGAAGTCTCATTATCTTAGCATCAGGCAATATCAATATATCTATTTTATTTTATTCATTCAGGAAGTATCATCTAACAGACATTTATTGTACTTATCATGTTTAGTGGACAAAGCACAATCCTTTATGCAGCTGCACTACCCCCTAGTCCTCTGAACTAACTTTGTGCTGACTAAATAGCATCAAATCAGCTTTAACAGTCTGAATGCCTGGGAAATTCCACCTGTGCAGGAGAAATCTCCCATATGGTGAACAGTGGGTGAAAGCAGCTGTGCACTGTCTTGAAACAGTTCTACCACCAGAGCTGGGATCCCTGCAATGAGGGGGGAACAAGAGAGGAACTTGAGAAGAAAGGACAGCACTGGTTCAGAAATTTGGTTCCCTGTAAAAGTCTTTTCTGTCCTCACCCTTTGCAGGTACCTTAGCAAAAAATACTGAATAAAAGAAATGTGGAAGAACGTATTCTTCTACATTTGCAAACAGGCTGGGAACTGGTTTTTTCTTTCACCTTCTCAGAACTTGAGATTTTATATTTTCAGCTATTGGGAAAAACCCCAGATGACAAAAGTTCCCTTCTGATAACCAGTAACTCATTTGGGAAGCAACACACTGACACTGTTCATCTTTCCAGGCAGTGCACCTTTTCTACCTTCCTTGGCTTCAGTTGCAATTAACTGTGATAAAATTTGGAAAAAAGAAGGAAAGGGGTAAAAAGAAAGAGACATTTCCTTACCTTGCCTTTATATAAAATTTTAGAGATGGGACATACAATGCAAGCTGTTCCAGCACCAAACATCTCCTTTACTCTGCTCTTTTCCAAGGCAGTTGTCAGATCACTCATGGTGATATATCTCTCAGACACTTTGAATTCTCCCTGCACAAGAAGCAGCAACCATAAATATTGTAAAAAGTTTAAAAACATTATTGTTTTTGTTTTCTACACAGAAACATTTCCAATAGGACTTTTAGCCTAGTGACAATAAGTCAAGTTTTGACTCTGATCTTGTGATCTTTTCAAACATGCCAGTATCACACAAGATAAGATTTTCATCAGAAGAATGCTCTACAAAGATGCCAGTGGTTTGCCAGATGCAATGCTGATGATTAAGTGGCACTTCCCTCTGTTTTGGTGGAGAGTATCAGTATCACATTAGGGAATAACAAAGAAGAAATGTTCAATTGTTATGGGACACTGGATCTCTGTACTCATGGTCTCTAGCATGTTAGAGTTTGTCCAAAAATTACTCAATTATATCAAGAGAGCCTCTGCATCCCACTCTCAGACAATTCCTAAGCAAGATACATTCTGTTGATTAATTTCACCTGCCAGGCCAATTTATGTGATCTATTTTTTAAATCCCTAGTGAAACATTCCACTGTAGCCTGCACACAGCTGTCACATACAAAAATTAAGTGTACTGCAGGTATGAGTAAAGCCATTTGCACTGCAGTCTTAATACTGGAAGTGTTTTACCTTCTACAAGAGTTGAAGAATGCACAAGAATCAACTGAAGGGATGTGTTTCAAGAAAAAAAAATAAACGTCAGACTTCAAAATTCTTATTTCATGTGCATGGTATTCCTGTTATCCCACTCTAAGCATAATCCCAGCCAAATCCAGGAGACAAGATACTGGGCTTGATGAGCCTTTGGCTGTGTAGCATCCTTACTCAGGCTGCAATCAAACCTTTGAATACAACAAGGCAGAGTTTGCTGCATCTCAAGGTATGATCTAGTCTCAAGTGTGCAAATAAACTCTTGGATTGCTGCACTACAGACCAGGAACAGGAACCAGACAGATGACTTCAAGACTGTGGCTGGGCAGGCTGCATGCTTATTAGCAGAAACAAGGTTGGAAGCATGAGAACTAAATGCAGAAATAATGAGCTGATGAGTGAAGAGTAGCTGTGGTCATGCACAGTAATTCTTTGTTTCCTTGCTCTAAGTTGCTGGTACCAGTTGATTTAATGAGAATTTTCATGTTAAATACTGCATGGAGCTACTTTAACAAGCTTGGTATTGTTCTGTGTGACAGGTGTGGGTATTCTGGTGAGGCTCCTGAGAATCCCTGCATTAGCACACCCTGAGCTCCCATTAGCTTAAAGGGACTGAGTGCACGCTCAGCAAGTTTTGTCAGCACCAGGAAGCTGTGTGGTGGGGCTGACAGGCTGAAGGGAAGAGGCGCCATCCAGGGCACCTTGAAAGCAGAGTTTCTGACAGGCTGGACACAGCTCTGGGCAATCGGATCAAGTGGAAGATGCCCCTATTCACTGCAGGGAGGCTGGAATAGATGGCCTTTAAAGGTCCTTTCCAAGGCCAGGCTGGATGGGCTCTGAGCAGCCTGGGACAGTGGAAGGTGTCCCTGCCCATGGCAGGGGCTTGGAATGAGATGAGCTTTAAGGTCCCCTCCAACCCAGGCCTTTGTATGATTCTAGAAAGCCAGACTGGTCTATGATCATATGATTTAACCAAATCAGTTGAACTTTAGGATACTGAGCACCAGAAATGTTTACTTCTGCTGAAGTTATAACATGACAATTGAAACCATTACTGCCAAAACACTCACCCAGTTGCGTGCCAGATCCAAAATGCTTTGCCTTGTCACTCCTGGAAGGATGATGCCATCTAAAGGTGGCGTTGCCAGTTCATTTTCTGCCAAACAAAAAAGCATTGGTTGAAAAACAAACGAAGAAACAAACAAACAAAAGTTTACTTATGTTACACCAAACACATGGTTCCCTTACAACTCAGGATATTCCATGATTCTGTGACATCAAAAACAATCTCTACCCTGTAAGATGCAACATTTATCAGAGTTCTCCAAGAACACAAACAGATACTCAGTTCAAGTAAGTTGTTGTTGAGTGTTTTTATATTAACCTTTTATTATAACCTTTAGATATTAATGTATTAAATATGTTTCTTCCCTGCCCTCTTGGGCAGGGAAGAAACATATTTAATACATGAATATACACACACCTAATGCCTTGCAGGTGGTTTTATTCCTCAGTGCATTGTATGTATAACTGTGTAACTGCACTGTGTTTCCACTGCAAACCATGAAATGCTTCAGTCTCCAGAATCACAAAAGAAAGGCAGCAGGAAAATCATGCCTAAAAATCCCAGGGCACATCACAACTCTCCCTGAAATATTTTACTTAATTCAGGAAAAGGGGATTTAGCATATCCATTTCACAGGAGCAATATGAAACATTTACCAAAAATTTTGAAGTTCATTTAATGAACCAGCAAAGCAGTGGAAATTTTGCCAACCCTCCTTGGGAGGAGACTTCTTAATGATCCTTTGTTGGAGTCCAGACACCCTTTTGCTGTGCTCATTTTCTACTTACACAATTAGAGCAATCCTAAGAAAAATCCAACAACAACAACAATAATTCAAGTGGTTCAGCTGGTTTGGTTTGTTAGCTAGTGTTTCTTGTTTGCTTTTGAAAAAGGGCAGTAGATAAATGTTCATCTAACAAAACTAATGAAATGGTAGATAAATGGAAAACAATAAACACTTGGTGAAACAATCCATGCTCGGTAAATACTTAAAACACAGTTTTGTATATAGACTTTGTTATTCCATGTCATCTCTGCAGCAGAGTTATTTTTTTTTCATTTTAAGCCATCACATAGTGTACTCACTGGTTTCTATTATCAGAGAAGACTGACCTTTTACTCTTTTCAGACAGATGCTTTTAAGACAGTCTCAAATTTGCATGAGAAGTCAAGGTATCCAGAGTCTTTCAGTAGTACTCTTCATATTTTTTCCTAACTATCTTATTTCCATACTTATAATCCTTTTTCTGTCTTTACCTTATAACAATATTATCCCTGCTCAATAAATCCACAAACCATTAAGAATTTTCTTTATTTTTTACCTAGGTCACATAAAAAATCCAATAAAAATCTGAATATATATACCTTATGTCCCCTTTCTCCCTGGCTGCAAAGAGATCACTGAATCCAGGCCTGACTGAACCTTTCTCAAAGGAGAACCTCTCATTAGAATATTTCTACAAATCCTGTGAATATTTGCAGCTGGGTAGAAGAGAGAAACATGGTGTTTGTCCTTGGTGTGTGGGAGCAGGTTGAGCTCAGCTGCTCAGTGCTGTTTTCAGCACTCAAGAAGATGTTTCTGTGCACAAACACTGCCTGCCAGCTCTGGACTGAGAATATCCTGGGCTCCCCCACTCTGCAAGAGGGGGCACTGGGAGTTGGGACAGGATAGGGGAGGTGGAGGATAAATTCATTGAATGTGTTACTCACTGTGCACTCTCTCGGGAAATAATCTGTTACTTTCTAAAGCAGCCACCCCTCGATTTATTAATTTGGACTCTCCTACCAATGCTTCCGTATTCCTCTCATGAGGATCTATACACATATCAGTAATAGGTGTAAACTGCCATACCAAAATGTATAGAAATGTTGCCCTAGAACAGGCTGTATGTTCTGCTCTGGTTTGACTAGCCCACGGTGTCATTCCTCAACCTAGACCAGACTTCTAATTCCATCAGCCCTCTCTTCTTTCTCATACAGTCAGAATAACAGCATTCCCTTTTTGGAGTCTGTCTAGCATCACTCCTATTTGTGATTCATGTCTGGTCCTAATTCTGGCACAGCTATCACAAGGAGAAGACTTTAAAACTTTCCATGAGCCACAGGGCTCACCTGATTCTAAACACTGAAAACCTGATATTCTGCATTTGTGACCCAATCACAATCTAATACACTACTTTCTTTAACAGAAAACTTCAGATGCTGTGGACTTTGACACCAAAGATTGTGATTACACTTCTCTGTCTGGTGATGTTGCCACAGATCTTGCCCAGGACCTTTTTAAGCTCAATAACATACACTAATTGATTTGAGATAGTTTGAAAAGGTGCCAGGCCAAACCAGCTGCCAAACAGCACTGAGCAGACAGGACATGAAAGTCTCAAAATGTTCCAAGCAGGCTGCTCTGTAGGATTTTGTCAAGAGTACATATGATGCCTACCAGCCTGGGGCCACCCAGGGAACATCTGCTCCCTGGTATCCGGCAGAGATGATAACACCATCCATCCAACATGGCATGCCAAAAGCACATCCTCTCTGTGAACTGATGCCAAACCAGGCTCCATATGACATCAGTGTGTCCATCTCCCAAAAAACAGACTGTGAGCTCACAGACCCCACTTGCCTTCTGATTTTGATGGGCTTAAAATGTATAGCTGCAAAAAGCAGGAGAAGAGCATTTGAGGGGAAATGCCAGTGTTTCTCTTCAGCTGACTTCTGTTATAGTTCTACTAGCAGTACTGCCTGCCCAGTGCCCTGTTAAACCTGCTATAGGCTTGTTCTAACAACAGAATTCCATCAGAGTGTTTAAAGGGGTTTTTCAAGAGAGGTCTTCCATGTTACACAATTTCAGCCTTTAAACACCTGTGCTTATGAACACAGAGCAGGTTAAGATTGCACTCCTGGCAGGCCTTCAGGACTAGTCACGCTGTAACTATACTGAGAAATTCAGCCAAATATTTATTTTAGCAAAGTGATACATTCCAAGTGAACTTCCGGATCAAGGAGAACCCAGAAAACCCCGTTTTCACTGATATTAACAGCTAACTACTTCTACCAGTTTGTCCTGGGTCTTTGTCCTTACTTCCCTCAGACTTTTATTCAACTCTTCCCTCATGCAATCACTGCCTTTGTGTCTGTCTGTAAATTTGATTTCCTCGATTACCTTTCCATCCTTTGCTTTGTCTGCCACCTCATTCATTTGCTGCTCTCCCCTCCACTCTATTTCTGGGGTTCTCTACTAGAACAGAAGCTACAATCCTGATTTTGTTAGTACTGTAATTGTACAAGACATTTCTGTGGCACAACTAATATTCCAACTACAGAATATTTAGCAAACTTGCCTTAAATTTCACCTGATTGTTCCAAAGAATTTTTTAACAGATTTACTTTTTAATTGATGAAATTTTGAAGTGGGGACTATTAATCTCCATTTCAATTGCAGCACACAAATATTAAATAATGCCCGAATACTATTCACAATGCCTTAACAATAAAGACAGAAGTAGAGCCCAAATGGTTGCAAATCATTTTTAAGAAATGGACTTTTTCAAAACTGCACACAGATTTCATAGCTAGCAATCTTCAGGTTGGACAGATGTTTAAATTTCAAGGTTTTCCATAAAGTCAAGCCTATATTCTAGGCAGAAGAACAGACATTGCAACAGGAAGTGAGTTTCAATGTCAAGAGCTTCCTGGGATAGTTACATGCTCTGAAGAGGCATGTGGAAGGGGCTGTAGGGTGACTAAATTTTTCACTTAGTGAACATAAATAGGATTTGATGAATTAAGTATTTATGCAATAGAGGGATCCAGTTTTGGCCATACTAAAAGCCTCAGAGCAGCAGTGGGAATACAAGAAAAGTATGGAGCAAGTCATGATGTTTTACCAAAAATTTAGCAGTTTTTTCCCCCTACTCCCTCCTTGATGTTACAAACAAAATATTTTTTCAGGCTCCTCCTGCCATCCAGGACAACATGCCACCTTCAGGCACAAAGGCTGCAGAGAAACATACTCCCATTGGGAGCATGGCTGTCCCCCAGTCCAGGCTTTACTGGGATAAGCCTCTGGTTACAAACCAAGGAGAGCAGTTCATCTCCCAGCAGCAAGCTGAGAACACACAAAGATGGGCATTTTCTTTTGATGATGATCTGCAATTTCTGCCTCACTTTTTTTGATCCCTCTCAGCTGCAGCCTTTTCATAACAAAACCAAACCACAGCCTGAGTGAGTGTCCTTTGTGAAGTGACAGAACACAATGACAAGCACGCAAAGCCACAGGCAGGTATGTGATGACACGCGTTGGCAGCATGGGTGATTCTCAGCCAAAGATCCCACAAATTAAGAGTTACTCAGCACCCTGGGAGACAGCAACGTGCTCCATGAGGATAATGCCCATGTCCTGTGAAATGACTTGCCAGCAGACAGCCTTCTTGGGTGGTAGGAATTACAAGTTGTTTGCTACAGGCACCTCACAATAGCACCATTGAGCACTGCACTGGTGGCACAGTGATTGGCAGGTCTTTGGAACAGCACTGGGCTGCAGCTGCGTCATTCCAGCATATTCCTGGTTTAAGTACAATGAGAACATTGAATTCTAATTATGTCCCTGCTTCAGTGTCCTTCCCTGGGCAGAACGAGCCAAAATCTATTTTCATGTTTTTCCAGCTAAGTTCCACAAGGCATAAATTTGGCCATCTATCTACATTGACAAATAAATGTCTAATATTTATCACTTCATTCATAAAGCTTCAGAGACTCATTCAGCACTGAGGGAGCATTATCCCTCTTCTTACGAATGTGGTAAAGATTTTGCAGAAGAACAAGCAACGGAACTGGAGATGGGAGTCAGGTAGCTGGATCCCAATCACACTACATTACCAAGGCACACTGTTATCCCCACAAAATGCTGCCTGTTTCCTGGAGAAAACTGACAGTTTTCAAAGGTACCCATGGCACTAGAATGAAATCAGTCTGACCCCCGCATCTGCTGCCATGCAAAAATTCAGTAACACTTCCTTTTCTTGGAGAGAAGAAAATTACTTTTATTCAAGAAGAAAGTCTTCTTTCTTCTTGGGAAAAAAAGGGAAGAAAAGTATTTTATTCCCTTGCCTGTAGTCTTCCAAACCAGTTATCAGGTGCAGCTATCACAGCTATCACAAGCATTGAATACTTGCATACCCAGTGGGTGGTTTTGAGATGTTGGCTGTTTTTAATAGTTAGTTTTAATAGTTTAATCAGCATGTACCTTGCTCAGAGGTGATTGTGGGTTGAAAGAGGTAAAAACAGGTTCAAGAATGATGATACATCTTGAAAGCATCTTTAGAGCATTAGTGATACCTGACACTCATTGACATGTTTCTCTCACTGTCACCACTGGACAGAACTTCAAGTTCTTCAAAGAAAACAGTTTTGGATTGGATGCTGAAATACTTCTGGATATGGTTCAGGAATATTTGACTGGCCAGCAAGTGATGATGGGAGCCACTCATACTCAAAGCTACAGAGTCTGAAGAGTTGCACAGCTCTAAGCTGCCTGTTAGCACATCTGCATTGCTTCTGAGCCAACACCAACTTGGAGCCCAAACATCCTGCTGACACCAAAGGTGATGTGTGACCTTGTGCATGGCTGAACTCTGCCTTTCTGAGCGTGTGGACCAGCCCAGCAGTTTAGTCTGTCATCAGCAGGCAGCACTCACAGCTGTTCCAGAATCTCCTCTCTCACAACTAACAGTCACCCAGTAATTTTCAGAACAGGCATTTCCTTTTAAACCATCTTCATTAAAAAGATTGTGATCTGCATTCTACCAATCATTTTGTGAATTACAGTCCAAATCATCTGCTCTGTTAAAGTTTTCACACTTTATGTTACCATACCTCCATCTTCATTTATCCAGTAGAGAAAAAGATTCATTGTTCCAACTTCAGTTATTTGGTGATCTTCTCCATAGAGCCACAAAACCTGCTGGCAGCCAAACTCCAGGGCTTCTTGCTGGGCATAAATAGCAGAACCGTAATTCCTTCAGGGAAAAAAAAAACAAAAACCAAAGAGTTTTGAGTACCTGGTTGGGCATCTTCTCAATTTAAACAAGATTTTGTGCACATCTACCTCATGAGCAAGTGCTCTGCAACAGTCACTGCTTGGCCCTGGGATATTTTCACCGGAAGTACTCCACCAGTATTTTACAAGATTGATTGTACCTACAACCCAAAAACTTTGAAGGGCTGAACAGCACCAAAAACTCACACATATCCATCCAAATTGTATCAAACATACCTCTTGTTCCATATTCTGGACATTCTAATTATTGCAACTAAAAACCCTCAGAAAGCATTTATCTTTATTTAGCAGTTGGCATCCTGGAGAGAGAGCAACAATTCCCCTCCAGGTTTTGGGGTTTTTTGGTGTTTTCTTGGGGTTTTTTGGATGCGTTTTTATTAAATTCATCTGCCTCGTGTCAGATGGGTGATATACGTTAGGTGAAACTCTTGGAGCACAAATAACACCAGAGGTGAGCGGGTTTTTTTCCTTAATAAATATATTAAGAGAACTAGCATCTTCAGGAAATGCAATTGTGTCTAGATTAATTCCATATCCTTTAGGAGCAAATTTTTCTAAAATGCTGCCTACAGAGTGAACCTGACTGAATAATGCCTGCTGCTTTGAGGGACAAAAAAACTCCTTTTTGCTTCTGATCTTCAATAACCTTCCAGACACAAAGTCAGCAGCTCCAAAATGCTGACCACACTGAAGCCAAGTTCTCACCTCTGGGCACAAATCAAGTCAGTAATGACTCCAGACTACTCTTTCTCACAGCTGATGTATGAAGGATCCACAGGAAACAATATATTTCTAGAAGCAAGCAAAATCTCATAAACAAAGAGCAAAGGTTCAGAAGATCGGCTTGAACGAAGGAAAGTTATTTTCCTGTCCTCTGCTTACTCTACCAGCTCAGCTGAGCAGCACTTGACAGCCACTGACTCCTGCCTAGCAAAGAAACTCCTGGGTAGGACAATCCAAGGAAGGAGGTCAGCAGCCAGAGCTGCTCCCTGCTCTGCTGGCAGCAGGCTGCTGCACTGATGATGCAGCACAAAGTGGTAACTTCAGTGTCAACTGCTGCAAGGGCAAGAGCTAAAGCATTACATGGACACCTTCCAGATGCAGTTCTTCAGCTTGAGATGCTGCAAAAAAATCAACTGGCTGTAATATTCAAAAAAAATATGCAACTGAGTTGCATAAATAATATTAGCAAAGTACAATTTTGAACTCTTCATTGTAGTACATTGTTTATTTAACTACTGCATTTAATGTCTCTATTTCTGCTGGATTAGATACTTCACTAAAAACCAAATCTGCTTTGTGAACTGTGTAGAAAATACAGGTTGATGTTTTCTTACCCTCCCACTTTGCAGTCTCCTGTTCCCCCTTTCCACGCTCTTACGTATTTTGGATCTGCCCATAAGGATATTGGATTAAAGCTTCCACTTGCAAAGTAAGGGCCCACAGGGCTCAGAATGACATACAGCAGGGCTTTGGTTGGCTTCTTCACTCCAAGGGAAGGCTGAAAATGAAGAAATGTAAACAAACCAATAGTTACTTGTGTCCTTCAAACAAGAGGGGCTGCACCACCAGCTTTTGAAACACTGCTCTCAGTGGAACTGCAGCATGAGTGCTTTTACCAGGACAGTGGAAAGTGAATAAAAAATATTTATATAATTTTCCCCCATCTAAGCAACACAACAACCCTAATTTTATATATTCTCGCCATTCACTCACAGCCATTCCATTTATCTATATGTTATTCTAGTACTCTCCAATAGTTTCAAGTTCTTGAGAATTCAAAGACTAGCTTAACAAAGTGCTATACAATTATATTAATAGAATACAATATAATACAATATAATAGAATATAATACAATACAATATAGTACAATATAACGCAATATAACGCAATAACGCAATATAATATAATATAATATAACGCAATATAATATAATGTAACATAACGTAACATAACGTAACATAACGTAACATAACGTAACATTACTTAATAAACATAATATAATATAATATAATATAATATAATATAATATAAATCATACCAGAAGCCCACAAAGCCTTCTGGGGGAGGGAGTGGCAAGACACTCCTAGCAGTAACAACAGTGGAGAAACCATTTTCAGCTGCATTAAGTGAGAAGAACTGTCCAGCGCCACTTAGAACTGGCACTGTTAGAGTTGAGTGCTGGCTCTCTGAATGCCTGTGTGACAGCTAAAACTATTTGCCTGCTAAAAATAGCTCATACAACAGCACAGGAAATAGCCAACAATGTAAGAGTTTTTTCTCCCCCTCCTCTTAGAGATGGCTTCTCACACTCCAAATCACCATCAATACTGGAAGGTGGAGGTAAGAAGTCTGGTGTTGGCCAGAGTTCTCCAGGCGCTGAAAGGGTTCCTTTGATTTCTGTCTACCCTACTGCTTCAGAAAGACTTCTAACAGGATTAACTGAGATCTTGATATTTTTGCTGATGTGACCATTCAAAAGATTGGGGTGATTTCTGACTGGGGTGATTCATAAAAGACTAGCAGGACATGCGACCTGGAAACAACATGTGATAGTGGAAAGGCCACAAGTGTTGGCTATCCTGAAACAAAGCTCAGAGCAAAAGAACTTCCAAAAATAAAAACAGGGGTAAACACCCCAGTTTTAATATCAGTACCTTAAAGTCACTGAGTGGAGATTCTTTAATCTGAAAATCTGCAACTAGTTTAAAAGTATTAAATTAATGGAGTCCTAGAACCTATGTGAAATGTAAAGTGCTCACATATGGTAACTACTTAGGGATACTGCAGGAGTTAACTTACCTAGTTTGGAACCTACATTCTTTAGCTTCCTTGTCCTATGCTCTACCATTGTATGTTTCTCTTGCTACTGCTGAAAAGAAGAACCCTGAAGGATTTAATAAACTCTCTGTTTCTAATTCCCTTTATCAACATTATAGAATTGACTCACACATGAAACTCCAAGAGGACATATTAATACCTATTTGCTAAGGAGCCTCTTAGAAGGTCAGTTTTCAAGAATAATTGACAGAGGGACTAATCCTTAGCTCTGCTGAAAGTGTGTGTCTCTTCTGAGACATCTTAATTTACAGGGTAAAAATCTTCCAAAAACTCCTCACTAAGTTCAGGCATGACTGGAAATTACAAAATGTACACAGGAAGTTGTGCTTCATCATGCCCTCTCCGAATTATTAGGATTTTAATATTACCATGTCAGGTACAACTATCCCTTCAGCACAACCCCAATTAACAAATATTGCTCCACTCCCACTGTGAGTCGTGGGAGGAAACTCCATTTATTTTCCGTGCTCTGAACCAGTGTGCCCACTGAGTGGCAGTGTAGTCAACCTTAAATTCGTGCTGTGGACTCTGAAATAAAACCATAAAACCAATCTGCCCCCAAACTTCATCCTGTCACCTACTGACTGCTGAATATTTCCCTGTATGGATGGAGGACTTTGCCTCGTACCTAAATAAACAAAAAAAAAAAAAAAAAAAAAGGAAAAAAAAAAGAAAAAAAAAAAAAAAAAAGAGAGAGAGAGGGAAAAAAATATTGCACACCTCAGTTCCAACAAGGGTAGGACGGATATAGAGGCTGGCAGAGGTTGAGTATGGGACCCACTCCTGCTCCACTTCCACAAGCTTACGGATGCACTCCAACAGCTCGTTCTGGTCAAAAGACTGGCAAGGAACAGAACAGGAAAAAAGCACATGGAGAAATAAAGCTGGAAGGCTTTGTGGTCTTTACAGATCCACATGCTCCAGGGAACACTTCCTCAGGATATGCAACAGTGACACGCTGTAGAGGTTCACATCTTCCTTGGGTTCATTCCTTACAGCATTTAATAATATCCCATGGTCTTAGCTACTGTGCCTTTTTGTGCAGTATCCGGAGTGACCTCCTTTGCTCCAAAGTATCCTCCTGAGATGGTAAAAAGGAGCTACTGACCCCTCTTGCCTCCAAAGCATGTGGAGAACTCCCTGTGCAGCCAACTCAGCCGGGCATGCTGCAAGCTACAGCATCACCTCTTCTACAGAAGAGTGCTCTGGTTTACAACTCCAAGGGGCCAGAAAGTCTCCCAAAGTTCCCAAGTTCTTACAGCAAGCAAGTTAACAAGCCTAGGAGGAAGTTCACCGGCCAAGATACAATTGCTAAAAGCGGTGTTAAGTTACTGGCATGACCAAAACCAAAGGCACTCAAGAGGCTGAACAACTTAACTGAAGTGCAAAGAAGAAAAGGGAGACCATCAGCACCAGAGCAAATCAGACAGCAGTCTGCAGAATAGCACCCATCCCTCGGAAACACTCTGAGGCAGCAGAGAGACAACAATGAAAGCAAAACACTCACCATTCTGATTTTAAAACAAACACTTCAAGGGTTTCCTTCAATGAGTAACATCTGTTAACAAAGTTTTACCCCGCTACCAAAGACTTAAGAGTGTTTGATAAATGCTACTACTGAAAAGCTGTAGAGATTTGCACTCTGACAGTGAAATCCTGCTCTGAGGAGCCTGTTTCAAGGAGCACGAGCTGCCCTGGGTACGTACTGGCAGAGTTGTTCTCCGTGCTGATCGAGCCATCCTGTCCATGTTGAGGGCCGGGCGGAAGAGGCGGATTTTGCCATCCACTCCTCGGTACGCCTTCATCCCTTCGAACAGCTGCCGAGCCAGAGAAGGAGGGAGAGAGACCAAGTAGTAACTGAGACACGTTACCCTGCGATGATCCGCACAAATTTTGGAAAGAAAAGCTTCACCTTCCTGCTCGCAGCACTCAAACACGAAAATGCTAACTATGCTAACTAGTGAATCCTGGCAATACACTCCAGTGGGATAGATTTATCTGAAGTGCAGGCAGGTCATCTTTGTAATACCAACTTCAGAATTCCTCATTGTAATCTCTTTTTTTTTTTTTTCATAATTTGGTTACAGCAATTAAAATTTGTATCATGTGTTTGGCTTAACGATTCCCTCACATCCTGACTAATACCTGAGTTGAAACAGCATTTTCACTTCCATAAGGGATATATAGAATTGTATTATATATATGTTAATTATTTTTAGAGCTCTGTCCAAAACACACCTTTCTTAGGAAGCATAGAATAAGGCAATTGAGAGAATTCTTGTAAAGTTCTTGCTGTAGTTTTAGCAGGAGCTGGTTAGTTATTTCTCCCTTATATCCCCATGCTGTGGAGTGGGATTTAGCCTGCATGAGAGATGCAGCCTTACTCTAAAGATAAAATGCATGAAAATATTTTCTCTATATACTTTACAGGAAATTTAAACATAGTTATCCCATCAAACTGCAGGATCCAGACAACTGATGTTGGCAATCAGAAACCCTTATCCTATCAATGCCCTCCCAGCATCTCCTAATCACATCAAAAAACACACCCACCAAATATCCAGCTATTTTCAGTTACAGACTGGTGATTTCGGTTATACTTATAGACAGAAAACATATATATTATATAAGCTCATATTAATATATATGTATACACAACTCTTATTTAGATTAAGTATTAATGGCTTGTAGACAACAGGTCAGACTCTTAGAATTTTATCTTCCAAAGCATTTCTTTGTTCATTAAATTTCAGTCTAAGTTCTATGAATTTAACTGGATCACTGCTGTCAGCCTCCTCAGGCTTCTCCTCCTCTGATTGTTCCACAAAAAGTGGCTGGAACTTTATCCTATGTGGTTGGAAGTCTAGATATGCAGCTTTTTTATTTGGAAAAAATAATCCTGTATTTGTGCACAAGTAATTTTAACAGAGTATTTCAGGTTTCAAATTCTACGATACTTTTCCATAAGGATCAGTGAAATGCAATCTTTAGAAAACTTGCGTGCAGTTCCATGGCAGACCTAGGTCCTTCCACATGACAAATTTTAATTGGGTTGTAACTGGGCTGCAGAATCCCAGCAATTTTCCTCAGGCTGTGTGCCAATTATGTAGCAGAACCAGAATTAGAATCCAGAACTTTTTGCCTTCAAAACTTGTCTTAGTCCTATGGCAATACCAACCTTATTAAAAGCTTGGCACAATTTTGAAAAAATAAGTTATTGTTAGGGTAGACATGGTAACCATGAGGAAAAAAAAGAAGTCTTTAATAAAGGATAGCATAGGTGGTCCTCTGGCTGATACTTTGATATGATTTTTATTGGGCCAGTCACTAACTCATAGCACATGACTGGAATGTTGCTTTCTTATCACAGAACACACTTCCCCCCCCCCACCCTTCTCCCAAACACATTCACAGAACTTTTAATGAGAGGAAAAAGGGAGGAATGTCACTACTAAGAGTTGATCAATGGTTTGACAGAACTAAGAATCACATCATTACTGAAACACAAAGCCTTCTCAAGATGTTAAATATTTTTCTCCAAAAAGAAATGCTTTTAATCTTCCAGAGCTCAGTAAAACCTTTCACTCATTAAAAAAGGGAGACAGTGATGTGTTCCAGAAATGTTCAGCTTTAATGAAAGCAACTGCTGTGGTTGCTTGATGGTTGATTGCTACAGTGGTGTGAGAACAGTATTATCTGACATCTGTACATCACAGGAGCTGGATCGGGGGTTCAGCAGATCCAGATTACCACACTGCATCATGAAGGGCAAGGAGAAAGGGGAGGGAATGCCAAACTCATCACTTTCATTATACCCACTGTGTATTCATTGAGCCACAGCAATGACACCAGATTCTCCTCTGTCTGTCCTCTTGGCTAGAGGAAACGTGATGCAATAAGGGCAAAAGAATAAAAACAAAATGGAAAAAAAAAATAAGAGCATATTCATATTAGCAATTATTTCAGACCAGGCCAGAGGCCCAGCATTAAAGCAATATGCTACTAAGCGTGAAGTACAGATGTGGGACTCCAGCGTGGTTTCTTACTTCCTGGGCAGATCAAGAGCTGCAGTCTCAGCCACATGGGCCTGCTGTAATTTACACAGGACCTATGGAGGCTCAGTGACTAGATGAGGAAAGAATCAGTCAAAATAAAAATGGTGAAGGCAGGAGCTCAGGGACAACTGGCAGGGAAAGCTTCCCTTGCACCAGTGGTTAAAATACACCAAAAAAAAAAAAATTGAAAGGAAAAATACAAGAAATAATAAAAGCAGCACAAGCAACTCCACACAGTTCAGTGGAGACACTCCCACCTACCCAGAAGTGGGAGAAGCGGGCTTCCATTTCAGGTTCTGTGCCCTGCTGGGGTTCCCACACAGGTGTGAGTACAGGCAAGCTGCTCTGCAGGCACCAAAGGCAGCTGTAGGCAGCAATCAGCTAAGCATGGAAACTTTAACCACGCTGGTTTCCAACTTAACATTCCACTTCCCAAGGTTCCTCACTGTCTGTTCACTCCTTAAACACACCTGTATACACTGAGTGCATCAGATCTAGCTCTGAGCTCGAGGGACTGGTTCAGAGTTTCAAACAAGCACCTGCCTAGTCTGTCCTGCAATGCAAGCTACCAACCTTAAAACCAGCTTCAAGTAACTTTTGCAAAGTGCATGCTCAGCCCCCAAATTAAAGCTACTCTGAGAAGCTCACCGTCTTACACACATCAGAGACAGTAACTGGACCAACTCACTGTCAGTGAACAAGAATGGTTTTTAAAATAAGTTTATCACCACTCAAGAAAGAGCTCGTCGTCCCTAGGCTAGGACTTTAAGTGTGCTGGCATCCCCAGACTACAGCTGCATCTGTGTTACACATAACCCTATTGTAAATAATGCAATTATTCTGGAAGAACACCAGTTAACAAAACAAAATGTAACTCAATACTAATAAACTGAAGGCAGTAATACTCCTTGTATTGCAAAGCTGTGGCTTCCAGAGCAAATAAAACAAAATAGTGGTTTCCAAATCAATTTAATACTCACTTCAATAGCATAATGCAGGGCCGAGGAGGCTGGATGTAACGAGAGGTTCTCTAGTGGCTTAATATAGGGTTTCTCCCATCCTGAAGCCAAGGACCATTCAATTGTCAGCATATTATCAGTGAACACAGTTCCAAACACCAAACCAGTGGGGTCTGGTTTTTCCTTGAACGTCGTAGCTGGGGTGATAATCAAGTCGGAAGCCTGAAGGAACACGGAGACAAAAATGAAGTGTATCAAAATAATGAAGTCAGACTGATTTAAAATTATTCTGCATCAGTGAACAAAGATAAGCCTTAATAATTTCTCTGTAGGGATATTTAATGACATGATGGTTAAAGGCAACTAACCTCTAAGTAGCTAGCAAAATATTCATAAAGTGCACACAAACATATACACAGTGCTGTTATACAAGAAATAGCATATTTTGAAATTCTGTTTAAGAATTAAGTTAAAGAAGCAGTACAGGGTACAAAACCAGAAAATTAGCATACGAAATCTCTTGGACACTTAGGTTAGCACCCCTGTACAAGTTCCAGAAACACCCAATTGCTGTACCTCAGAATATAAGCTGATCATCAAAAATTAATCACCACCACAACTAAGTAGATGTCACACTGATTTTCCTTTAATACATAAAACCAATGTGAGAGATCAGAGCCAGCAGTCAGCAAGTAACTTATGCCACAATAACTTGCTCATTCAAATGCTTATTATCCTAGAAAGATCCCATTAGCAAAGGAGGCTAAATGCTTCCCTGCACCAGGGAATGTAGAGACTCTCTTATAAGCCACGACTAGCTGCAGACATGTGCCACAGGGTTTTGTATTGGTTTTGGCTGGGATAGAATTAATTTTCTTCATGATACCTCCTGTGATGTGAATCATCCTAAAGAACAGCAGGGAAATAAGGAATGCATTTCTCTGGCACTTCACTCCCCTTTTATTCACAGGTAGGGGCTGAACAACCAGAGAGGGCTACAAAGCAGGCAGAGCCTTGATTGACCCTCTCTTTCTTTTCCTATGCTTCCTTCTGAGCATTTAAACTGTGCTGCTCAGAGGCAAGGGAGAGTTCAAAGAATCATATTCAAAGTTCCATTTTCCTTCCTAACAGAACTCAGAAAGCACTGTCCCTTACTGCAGACCCCCAGGTGAAATCCTGCTCCTCTGCATTGGGTGCATATGGAATAGACTGGAACAGAGGTAGTCCAGAATACTGACCAAATTATTTGCAAAATTATTATTTGATCTAAAAAGGTATTTCTGCAAGAGATCTCAGTGTCTTGGACTTCTCACCCCCTGCACACATTTTGCAAAGTGAGTCAAAATCAGTCCCAAGCTTTTGAAAAAGCGTACCCCATCTCTGTTAGGAAAATAACCTAATTTTCAAGATCTCTTTAATGAACAAAGACCTGTTTCTTATTAATTAGTTGTTTTGGTTTAGGTTTGGTTGTGTTTTATTTTTTTGCTTAATGGCTTAGATGTGAAATTAACTTAGAGCAGGAGCACATGAATAGCTAAAAGCTTGTTTCAACTATCTCCAATTATAAGGCTTGTCTAGATATTACAGTGCATTAGTCTGGTTGAATTAATACATTATCTGATGAAACAACAATTACTCTTCTTAACTCTTCCCTTTATTCTTCGGATAGTGAATGCTCCAAAGGGATAAGCACCACCTAATGATGTCCTGAAACTAATTTTACCTGGCAACCTCTAAGCACTCTTATCAAGCTTTAGGAAAGAAAGGTATCACAGAGGATGCGGATCAGAATAAAAACCACATTATCATATGAAGCCTCTTCTTAGAACTCCCATCAGTGTGCTGATTCCTGCTTTTATGACTCCCTTTGCTGCCTCCCCAGTAGTGGTAGCACAACTACTTGAAAAGCATCACTTCAAAACAGTTTGTTAAGTTTGCTGGGGTTAACAAATAGTTTTTATTGAAAGATGGGAAAGTTTTAGCCTCTTCTTAAAATCCACAAGCAGTGTAGAGAGAGCAGCAAGCTGAACAAGTGAAGAAACACACCCGCTGCATTTCAGTTTGAGTCCCTTGAAGGCAGAAAACCTCGACAGGTAGGAAACACTGATGCTTATCCAGAAAAGAAGCAGACAATTCCCAGACCACAAAGCTTCCTGGAACTACACAGTCTGACCAGGGATTCCATTTGCTCTCACCTCCCTCAGAATTTGGGCAAACCAGCTTTCCTTCAGACACTGTGCCAACACCTGAGTCAACAGTGCCAGGTACAGCACTTGACCCATAACAATTCCTTCAAACAACAATAGGAACAGCCTGGCTAAGCCCTTAGAGACAGGCTAAACTGCACAGACCAGTAGGGCAACAATCATTCAACAGGCAAAAAGGTAATTTTTCTCACTGTCTGGAGATCCACTTTTTTTGGCCATTCCTTTCTCCTTTCTTAGGACTCTATTCCTTTACCCATGATGTCTTTTTCTCTGTTGTGTTTTTTTTTTTTTTTTTTACCAAGCAGTGCAAATTAGCAGTGTGCAACAGCACCCAAATCTTTCAGAATCTAAATGCTTTTTATGTCAAGACGGCATCAAATGCTACAATTCATTTGTTTGGTTTTTTTCTTCCATGGAGGATAACACATTGGGAGGAGGTTTTGGAGGATCATCCCTGGAGTACTCCCTCCCAGTGGGGGCTCTGCCTCTTCTGGGTCCCTGAGAAGTAGGACACCCTACACAACATCTCACCTGGCTCACAAACCCTTTGGGTTTCACTGTTCAAGCAGCACCAGGAGGGAAATGAAACACTCAGAAGAACCCACAAAAGGCCAGGTGACAAATGCCAGGGTCTTATTAATTATCAAAGCCTCTTATGTTAATATCACTCTTTAAAAGATTATCACAGTGCTACCCTGCTATCACCTATGACCTTTACAAACAGCAATTTACTTTCTTCCTTTGCCAACATTCCCCAAGCCCCAAAAGCAGCATGTTAAGGATGCATTAGGGATTGACATTAGCACTCATATCTCCACTGTTTGTACTGCCAACATAAAGGGGAATTTTCAGCTAGGCTTGTGCTTTGTTTGCTTTGTTTATCCAACATGCTCTCAAGCACCTCCTGATGCTGTTGCCTAATAAAACCATTAAACTGGAAGGAAAACTGGTAAATGCTGAACAAAAAGGATATGGGAGATTTAAAAAAAGAAGTGGATGTGGCACATGATCTGAATGCAGCTATTTGGCACCTGTTCTCTAAAGTAAAATTACACAGTCCCAAGCCTGCAAAGTCTCCAAATCACAGCAGAAAGGGATGTAGAAGATGTCCCTCCAACATCCCAGCCCAGGACACTGGTAAGGAACAGGAAATATCAGATTGCCCTGCCTGTGGTAGGCAAAGGGAAACCTGTTGCATAATGTTGATTTTGGGAACAGTTGCATACAGTTGATTTTCAGGGCTTATCTGGCAACATTAAAACTACAAAGGGTCGCTGGGCCAAAGAGACCCCTTTTGAGAATGCCCTCAGCTGAAAAGTGCCTGTTAATTCCAATGCAGTTTCTTCCAGGGCAAAGCTTTACCCAGCCCCAGTGAAGAAGACTTATTGTGACCTCATGAAACTAAAATTCATCATTTGATCAAAACAGATCATCTCAGTTATGAGCTGGGTCAATTTAAAGGTGACATGCTGGTCCATGTCAATTCTAATCAAGGCTGTGACAAGCCATCCTGGTGCCTGGCCGAGATGTCACCTTAATGCTTGTTCCACCCAATCTTTGCAAAAGCTTTAAGTGGATTTGGAGCTGACAGCAACCCCTGGCCAGAGCTGTTACTCTCCTTGCTGCATTCCCACCTTTCTTACCCTAGACAGCCGTCTCAGGTAGGCGCAGATGGCAAGTGCAGATTTTGTCCTACGCTTCCTAGCAAGTCTTGTCAATGCCTTCCCAAATGATCCTTGGCTGCAGTTATTTGCATTGCACTGTGCACTGAAAATCCTAGACCATAAGCTGCACCAGGTCTAACTCATTTGACACTCCCAAACTTTTCTAAGCACTGTGCTAGGCCAGGCTTTTGTATCACTTAATTGAGTAAAAAAAGACCTGGCTGCCCCAGCTGTAAAATAACCCACAGGTCACCTAAAAACAGCAGCAAGTTTCAGCAGAGATCCTGAAAACATTAACATGCACCCAAGTGAGACCGACTGTAATCTCCTCTGATGAAATAAGTAACCTCCCTGACCTCCAGTCTAGGCGATTAATTCAAGATCACACGCAACTGCAATATTTTTTTATCTTATGTTGAATTTGTAAGCATATCCTAGGAAAGATCAGGGCCTTCTTATGCAATAACAAACACCGAAGCACAGGCAAAATCAAGTAACTTGTTTTGCCCTTGCACTTGTGAACAGCAATGGAACAAATCCTAAGAAAGAGACAGATTACAAAGAGCATAAGGAATTACTCTGATGGGGAAATGTAACAAAGCATAGCTGAGGAGAGCTGGAGAGAATGAGTTTGGGTTTTTACAGAATGGTTCTGATCAGGCTCCAGGGAGGAGAATTTCCTGCCCTTCAGTCCTTATGGCTGTGGCACCCTCACCTTTTCCAGCACTCAGCTTTCCAGCCACTCTTCCCCACACCTGGGGCACTGCCTGGGGTTGTTGAGAGTTGTGGCTCAGAGCCTGACAGGGCAGGGGTGGGAACCAAGCTTGTGCAGGTGTTCATGTCACTGGTATCAGGAATGCTCATGGGACATTGAATGGATCTTGGTTTTCAACATGCTCAGGGGGTGACAGGACCAAACCTCATGGGCTAAGACAGCTTAATATCTGGGTGATATGGTTAGGGGTTGCAGTGATAGCGTTGGATTGACAGTTGGATTTGATGATCTTCAAGTCTCTTCCAACCTTGATGATTCCATGAATAAAGGAAACAAAACAAAACTAAACCAGGGATGCAGAAGACCACAATGGCTCACTACCAGCCAACTGATGCCTGACCAGTGCAGGAGGAGCAGGAGCTTGCAGCTGTGTTGCTGAGCAGACACAAGGAGTGGACTATCCCCAGCAGGGCCAGCTGTCCTGGCTGTGTCCCCTTCCCAGCATCCTGCATCCCCCAGCCTGCTCACTGGTGCCAGGGTGAGGAGCAGAAAAGGCCTTGGCACTGTGCACTCACAGCCCAGCTGTGGCTCAAACACTGTTCTGGTCACAAATTCAAAACAGGGCACCACGCAAAGTTAACTTGATTGCTGGGTTGAGAGAAACGAAGGTTTTGCTCTAAGGCTATGGGAGGAATCCCCTTAGTTATGGTGAGCAAAAACTCACCCTCACTGCCCCCTGGGAGTTCATATGTTAGTGATTACTGGAACGTTCTTTGTTCCTCCTGTTGTTACTGGTTTGTATTTGCCACATTGATTTTAATATTCCTAACCCCAGTTTATGATTGGTACCCTGTCCTCAGACTCCACCCCTAACCCATCCTATATATATAAATATATATATATATATATCTCACTGATCCTACCCTGACCCTTGCCCTTTTAGTGCGCCCCATACCCTGTTCCCTGTCTCTACTGTTTGCTGCTTTCACTATTAAAACTATATTTTATTTTCAGGTCACTAAATCGTGCCCATCTCTTTATTTAACTGCCACGTGGACTTTCTCTGACTAGTCCTGAGGTGACACCCAGCCATACCATCCGGGCCAGGGGTGCCAGACTTGATCCCATCCCAAACCAATCCACATGCTCTGTGTGCTGGTGCCCTCAGGAGACACCAGGCACAAGCACAGCGCCAGCCTAGGGATGCCCTGGCAGGCCTGGCCACATTCTGTCCCAAAACCTGCCCTCAGCTTCATGGGAAGCTGGAACAGGGCAGACACAAGAGCACGGCCTGCCTGGACCTGCCTGATGCTGGGGCAGCTGGGGACCAGCACGGTCCCCTCCCTCCCCGGCAGCCCCCACCATGGGAGTCACCAAGCAGCCAGGCAGTTCGAGGAGATGCAGATCCGCTGCCATGCTGCAATGTGCCTCTGCCCAGGGAGGAGCAGTGAGTGGCAAAGCAGCAATCCAGTGCTCTGCATGGGGGCTCCATCTCCCCGCGGGGGCTTCTGGAGGAAGGACTAACAACTGCCAGGCCATCACTTGTTGTCCTTTGTCACTTTGTCCTCAAAAACAGCAACTCGTCTGCCGCCCCATCTGGGAACTGCTGCTGTGCCTCTTCTTGCAGACTCCACTGACAATTCAGAGCTTGTCAGCCCCAGCACCTCCAGCCAGCAACACCCAGGGCATCCCACGGTGCCCCAAGTCAGCAACCTTTCCTGTCACCCTGGGACAGAAAGGCAACAGTGTGCACAAAACTCACACCGAAAACGCCACAGGTCCCCCAGATGTGTGCCAACTCACACTGCCGAGGGCAGCACCCCTGCCCTGCCAGCGCCAGGGCTGTCCCGTAACTCAGCAGCCTCTCCCCAGCCCGAGCCCCACAGGATCCAGCCCTGCTCAGGACACCAACAGCACTCACAAACACCACGCAGCCCAACGTGGCTCTCCCACAGCTCCGCGGCAGTCAAGAGGACAAGCGCTGCCAGCCTGGGCCAATTCAGAACAATGGTGGCTGAGAAAGCCCCACGGGCAGCCAAAATGCACCACAGGACCAGGCACTGCCAGCACCCTGACCCACCACAAAGCCATTCTGTTCATCAGCTCTGGGAGATCCCACATTCATTTCCCAGCTTCTTTTACACCATCTTCTTTGGAAAAGACTGCCAGTTCCTGGGGCACAGACCATCACTTTCTGTACACAGCCAAGCCCTGTATGGCTCTGATCACAGTATTAAAGTCTGCAGTAGAAATAATACAAACACAGAATTCTATCAACTCCAAACAAGAGTAAGAGAGTAAAATACATTCTTAGAAATCTATTAGCAGCTTGTAAGTATAAAGCAACATTTATGTAAGCTATCCTATAATCCCATTACCATCAATAGTATTTTAAATTTACAACAGAGCCTGAGGCTTGAGAATGGAAAGTGTGCCAAGATGTAACAATAAGATTTGAGGAGGGGGAAAAGCCTTATTTTTACTACTACTACTATCACCAAAAAAAAAAAAAAAAAAAAAAATCAATCTTCTGCAATCCCAGGGTAAATATCAAAAATAACAGGTATCTTTCAACATAAAGCTTCCTTGAAATTTCATCTGAGAATATGTTAGCACATGTAATTGGACTGAGTCCTGGAATCATTGCATCAGGCTGGCTGTAGGTTGGGTAATAAACCACAAAACAAATGACAAAGCAAAAGACAGTCAAGGCTCTGAATCAGCTATGAGACAGTCATGGAAACAGCAGAAAATATGGCTGGAAGGACTGTGTCCAGTCCATCCTCTGCAAGGCCTCTAACCCAAACTATTCATAACAGATACTTCTCAAATATTTGTCTCACCAAAGAATGAAATTCTGCTACGCTCTGCAAGAAAAGGAGGGCAGCATGACCTAAAGGAGCCATGCTGGCTCCTTCAACCTTTCCCCTGATCTGACAGAGGCTCCAGCTCTGACGCAGGAATGTTTGATCTGCAGCAGTAGGTAGGGAAGCAAACCTGTTCTGACAAGAAAACAGGAAAGTGGTTGGAATTGACATAAATTTCTTGCCTAAAGGAATGAAAAGGGCACCCAGGACAGCAGCACAGCTGAAAATATATTCTAAAGCTCTCAAAATGCAACAGAAAGAAAATAAAGATGTTGGAAAGCTACAGCCAGGCTAGATGACAGAGAAAGCATAAAAGAAACTTCTTTTGCCCTAAAAACGTTTGCTAGTTCAACAGCACTAGCAAAATTTTAAAGAGTTTTTCCATGTTGCTGAAATGCTGCCTGCATAACTTGCCACTGATTTGATCCAGAGACCATTTAAGTTAATCAAGACCCTTTCTTCCAGCTTTGTGGGAATCTGGATTGTAAGGCAAGCAAAACTACTTGAATCTGTACAGTCTCATCCCTTTCTTCTGCTTCAGGAAAATTACATGGCTTTATAATTGTTAGGTTTGGGGCTTTTTTCCTCCATTATTCATTAGTCTCTTCTCCACTGATAAATCTCAAAAGACATGTTTTTAAGGTTAAGAAAGATGCTGGAATGGGGCTCCTACAGACCCTAAGGAAACCTTAAGAAACAAATCTACTTGATTTTAGAGGGGTCTACCTCCTCTACTCCAGCTACTTATATTTTCAGATCTACAAAAATAGTCATTTAGTATCTCTCCTATCAAAAATTCTCTAAAACATTTCAAGTATGATTCTCTCAATGTAATTCAAACCACAAAGACATTGATGAGACTATTAAATATTGCAATAAAACCAGACACACTTGCTGTATTTTGGTCCCAAGAATCACTTCTGTTTGGTAACAGCTGTTCCAATCACCTAAGTGGGGTGATCAGGAAGTGTGAGCAGGCTTAAATGCAGCCATTTGCACTGGTGTGAAAAACACACTGCTGTAAGCTCTCTATTACTTTGGGCAAGTCAACTCTAAAAACCCTCTTTGGTCATGCAACTACCCCTCTGCAATGTACACACACCTGGGATTCAGATTAGAAAGAAGCAGTTCCATTTAGGAAAACACAGACTGCAATTCCATAATAGCAGAAAAGTCCTCTCATATGTTTGTAAGCAAACATTAAAACAGAAAACAGAAAAAAACAGAAAAACCCAGAACAAACAGAACTAGGACCATTTTTCACCAATGACAGACATTAGCTAGTTACCTAATTCATGTGATTCAGTATTAACACAAACTGCTTCTTCTCAAAGATCTGACAGCTTGGTTAATTCCTGATGCTGTGCTGCTCCTTGCCTCCCAACCACTGTATTTCTGCGTAGTAGCATAAACACAATGTTCCATTTTTAGAAAGAGTTTGCCTGGGAGAAGGTTTGAGTCTAACACAAGCTGAGGGCTCACACTGGCCTGTGACACAAGACTGAAATAGAGAGGTCTCTGGCATTTCACCAATAACACATCTTTGCACAGAGATTCAACACACTACTGTCCCCTGGTTTGGAAAATATAATTTGTGTTTCACATGAAGCAATTGGAAAGAAAAAAAAAAAAAAAAAGATTTTTTTTGCATCTAACCTTCTCTGAAAGAAGTAGCCATGCTGAATGAAGAAATTAACTGCAAACCTAAATTTCAGACAAACATGTTGGAAGTATTTTGCCTAAGTAGCCTGGCCAGTCACAAACATGTTGTGTGGAATAGCCAAGAATAGAATCGTAATCTTCTATGTTGAAGTTCTGAGAAGCTTAAATCTTCTTACACTGATTTTAATAAGCTTGCAGACATGCAGAGAAGTGGATTCATGGAATGCAGGCATTCAAAACCTTTAGGAAATATAAAATGCTTTCATGGTACAGTCTCTATATTGTACAAAGGTTATGGGAACCATTTAAAACATTCAGTTAACCACATCTGATTCTTTCTCAGATTCCATCTCCCTTTCACACTGGCAGACAGAAGGTAAACTCAGATATTGCCATGAAATTCAGCGTCTGATCTGCCAATGAAATTGCCACAGTTTGCCATTTCATTCCACGCAGTACTTTCTTAGAAACAGGGACTAAATATGGGATTAACAGAAACCTCTTCCAACTCTCTTAGCTGTTAATTCATGGAAAGTTGGGCTATCCTTTCAAAAGCAAGCAGGAAGGCCAAGAGGATCCTATGGAAAAAAACCAATCCAACTTAATTCTTTTCCTAAACTGTAGCTTCTATTCAAGTGTGTTCAGCAAAGAAAACATTTACTATCAAAACTGGGGAAATGACATCACAATGACATTAAAATTTAAGAAATCTTGAAAATAGGTATGAACACTATGAATTGTTTAAGTTTTGGAGTCAGTTTATAAGTTTACTTTGATCGCTGACTGGTGCTAAGCCTTGCATTTTAAAAGCAATTCTTTACCTTGGGAAAAACAAATCCAGAAAATGATAAAATCTAAATGCAATCTCCAAAATTCCAGTACAATTTTTGTGCTTTTACAGACACATCCTATTGAAAAAAGTGATAAAGCATCACTTTCCTGTGCTATAAATCAACTCAGCCAAACTGCCCCTGGCTGTTTTTTTAGCAGTTTCCTTTTATCTTGGCTAAAAGCTCCTGTTACTTGCCGAAGACAATTAGCTTTATTTGCAAATCCTTCAGCTCCAGATAAGGGGACAATCAGTTCCTATAGTACAGCTTAGAAAACCCATTTGCTAAAAGCCTGCAACTATTTGAAGAACATTACCAACTTGAAGAGAAACACAGAACCACTTGCCATCAAGCTGAAACTGAAAGGAGCTGCCATGGACCACAAATTCTTTCCTAATAAGTGGAATGAGAGCAGCAGATATGTGTCAGTCTGGTGCACCTATTAACAGTAATACTCAGGAGGGTTTGTGCCATGCCCAAGTGGATGCAAACATCACAGAAACCACTCAGCACTCTTTATCCTGGAGCTGGTAAAGATGAGGGAATTGATTTGATTGTAAATCACCTGAAATAATTCTGCAGCCTATACATACCTGCTAGGATGCATAACCAGGTGATATGAAAGTACAGTGATTTAACAGTATTATTACTCACCAATCTTTCTAAATTCAACACATCACAAAAAACAAATAGTTTTGTTACCACTGACAATAGCATGAAGCAAACAGATTCTGCTGAAATAAAAATAAAATCAGAATAACCTTTTCTAAGGCAGTGCCCAGCCCACACATGCTAAATGTTGTTATGACAGTAACAGACCTGGCCTCTAGCTTGGCATTCCTGATCTAACAGTGGCCATAGCTATGTACTTCCACGGAGGTGATACAGAGATGAGCTACCAAATGGTAACTGACGGGGCTTTAGCTGAAGAGGTTCAGACTGGACACAGGAAAACAGGAATTCTTTAGGAGAGCAGCCCAGCACGGCATTCAGCAGAGCCACAGAGGGCTTGCTCCAGGGCTGATGAGAGCCCCAGTTCCAAAGCATTTGGATATCCTTACTATGTCCTGTTACACACATATCCACTGGGTTGTTTCTCTTTTACTGCTTCAAGACAGTTTCAATAAGAGCAGATTTTCTCTACACACATTCTGGGGAACTACTGCTCATCACAGCATCAAGATGTCATTAAATTTCTATAATAAGTCTTCCCCCATACAATTTAATTTAAAGGAAATGTTCTATCTCATCAAGCAAAATTTAAAATGGAGTCTAATATAGAATTTAAAATGGCAATGCAGGGTATTTTTTTAATATCCCCACCTAACACTCAAAACCCCTGAAGAATCAACAGCTGCAATATGATAAAAAGCCTGAGTGCACATATGCTTTGGCAGGTAAATGATTTACTGATGTCAGTAGAAAATGACAAATTGAGGACAAGCTGGGGAGGAAATAACATATTTGAAAATATATAAATCATGTAAATTGCTTTATATTTATTAGCCTTGTAGGTAATATGTAGGTAATTGCCATATTACCTACCTTGTAGGTAATATGGCAACTATAACTGCGTCTATTTCCTCATTCCAAAAATACTTGAGTGTTCCCTTGATCTATATGCTCTGAGCATGTCAGTAACTTTACCTACTGTTCCTGTAAAATGAAAATAGAGGAAAACTGCTCAATACTTCCTAAACTCTTCCAGAAGTGGAACTTTAACCCTGTCACACTAATGTGCTAATGTGATAAAGTCAATTAGTTTAGACTTTAAGATGATGTTTCAAAAATTAGACTATTCAGTATTTTATATACTTTGGTCTTTTCAATTGATGGGAAACAAGAAAGTTAGGTAAAAAATAATTTTCTTCTTTCATTAAAAAAAAAAATAAAACAGGACCAGAGCACTGTTTGCTGACAGTTTTGTCAGCAAACTTCTCACATACCATATAGTTTTCTAAAATAAAGTTTGAAACCATCTATTTTCTCAAAATGGATTGTTTTTTCTCCAAATTCCCAGAGTAAGGAATCCTATATCCCACTGTATTTACCACAAATCACAGGCCCACTTAGTATAAAAATGGTTATGGCTCTCAGTAATGTAAAATTTTCACTGGCAATCTCTCAATTTGAACCATGAATGGATATTTGAGCCTGCACTGGAAAAAGAATTTCAATTTCTTCTCGTGTAAAATACACTATAGCTTTGGAAAAATTGTCAGATATTTTGGTTGAGGCTTTTTTGTGGGGGGAGGGGGGTTTATATAGGTAGAGTGGAAATTACCTTTATGTTCAGATTTGTACAATTCTTAGCACAGTGTCACCTAATTCACAGCCTGGGCTTAAAAACGTTACAGCAATGCAAGAAACAGATAACAAGCCATACATCACTATGGAAAATTCAGTATATCCAGCACTTCACCTGGCTAGAGTTGAGATAGCCTGGAACTGGAAGCCATGCAGGCATATCAGCAGAACGCTGCACTGTGTCTAGCAAGCCCAAGATCCCCACAGGGATCACCAGCTGCAGCACAGCCCTGCACCAGCCTGCCCATGCAGCTGCCAGGTGCTCACATCCCACTGGCTCAGAGCCTGGAAAGTCGGGTCTGCCTGCAGAAAACTCCCTGGGAGCACCCACAGATATTCAGAGCAGCACCAGCATAGAAGCCCCAGTTAAACATTTCTTGTTCTTCACATGAGCAACTCAATCCAGGTCCACTTGTAAGCTACAGCTACTCCATTCTGCTTCTGTGTAGCAAACCAGCCAGTATTCCCTAGAAATTCCCTAGAAAGTCTGCACCACTCTGGCTGTTAAAAAGTAGAACAAAAGAACTGAACTTTGCACCATTACTATGCCAATTTTTCCAGAGCTTGAGATCACTGAAACTCAGAGGAGTAGGTCATACCTTTTTGAAGTGCTCCATTTATCATCTCAAAGGGAAAACAAAGACAAATTCCAAGACAAAAGGCTACATTAAATCATCTTTTGGGATATGAGAAAAATAAAAGGCATCACAGACGCCTTTAGTTTCTTAACATCAAGTGCTAGGAATTCCAAGTCAGAATTCACACATTAAAAGAAAGCAAATCAGAGTTACATATGGAAACAGACTGCTACATTCTCCAAACAATATTCATTCTGTCTTGTGACAGCACGATAAGCAGAATGAATGCATTAAAGGAACTACCAGATTTTTAGTCATAAAAATTAACTGCCTTAGACATAACTGTGTGCTGTTTCATGGTATTATTGGATGTAAGTATAAGAACAAAACCAGACCCGTGCATTCTTGATCCAACTTCCCAAAAAAACATTCAATGGCACAAAGGATGACTTTACTCTCCACTGCTGGTGTAATATCCCCCTCACAGAGATCCAGTGCTGGCTACAGACAAAAACTACAACGTAGGTGTGGTCACAAATCACCATCTGCTATTTAAATAAATATATTTATAAGTGCATCCAACAGTTGAGGGAGGGAAGAAGATTTCAGTCACATGGAAGGAGCTTGGTAGATAAATCCTGGAGATCTGGCACTTCCTACAATACAGGAAACTGCAGCATAATCACTATTTCCTTCAATGTTTCTTAGCTGTTCCAAGATCACTGCTCACAAGGCAACTCTAAATGTCATACATTAAATGCCTTGCAAGCCACAGACCTGCCAGGATGAGATTTTTAACTGCAGAATTGAGTCAAATTAAGGTAGCTCAGCGGCAGTCAGGATGAAGGAAATGCCAATTCTGACCTGTTGCTTTTAAAGAAGTCCATGAGAACAGAGAATAGCTAGCAGTTAGAGGGGCTCACTGCCTGCCAGAAATTGTAATAACATTCATGCCTTCCCTCCCAGTGTACAGGGACTTTCTGACTCCACCTTTCAAAGCCAGGCAGAAACTGCAGCAGAACTCAGAGCAGCTCACCCCACCTAAAAAGCACAGCACTGCATTCTAAACAGAAATGCCCTCAGAGAGTTAATCTGGCATTCAAATGTTGGGCAGGACCAACAGTAAATAATATGTTTTATGTAAGCTTTAACCAAAACCATACCCTGTTTTCTGCACTCCCACAATCTTGGATTGCTTAGGTCACTGACACAAAATTGCAGCTTTCCTCAGCACAGTCAGCCCCATGGGTCAACTTGATTCCTTTGAAATATTATTAGCTATAGTTTCTGAAACTGTAACCCCATAACTGTCTTCCACAAAAATGTTTGAGAAGCGCCCTAGAATGAATCCAGGCCTTTTAATTTTCATTTTTTGTTACTGGTTTTGTCTCCATTTATGAAGTCTTTCCTTCTTAATTTTACTGTGAAGTTACAGAGGCTGAAAAATAATTATTATAATGCATGATACTAGAACCAGGACCTATATTCTCACCTTAACTTTCATACACACACTTTCCACAGTACAATATTTTCTAGAAATCTCTAGATTTCTAGAAAATCTCAGCTCACCCTCAGAAACAGAGCCATAAGGCAGGAATCAAGTCTTACAAATTAGACTTCAGCCTGAGCCAGCTGCTTTCTCCTAGCATTATTCCCTTCATGACCATCTGTCCCACCTGCTAATGTATTTTCCCCTTCACCCAGCCTCTCCACTACAATGATTTGCCATTCTGGCTGACACACAAATATCAATGGAAAGGAACCTGGACTAAATCCAGGTTTGTGCCACTCGGTATTTGGAGTTTTGGTAAGGCACCTGCTTGACTGCTGGTACAATTAAATCTGCCTTAAGCCTGTTTCAGTTTATGCCAAGTTCACCTGTGACCCAAACACAAGAGTTTGTTGTCACTCTGCCTTCCTTCTGGACTGCCTCAATGAGTGAAAGACACAGTTCAGTTTGGTTACACAAGGGTCTCCTCTTGTACAGCAATTCTTGTTTGCAAATACCCCAGCACACTCTGCTGAATGAATCTACTGAGATCACCCAACTGCTTGTTGAAGGTGAATCCACAAACAACTCTTGCACTCCAGACTTGTGATTTCTTGTGGTTTCAAAACTGGCTGCATGCCTGGTTTTGTCAGCATTTTTCAAATCAGATCTTCTGGCAGAAAAGTCATCCTGAATTTTCCTCCTTGGGCAGAACTACCAGAAGAAAAGAGGAAGAGAAGAACTGGGAATGGCTGAGAATGAGGAAATAGAAATTAAATGGCATGTTGCTACACGGTGAAATTCTGTAGTCATGGACTCTCAAGAATCCTTGCTGTTTTCAATGAGACCAACATCAGAATAAACCTTTTCAAAGAGTCCAATATATTTACTGCAGCATTCATTTATGGTATCTGTTTAAAGCCTGACAACTGAAGGGGAAATAATTACTTAAGCATAGTTCAGAAGACTGCACAGCTGTGGCACTGCCCAAAAAAGTCAGGAAGAACACAACACTTACAAAGCATATCATTCTAATTGCATCTCATGTACTGCTGACAACAGTCAGAAATAACAGGAACGGAACTGCTGAAAAAACATGAGTTTTTCTGAGTACTACTTTCATATTTCTGCAAAATACAGATAAGGCTTATTTAAAGACTGTAAATCAGAGAATGAGAGAGAAAAAGAATTACAGATGTGCGACATAAAGAATAAAGGCAAAAGATGTATAAAAGGCAGGAAAAAAAGGAAATTAGGACAGATGTAGAATTCAAAGGAGCACATGCTGACAGGCTCTGCACTTTCCACAGAAAACTGGAAGCTGACATCTGTATCCATACAGTTTTTAAATGAGCTCTTAGTTACCAGCACTGCATTCAGGAAAGAGGCAGAGGAAAGAGTGGTATCATAACTGAGCTCACTTCTAAGCACAGGATTAAAATAAAAAGAGAGGGATGCAATTTCATGTCAGCTCCTGGCAGCTGCTCAGCATTCCTGACTACCACAGCCCTGTTCGCTGTGGAGTGCTGATAATGTTCCAGAGCTGCAGTGCTTTGAAGCCCTTCTGTTATCCTCAGCTCTGCAACTCTGGGACCCAGTGGAAAAAAAAAAACCCTTTTTCTGAAGGCCATTCACACATACCTTGAAAGATTCAGTCATTTGCTTTCCTGTTTCTCCCGAACATCCTCCTCCAGTGCACTCATTCTGGCAGCCCTAGAAAAAAACAAACCAGAGCAAATCAAATTCAGTGCACATTGCAGGAAAGCTGATACACATTCACTTCATTCATTTCAGGGACAGATTGTATTGAATCATCAGACCTTGCCATCAGCAAATATATTGGCAAGAACTTTGTGGTGAGTTCTTAGCACAACTTTCCATCTTCTGGGCTCTCAGTTTTACCTCAGTTGCTTTATTTTGTGCAGCTGCATTTCAGGGCTTCATATATGTAATATATATATACACACATAATATCCTAGATTAGATTATCACTCTGTAGTGTAGAAGCTTATGGACAACATCATAAGTTTTTCATTCAGAGCTGAATAAATAAATTGGGTTTTTACTCAATTCCATGAGAGCCAAGTTTCTCTACTTAAGTATCTTCCTAACAAGTTTGCTTTTGCCTTTTTTAAGAGAAGGCTCAGTAGGCAGAATGGAAGAAAAAAGAAAGAAATGGTTTTGTTAAATCCTTCATTAAACAAAAACAGTAATAAGAGTAATAAGGAATGCTCACCTATGTGAATGAATAATGAGAATATTTTGCATTATCTGCAATGTTGAACTTCAGGCTTCTGCAAAGGAACTGGGAGGGCAAAGAAAAAAAAAAAAAAAAAAAAAAAAAAAAAAAAAAAAAAAAAGACTGCTAGCTCCAGGTATCCTTCTGTTCAACAGCAGAGGGATAACAGGGGGGAGCCATCTACCTAAAAACAAGATTCCCAGTTCCCACAGCATCACAATCACATTAGCATCTCTGCAGACGCTCCTGCAGTACCTGTGCCTTCCCTGCCACTTACACCCAACAGCACAGAACAAAGGAACAAAGACAGCCCTAACAGGGCTCCTTGTTTCTCAGCAGCCCTTAAGAAGGAGCTGAAAAGGTGAAGAGGGTGCAGAGGCTTGGGAGAGGGAAGAAGGCACCAGCAGCAGGAGCTTGGGGCGATGGGCCATGAAAGAGGATGGCTGGGGTGATGGCATTAGGGAGCGCAGCTGGAAGGATGGAGAGGACTTGGTGGCTGTCTTTCAGCCTTGCTGCATCTCAGGTGGGAGCTCCCAGTCCAGACGGGCAAGCCCCAGATCAAAGGTACAATCCCCTGATGAAAAGGTGCAGAGAAAACCTTTCGTGGTCAACCTATGAGATCCCAGGGAGCAGCCCTGACTCCACAGGGAGGGCTGGTGCAGGGGGATAGCAGTGTCAGGGACACAGCAGGCACCTGTCCTGCAGCAGCCACCAAAATGTGGGGCCAAGGCTGGGGCCACACGGATCACAGGCTTACACATAAGGCAAATAACATGATTTTTCCCCCTTTTTACAGATCTTGGGAATATAGTAAACATACAAAAAAAACAAAAAAAAACAACAAAAAAAAAAAAAAAACAGTATTTTCAGTGGGCCTTCCACAGTTCACAGCCTTGCTACCAACAAAAAATAAAAGGCAAACTCTGAGCCACAGCAGATCTCACTTCCTCCTCCCTTCCCCCCAGGGAGCCCCCCACATCCCTCCTGCTGCCTCTTCTCAGTTCTAACCCTTCTGTTCCTCTTTTTTTGTGGCTCTCAACAGCAAGGCAGGCAATTGTGGCTACAGGACCCTCCCTATGCACTAAAAGAGAATGTGCCAAGAGAGATCATAAATCTCTTTATAATATCCTTCATTAAAAATATGTTTTATTTGCCTTAAAGCTTTATTTGCCAGAAAGACAAGACTTTGGCAGAATGTGCACTGGCATGCAGTGGCAGACCCAAGCAGGACTGAAGTGTTACCCAAAGCCAAGGACTCTGTATGATAACAGCTCCTTGCTTTACCTGTAATTTTTCAAACACTTCCAAACCCACTGGTAAAATCCTAGAAAGCCTTCATGACACCATCAGTTGACAGCAGTGAAGCATTCCACAGATGAATGGAGGCAGCTGATTTTTCTCTGCACTGCAATGAATTAGGATGGAGAGCATGCTGGTTACCAGCTAACAGGACGGGAATTGCCAGCTCTGGAAGAAAAACATCTCAGAGACATCCAGCTCCACTGCTGGCTTTTGTCTAATATCCACTATGCCAAGCTGGATTTGCTAACAATAATTACTAGTGACAGCAAATACTGACAAGTACTCAACCATTATGCTTCAGTTTCTTCCTGTAGCTGCTTCATGAAGTTGCCCTAAAGCAAGAGCAGGCATCAACACAAAGGACTGAAGCTGGATACAGCTTAATATTCTCTTTCATGATCTTTTTTAAAGATACCAAGATTGCAGGTGAATTTGAAGTACAGACCACCTACAGGAACAGCCCCTGGGGGCTCCATCATGTTGCCCTTCATTTCAAGATTACCACTGAACTCAGTGAAGTCAACAGCCCCATTTCTGGGCACATGCCATGGGGCCAGTCCTGTTCTCCATGAAGTCATTATTTTTTACAGATTTAACTCATCTTTAAAGCAAGAAACTAACTGCCTTTGTTAACCACACCGAGATTAAACTGAGTTAATCCCTCAGCACTAGAAAGAAATACCACAATTACTTTCTAATTAATGGAGTCATATTTTAATGGATCCATGGTCTACAAATCTGAAACATGTTGCTAAGTGCAATATGGAAAATTGCTCCCTGGTTTAGTGCCAATGCTGCCAAGGGAGATATTCCAAGCATAAATTTGCCCTTTGTGTTTAATAGTGTGGTAGATTTAAAACTGCCCCCATTAAAACATTGACATTATCCTAAAGATACACTTGAGCCACTGGGTCAACAGCTTCTCAAAAGTCACTCAAGACTGTCTCGGGTAGCTGTACAATTACACAAGCATGACATTATTTCCTATATGGTGCTGTAGAGATACCAGTTTTTTATCTATGGTACTTATAACTGCTTTTTCTAAATAAGAAACAGAAGAGTATTTCAAAGTTTTCCTTCTAAAATACTGAAAACACACACTGATTTTAGCATTATGTAAAGCCTGTATGAGAATGAGGTGTAAAATCTTACAGTAGATTAAACTTGGTTAAAAATGGGGTTTATATGTAATTTTATCAATGTGAGCTACTATTGGAATAAAGACCTGCTGAGCAGCCGTTCTTTTATTACTTTTACTGAAGATCTCAGTGCTCTAATGACCATTACAAATCCTTTAGCACTGACAGAAGTAACCTCAACACACTCAGCTGGATAACAGTGCTCCCTCCCATCAGCACGTGGTTCTTACACAAGGCAGAGGTAAAGCCTCAGGTGGGTATTTGTGCATGTAACACTGGCACTTTTGGCAAATCTTAGGCTTAACAGTTGTCATCTGCACTTCTGCTAGAGCTTTCCCAAACCTGGACATCCAACTCCTGCACTTGGTCCTCAGGTTGCCTTAGACATACATATCTCCTACATCTCCTAGCATCATGATGCTGCAGTCCATGCTCTCCCTGCTGGCTTTGGCACACCTCCTCTGCTTCTCCTATGCAGCCAGATCACTCAGCCTTCTGCTACAAAAACAAGCCCATCTCCTCCCTAAACTCCCCAGGCTTCCTAGACTGCATGAGTGTGCCTTAGCTGTTCCTGTGCCTTCACAAGTGGGGGCTTTTGAGACACTCAACAGAAGCATCAGCATCTTTCTCCGGTTTGGGACTGTCTGTTCTATAAACTGCAATTCCACCAGCTGCTTTGTCAAACTGCTGTGCCTGGGGTTTAGCTATTCCATCTCCCTGGCTCATCTTCAGTTATGAAACAGGAACTGAAGAGTACTAGAAGCTTCATCACTGTGAACTTAAGCTGTAAACTGCATTTCTTTAATCTATAGTGTACAAGATAATTTATTTTAAAAAAAAGTCACCAGTTCTCCAACAAACTTTCCAGTAACCTCTATATGCCATGTACTTTGTCATTCTTTCTCAAAGAAAACTAATTCTTTATTCAGTTCTCTGTTCCCTTAATTTTCCCTGTTATTTGAGAACTCTTCTGACCACCAGGAAATAGAAAACTTTCCCTAGCAGAAGGCAAGAGTAAGGAAACAAACTGAAAATGTTGTCTACAGAGCTCACACTTTCAGCTAGGAAATCACACTGGATGCTTTTCAAAACAACTCAAGTTCTGCAGCTTCACAAAACCCTTAGTTATCTTTTTTGGTTTCACCAGTCACCTGTGTGATGTCCCCCACAGACAGCTTCAATGTCTCCACTCTGAGGGAGATTTTCACCAGCAGCACCAGTGCCCTGGTGGAGTACTGCCAGTGACAGGGAACACCTGGAAACCTAATTTCATGCCCATGAAAGAATTGCAGACAGTGCATTTTTGGGCAAGCATTGGCTATTCATGGAGATCAAGAACCTAAAGAAACCAAATAAACCACAGATACACAGCAATGACTGCACAGAGCGTCTCCTACCAAAGCAAACCCATCTCCTGCTATAAACACCATCCTATCTTGTAGCAGTCATCAGGCCCCAGGAAAGATGGATCAGAAATTTCCTATCAGTCAGAAGTTGTATGAAAGACAATTTTCAACGAAGAAAGTCCTTTCTGAGACATTTCTTCAAGCTAAAACAGTGTCTTACTGCTTTTTCCCCATGCCTGCTTCTGGCTAAAAAGTGCCTAAGAAATATTTCATGCTCTAATTTGCACTGGAAGGATAATGAAACTAGGGCACTTGCCAGATTGCAGGAATACAGCAGATCAATAATTCCAATATGTGACTCACACTCTGGCACAGGCAAGCCAAACAAGGTGTGTGATGACAGGTACCAGAGCTGCCCTCCTGTTCCAGGTATCCAGTGTGCACAAATGCCATATATCCTGTGTATTGCTACAGTCAGGCAAGAACACTGCCATGACTTCAAAAGGCTTTTATCTGTCCCTAGGAAACGTTAAGACAATTTGGCAGCCACATCACATAAAAGATGAAAAAAATCCCACTAATAATGTTCACAGCTTAACAAAAAAAAAAAAAAAAAAAAAAACAAAAAAACCACCCACACTAAAATTAAAAAAAAAAAAAAACCCACACTGTCAGACAGAGAAAAGCTGCTGAAGGGCAAAGTGATATAATATAATTTTTTTTTTTATTCAATGACAGTCATGAAAGATTTCCATAGTTTAAGAAGCTCAATTATGGAAGCCAGAAGCCAGGCATGTTTACCTCAGGTCTCATGGGAGTAGGTGAATGACATGAAAGCATTTAAATCCTGTCTCTATACTGCGGGGATGTGACCATGAACTTCCACAACACATGTCTGTGGCACCATGCAAATGTCACCAGGTCCATTTGTTGGGCAGGGCCATTTACACAATTTACAGTGCCAATTTCTGCACTTCCAATACATTTTTTAAACTGCTCCTCCTTACAGAGACCTTCCCTGACGCCTTGTCAGCTTGGCATTATCACCTTAACGTAGCAGTTTGTTCAACCTTGGGCTGGCACTAATGTTAGTTAAATAGAGGCTGGGCAATGACAGCATACAACAAAGAAAAACACAAGGCAACTAGTGTAGCAGAAAAAGAGGGCTTCCACACTATTTAATAATAAATTTGCCTCACAGTGAGGGCATTGGGGCTTAGAAAATACAAGAGGTTTTATGTCCAAGAAAGCTGCATGGTATGAAATAAGGTTGAATTGAAACAGATTTTAATTAAATTAATCCAAAAAACTGTGCAGGCACTTATCCCCTGACTTGAGCAGTTCATCAGCTTTAATTTATAGCAGTTTAATTGGTTTGACTAAAACTGAAATATGTTCTTCTTAAAACAAGCATCACTGTTTTAAACCGCTTAAATAAAAGACAATTCAGATTATATGAGCACAACTTGCTGGTTAGAAAAACCTTAGAACAGAGACCATCAAGAAGCGGAAATATTCAGCTAGTCCACCCAAGACTCAGTTTAATAGCATTTATAGCTGAATCACATCGGTAAAAGCAGACAAACTTGGTTCCACGAGAACAAATAAATGCAGAACAATGTTTGCAAAGTAAAGCCATTACAAGCAGCACTCTGGTGAAAAACCTCTTATAGAACTAATGCCAATTTTTTGACTCAGTGTTTAAATTAGTATTTGAGTAAGTTCAGTAGTGCCTGAACTGATGCAGAAGAAGGCTTGTCTCAGTTCACTTGAAAGACAGCAAGGCTAGGCAAGGTGAAGGAGATCTACTCCTGAAGTCCAAAAAAAAAACATGGGCTTGACAAGCTGAATTATCAAGAACTCCAAAGGAACAAAGAGACTGGGAGAAGCAGAAAACAAATGAATTTGCTGAAACTAACCGTAAGAAGAACCTGACCAGGGATCTATTCAGCTTCAGGCTGAATCTATTTTGTCACATATTTCAGAAAAATATACAGCATGAGCTGTGAATTACAACCATACACCATGGAGTCTGAAGTGTGACCCTTCCCAACTGAAAAATACTGAAAGCCTCCCAGCAGCCCCATCCAACACAGGACATAAAGCAGCTGTAATCTCTGCGTGGTGCAGAGGCTATTCAATAGTCAGTTTGCTCTTAATACATCTCCTGCACATCCATACAATTTTCCTTCCTATTTTCTTAGCAGAAATAGGCAAGTACTCTAAAGAAATCCTGTTCACAAATGACCTCCAGGTGCTGTGTGCTTTAACCTTGATCTCTAAACGCACTGCTCACACTGTTCTTGATTGTTTTCCATCCCTTCCTATGACCCTTCGATTGCTCTGTCACTCCCCAGTGCCATTTCCTCTGTCTTCACAGTTTACTGCTCTTCTGGTTTGGGAAAACAGCCTGGTACAATGAGGGGAAGAGGCAGATGACCTAATGGAGCTCTTCCATCTCTAACTCCTGTGAACAGTGCCTCTAAGTGAATCTTTTGTTGGTTTGTTTGTCCCGTCTAGCATTAATTAGGTTTTTAACAAATGCATTGTTTGCTAGAATGTCATGAAGGAAAACATGTTAGAGCAACCAGCTGGATCTAGTTGACTGAAAAATTCACCTGCCTGTTTTCTAACTAGACAGTGTCTCACAGCTCTATGATACAGTGACTGCTCAAAGAAAATAAATTTAATTCTGAAAGACACCACCGTTTTAATGCATTTAGGCCCAGTTCTTTGATATGAGATCTTTTGCATCAAGCTGGCAACAAGAAAGGGCATAAATGCTATGACTTGCTTTCCGCAACACAGCAGAAGGGCTTTGCTCTTTATCACAAGCTTGTGCTCATTATGTTTTCTCTAACATTTCCCTTTCCTCATGTATTCTAAAAGCCAGGTACTAAATCAACATTTTAAGATTTTATAGTAAAATTAGGCAGGATGCATTTTTAACTACACTGTTATACCAGAAGAGATGAGCCTAAGCACAATAAAAACTAATTTGTTTATTTTCCTTGAAGATTCAGTTACACTGACTATATTTTTTATTCTGAGACAGCTGTACAGATAAAGGACAGATCTGATTTAAAGATGCGTAAAATGTAACTTACAATTTATTTGTGAAATTGCCTGATAGTGGAAACTCCACATAGATTCTGCAGCTGATGACAAAAGCAATTGGCTTTATGCAATTACCAAATGAAAATATAAATTACATGAAGGCATAGAGAGCAGAAACAAATCAAATCATTGTCTGAGTTACTGAGGGCTTAGAACTGGAAGCAAACAATTTAGTGTAGAAGACCAAAGCTTCTTCAGTTTGCAAATAAATCACTATAAACTCCTGGGGAGGAAGAAAATCCCAACCAAACCACAGCAGAGACAGTGATGGATTCCAAAATGAGAACTGACATGCCCAAAGAAGAAAGCTAGCTGACAAAATCCTGGTTTTAAGGACACAGTCCTGCTTGCAAGCTCCCCCATAACTCCAGCAGCACCAGGAGAAGCACGAGGCCAGCCCTGAATCACTGGCCTGTATAAGGGGTCATTTGTGGCTATTCTCAGAGTGCTGAAACCGTCCCATTTAAGTCCATTTTGCACTGGAATAAAGGTTTACATAAGACACTGAGGAAAGATGAATGACACACCAAAAACAAAGGCTCTGTGGAGGAAAAGAACAGAAGAGCTTTTGGAGGAAGGAGGAGTTACTTTTTCACCATGAGTGCTGTGTAAGTGCCACTAGAGATCACAGAACTGTGATTTACACAGCTGGCTCAATGCAAGTGCACATATGTGGCTGCTGGTGTGTAAAGGGCTGACACCACATCTAGCCCTGGTGACCCTGCATGGCCTATTTAATCACAACCCATTATCGAATGCCATGCTGAGAAGCACAAGAAGCACGACTTTGTGCAGTGTGCTGGCTGCTGGGGCTGTCATTCCCTGTCCCTGCTTCCCAAGAGGCTGCTGTGTCCCTGAAGTGTCCAACAGATGAGGCTGATAAGGCATGGCAGCAGCTATCTGACCTGGGGATCTGAATGGGCTCAAACCTGCAGGTACACTCTGCTGCACCAGTCAGAGAGGGCTCCTAGAAACGTGTTTCACTGCTGTTGTTCCACTCCAGTGTCTGAGCAAAGCCCGTTTCTCTGCTTGCAGGCAGAACCGTGCACACCCAGATGCAGGCTCTGCCTGGACGATGCAGGACCCTGACTCAAGTTTCAAGGCTCACAGTGATCTAGTAGGTCTTGTTATGAAATGCATTAAAGTTATCCTGTGTCACTTTGAAAAGGTCATTGTCCTGGTTTAGGGCAATTTTGGGAGAAATTAGGTTTTTGAAAAATACATTGTTTGCTAGAATGTCATGAAGGAAAACATGTTAGAGCAACCAGCTGGATCTAGTTGACCGAAAAATTTACCTGCCTGTTTTCTAACTAGACAGTGTCTCACAGCTCTATGATACAGTGACTGCTCAAAGAAAATAAATTTAATTCTGAAAGACACCACCGTTTTAATGCATTTAGGCCCAGTTCTTTGATATGAGATCTTTTGCATCAAGCTGGCAACAAGAAAGGGCATAAATGCTATGACTTGCTTTCCGCAACACAGCAGAAGGGCTTTGCTCTTTATCACAGGCTTGTGCTCATTATGTTTTCTCTAACATTTCCCTTTCCTCATGTATTCTAAAAGCCAGGTACTAAATCAACATTTTAAGATTTTATAGTAAAATTAGGCAGGATGCATTTTTAACTGCACTGTTATACAAGAAGGACAGCAAGCTTTCCAGAAATATTGCAAATACTGTGTTATCTTGGATTCTGGAACTGCTTGTTCCAGATAAAGAACGAAGACCTTCATTATTTATAGGCTTTCAAGGACTCTTCTCACTGTAAGGCATGGAAGCCTGGCTCTACAGTCACAACACCCAGGCAAAAGAAGGCAGAAATATCCATCTCTTCTACAAATAGGAAAATGAGGCACAGATTGTCCCACTGGCACACTTCACCCTGCTCGGCAGCTGCTTCAGGGAATTCATTGGGGTGCCAGAATAGGGTCTGCACAGCTCCCCAGGAACTGAAACATCAAATGCATTACAGCTCTTCTCAAGGAAGAACAGGTGTAAATGATTGATTCACAACAGGTTTGGCTATTCACAGCTATAACCTATTCCAGTTTCTTGCCTAACAGCACTCAGCTGGTGGCTGCAGAACACCTGCCCATACCAGCTCCAGTGGGTTTTAAGCCTGCCATAATTGGTTTGAAGCAATGGGAGACCTCTCCAAAGCCTGCCTTATAGCCCTGTGATGTGTGTTTTGCTGTGTGCTCAAACACTGCCCTGATTTGTTTCAAGTGGACACAGTTCAACAAAGCAGAAAGGAAACTGACACTTTCCTCTTGATGTGAAGGGCACTAGGAACAGAGCTAAGCCAAAGGGAAAATCCTTGGGACCTGTTTGAGGACAGCATCTACAATAACGTTCTTTCTCTAATCTACAATAACGTTCTTTCTCTAATAACAACAGAGAGGGAGCATTTTGCATGATAGATGTTCAGCTCAAAATATTCTAGGAATTTAATTGCTTTACACTCTTTGAGTTGCAGAGGCTGTCACAGAAAATGCATTACCCACCACACCAAGCAAATGTAAATAATCCCATGGAAGCTTACTAACAAGCCAGGGAAAGCTGGGCACAGCTACAGCATCACTGCAGTGTCACACACTGCTCTCTTCAATATGGTACAACAACAAGATAACACCCAGAAGAAGCTGCTTTTCTTCCTATCGTCTGCTCAAAAGAGGTAAAATATTTCAAACTGGTGACAGAACCAGATATCCCACCTACTTAATATATATCCAACTGTGTAACAACTCTAGGACAGGGAAAAATAATGGATTATAAGGCTCCAAAATTCTGGAGCTGGATTAACCTTATCCTATGCGTCCTTTCTGAACAACGTGAGCAAGTCCTTCATCTGAAATGCCCTATCATTTGTTGACAGTGCCAGAGCAAACTGGAGGCTGCCCAGGGAATTTGAGAGCAAAATATCACTCAGCACATGAAAAGTGGCCTTGGAAGAAAAGTGTGGTCATAGATGAGGTATTTGTAGAGGTGTCAGCATTAAGCACACACGAAGAGAGGACTTTTGCCCAAATCATAACATGGTTAAAGCTGTAACAAACATAAATCGGGAGTGATGCAGTCTCTATTAGAAAAATGACAGATTTGAAATGGTAAGAAATGGCACTGGAAACAAAGATAATAAACTGGCCTATGACAAGTACTGTAGGCTTGTCCTCCTACAATTCAACACCTGTGTCAATGATCAAACAGCCCTGCACAGCTCCACAAATCTGAACTGACAAATGACTCATTTATAACGTAAGCAAAGGGTCTGTGAGGCTTCAGTGCATGTGAACATCAATGTTTTTCACATTTCAGAATGTATGAAGCTAATCTTGAGCCCCTTAAAAGTTTAGAATTGTATCTGATTTGTCCACTGATGAAATCCAGCTCACCTGGAAATGGCAGGAGAGAACATTCATTTTCTATGTATGCTCTAAGAAATATTTTGCCCAATTAACATGATGAAAACATTGCTGGCTACAGCACAACCCCTTAATAGAAAATCCAAAAGAAAACAATTGTAAATGCTAATTTGCAGCTTAGTGAACAATCAGAAAGCAGTGCTGTTACTGAACTTCTATCTTCAGATGTCAAGAAGAGAATCAAAGTGTGAATGCCAAAAATGGTCTCTGAAAAACTGTTGAAAGATAAAGGATAATATTAAAAACACTGACGACATGCTCAAGATGGGTAATGCCTCAAATACATGAGCATGTGAATAGAATTATGGGGTTTTTTGCATGCATGTACACATGCAGCTGTACAGCTGTGGCAAAACTGTGCCTGTGTAGCCACTACACGTAGTAGCAGCCTGTGTTAAGACTATTACTTCGTGCTTATTCATTTTTTCTAGCTTTTACCCTCTATATTTCAGGCAATACTTCCTAGCAATTAGGAAGACGTTTGTCAAATTTTAAGCAGGCATTGCCACGGGACAGAATTCAGGGCTTTGATGTTGATAATTTGATAATAAATCTTCATGTTCTGTTCTCAAAAAATAATTATGGTACTCCGAACTATAAATTTATAAAGACGGTTTATAACAAACAAACTATTAACTATGGAGCATATTAAAAAAATACTTACACTTTTCTTCATCCAGGATCAAAAACTTGGATCAAAAACCCTCTCTACCAGTTTCTTCAAACTTTAGAATCAGAGAAGTGAAACCTGTATCGTGCATCTGGTAAGAAATTTACATAGCAACTGACCTGCCAGCTATGTTGACAATAACTTCATAGTAAATGTTAACACTTGAAGTTTCTTTTCCATACTCATTTGATCAAGAAGTTCCTTTATTATAATGGAGGTTGAGAAACTGTACATCAAAAGAAATTGCATTGTTACTGCTGATTTTAGGTGGACTACCTATAATTTTTAATCAATTGCATGATGATAAGCAATTGTATCATTTTATAAGAGTAGAATATACAATTTCGTGTGGTAACCTTATAGACTGTATTTCAGATGCAGCAATTTCAAGGTCACATTCTGGAAAAATCAAAAATATATCCTTTTATTCAGTGCTTTATAGTTTCCCAGCTTAACTTCTTCTGTTAAGCACATGGACTTCCTCAAGGTAGAAAGAAAATAACACTACTATACTGACACATTAAGAATATTCCTTCTGCAAAGAAATCTGCCTACAGTGGTGACTTTAAATACCACCTTTACACAGACTTCTCTGTGCTGCTAAAAGCCAAGCATTCAGGGCTCTGGACAAATATGTGCTGGTCCACACCATTGAGTATGTCAAAAACTAAGACTGGATTAAAAAAAAATTTAGTTTCTAAGCTTTTTCTCAGGACCACAGGAAAACCCAGGGTGGAAGGAACCTCAGGATGTCTTTAATTCAATCTCCTGCTCAAAGCAGAGTAGGCTGTGAGCTCAGACCAGGTTTTTAAGGCTTGATCCTGCTGGGTCTTGAGAGGTCCCAAGGATGGAAACTGCACAGTCTCTCTTGGTAACCCACTTCCCAGCTGTGCTTGTGGAGACAATTTTGTCCTTATAACCCATGTGAACTTTTTTTGTTTCAGTTAATGCCGTCGTCTCTTGTCCTCCTGCCATGCAGCACTGCTGAGCCTGGCCCCATCTCCATCATCTTCCTCTAGATTGTGGAAGGCTGCTACTACACCACTCCAGAGCCTTCTCCAGACTGAGCATGCTCTTTTCTTTCAAACTCTCCATCTGAAAGGTTTAAAAACCTTCATTCTCAGTAAGAATAATGCAAATTCATACATTTATTACAGAGGTGATAACTCTTAACACAACAGTCTAAATGAAATTAAACAAGTGGACGTGAATCCTAGTGGAAATTATTCCAATCAGAACCTCATGGAATTAAACCCTATTTTTATACCAGGAAAAGCAATTTTCTGTGCTTACTAGAAATGTTTTTACCAATATGATTTGTGATATGCTCTAATAGGCACACTGAATTAGCAGTAGCTGTGTACCTGCTGAGAAGTTATATGCTGCCCTTCATTAATTCTTCAGGTATATTCTAAAATAAAACTCAAAACACACTGCAGACTTCAAGGGAAGAAGTAAATGAGTAACTCTGTTGGAATGGTATTATGACATTAGTTTGCAAAACTAGTAATAAACTATGGGCCAAGATGCACAAAAAAAAAACCCAGACGGGTAAAACTTATTGATCATTTTTAAAGATAGTTTCAACTATTCTCATGTTAAGTTTTGGGTCCTCTGATGTACACACCAAAGGTTGCTTTCCATAAGCATAACACTGGATTTTCCTTTGCAACAGCATATGGTAATACTTACTAAATTGCCCTTCTGCAACAGGTGCTCTATTTTATGATGTAATTTTACCTGGACCTTTAATGTGTAAAGACATAAAATAATGAGGTTGTTTCCAAGGTAAATGAGGCCACCCATTGACTTCATCCTGTGTTAGAATAGGAGGCATCAAGGTGCAAACACAGAAGTGACTACAAACTTGACATATTAGAGTCACATACTACTTGGATTTATGCTCAACTACCACCTAAAGCCAGGCTTTTAAGATGAAGTTTGGGCATTTAATCTCTCCACTGCAGCTATCATTGCACGTGGGTAGCCACAATTGATTATCAAAAGCCACAATCTGCACTGAGTGCCTTGAGCTCACAGAGCTGCCTTTCTGAGATGTGCTTACCCAGCAGCACCAAGAACATGATGTGTCACTGTGACAACAAGAACGTGCGAGTCCCCACATCTGTGCCCTGAGAAGGCTGATTGTGCAAATTTTACAGAGAAAATTTACAGCTTGGCTCCTTCATTCTGACACTGAAGGTCCTGCCCTCAAACCTAATGGTAATTTTCAGGATTATACATTCAGCTATGATTATTCATTTAAGAAAATGGCATAACACAGGGAAGCAACGAAAGTGTCTGTTCCAATTCTTTACCATGCCCACGTCTCCTAATTTGTTTTTAAATGCCTGAATAAATGCAGAGCACCTGAGTGTGTTTACACAGTTAATTGATTTACCTCCTTTCCTAAGATTATCCTCCCAGGGATAAATTAATGACTAATGAAATCCACCTGAATCATTTTCATCTCTATAATTAAACAAAGGAAACAGCCTATGGACTATTTTAACAAGACTTCAGTCGCGTTAAAGCTATCTCATGACTTTGCAATCTTCTCTTTTACCTATGGCTGTGTATTTGACTGCTCAATTTCCATGGGAAAAAAAATCAGCATATCCACTGGATCACACACAAGTGCTAGGCCTGTCAGTAATGATCAGTGCATTAGGTGGACAAGGCAGAGACTGCAGAAACTGGAGGCGTGATTAATTTCTTATACATTACTTTAAACAGGACAGAAAGGGAGGGTTGTGGTTGAGCTGAAAATAGTTCAAGGAAAAATGGAGGGTTGTGACTAAACATATAAAATCATGAAGGGAAAGATGAAGGGACAAGGAGGTAGAATAATGCTGTTGACCGGGTTATTTATAAATGTATCAGGTTTTATGTAAGTATGGTGATAATCAACCTGTAATTTTCTGTTCCTTTGATAAATGCTCTACAAACACACAGTGACAGCCAGAATCCTGGAGAGCTGACAGTCTGAACAGATGAGGCAAATAAAGGGTAAAGGGTTCAGACAGCGCTGACTTGCCCAAGGCTACATCACTTCCAAGCGGCCAGAGTGTCCTTTTACTGCTGTAGCTATTGCTATAGCAAAGACAAGGAAAAAGACGAGGAAGAGACAAGGAAAAAGACAAAGCGAAGGTTGGGTGAGAAGAACCCAGTGAGATGTCAGTGCTGCTTTGAGCAGACAGGCTGGTAGGTCTGTGGTTTCCCTGTTACCTGTTTTTTTGTAAGGCCATGCCGTAGCATTCCTGACAGGTGCTGGAGGACACTCTGGAAAGCAGAGCCCTGCCCTCTTTCCCTGACACACAACAGGTACATCAGAAGTGATATAAAACACGAGTCTGCCCTTTCCTTGAGATGCTCCATTCTGTCTCCGAGCACTGTGGCTGGGGGAGCCCTTGGGTATTTTCCCTGAGTAGCTTCAGACCAGTTTTCTGCCATGGCTGGTCTGCCCCCCTCCAGCTGCAGGGAGGGCAAACAGGGCTAGGACAGCATCCCAAAGCTCCTCCGCCCTGGCCCTGCCACCAGGAGTGGCAACTGCAGCGCTGCCAGAGACGCAGGGACAGCACCGCTGGCTGTGAGCAACGCTTGTCACTAGCAGCAGAGAGGAGCTGGGGAGACACCTCCCAGTCACCTGTTGTGCCCATACCCCATCTGCTAAGGTGACCCCAGGAAAGCAGATAACTCAGCGGCGGGTTTCCGAAGCTGTCAGCTTCGGCACAGACCGCAGCTGTGCAGCTCCCAGTCAGCCCAGCACAGACCTGCCTCCAGCCCGAGCACTACGGCAGCTGCTCCAGTGCGTGGGTCTGGCTCTGATGCTCCCTTGGTCTGGCCTGAAAAGCACCCGTGCTAACTCCATGCCCTCTGCCTTGACCGGGAAGACTTGTTTTTAATCCCCAGATCAGGTCACTAAGCTGAAGAACATAAACATGACATTTATAAAAGGACAGCACCCACAGATGCCCATCTGCCACGTTAGTGCTTGCTACCGAAAACTCCTCTTCCTTGATTCAAAGTTATTTCAGAAATTACTCAGAACCTCTCAGCACATGTTACAGGATTTTACCCATAGTCTATTTTAGTACGAGGGCAGACATAATAGCTTTAACAAACTCACAGGCACAAAAAGGCTTGATGTCTGCCAGGAGATCGTAACCTTTGCAGGCTTTTGGTTTGTTATTAGTTTTGTTTGGGTTTTTTTTAGTCATTCAGAGTCCCACAAACAAGAAATTCACCCCAAAGGAAATCATACACCTTGCCTTCCCCTTCATTATTTCTTTTCCACAGAATCACTTCTTTTCCACACATGCTGTCTGCAATGAAAGAGGTAAAACCACACACAGTCTGCCTCTGAATCTCAAACAACAAACCCGCCAGGGACAGAAATCTCCTTCACAAAGCACAAACAAATCGGGGCACTAAATTCTGCCAACGCAAATCGGCGAGCTGCCGCTTTGCCGAGGAGAAGCCCCTCTGCTGCTCCGCACGGCCGGAAGGATGGACGGGTGGATTTGGGCAGGAAACCCGCTCCGCTTACCTTGATCATGCTGGCAGGAGGGGGAGATGTTCCTGCCGGGCTCTGGGCGGGAGGATCGCCGAGCCCCGGGGGCGGATAGAGCGGCGCTGCGCGGGACCGGGGCCGGCCGGGGCTGCTGCTGCCGGTGCCGCCGCTGCCGGTGCCGCCGCTGCTCGGAGCTGCTCCCGCCGCTGCTGCCGGTGCCGCCGCTGCTCGGAGCTGCTCCCGCCGCTGCTGCCGCTGCTCGGAGCTGCTCCCGCTGCTGCCGGGTTCGGATTGCATCAGCGGGCGAGGGCGGCGCGCTCGGCGGGCGCTCGGGGAGCAGCCGGGGCCGCCCCGCCCCGCCGCTCCCGCGGCACCCACACCTCCCCCCGGCCGCCGGAGCCCCCGCCCGCACCTCCGCTGCCGCTGGGTCACCCCCGCCCTAAAATGGCCCCGCATCGTGCGCGGCGCCGGCCGAGCGCAGACAGTGCGGGGCTTGTGCTGTAATTCACAGCGAGACACGTTCTCCTCAGCCGGCACTAAGCAGCTCATCGTTTTCTGAGTCATTTCCTCTGTCTCGCTGTGTCCGACGCGGCTGACACACCGACAGCTCGCAGTTATCCCTTCCAACAGCGGCTTCTCGCTGCTTCCCCTCGCCTCGGCTGCCGGCACGGCTGGTGCTGAGTGCCCCAGCACTGCCACCCAACTCGGGGGCACAGCACCCATTGTGTCTGGGACTAGCGGGACTGACGTGCTTTTCCCTGCTCAGCCGTGCCCCAGGCCATGCAGAAGGTCTGGGATGTACCTGCGGACCTCTGAGCCACCACCACTGCCTCACCTCCCAGGTCTGGGACCGGGCAGGCAGCTGGCCAGCGCCCGAAGGTAAAAGAATAAATAGAGCAGCCTGTCCACTTTGTTGCTTCTACCCGTTCCTGTGAAGCTAATAAAAAAAATTAAAAAAACACACACATGAATTTTTCAGAAAAAATGCTGCTGTGATGTTCACAAAGTGCTTGCTTTCATCATAACTGACTTTACGTTTAAGTGCTTTCTTCCTTGACTAATGTTTTCATAAAGGTTTTCCCCTTTTGATCTCCTTTAGAGCTGTTTCATCTCAGTGCGACTGTCAGAAGTGCCAAGTTCTGCTTTGCACGATGTACATGAATTATTCTCTGTTGTACAGCACCAGAGATGGGTTACATAAGTAATTTTTTGTTCTTGCTGCTCTTCAGCCAGGTAAAAAAAGGTGCTGTTTAGTGGATTTACAAGCACTTTGGATTCCAAAAAGAACACAGGTGAGCAGCACTACCCAAAACGCAAATTCACATGAACAGTGATATTTCAGCAGCTATTTAGGAGAGGAGAAAGATGGAGCAAAAAAACAGGAGGCAAGAGAAAAGCAGCAAAGGAGCTTCAGGCAGGTTCAACTCATCATCGGGGCAGTGCTCATGAGAGCAATTCAATCCATTCACAAGGAGTTATCTTCAGGTTACAACCACGACATAGGAACAGCCAGGCTGGCTCAGGCCCTTTAACTCAATATCCTGTCCCTGCCGGTACACTGTAATAATGCCTGCAGAAGACTTCCAAGAAGAGAATAAGCACATAGAGGTACTTTGCTTCATATACTCTTTCCACTATCCACTCTTATCCTCAAAGGATTTGTACCACATCTACTTCCTGAAAGATGAATTCTCGAGGCTTAACAGCTCCTCATGGCTTTTTGTTCTATTAATTTGTTCCTTGAACCTACATAAAATCTGATATCTTTCAGATCTTGTGCTCATCAGTTCCAAAGTTTAGCTCTGTTCTGTGGAAAAACTCATAATTTTGCTTTATATTGAATTTGCCACTTGAAAACCTGATATCATTCTCCATTTTTCTGATACCGAGAGACTGTAAACACAAATGAAGAGCACTTTACCCCCTGTATGTAATTTGTGATTTTACAGGCAATTGTCAAATCCTCTGCCAGCCACCTTCTTTCTCCAGATGAGGAGTTCTAATCTTTTTTGTTTACTATAAAACAGCACAATAACCTTGATCATCCTTGATTTAGGATGCGGATATGAGTTACAAAACACTCCCAAAAAGCAGGTCATCATATTTACTTTTAATTTGCCTTTTTTCCCTCCTCTATTTCTTTTCATTATGGTTCTGTTTCCTGTTTGGACAGTTCATAAGCACTAAAGTGAACTGATCTATTTCTGAACGACTTGATTCTAAGATTTCTCTGCTGAAAGGCAATCCTTCATTCATAACCCACCCATTTGTATAAATTCAGCTCATTTTTTTTTGGTTGTTTTAATTTTATACTCACAGACATTATTATATATTGTTTTAACAACTGTATATTCAATTTCATAAGGTCCTGCTGCAAATAGCACTAGTTTGGCTGAATTGTTTTAGCACCCTTACCCTGAAGGCTTTAAATCTCATCAGCAAACCTTGTCTTTTCTCTGTTTGCCTCAATTTCCCCTTCTCTCAATTACAGACCAACTTCTGTTTCTTATCTCTTGTCCAATTAAAGATAGCAACCACAAAAGCACCTTTATTTTCTATGAGCCTTTGCTAAAGCACTTTGTCAAATGCTTTGGAAATCCAGTTAGATTATATCTCTTGGACCTTTCCTTCCTTTGGAGGAGTTTATAGATAGGTCAGGATTTCCTTTCAGAAAAGTCATGCTGAGTCTGCTTCTCAATGGCATATTTATCAATATATCTTTTTTCCATTTCTTGTTGCAAGTTGTACATTTTCTCCAGGCTCTTTTCAGTAGCCTGAATCCCTCCACAAAAAAAAAAAAAAAAAAAAAAAAAAAAACCCAACAACAAAACAAAACACCAACAAACTGTTCGATTGCAATTTGACTGTTTCCAGAGCTCAGTTTACCAGTCTGAACAATCAGCCTTTTACCAAAGTTCTCTGCAACATGCTCACCATAGAGATACATTTCAAACTATCTTTAAACTGCTGCCAACCACTGAGGTACAGAGCAGAATCCATGGCCTGGGCAAAACTAAGCAATAGGAGAAGGAAAGGGAAAGAAGAAATATTATCTGAACTACAGAGGATTTGTGCAAAGCCAAACCACCTCTTACTACATATCTAGGCTATATCAAAAAAAAAAAAAAAAAAAAAATCTTTGTATTGATCTTTTGCTTTTATTCTGGGCCAAACTGGCCCTGGGCTTTCATGTAAAAGTCAGAAAAAGACGACCAAAACTCAGAGAAGCTGCAGAACTTACTTGAAAATTGCATCTTGCTGCAACATCCCCAAACCTGAGGTTGCCATTGGTAAATGGGCCATACAGATGTATTTTTGCAGGGATAGCTTGCATTACCTCAGTCTAGTTACAGTTCTTTATGTAACACTCCAGAAGTTACAAGGCAAAGGACATTAGATCTTTAACTCTGGTGATTCACTCAGTTGCGTTGATCCATCAGTAAGAAATTACATTTTCTACACTCTGAGTATTTCATTTCCATAAAACATCATTCATTTCAACACTAGTTTTTCCATTAACACCAAGAATTCTGTGAATGCTTGACAGCACTGTTAAACTTTAGAAGTTCTAATGAGTAAATTTTTCACACAGAGGAGAGAATAAGGTAATTTATATGCTCCAAGTCCAAAGCGTTTCCACAAGTTGTAGGGATTCACGAGGGGCAGTATCGCGGCCGGTGGTTCCGGGGGTCCGGCTGGCCCCCCGGGCAGCTGCCGCCGTAGGTGTCCCGGAGAGCGCTGTGCTGATGAGGCACAGCCTCTCTGGGTCCCTCGGGCTAGCGGCAACCTTAGCGAGCACTCTTGAGTGACTTCAGCTCTGTGAGTTCAGCTCTTAGTGATTCCAGCTCTGAGCTCGCAAAGGTGCCTCGGCAGACGCAGGGATTGAGAGAGGAGAAGCCTGTGATGGAATTCTGCAGCGGTGTCTTTATTATCAGGGTCCTGCGGAGGGTTCCAGTGACAGCTCTTCCGCTGAACTGGGCAGAGATGGGGGTTTATGTAGGGTACAGAGGTGTTGGAAATTGTCCAATGGCCAGGGTTGAGGAGAATACGACCTGTAGCCTTACAGAGAGGTAACAAGGGTCCGAGGATGGAAGAGGGGCTGCTCTGGTCCACTCACCATGACTCTGCATTTCTTGTCTTATGCGAGTGACTGCCAGGAAGGACTTGCAGGGCCCCTGACTGCTACAGGGAAGAATTTGAGTCACACATATTTTCCAAACCAGACCCGAGTAAATCCACCTTTAAGCCACTGAAATATAAGGAACTACTGTTGTGGAAATGAAAAGGCAGTATCATATAAAGCCAAACGGGAAGTGTTGAAAGAGGAAGCTTGTAGATCTATAATTCTGTAAGAATAAAGAGCACAAACCTTTCTTGATACATTTTGCAAAGTCTCCTCTACAATTCTGGTTGTATCCTCTGAAGAGGATAGGGAGAAGGTGAGTAGAAACCAGGTTTTCCATGTAAGAGAAAGATAGAATTCTGTGATTTTCTTTTTTCTTCTGAAATGGCATGAAAACTTCCTGTAGAAAAACATGGAGAGACCAAATTTGATTCAATCAAATGGTATCATTTAGACAAAGTCTGTGCTTCAGTTTGATCCTGATATTTTAAAACTTTCAAAGCTCTTTGTAATATAAGCCCTTTTGAAATGTGTTCCAAAGCTTATTAAATATATATATATATATATATCTGTTCCAAAAATACCAGAATGTCATGTTTTAATCTTTGGGAAATACTTTACTTCTACATTAGCTTTTTTACTAAAACTCAATCTTGCATAGTTTCTATGACTGCGTGTAAGTGCATTGGCACAAATATTTAAAATAAGGAAACATCAGCTTTCATCTATAATATTCTCCAGGGAAAACCTGTGACTGAATTCAGCCACAAAACTAAAACTGGAAGGTAATTAGAATACAAGGTTTCCATATAGCTGCCTTGCAGATGTGGAAACAGTTGTGGAAAGCTTTTTAAGTGAGAGAAAGACAAACCTTTGGTTAAGGATCAGGTTGGTGCTGTAGAAATTTCCTAACAGGAAAGAGAAATTATTATGTAATTATTATATGCACATGCAAAGTATTATGTGATTATACACATATACGTGTTCAGATATGTACAAAATGTTTGGGGGGATGATTTTTAAAATTGCTTTTATTTTGGGGAAGGAGAGGTCCTTTAAAGACTGGTGGGGTCCTTTAGAGACTGGTCATTCGGGACTACAACAATGGTAGGAGAAGCTGATGGTTGCAATTACCGCTCTTCCTTTGGAAAAGGAGGAGGAAGGACTGTGTGCAGAAACAGGAGGAAAGCGCGGCGGTCTGTCTCCTTGTGGAATGGGATGCAGGCTCTCAGGGGATGCTCTTTTCAGATCAGCAGGATCTTTTTGCGGCAGCACCTCCGCCCGGTGCTCCTTTCCTCACTTCCATCTTCTCGCTGTTTTCCACCGCCTCGGCCGTGCCAGCCCCGCTGTGTGCGGGCTCTGCTGTGAAACCCATTAGCACAGTGATCTGGGTGCGAAATGCCAGATAAAAAGGCCGGGAGTAGGTAGGATGCGATTGTCGGGGATGCCGAAGGGCGGAAAGCCTCAGCTGGCGCCCGCACAAAGAGCACGGGCTGCACAATTAACCTCGCAGAAAGAAACATCACAAACCAAGAGAGGGAGGGGACATAAAAGGGAAAGCAGCCACACAGCATCTGACAACCGCAGAAATGCTGGGAAAAAGGCTGAAAGGGAAAAGTCTGCATGCATGAGGGTAATTGGAACCAAATAAACACATCTCTCCCCCTTTCGTTCCCACCCTCTAAAACCGACATTTTACGCATTCCTCCTAAACAAGCACTTTGTGAATGTGTCACTTACTCCTGCCCGGAGAGGCAAGAAAAACATCGCGCTCCGGGAATTAGCCAAGAACAGAGTTTGTTGTCAACATTTCTTCCAGCCTTTTGTTTTCCAGCTACTCACCTCACCTCTGCCTCCTCCGCGGCTCTTCCGGAAGGTTCTGGGCGGCTGCACCTGCCTCACCCCAGTGCTGCCAGCCCCCAGCCCTGTTAGAATGGGACAGGCTTCCTTCAAGTGACATCTCCATCAGAGCACAGCCTTCCAAAGGCTTTTAAAAAAGGGGTTCAGGTGCTCCAGAGCTGGGAGTGGGGGAGGCACAGGGTGGGCAGCAGGACCTAACCCCCCCCCCCCCCCCCCCCAGCTGGCTCCGTTTGAGCCTTGAGCACCTGGCTCATGTGAGCCCTGACCTTTCACCAAAATCGACGCCCTCATTCACCTGTTAAAGGGAGCACCAGGGTTCCTTGCTAGCCCATTTTTCCCGTCCAGTGTTGCTCCCGTGTTTGCTTCTTTGTCCCCTACTCAGCCCTCCTTAAAAACTGGTGGAAAAGTGAGACTGAGGAAACACTCAGTGTTTTGTACTGTTGAGGGGGGTAGAAGCAAGTGGAGGATAAATCTCCACTAAGTTCATAGAATGACAGAACTTTTTAGGTAGGAAAAGACCTTTAAGATCATTGAATCCAACCATTACCCAACACTTCCAAGCCCCCCACTAAGCCATGTCCTTGAGTGCCATATCCACACTTGTTTTAAATAGCTCCAGGGATGGTGTCTCCACCACCTTCCTTGGTAGCCCATTCCAATGTCTAATCAATCTTTCTGTGAAGAAATTCTGCCTAATATTGAACCTAACCCTGCTCTGGTGTGGCTTGAGGCCATTTCCTCTTGTCCTGCTGCTGGTTGTCTGGGAGCAGAGCCTGACCCCCATCTGACCCTCCGGTCGGGGACTTGTAGAGAGTGATAAGGTCTCCCCTGAGCCTCCTTTTCTCCAGGCTTAACACCCCCACATCCCTCAGCTGCTCCTCGCAGGACTTGTGCTCCAGACCCTTCCCCCACTTTGTTATCCTTCTTTGGATTGCAGAGTTTGACACGTAATGATAAAAGCCACTCAGCTGGAGCATCTGGAAGATTCAATGCAGAACTGCTTGGTTTCATTGTAAAAAGAAAAGCAATATTTAAAGACTGACCTAATGGGTGTGTGGGTTTCATGGTGTAAAACATTTGGGTCCAAAAAAGCCTTTTCTTTCCAAGTAGTAGAATTAAATTGTAGGAATCGATGTGAAATCTTGATTTCTCTGATGTTAGTGGAATAGCTTTGGAGTGCCTGGAGAAAAGGAGGCTGTGAGGCAGCTGGGCTGTGCCCATGTGGAAAGCCTACTTTTCCAACTTCCCAAGTACAACCTGGCTGCTCCAAGTCCTGCCAGCCCAGAGAGGGCTGACGTTCAGCCTTTCGGCTCCAACGGAGCTCTATAAAAAGCTCAACATCCTCTTCGTGCTCTAAAGCTACACTGCGGTCCCCCAGTCTAAATTAAATCAAGCCTAAAAAGGCTTCAGAAAGAAGTGCACAAAAAAAAAAAAATCAGGCAGGAAATTTCCAACTGTTTTCCAGGTCCCACTTAGCAGCAACAAGACTTGGAGCTGTTAGCGTGCGCTGGGGCTGACTGAAGAGAAGACTATAAAAGGTATGTTTGTCCTTGAGTATGAGACATCCCCACCTGATCTCCTGGCTTCGCAGGGACATGGGCTCCATGCTGGTGTTCCCAAGGAGCTGGTGACCCCCCAAGCCCCTGGGCCCCTCCTGCCATCCCTCACCCCAGGAATTTCACTTCCTCGTCGTTCCTCCTGGTGGCCAAGGGGGGACCCCTGACAGCAGGACCAGCATGGCCTGTGGTGCTCAGCTATGAATCCAGAGCTTCTGTGAGCAATAGGATACCCCAAACTTGTATATTTCTATAGGAGACCTACCACATTCCCTGGAAAAGCAGTACTCAGTGGAAAATGGTGTGTGCTAGAAAGCGTGCCACAGCACAGATGCTTTTTGGCAAGCACATTTCTGGGCATGCACTTCCTCAGCTGGTGAACTATTAAACTACCCTTAATGACTGGTAAGGTAACCAACACATAAATGCATTCCTGTAAATCGATATTGCTCCATATCCCAGGTTATCAGTCATAATACTTATTCTGAGATAATGAATTCCACACCAAATTACCCCATGTCAGTAGCCATGTCATTTTTCTGTAAATTGTTATATGTTTGAGGAGGATGCTTTAGCATATAATTGTGGTGAATTAGGCTTGGCAAGGGATTACAACAGCTGCAGTATCTCTTTGTTGGGCTGAGCATGAGATCCAGGTCATCTAAGAGATGATTTAATGTGCCAAGATCAATACTAGAGGGGCAGAACTTAGAACAAATGGGCCACAAGGGCCAAGTTCTGCTGGTAAATCAGTCTGGTAATGACAAGCCAGTGATGTCACAGTTGGCACTGGCAGTCTGAAGGGTAGAACAGCCAGAGGAGTGACAGCCAGAGGAGCAGAGATGGGAGTCCAAGGGCTAGCAGTGACCTCTGAAGAGCCAGCTGGGAGATGGACATTTGGTTTAGGGATAAGGACTCTACTCTCCAGCCTGACTGCTAATCAGTCATCCAGAAAGACAACAAGTCTATGCCTTGGAATCTGGTAAGTAAACAATTTAAAGTAATCCCATAAAACCTTCATTTTGACACCTGCCACAGGGACAAGGTTCCTTTATTTGCACTGCTTTTGACAGTCTCTAAACTGCGTATGGTATCACAATGTGAGTAAGAAAGCCAAAGTATTCCTGGTTAATGAATGGCAACTAGTCACTGAAAGTAACTGGCCATGAGCCAGTTTAATTTACAGATTAAAATTATACCTCTCCTAGTTAAACAGATGTAACCAGACATTGCTGTGTAACCAGACATTGTGGGTTTTTTTTTTCCTTTCAAATTAGGAAGTGCCAGTTCTTTGGAATCCTTACTATACAAGCAACTTCGGTCAAATTAGGTTTTTAGGGCACTAACTGGTGCATAGTACCAACAAAACACCTCAACAACCAGTTAAAAGCTTTGATTTGCTGCTCTCCTGGCTCTCCTGTGAAAATCCTCAACAACAAGCCACAAGCTTGCAGAGCACCACAGAATGGTAAACCTGCTTATCAGGCCACTTTCTAGGATACACAGAACTCATGGTCGTATCCTTGAACTAAACTAAAAACCTGCTTCAGGATCTAGACACATGCTCTTTTTCTCCTGAAGTTTCACAGTTGTTTCCTCAGGAAAAAAAGGAGGTAGTTTTCCATGTAACTGAAATTTCATATTTTGTTGTGCTGTGTCTGAAACTATAACTTGAAAAATTAGGGGGATGCGTATGTAAAAGGTTTGGTGTAAAAAGGGAAGGAAACCTTTCAAGATTAATCCAAGCCCCTATTTACTGTAAAAGTCACAACAGTGTAAGACAGCCAAGCAGTAACAGCCTGTACTCCTGACCCTCTGGAAAGGTAAACTTGTCAACCGACTGTCTTAAAATGTGCACATGAAGACACAAAGACAAATCATAGAAAAAGGTTCCCATTTATTCAAGGTATGACAAGGATATTTACAGTATTCTTTTGCTCAGAATAAGATCCAACCATATGAGCTTTAAAGCAGCAATTATAAATTACATTTAAAAGGGGAAACATTCCAAGCATGTTTCTGTTAGAGATATTTTTACAAGGACAGAAACACTTTAAGGCTAAGTTGTTTTGACCTTTGCTGCCACCCACATTTATCTGGGCAAAACCGTCTCACAAACAACGTTACCTTGAGGGATAGACTATGCTAAATTCAACATACAATTCTGTTCCCTCAGATACTTTCCACAACAGTTCACATGTGAAAAAAAAAAGACTTTTGATTTAAAACAATGAATTAAATATAAATGAGATGACCTGCCTACACCCCAGATTCCCAGAGAGGCAAAAGATCATCCACAGCAACACATTAACCACCTCCAAAAGACAACATCAGCTTTCTCGTTGATGAAGGTACTTCAGCTTACCAAGCAAGTTGCTGCAGCCACAGTCATGTGGTGCAGTCCACCTCTTCCATCACATGATTTTTCAAGACAAGAACAAAAACATTCAGGTAGCTGATTTCTAAGGTAAATGATGAACACTGTCTGCTTTAGACAGCACTTGGTTCCCACAGCACAGCCTAGTGCCCTAGCACAGCAAACAGGATGAGTTGGCTAAGCTGCTGTAGTGTTATTCTCTAGTCATTGTAACACACATCAGAGCTTTAGGAGCAGTTAAAATTGGGTTATCTAAAATGGTTTATCTCTTGAGGTAGAGCCAACAAATAATATTTACTCCTGTCTCTAAACTGCAATGCACATGTCATCAAGCAAATATAGCCATTTATAAAGTAAACACACTGATTTTTGAGATGTAATTAACTGCAAAATAAAAGGTTTTGTTGTTTTTCTGGATCATTTTGTGCCTGTTTTAGAAGGAAGCACATTAAATATTGATAATAGTAGATTGTGGCTATTTATACAGTTGCAATGAAAAAAACTCTTGTTTTATACAAATAAACTTCAGAGCAACTTTCAAAAGGGTTGATATATGAGGATTTTTAAACATAAAACTTACATTAGAAAATTCCAATTTTAACTGCATAATAAAGAAAAAAAAAACAACCAAACCAGCCATTAGACCTTTAGGCTACATAGCGACTTTTAATACTACATTGGGTAATTTTTTCAGGATTACATGAAAGGGAAAAGAAAATTAAACACAACAGAACCCCCCCTCCCTTGCCTGCACAAACACAATTCACTAAACAACCACGGTTTGTTAGGTGAGGACACTGTAACTAAGACTATTGAAAGTGCACAACGTTTAACATTCCAACAGAAGCAGAAATGTGACCCGTGCATTAGGAGGGGACATTTATTCCAGGTTAGCCAAGAATCCTCAGTAACAACAAAGCTGCTGCTGTAACCAGGAGTTGTCTGAAGATAACCAGATAACCCAGTAACAAGTTACAAACACATGGAGATTGGCACTTGATCTTTACTCGGCCCCAGACACTCACCAGTTTTCTCCCCAGAGACTCACGTACACAGAACTTTAAGTTTCCATTTTATTACCGTAAAAAATAAAAGTCAATTCATAGTTCCAGAGTAAACAAAGAAAGCTTAGTTTCAAACTGTTTAAAACAAAGCGCCAAATTCTGGTAAGTTACATGTCACAGGGTTCACATCAGCACCTCACCCTAATGCAGTTTTTTGTGAACTGAGAGTATTTCACAGAGTTTCCACGTTAGTGACAAGGGGCTACATTCGCATCAGGATGCACATGGAACATGGCTCAAGGAGAACAACCTGGAAGGACTGCAAGTCAGCTTCCAGAGCTCCCCACTGAGCTCTGCATGTTCAGAACCAACATTTAAGACCAAAGTTATTTAAGATTGACCTTTTGCATATTCTGAAACAGAAGGCAAATACAATCAACTAACATTTGGCTTTGAAACATTAAGATAACAATGCTGTATGTCAGCCATATATTTACAAAAATGTTTATAACAGAACTGTGTAGGGTTTCCTTTTTATTGTCATAATACACTTATAGATGAATAGTCATCTTAACCTTCATGTAAAGATGCATCTCTTGTTAGACAAGAAGTTTCCTGTTTGATTTTTTGCACTCTTAGGATAGCAAGCAGAGGGTTGGGTAAATTTGGGTCACCCTTAAAAAGGTAGGCCTGTTTGCTCTACTACACCTTCAAAATAAGGAGGTAAAGAACAGGCACCGTTAATTCCACAAGGGTTTGTTGCCTCTAGCATGTTTTCCAAAACCAACAAAAATAGTCTTGAATGGTTGCAACATGGTTTATTCCATGACTTTCCCCTCTTCAGTTTACTTCCCGAACTCTGGAGTTACTTTCCTAGAAGCATACTTGCTGAGCTTCTTTTCTAATGTATATTGTTGACTATACATTTTAAATTAAAACTGTTATGTAAAGAATGTAACAAGCTTTTTCCTTTGTACACAATTTAATCTTTGTGCTGAGTATTCTTCAAAGGGATTTTATAAATAATACAGTAAAAGTTTAGGTCAGTCTTCCACCCTCTTGTCATTATACCATGTTGTTGCTTTCTCCAACTTTATCTACAAGCTGTGGAAAAGGAGACAAAAAGGTTTTAGGTTGATGACATTTATGTAGAGTGAAGCTGCTCTCAAATACTGCTTGCTACTTGCACAGTTAGTATGTGACTGGAAATGAGAGTCAAGTAGTACTCACCAAGGTCTCATGGTTTAGGTTTGTGAAAACCAAAATTCTTACAATTGCAATTGTGTTTCTGCATAACATGTTTTTCTCATATAGACATTGCAGTGCAACATGAAGATGCAACAGAATGAGAAAGGAAATAGAAGAATGCAGATAACACTGCCAGCTTAATGGTATAAACAAAACAATACAGTCTCAGCCACACATGCATTAGTAGACCAAGGAAGATATTTCAACTGACCATTACTGTGGATTCTCTTCTGAGCCTACGTAGGCTTTGAATAAAACATTAACAATTATCTTTTAAAAATAAGATTTAATCCCGTCATGATAAAATTAAATATGATTAGGATCAATTGACAAATGAAACATTCAATTGATCATGAATTATGAGCCACAACTTGGCCTAATTGTGAGACAGGAACAGATGATCTGGAACATTCATTTTTGAGAAACAGCCTGTATGCATCTAAGTTATTCCTACTATTAATTTTCAGTAGTAGCTATCGAAACTGTTGCTTTCAAATATTACAAATGCTTGTGTTAAAATAGATACAAAAATTAGCACAGTAAAAGTAGTTGACAAACACCCTAGATTAGCATCTTTCTGTTGTCTTCAAATCCCCAGCCATTTGGTTAAAAAAATGGAAAACTCAATTTGAAAAAATACAAATCATAGTAATAAAAGGATGTAGCCTGGTGCAGTGGACCTTAATAAATATATCTGATGAATGACTATGCATACTGAGAGTTACTGGGTTCACCATTTGAGCTGTAACATAACATTGAACTCCACTGTTTGCTTTTACAGGCCACTTCTCCTAAGGTCACCCAAATACTGCACCACAGTGTCCTCCTCATTGTACAGACAGGAGAGGCCCAGGGCAGTGGCAGGATTCACCTATGTGGTCACCCAGGGCCAACAGTGAAGCAGGAAGAACCCCAGCTTTCCCTGTCACAATGCAGGGCTCTTCCCACTTCACCACCCATGAGCAGAGGCAGCTTCTGCCAACGTGTGCTTTTTTTCGTTTTACCCCTAGAAGTCTCTCCCTGGGAATGAATGGGATGTGCATGGTGCAAGAACTGTACAGGAATGCATTTGAAGTCATTGCTCCAAAGTTATATCTGCTTTATTTTTGATGCATTTCTACAAGTGCTATATAAGTGGAATGAAAATCAGAACATGCTTCAGTTGTTGCATGAAGTACCAAACTTACCGAGCTTATTCCAGGTAAATTCAAGAGATATCCAAGAACTGGAACTCTTCTAATAAAGCCAACCACCACAGGAAAGAACCCCCTTTAGGTAAAACATCAGAAGATTGTATTAGTTTTTGTAATTAAGCTTTTCTCATATTGCTGTAACATGAAAAAAAAATTAAAAATTTTAAACCAAAATTATATTAAACCTTGCAACTTGTTAGCAGCACACTCATTTACCAAATATATCAATACACATTCATCAGAGTAAAGAGAAAACCAGGAAAGGAATAGTGTATTTTTAAATGGATTTAATTTTCTTCATAGCTGGCAACTCTCAGTCAACTCAACAAAAAATAACTCAAGTGAGACTTAGGAAAACTGATTTCTCAAAATTAGCATACATATTTTGAGATAATTTCTCTTTGTATTATAGAAAATACATTCAAGACCCAATGTAGAAAAAAGCAAAGTTAGTTCTGAGTAATTAAAACCATGTATGAGACTCTTTACATTAACTAGAGAAAATGAAGCATGACAGAGTTGTGTATTCATTTATTTCCCAAATTTAAGTCAGTGGTTTGAATGATGACCCTGGGGATGTTGCCACACAGATGCTATGGTGTAGCCTCTGCACTCTCCACCTAACCTCTGCAGCAGAAAGCCAAATTTTCTGTGGCAGTGTCTCAGCTGTTTGCAGGCAGCTGGTGGCATTCCCAGCAATCTTGTGTTGAGCATTCCCTGCATGGAGTAAGGATTAATGTGCAATGAGGCCCCAGCCACAGTGAAACAGTGAAGTTTCACAAGTCACCATCCTCTTCACCACCCTGCTAAACTATTTGCTGGGTAATATCCACACCAACAAGGGGGGTTTTGAGGTTTGTTTTTTTTGGGTTTTTTTTTTGGTTTTTTTTAAGGCCAGATTGTTTCAGTGGCCCAGTAAATTGTGAGGCAGGGCACACAAACCACTTGTAACAGATTAAAACAACTGCTGTGTCCAAGAATAAGGAACAGTCAGTACAGTAGGGATAATATTGTCAGCCACAACTCTACAAGGCTGTCATCTGAACAAGGCTCGAAAAGCACCTTAGATGACAACAGCTGTCCCATAATAGCCAGGGCAGTTTTCTGCTATGCAACCAAGCAGCAGGGTCCTGAGGAACAGTGTAAAATGGTGCTTGAGGAAAGACTTCATTTGTAACTTCAGAAGGGAGCAAGTTGCTGACAAAGAGGAGGATGGCTGAACTGAACAAGACTGAAGCAAAACCAAAAGCTTTGCTTGAAGTAGTCACTAGCCAGTCTTGTAGCAAGGGATTTAGATTCTTTCAACTAAAGAGCTCTGGAAAAGATGGTCACAGAATCATGGAATCATCAAAGTTGGAAAAGACATTTAAGATCATTCAGTCCAAACCACTGGTCTCCAGATGCTTTAAATGAAAACAGATCAGCTAAACATTCACACCTGGAATTATCCATCCCTTGTTGATTCCCTTCAAGCTAAGGGATAGTCCTGGGGATAATTATTCATCTTCTATAAACCTCTCAACATTGTTTTACCTTGCAAGCACCACTAGATAATCCATAGCCATACCTGCCTAGACAGACTAACTTATGACTCTTTTGAGATATTTTAAAAGTAGAAGTGTTCTGGAAACACATTCTACTTGCTTTGTACTGGCTGATTAAACCAAGCAGTACATGCAAGAAGTGACAATGTATTTAGTGAAATACTGTGATTATCACAGCACTTGCAGTGACAGAATTCAGAATAACACAGAGCAGAACAATAAGAAATACATTAAACACACTAAATGAATTTTCTGAAATTTCACTCTCTCCAGTAAGAGCCAAGTTCAGATTTGTTTTCAAAAATAAACATTTTATCTGAATTAAATACCAGATTAACACACACTTTTACTGTGTACAAAAATTACTCCATGAGAACAATGGTTTCACTTTGATTAACAGGAACAGTGTTATTCAGTCATTCACTTCAGGGTCTGAAACTTGATCAATAACCATTAGTGAAACAATCTGCATCTGGACAGAGGTCCAAGAACAACCAGAAGCCTCCCTTTATACTTTTTTGCATATTTTTTGCTTTGTTCTGTAGGGAAGCACAGAACTCCAACCATGGAAATAAAGATAAAAATATAGATATCTATGCAGGTTGTAACAAGTCAAATTATTTCACTATTACAGTTGCATTTATGAAGAACTTAAATTACACATTGTGAAAGTTATAGCATGTTTCAAGATTGCTGTTAAAAAAAAAAGAGAATTTCCATTTTTCCTTAACTCAGTCAAGATACTGCTAACCCAAACAAGCAGTTCTGACTCCAAGGCACAATTGTAATGAAATATGAGAGAAAACATCTTTTCCCTGGGCTGCCATAGTGATGAAGTGATAAGGTTACAAACCCAGGATGGTTGTAACTAAATATTTTGCCCCATTTAAAGAAAAGGACAAACCCCCTACTGAAAAAAGTACCAAGTATCCCTTTTCCATGAGGAGATATTTAAACTTCATACTGCTAACAATTTGGGCTCCCACACATTTTGAAGCTTTACAATTCTTTGGTTAGAAATCAACATTCTCAAAGTCACTTTGGTAAGTGACTCACAAACATTAGCAGATTTGAGTCTTGTAAAAATACTTACCAACTTGTAAATAAACAGTTTTATATAAAATCTGTCCTAAATCTGTCCATTTAAAGGATGCTGCTTTGTCAACTCTGACACAGAAACACAACCTGAATACTTTATTCCTAGATAAACTAACACAAAGTTGTTTTCAGAGAAGACTTACCTGAACAATAGGAAGAACCCATAAATCTCCAGGATCATTCCTATTAAAGGCCAACCAATGAGAACTATGAGCACACCACCCAGGAAGAAGCCCGTTGCTTTCATTTTGTGTTTTTGAAAGAAAAATCTAAATGTTCTTTCTAAACCGATAACAAAAGACAAGCCGGCCACAAATAAAACCTAGAGAAGACAAAAACAAACCAAAGAAAGAAAACAACTAATTATGTTCCCAAGCACAGGATGTTATCACATTTATATATATATTTTATAAAATTACACTGCTTTTCTTGCATAACTTCTTTTAATACCAAAACACGGTTGGTGAGAATGAATTTACTACTGATTTTCTTTTGTAAGGTCCATCTTAAAGCACTTGTAGCTCTCAGCTGCCTGAAAGTAAAGAATCTATCCTTTGAGGTCTCTGCCAAACACACTCAAGACAAAAGATCTGCTGAGAACAGTTGTATCTGCCCTGTCACATCTTTCCCACAAGTGGTGCTGAAGCTTAGTACTACTGACAGCAAAGGTTCCTAAAAACTAAAAGCACATATAACAGCACCTTTGTTCTGTGCCACTGACATCTTCAACAGCTTCTACTGATCTACTCCTAGTGCAAAGCCAGAGAAGGAAAAAGCTGAACAGTTGTTTTTTACTGTGCAGAGACTTTTTATTGTTTATTTATTTGTTCCAGTATAGACTGAACACTATCACACCAGTCCCAACTAGCCAGAACTATTTCTGGCACAGCAAACAGGACTCGGAATTATTTCAGCAACATTTTTGCTCAAAAAGCAATAGTATCTCAGGTTTTACTCAAGACTGTTTTACTCAAGTTTGAGTTTTGTATGGTATTTAATAAATCACTTTCTTAGAACCCCTGCCCTTTCTGATATAACTTTTTTTTTTTTAATAAAAACAACTCTCTGCAAGGATGCAGTACCTTTTCTTGCATTCTCTTTGGTTACCACATAGACTGTCATTGTCTCTTCCTACCTACGTTTTCATTTTCCCTAAACAGTATCTCATATTTCCACCTTACATTAGGAAAAGAAAAAATAAGAATTATTTAATTTTTCACTCTTCCACTGCATGCTTGATTTGATGGTTCACAACAATGCTTCAACTAATGCACCCAATTTCAGATACACAATGTTATATTTCCCTTCAGGGAATCTCAGTGTTTGAGAATGAAACTGATCTGTTTGGCTGCAGACTTTTGGGCATCAGCAAAAGAGGGGGTGAACCTCTACCAACCAGGCTGTGCTTCGGCTGGCTGGCAAAGCTGAGAGCAGCAGAGGCACAGAGACTATCACATGCAGAAAACACCCTGTCATTTGATATTTAGATTGGAAATTTTGTGTACCAGAACTAGGATTTATTTTCTGTGCTGCTTGAGCGACAACTTTGATTTGGTAAAAGCTGAAGATACTGAATCTCTCTTTCATGAAAGAGGTCTGGCTCTTCTAAAGCCAGAAGTGTCAGCAATTCATATTTCTTTCTTTCCTCCTACAGCACTGCAAAACTACATGTGCTAGCATGTACTTAATGATACTTATCCAAATAGATACTTAAATTCACAGTGATCTTAGAGGATCACAAAAAATCATATTTGCAGCAGCACAACTGTGGAACAAGCTGCTTCTTGTCTGCCAACATCCCACAGGCCTGACCCGAGGTGATAATCACATCAGTGTGAGCTGTTCTAACCTCAAGCAGGAAAAATGATTCACTCCTATCACTGAGCACAACTCCTCCTTTATACCAAATCACCACAGTAATCTTTGTCATGCAGCTTCTAACTGATAACATGCTGTTCTATTTTTAGTTTATCTTTAATAGATCACATACTTGATTCTAAGCACTGCAGAAAAGGCACTTACATTTCCAATAGCCAAAAGAGCTTTGTCAAAGAAGAGTATCATTCCAAAGAACAGGAAAAACACTCCAAAGCCTGTTAGTCCCATTCCAATCTCTGAAAAAGAAACAAATTTAGGCATGTAACAAAACATAGTACCAAGAAAACGTCACACATAAAAATTGGGGAAAAAATGAGAACATTCAATCTAAAGACATTTTAAATTTAGGAACTTTCCTGAGTGTACAAATATCATAAATCTTGTAGACCCCCAATTACTTCAAAAGACAGATCTTTGGAAACTGTTTATAACAAAGTCCATGTTTGGAACTGAAAGACACAAATTGAATGCAACCAAAAGCAATCAAGTATATATACATACAGCAAAGACATACATCCCTTTTGATTAATTGCTAGTATGGAGAAAAGGATTGTTTAGAAAGAGATAATGAAACTTTGTTTTCCAGATTAGATCAGCTGGTCAGAACATGGTACAAATAACACCAAGGTTGTGGGTTTGATTCCCATATGATCATTCACTGAAGGGCTGGACTGTGGATCATTGAGTGGATCCTTGTGATCCTTCTCTTTTAATTCAGAATACTCTGGGATTTGCAGATCATATCCCATTATCTTTCCCATAGTAATGTAAGTACCGTGGTCCTCTCCAACCTTCTGAGACCTCATGTTCCATCGCCCATGATTTGCAAAGCAGTTCCACTCCCCTCAGTTTCCAGAGGGAACACAACTTGGATGAATCCTGCAGGATTTTTCCAAGTTACACATGTGCTGACAGCTATCAAACACTAGCCTGGGTCTCCAGACAATTGCCAGTTTTCATAAACTGGCAGATATTAAATATTGAGGGATTAATTTTCAAGTATAATTTTCATACTTCATCTTGATTAATTAAATGGTAGAGCTACATTACACATAAATACAATATCTCTAGACTGCTAGTATTGCATAGCTGTTTCATTATATGAAATTTTTCATTGTATGATCTTAATTTGCAGATTTTTAAAAAATACCTTTTGTACTTAATATATTTGCTTATATTATGGACTGGCCAATGCTGGGTTAACAGCTGGACTCAATGCTCTTAAATGTTTTTTCCAGTCTAAACAGTTCTATAAACTTCGAGTTCTGCAAAGGATGCTCAAGAAATACTGGGAAGCCAAGAGTAGGATGAAAGGTTTTTATGAGAAAATGGGCTAGAAATGTCAAGCTAGGATTAAAACTACCATTTGACTCTAGCCTCTAAAGTATCTTGAAGATTGCTATTAGAAATACATCCTGCTTTTAATTTTAAATCTCTAAAGCCTTCCTTTGACTTTCACATAGACTGAATGGAAGAGGAAAAACCAGGAGCAGCAGCAACAGGGCTGCAAACACACACATTCATTATTGTTTTCACTGTGACCAGACATAGAAACCTACAAGTTTCTAAATTGCAAAACAAAAACAGCTTAGCAAAACCCAGCCTAACACTATGCCTGTATATATATGTATTTTGAAGTTCCAAGTAGTTTTGTATAGCCTGTCCTGAAACAAAAAAACACATCCACAATCACAGCCCTCACTGCTACTCTTGGCCAGATCTATCTCAATGTATTTTAATTGCATTTTGTTGATGTAGTTGGTCATTTGCTGTTGCTTGACAAGCTTGGGAGTAAAGGACGATAATTATGCCTGTTTCAGGACTTCCAAGCAGTTATTGGAAATAAATTTCAACACAGCTCAGAGATTTGTTACAGCAACATTCCACTCCCCAAACTTCTCTAAGGGCTTGGCTTTCAGCAAGGCTGCAGAGCACATGCTGTTAGAGCTGCAGTTCTAGAATACAGCCTGCCACTTTAGACTTTTACTGTGAGCATTTTAACACCTCACAATTAAAAGCACTAAGCAACTCAATCCAATCAATTTACTACAGGCACTCTCCGTACTTGTTTACAATGAAAAATGGAATTGCAAATTGTATTTTCAATGGATCTGCTGACTGAAGGCAACATAACAATCGCAAGTGCCCTTTTCTCCAGTATTCTTTACTTCAGAAGAGCAGAAACAATCTGTATTCTGGAAGGAAACCACTTGGAGGCAGGACTCCAGAGGAATTACCAGCTGTCAGCAAGATAAATATGCAGCCATGGGAAGTGAGTATTCACCCCTCCCAGACACAGCTCAAGGTATGGATCTGGCGAGGAGGCAGAGGCCAACTCCCAAGAGCTGCTGCAATCCCCACTCTGACACCTCTCTAATCACCCCAAACCTGTTTGCCATCACTTCTGCCACAATGGGTTCTGATTCACTGCAGAAGTCACCCATGTTCTCTGCTTAGTGGAGGGAAAAGGAAAAAGAGAAAGGAACATTATTCTCATTATCCCAAAATAACTGCTGGAAGAAGAGGAATGGTCCAGGACTATTATCCTCTAGCGCTGATATCTCAGCAGAGGGTTTTACTGCCTTGATTTGTATCAGAATTTGTAAATATATAGAGGAAGGAAAAGAAAAAGTGCTGGCATTTGGTATAAAATCATTTCAACAACAAACTATGAATATTTATAGTGGGAGCAAACTATTTTAAAATGTTTTCTCCTGTGTCAGAAGATCTTCCCCACATTAGCCAAATACAACATATCAATGCCTAGAAATATACACTAGCCATGTTGTATTTATTCTGGATTATTATGATTTCCTGAGACAAGGGAACAAATCTTCATCAATGTTTCTCCAGAAATTCCATCAGCTGTGCAAGACTACTGCAGCACTGAGTCAAAACAGCTTAGTAGATTTTAAAATTCAAAATTAAGATAGATTGCTTGTGAAAGATTAGGGCAGACAATACATATCCCCAGTCTTTTATTGTGCATAATATAGTGCAAAATAAAATGGAATTGTGTGCTATAGGCTTTTGGAAGACAAAAATGAATGCAGTTTATATTCAATGCATAAGTATTATTTTGCTAGGAGTATTTTTTAGTATTGAAAATTTAATTTGGGAAAAGCTAAGTGAATTCTTTTGCAATTACTGGTGGTTTATAACACCATTCAATGCACCACTTAAAATTATGTTCTAGACTACAGATGCAGAATTAGCTTTCCAAACATCAACAGTGGTTCTCTCCAGGTATTTATCACACTAATCTACCAGTGTCTCTATGGCTAACTCTGTATTTTTCCAGACTGCAGTGAATTTTAAAATATCTGATGAATTATCCTCAGAATTTCAGAAAAACTGAAAAAAAAACCCACTTAAAACCCCTACATGTCAGAGTATTTTATTTAGTACTCCTGTCTCTGATAGTTAAAATCAACAGTCTTAGCACTGGAAATAGCTGAAGGTCCTATATGAGGTATCAAGCAAAATAAAAACAGTGAGTCTCTTTCTGAAGAGATTTTTATTTTTTTGCCCAACAAATACTCTAGACAGAAAGTTAAGGGCAAAAGCAAAGCCCACAAGGGTTTAATCAATCAGAAACCTAAAAGTTAACCCCAAGGATTAGTACTCATCCCAGTAACAGCACAATATCTGAGTATCTCAAGAAATCATTGACCCTGAATGCTGCTAAACTCTGCTGCCTGTCTTCATCCTTAGCCTTAATTGGCTCTCCAATACCTCCATTTCCAGTATCCTGCTATCAAAGTTATTTTAACTTTTTTTTTCCCTAGATTTTTCACACCCTCCTTCATAACTGATGCTATGGTGCTTATCAGGCAGACTCATTTCCTTCTGTGGCAATCATACCAGGAATGCATCATACATGAGATGGTCATTTAAATCAAAGGCCTATCATTGTCCTTTACCCTGCAGATTAAGCTGTTTTCATGGAATCACAATTGGTAGGGCTGGAGATCACCCAGTACAACCCCCCTGCCAAGGCAGGGTCACTTGTTGCAGGTGACCATCCAGGTAGGTTTGGGATGGCTCCAGAGAGGGAGACTCCGCACCTCCCTGGGCAGCGGTTCCAGGGCTCTGTCACCTTCAGTGTAAGGAAGTGCTTCCTCATGCTGAGATTGAACTCCTTGTGCTCCACTTCGTGACCATCGCTCCTTGTTCTGTCGCTGGGCACCACTGATAAGTCTGGCACCGTCCTCCTGGCACCCATTTGAGATATTTATATGCATTAATGGGATCCCCCCTCAGTCTTCTCCGGAAAAAACAGGCCCAGCTCCCGCAGTCCCTCCTCATGACAGAGATGCTCCAGAGCCCTCACCATTTCCGTGCCCCTGTCCAGCAGCTCTCCGTCCCTGCTGCTCTGTGGAGCCCAGGACTGCACGGAGCCCTCCAGCTGTGCCCTCAGCGGGGCCGAGCAGAGGGGCAGGATGGCCCCTGACCTGCCGGCCGCACTTCCCGGAGCGCCCAGGACACCACCAGTGCTCCCGGCTAAGGATACACTTAGGAACCTCTTTACTTTCGTTTCTTTGATCTCTGTTTCCAAGCACTTCAGTGGAAACAAAACTATGGCCACATACAAATATTTTTACTATTTTCCACTTCAACGTCTCGGCCTCACCTTGAAGCCGGCTCAGCGTCAGCTGCAGACGTTTGGTGTGGTAGCAGCAAGAGCAGCACAGTAAAGCTATTTACTACTGAAATAATTAAATGGTTCCAGACCGCTGACGTCCACAGGGAGGTACACGGCAAGAGGGGAGCTAAGCGTTACTTTGTTTACCGCTCAGCTTTCGTTCATTCATTCATTCCCAGTGCTCCAAGTGCCGTGGGTACAAACCCACACAGCGGCTAGGTTAGGCAACAGGAAGTTTTTTCCTGTAAGGCTAGCCAGGCGCTGGAACAGGTAGTCCAGAGAAGCTGGGGCTGCCCCATGCCTGGAAGTGTTCCAGGCCAGCTGGACGGCCTCTGAGCAGCCCGGGCCGGCGCAAGGGGTGCCTGCCCATGGCAAGGGCTGCAGTGAAATGATCTTTAAGGTCCCTTCCAACCCAGGCCACACCGCAGCACAGCACACCGAGCATTCGCAGCCCCGGGCAAACGCCGGCCGCGCTGGTGGCAGAGCTCTCCCAAGGGCGAGGGTCCCGCCGAGCGCTGCCCTGCCGCTCTCCAGCCCATTTCCCTTGCCGTGCTCCCCGCCACCCGCCGCTACCGCGGCGCCGGGGCCGCCGCCGCGCTTTCCATTGCGGGCATGCGGCCGTAAGAGCTCCCCCGCCCCTGTCCGCTCCCACCCCGCCGCAGGCTCCAGCCGGTCTCCAGCGGCCCAGCCGGACCCTGCCCGGCCGCTCCCGGGAGGCTCCATCGCGGACAAAGGCTGCGGGCCTGGCGAGCCCCGCCACCCTGGGACCCCCCGGCCCCCGACGCCCCCAGCCCCGCAGCGGGAGGCCCCTCCGCGCTTCTCCGGCGGGAGCGGCGGCAGCGCTTACTCTGTGTGTCGGACAGGGAGATCATGGTGGCGGCGGCACCGACGGCGGCGGCGGGACGGGCGGCAGCGGGACCGGGACCGGCGGCGGCCACGTCTTCCGGAAACACGCACCCCGCCGCATGAGAGCCGCCCGCCCATTGGTCGCGCCGGCCGCCAATCAGCAGCCCCCTTGTACGGCCGCGCCGGCGCGCCGCCCCGCCCACGGCCCGCGGCCGGCGCTGATTGGCGGGAGGGGCGGCGCTCGCGCCGGGCCCCGCGCGCCAGTGGCTGAGGGCGGGCGGCGGAAAGGGCGGGGCCGGCGCGCGCGGCACAGGTGGGAGCGGGAGCCGTGAGGGGTGAGGGATAAAGGATAAGGGATAAAGGATAAGGGATAATGGATAAGGGATAAAGGATAAGGGATAAAGGATGCGGGAGCGCGGCCGGCACTAGCCCTTGGGGCAGCTGTCGGCCCGAGCCACGGCTGAGCCCGCCGCACGGGAGGACACGGCAGCGAGGCGCTGGTCCTGCTGGCCCTGGCGGCCTCTGTCCCTTTCTCCATCCATCCCGCTCCGTCCTGCACCCGCCGAGCGGGGCCTTCCCTGCCTGCCCGTCCGTCCGTCCGTCCGGCTGTCGTGTCCCGTCCCGCAGCCCTACCCAGCACGGGCTTCCGGCCCGGCAAGCGCCGTGCCCGCGGCTGGCGTGGGTGAGGAGTGCTGGGAATATTGCACTGGATATGTCCGCTATGTATAGTTGTATGCTGTTCACACTATACGCGGGTGAATGTTCCTACATTGGAGTAGATTGCCCAGGGAGGTGGTGGAGTCGCCACCCCTGGAGGTGATTAAGAGGCGTTTGGGTCTGGCCCTGGGTGATGCGGAAGTGTTTTATTCACACATCATTTTTAATATATATTTCCTTCTGCATTTATTGGAGCGGGGAAGATCTTTGTTGTGGTGGAATCAGCTGGTAGTCAGGATCTGCTGAATTCATTCCCTTTCACCTTCCATTGGACTTTGCTTCCATCTATGTAGTAAATAATTCAGGATGCAGTAACAGAAAATACCAATTTCTTGAGTTTGGTATTGTTAAGGTACAATGTGGCAAAGACTGTTGTTCAAATACTGAGCCAATGCATTTAATTCTATGATCATTTTACTAATGACCTGTTCAAAATTGATCCCCTTCTCTAAACCAAAGCATGTTTATACTTCCTCCTAACAGATCCTCTAGGTGTTATGGTGGCTGCCTTTCTGAGGGGCACAGTATAATGTGTTTAGACTTCTCTGTAAAATAATCTTTGAAGAGATCAAAAATGAAGATAGGCACTTGGTGAGTGACTGGTCTACGTTAGAGCATTCCTCTTGCAGGAAATGTACGACTTGATTAAAATTCACCTGGATTCATTTAGACGTCTGGTGAGCTGTGGCCTTGGGAATTGGTTGTGAATTTGTGTTTATCCATTTTTCAGAAGGGAAAAAGCAGTTGTCATCTAGTGGGGCTTCTTTATGTGAGTGAATTAAATTAACCAGTACTTAAACTGTTACATTAACAGCTCTGGTAATGAAGAATGTCCTGCAGTAAATTTATTCTAAGTTGAGAAAATTTACTTATAAAATATATTTTAAAATGTACTTATTTCATTTTCTTTTTAGTGACAGTTTCTTGGTTAAATAAGATCTCCTAAAGATAACGTTCTTTAATCTCCAAAGATGACAGCTGTTGCAGGTAATCCATAATTAGTATTCCATATGTTCATTTTGCTGTCTCTTAGCTAACAAGACACAATCACCTGATGTTACTGATTGTTATTTACATTGATTTAATGCATACATAAAAGAGTTTGTGGGGTCTGTGCTATTATACTTAAGATTTGAAGAAAAAAATTCTTTTACTGGATAACTTTTTATTTCTTAGGTAAAACTAAACCAAAATGCCCCATCCCTGGAAGTGTTCAAGGCATGGTTGGATGGGGCTCTGAGCAACCTGGTCCAGTGGTAGGGGAGTTGGAATGAGATGAGCTTTAATGTCCCTTCCAACCCAAGTTATTGTATGATGAAAATCAAGTTTGTCAAGGAAATTACTTGGTTTTCAATATTTTAAAAACGTGCTTCATATTTTAAGACACTTTTAGCTCTTTTCTGCTGAGTAGCAGTAGGCATTTAGGAAGACAGCTGTCACCATCTTGTGCTATTTGAGAAGAAGATATTTTTTCCATATCACACATTTTTGTTTCCCTAACCATATTACCATATCTGCTCTGGATGGGCCAGAATCTCTTGGTTTTTCTGGGTGAGGGGGAGGAAGTAATTCCTTCTGATGCTTTTCTGACCTGGCTCTGGAATTCATGCTTGGCATGCAGGTGTATGTATTAATTATTCTTTTAAACTCCAGGGACTGGATTCTAGAACACAATCTGCAGTCCACATACATGCATACCGGGATGGAAAGAGGCAAATTCCTGCCAAAGAGTCACTCGTGTAACCCGAGCTTTTGCGGAGCATTTGCTTCACTTCTTTCACATGTGAAGGATGGCTTGTGTCTGTAAAAGCATTTTCCCTCTACATCCAAACCCTGATGTTCAGCAGATCCTCTTGTTCTGTGGAGGAGGGAGATCTTGGTGCATGAAACACAGCTTGTTGCTAATGATCTTGTTTTCAACTCCAGAGGAGTTTAACTTGCTGATGTTAATGTTGCTTCTCGCATGTAAACAAATGCTTTCTATTAACAACTTGATCATTGGCTGGAGTACAGTTAATACAATTAAAACTGGCATCAGCACATGGCTGTGGTCTCTATTGTGCCTTCTCCTTGCTTCTCCCTGCAGTGCTAGAGGAGGTGCTGGTGTCCATTGAGAATGAGCTGCAAGCAGTGGAGATGCAGATACAAGAGCTTGTGGATAAGCAGCAGGAACTCCTTCAAAAGAAGATGAGAGTAAAGAATATGATAAAACAGTCCTCAGGAGACTTGGAGGCAGGTGGAAGTAAAGACACTGAAACATCAGCTGAGGAATGGAACAAAAAAGGTTTGCAGAGTCAAAGCCTAATATTTTAACAGAAGGGTGAACTAATTCAGTTGGGAAAACCGCAGAGTTTTGTTTGGATTATGATATTGTCCTATTTAATTTTAGTCAGCTGGCTGACATACCAGGGTAATGGGTTATTGTTTATACTTGTCTCACTGGACATTCCTAAACACTAATCTTGAGTTGTTCTGGGCAGAATTCTGTTCTGTCAGAATGGCCTGTTATAACTACTTTAATTCTTTGCTTGTTGCAAAGTTACTATTTGATCTGATTTGCTCTTAGAATCCCAGAGTAATTTTTTATTGCAATACTTGTATACTAAATGCTTATATTGCAATACTTCTCCTTGTTTCTATTTTAGAACAAGTTGCTTTAGATTTTCTCGGGATTTGATAATGACAATATTGCAATTCTGCACTTAAGAGTTGGTTTTTGCTGGTTTTATGTTTCCCCTTGCTTGAGTGAGGACATTGGTAGTGTTTGTGATGTGTCATGTAGCCTCACTGTCTTACCAAATTTATGCAAATTAGATAGATGCTGACTGCCAAAAATAACCAAGAATACATTATTATTGTAGAATTAGTGCAAGTGGCAAGTTCCTCGTGGTGGTGGGAGGGCTGCTGTCTTTCAAGTTAGACATTAAGTGAGGTCCTGAATAGTTGCTGCTTCTTGGCCATGTTATACCTTGCCAAATTTGACTCAGATATTATGAATTTTTTTCTTCTTTTTAATTTAATTTTCAATTTGTAAATGCCTATATCTATTACATATATATATATACGCTTTTTTGGCTTTTTAAAAATGAAATTAATGTTGTAGTTGAATCCGTATTTATCTGTATTTGAGTATTATGCATATGTAAGAATACTGATACTTTATAATTGCAAATTATTCTATTGAACACATAATTTGGTTTGTGTAGTTCTATTCTCACCTCCTGTGCTTTGAAAATTAATGTCTTTGCAATCAGCTGCTGTGTATGTATTAAACGAGCAGCAGCTAAATTTTTTTCCCCAGTATAAAGCTCATGGAGGCCAGTAGGAGGCTTTTCTTTTTTTCAGAGAGCCTTGGATTTTAACTGTGCTCTTTGTAAATCTCTTTGCAATGTCACCTCAAGTCCCAAAATTAATTCTTGAATTGCACGTGGTGTAACTTGGACCTCCCACAGTTTTACTGCATTTTAATTTTAATAGTACCAAAAAGATGCATCAGGAAGTATAATTTAAGTTTTTACAGTGTTACATCTTTTAAAAATGCAGTCTTTAGGTCTTTATTGAAGAAAAGAAAAAACTATTATAAGCATGTTGGGGTGTTGATTTTGGGGAAGATTAAACAACTTTTCCCCCTCTTTATTTTTTTAATAAATGCTTATTATTGATGGAATATATGGAAAAATGGTATCCCTCCTTCTTTATACTATTTGTAATTGCTGCATTTGTATGAAGGAAGCATTTGAGTAACTATTGTAGGGCTCAGTGTCTGGTTTTATTTGTTTTCAAGGTGGGGTTCTTATTTCTAGTTATTTTGGACTAATGAGTTAACATGATCATTAGCACTCTGAAGTTCATCTGTTTTCATTTTTTCACATTAGTTCACACCCATTTGCTTTGGTCTGGAGGTGAATCGGGTTTACAATTTGAGTTTTCAAAGGTCCACCCTAGAATATGGTGTTTCCAGACTCAGGTTGTTTGGAGTTTTTTCTGTGCCATTATGAATCTTTAAACACTTTCCCAGATCTAAAATTGTGTCAGTGCTAGATTTAGTTATTGAATATGTAAATTACTACGCCTTCTTGTATTTTAATTTGCTTATGAAATGTGTTTGTTGAGTTTGTTTTTTCCCTTAACAGATTTTCCATGGTATGAGAAGATCAAAACTGCACTGCAGAGCAAATTTAAACTCCAGAAGTTTAGATCACTGCAACTTGAAACAGTAAATGCTGCAATGGCAGGGAAGGATATATTTCTTGTCATGCCTACAGGTGGTGGAAAGAGCCTTTGTTACCAGTTACCAGCTGTCTGTTCCGATGGTATGTAAGGGGAAAAATGGACATAATAAAAAGAGTTAGATTTATTTTCTCCCTTTTCTAGTTATTTGGAGAATGAACATTATTTGGTGTAGTTTTTGTTTGGTTGGTTTATTTTTAATAGCTCATCCAATTGCACTGGCAGTTTACTTATTTAAAAAGGCCAAATTTACCACTCCCTGTCACTTCCTAGTTCTGTGGCAAATCAGCACCTCATGACACAGATATCCAGCTTGTTTTGTATATCTTTATACTCTATCTGTTGGAGCTCAGTTGTGTTTTTGGTCTAGACCTTAAAAGGAGGTGTATGTTATGGACATTTAATAAGAATTATCCCCGTGTGATCTGGCACTCACTTGTCAGCTATCCAGGAGGGGAATCCTCTGCTCTGTATGAATCTTAAGCTTACGTTTGGCCGTTTCTTCAGAGCAGGACTGATGCATCAGTAAAAAAGAATTAGAGGAGATATTTGTGACATCTGAACTGCACAATGATTGATTGTTACAGGTTTCACACTGGTGATATGTCCTTTGATATCTCTCATGGAAGATCAGCTTATGGTTTTGGAACAGCTTGGTATCTCTGCAGCCTTATTAAATGCCTCAAGCAGCAAGGTGTGTTTAAGTTCACGTGTTTTGTGGTGTATATGCTGGTGTCTTCTTACCTGTGAATGTTGAATGGATGAGACAGATTTATCAGCTAATGCTCTTCTAGCAACAGTCTCTGGCCAGGAGGGTGCTGTGATATGGGTAAGGTGATTAAGTATGATTAAGCATCTTGTGTTCATGTTTTAGTGACAACACCACACCACATGGGAACCAACACCTTTTGTGGAATAAATAGATTTCTTGGGGCTGTTTAGAGGGTGTGACGTGCCTTTGGCTGATGCGTGTTGTATATTTTTACTCAGTTTCTAGACTTGGAGTAGGTGATTTTTGTCCTCTACTACCATGTTGAGCAGTGCAGGCTTTTACATATAATTATTTATCTCTTATTATAGGGTGGTTAGCTGTTTGATCCAGAGGCCAAGAAGCAACTCATTTCCCAGTCTCATACTAGGCAATTGCTTTTTTACAGTTATTTTCCTGACTAGCAGGAGGCTGTGATCATTAACTTGCACATGACACTGGATTTGATAAGTCACTGCTTGATGCAATGTGCCAAACTTGAAGCCTGCTTTGATGCAGAATGCTCTGCAAACTCAGTAATAAAAACCTTGTTGTGTGCAAGGAATTATTTTACACTTGTAGTGTCACAGGGAGGTTTGGTACATCACAGTTTATTGGGGAAATATTGATACCACCCGATGAAGCAAAGACACATATTCAACACTTTGCTTCTTCAAAGTTCCATCACGGATTTTCTAAGTATTAAAACGACCATTTTCTATACAGTGATCTTCTACAAAGGCTCATAGTGGTCAATACCGTGGAACACTTAATCATTCTCTGATAATTACACCTTATAAATTGCTAATCACCTCTTAAGAGCCTTAGCACTAAGCAACTTCAGTGTGTTGTCCCAGTTTGTTACCCCCTGCTGTCTTGTTTTGTTTTGAACAGGAACATGTGAAGTGGGTCCACACAGAAATGCTGAAGAGGAATTCACAACTGAAGCTCATTTATGTGACCCCTGAGAAGATTGCGAAGAGCAAAATGTTCATGTCCAAGCTGGAGAAGGCTTATCAGGCCAGGTGCCTGGCTCGCATTGCTGTGGATGAGGTGCATTGCTGCAGTCAGTGGGGCCACGACTTCAGGCCTGGTATGCTCCTCAGAAATCCCCTTTGCTGGGCTGTTCTGGCATCAGTGAATAATGACCTGGGCCTTAAATAAGGCCAGCTGCTTCCTTCATGTGTTAAGTGCATTCTTAATGTGTGACACATGCCTGTGTTAGCTCAAGGACTGTAATTCATAAATCATCCAGGAGCTAAGTTCATGCAAATGATGATTTCAACATAGATTTTGCTATTAGTATTCTGAAAAATTATTTATTCTGCTTACTTTAATTGGAGCTTTATAAAATCAAAGGTTTTGCTTGGCATCTTTAATATGAACAATAGTTACCTTTAATCTACTGCTACGTGAAAGTCTCATCCTGTACACTACTCCCTAGCACTTCTGATGAAGGAGATAGAGCATTTTGTAAATTCATGATATATTTTAATCATCTCTAAAGCAAGTGGAAACAAATGCCCTTCACTTATAGGGAAAGAAAGTGTACTTCAATTTTTTTCTGTCTTGGAGATTGTAGAATATTGCAATATTCTGTTGCTGTTTCTTTGTCTTTGAAAGAAAACCTGATTTGAAGCAATATTAACTGTAAAGTCACTCTTAGCAGTTTAGCTAAGAAGTGGTGCCTGAGCCAAGAGCTAGGCTAGTTCAATAGGCAGTGTGGAATTTGGATATATACCTCTGGCTGCACTTCTGTTTGAAGGCAGCAGTACGAAGCCTTTAAACATTTTTTGTTATTACACTCTGGTCTATGTATCCAAATTCCACATTGCTTGTTTATTAGAAAAGCTGTGTTTACTCAAAAGCTGTTGTAAAAATGACCCGAATGCTGTTTGCAAAATAACCTGAATGTTGGTTAATACAATGCCACACATATCTTTCTAACTTTTGAAGAATTTCTATTTCCATACACTTTTGCCTTCTGAATTGTGACTGATAATTGCAGCCTTTCCATACCTGGAGGGGAGCCTAAAAGAAAACTAGGGAGGGACTTTTTACAGGAGCTTGGAGTGCCAAGCTAAGGGAGGATGGCTTCAAACTGAGTTTAGATTGGGTATTAGGAAGAACTGTGAGGGTGGTAACGCACTGGCACAGGCTGCCCAGAGAAGTTATGGATGCCTCATCGCTGGAATGTGTTCAAGGCCAGGTTGGATGGGGCTCTGAGCAACGTTGGGCTAGTGGAAGGTGTCCCTGCCTGTGGCAGGGGGTTGGAACAATATAGTCTTTAAGGTGTCTTCCAAACCAAATGGTTCTGTAATTGATTCTTTAAAATTCAGTTAGACGACATCTCTTTTGCGAAGTGCAACCTGCTTGTTACTTCCTTTGGATGTATAAATTAGTTCTGTAGTAGATTAGCAGTAATAACATTTATTGTTGTATTACCCCATTAAATACTATCTACATAAATGCCTTAAGTTTGCATTTGTGGTATGAGAAATCATTTTCTTTCCCCTTTTTGTTTTCTTGCTTAGACTACAAGTCTCTTGGTATCCTGAAAAGACAGTTTCCCAATACTCCCTTGATTGGATTGACAGCAACAGCTACCAATCACGTTTTAAAGGATGCTCAGAACATTTTGCACGTTCAGAAGTGCATTACCTTTACTGCTTCCTTCAATCGGCCCAACCTTTTCTATGAGGTATGTCTTGTTACCTGGTTTGTGCTGTTGTGCTGTCTCCTGCTGGGAGAGGGACAGGCAGCAGGCTCAGACTGCTTCACCCTTTTGGAAAATATATCCTATGATGGCAGAAAGGTTATGAATTATTCTGTTGTGCTGTGAATTCTGTGAAATTTCACTTTGGCCGCAGGTTTCTTTATCGTTCTTGGTGGGGAAAACTTGCAGGTTTGTTTTGGGGTTTATTTTTCAATGGACTTTTGAGTTGTAATCTGACTGTTCATAAAAAGAATATAGTAAATTTTTTTTAAGGGCAGAATAGTTATATTTATTATACTGGAAAAAGTAAAATAAGGATGTTTGGCAGACTGTTTGCCCACTTGAACTCTGACATGTGCTTAATATATTTTTGAGGTTCGGCATAAGCCTTCAAATAATGAAGATTTCATTGAGGACATAGTTAAGACCATTAATGGAAGATACAAAGGACTGTCAGGTAAAAAGTGTCACAAAAGACACATGTTCTTTCATAAGCTTTAGCATTGCAAGGATGTTGGGATGTTTTCAAATGATCTTGAAGCATCTAGAGAAATTCTGCCTTCAGCCTACATTAAACATCCAGCATTAGAATAAATGAAATTTAGTAAGATCTATACCATGAATAATTTCTCTCTTCATTCATTAATGTTTAAATGTCTTTACTGTTTACTTGTATCTTCTGAAGTATTGAACTGGAATGTTGATGTCTATAGAACAATGTTTACATAGGTAATAATAGGAGGGTTTAAGATTGTAAAAGCAAGGCTCAGAAAAGGTGATCTCTGTGTTCTTAAATCACACATTGTTTATTATCCATGTGTTAGGATACTTGTTATCTTTAACATGTTTTTTCATATTTGATCAGAAGAGTCATCTGTTACTCAGTGCCCAGAATAGGTGTTATGGGGTGAATTGCAGATAAATGCAGAATTGTAAAAGTTGAACTTGTGTAATCAATAAATTCTGCAGTGGAAGTAAAGAGGAGAGACATCTTGCCAAGGCAGCAGAACCCAGGTTCTGGAGCAGCAGTCTGTCCCTGTCTCTGCTTGGAGCACTGTGGCTGGAGGAGCAGCTCCCTGAGCAGAAGTTGTGCTAAGATGATCAAAAATCACATGGCTTTGTGTTTAATCCCTGACTTAGCCCAGCTTGACTAATGATAAAAGGCAGATCTAACTGAAACCTCATGTGAGATGCTATAGATGTTGTTGTATGCTGGGTTGCATAAGGCATAGCACCCCTTTAAAAAGCATTGTCTTCCTTGAACATTAATAGAATGCTTCCATGGTTCTATGGATTGGCACCTGTATTTCCTCTTTAGCCTTCAGGTCCAAGCTGATAACTGAATTTTCCTTCATGAATAACAATACTATGGACTACATAGGCACAAAGACTGTATAATGCTTTTTAATTATTTATTTCACAAGCTAATAAAGCTTTCACAATTGTTTTTAAGTATTTGGGATAGTTTGGCCTTTTTAAGGCATTACAATGAGGCCTCTTTCACTTTTGTGCAGGAATTGTTTACTGCTTTTCTCAGAAGGATTCTGAGCAAGTTACTATGAGTTTGCAGAAACTGGGAATCAAGGCAGGGACTTACCATGCAAACATGGATGCTAAATATAAAACCAAAGTTCATAAAGGATGGGCAACAAATCAAATCCAGGTTAAGTAAATACTTTACATGGACTTAATGTTTTATTTAAACAAATTGTTGTTTGGTATCTTGATGATTTCTTGTTCTTTTTCACAGGTTGTAGTGGCAACTGTTGCTTTTGGCATGGGAATTGATAAACCTGATGTGAGGTTTGTAATTCATCACTCTATGAGCAAGTCAATGGAAAACTACTACCAAGAGAGTGGACGTGCAGGTATTGCAGGAAGTGGCTTTTGCGAAGTTGCCATTTACATCCATTATACCAGTAAAACTGTCCTTCAGTTTTCCAGGCATTTGTGCTAAGTCTCTTGCCTTTGAGACAGTTTTCAAAGGGTGCAATGAAACTGCCTCTGTAAAGAGGCTTTAAATATAAACTGCATTCATGACTGGGCCTCTACTGCAGTGTAACAAATAACAACTGGGTATCTAGACCTCCACTCAGCATTTTTTAAATACTTGATTTTCTATCAAATCTGTGTCTTACCAGAATAATATGATACAGATTTGATATACAATTTTAGTTTTTTTATTTTGTATAGCACCTGGGATGTGTGATCTGCTCAGATTGCCTCTAGATGATGTTTAATCACTGTATGAATTTCAGAAATACAAGTGGGATGGGGAATTTTAAGGATTGATCAATTTTTAGCAGCACTAAATACCTGTTATGGCCAAACTCTACCCCCAAAAACATTTTGCAGTGTTTTGGGTTTTTTTGATCTTGTTTATCTCATTACTTTTTTAAAGGCAGATTTGAATCTATGTGGTGTCAAGGAACTTGAGGGGCAATTGGTTGAAATTGTAATTATCTGTTCATTTGAATGCATTGCAGGTAGAGATGACCAAAAAGCTGACTGCATTTTGTATTACGGGTTTGGAGATATATTCAGAATCAGCTCAATGGTGGTGATGGAAAATGTTGGCCAAGAGAAGCTGTATGATATGGTGTCTTATTGCCAAAATATGAACAAGTAAGTTACCGTGGTGGCTTGGTTGCTTAGTTTTTAAATGGGCTAATTTTGTTGGGGTTTTTAGGTGATGTTTGGAAAGAAAAAAACAAAACAAAACAAACCTCTGAAACAAAACCAAAATGAACCCATCACCAAACAAAACCACCTATAAAAACAGGAACAAACTTACCAGCTTCAGGATACAGTTCTGGAAGTGGCTATGTTGAGGTGAAATGTCTGTCAACAAACACTGTTTGGATTTCAAATCCCACTCAGAGGAAATACTGGAGTTCTGTGGTTTTGACTCTAAGCTACAGTGTTTAATGGTCACATAGGAATCCACGTGTGTTTGCTGCTTCTTCTGCTTCACTGTGATACCTGGAATACTTCATGGAAAACATCTGTATCTGTGTTGTGGACAACTGGTGCATCTAGTAAAACCTTTTGTGGCCTCAGTGTAGCAATGAGTTCATATTCTTACCATTTTTCATTCTCTTAAAACTGCAGATTATACTCTTGTGCTTCAGCCAAACTGTTCCTACATTGGTATTGGCATAGCTGATAGGGAATACTGGTGTTGCTGTATTTGTTCTCTGATTTTTCCTCTGGTAATTTTTTGTGCTTGTTTTGAGATCTGAGCTGTCCCTAGAACCTTTTTTGCCATTTTCATGCTGTATAAGGCAGGTGTTACATATCCACCTGGGATCTATAGCCCCCCTCTGCTCTCTGCTCTTCAGGTGTCACCGGGTGCTCATAGCCCACCACTTCGATGAGGTGTGGGATTCTGCAAACTGCAACAGAATGTGTGATAACTGCTGTAGAGAGAATGGTAGGTAAAGGACAGAGAACATGGGAAAAGTTGATTTAAAGAAGTACCTGGTGTAGAAAAACTGTAAGCAAATTTTCTGACCTTGTGCTTGTAATTTTGTGCTTGTATTACTGACTGTTTTCAAGGTGCAGATTTTGTTATGAATATCAGTTTTTGGTGGCCTACTGTTGCCAAGTTAATTTAAAAGCAAAACAAAAAAAAAAGCCTTGCTATTATATAGCACAAATGTATGTATTTATAACTACATATAACTATATATACAACTACAAAGAGCTTTCTATATGAATGTTCCTTGACTTTTACTTGCAGTGTGTGAGAAGATGGATGTAACAGGATACTGCAGGGATCTAATAAAGATCCTTGAGCAAGCTGACAGCATGAGTGAGAAACTCACCCCACTGAAATTAATCGATGCCTGGTCTGGGAAAGGTGTGTCCAAATTCAGGGTCCCTGAAGTTACTCCACCCAAGCACCCTCGAGAGGAGCTGGAGAGAATTGTTGCCCATTTACTGCTGCAACAGTATCTGAAGTATGTAAGATAATTACTTTGTTTTCTTTGTTTTGGTTTTTTAACATTTTGTAGTAATTTTTCCTTGCTCTCTTGTTACTTCTGTATAACATTAATGGATACATTCTGTAGTCTTGTTTTTATTTCAGATGCATTTAATGTAGTTTTAAAAACCCTTCAAGTATTGCTATATTTCCATTTCAGAAGTTGGAGGAACAGTTGAAATGCTACATCTCAGGCAATTTTAAAAAGCTGGGGTCTCCTGTATTCAGGTAGAATGTTTAAATCTGCAGCAGGAATAATTTTGGAGAAGTCTGCAGTTCATACAGATCTCATTCACATTCCATGGATAAGGAAAGCAAATGGGGTTGCCCACACGATATCTTAAGTCAGGAAAGACTGGCTAATGTGAAAAGTGGTACTCAGAAATTTTAAGAAAGCATAGTGGAACTAACAACAGTGCTGCCTCTGCAACCTGTGTGCTATGTTTTGTCTTCTCATATAATTTTATAAGTTTAAGAATATCTACATATATCTAATCCCTTTATTTTGACTTAATTTTTCTTTGCATCTCTCTGTACAGCTTTTTTTAACATTATTAAGAGGGTGAGCAGATGACTTTTTTTTCCTCATTTTCCTCCATGTGTTTCAAGAGATTGACAAGTGTGCATCTAAGTGTTTTTGTGTGTGTCAAGGTCCACAAACTGAATTATGTCAAGTGTTGATCAGAGTAGGTCTAAAGTCACCTGACTGTCTACTTGATTAGATAAAGCAGAATGAAGCTGCTATTTGGAACATCCATCAGAAGGGTTAATGTGTCCCTGTCCTTATGGAAAGAGTTGTTGAGATCTAGGCAGGCTGCCTAGGGAAGTGGTGGAGTCACCATTCCTGGGACATGTTTTTTTTTATCCACATGTTTTGTGAACAGTGTTCAGGTGCCAGGATATGGCACCTGAGGACATAGTTTAGTGGCAGTGCTGGGTTGGACTTGATAATCTTAGAGGTCTTTTCTACCCTTGATTCTATGATTTTTTTTCCCCCTGCATATTCTGGCCTGTCTCCAGCCTTCCCTTGTAACAGTGATTTCATTCATGCAGGGAGGATTTCAGCTTCACAGCCTTTGCTACAATATCCTACCTGAAGGTGGGACCAAAAGCCTGGCTGCTGAAAAACGAGGGACACGTCATCACCATAGAAGGGATAACAAACAGCAAAAGATTTTTCAAGGTATTTAGATCTGGTCTGATTTGCCATATAGGTATCTTCTCCATTACAGCTTAATTTAATGATTTGGTATCTGCTCAAAACATGTTTTGTAGTAATGCAATCAACCTCATAAATATCTTCTGTCTTGTGTGGGAACATGGAAAAAGGAGGAAAACAATGTTAGAATTTTAATTGAACTCTTAAATCTTACAGGTCAAACCATCTCAATCTTCAAATTCAAAAGGAAGCAGAGAAAATGCCCAGAGTGGATCAAAGACTGTCCAAGATGTAGTGGTGAAGAAATCACAGGAACATAAACGGCCCAGCTGTGGTCCTAACTTAAAAGCAAAGAAGCCTAAGCTTCAGGCAGGTGCAAATGACCAACCAGTGGTTATTGACTGAGCGTCACAGACTACATTTAGGATCTAATCATGATTGCTGCTCCATGGACAATGCAGCGTGCAAGTTCAGTTTGTGCTTTAGTAGTGGTATTTTTATTAAATAAAACACTGAACAGGGAACAAATATCTTTAAAAACTGTCAAGTCTAGAAGGCTAGTAGTGAAGGAAAAAGTGTTTAATATCAAAATAATTGGTGCATATCTTAGGATACAGCAATGATTACAAAACCTATATAATGACCACGTTGCCTTTTTAACTCTTTTGGATGTGTAGTATATAGTAACACTGTGGCAGGTTCAGGCAGCCTGGAAAGGACTGTCAGACACGCAGAGGTTTCCAGACTTCCTTCCTGTGGGAGTCTCCACTCACTGCTCCCCTGAGAGTCCTCTTCAGATTTCTCTCCTTTGCAGCACAGGACTTGATGGTCCTTAGCTCTGCATGAAGGCCCTGTCACCTCCTGTTCCTTTTGCCTGCTGTGCAGGTGACTTTCCTCTTCACCAGTGACTCCACTGCAGCCAGGGCACTGCTTTCCGAGGGCAGCTGCTGTCACCAGCCCCAGGGAGTGACATCAGACAGCTGGAGACTGGGATGCTCCAGCATCCTTCCTCTGGAGCCCTGGCTGGGTCAGAGCTGCTGCTGTGCCAGGGCTGGTTGTTCCAGCAGTTCTGCAGTTCAGAGTAGAGACGTGTCCCTACACCCTCTGTGGCATGTTTGAGTGAAATATTGTATGTATTTATGAGTGATTGTGTATTTATTCCTTTGAAATATGTCTGTTGCTCTTAAAATTGGACTTCTCTAGGTTGTTATTCAAATAGAAATTTGTGACTTCTGTGCTTGGCAGAAGTACCTAAATTTAAGTTTACACACAAGACAACCTGCCAGCCTAGGATACACTTGAACAGTTACTGCTGCCTGCAGTGCATTCTCAGGCACATATGCTGACTACTAGATTCAGTTTTGTTTTCTTACTTTCAACATCTTAGTCAAAGATCAGAAAGGCATGTTCAATTTCATTTAATAAATGCAAGTTCTGGGTGGTTGCTTTTTAGTTCTTCTCTCTTACACTTACATGTATAACAAATATAAAACTAATATCATTAAGAACATGCTCTCATCTTTATTCTTCTGGTAAAATTGTGACAGTGACTAAAAGCCTATCATCTTTCACCCATCCTTTAGCTGAGACCTTTACCAAAAATTGAAAATTTAGTTAAAAACAGTCATTCTCTTAAAAAACATTAAGTGATTTGTCTGGGACAAGTCTCAATATGTACTGCCAGCTTTGTATTGAGTACAATAAATTGTTCCAAATTTGACCCAAAATAAATAGCAACTCTCAGGCAGCAGCTGTAGAAAAAAATCAAAAGCCAGGATGAAACAACTGCTGTCCAGGGCTGGCATTATCCAGTACAGTACAGCTCTACCCCAACACCTGGACAGCTGAAGGGACAAGCAGTTAAAAAAACTGCTTTCAACTGACATCTCATCCTAGCTTTCATTGTGCAAAGTTTGTGTTCTGTACTTAACTGAGTACAAAATACATTTATTTCAGAAGTAAACTTATGGGGGGAAGAAAAGGAGGAAAAAAAAACCTGAGTAAGGCCATATATTTGCAACCCACATTCCAGGCAGCAACAGCTCTGAGCACCCTGTGCCCTAAAACTGTTCTCTGTTCATCTGGGCCAGCTCGACAGAGATTGTACCATTAGCTGGTACCAGTGGCAGTAACCAGTCAGTATTTTGGCAAGATCAACCCAAAATCTTAATAGAGGATTGCATTTATCCCTCATTTCTGATAATCCTGAGAAAACAGTTTCCTAAGATGTATGACTTGGTATCAAAGCTTCATACAAAATGGGAATGGGGGCATTGTTCAATCAAAATAATCTTCTATATCAATATCTGGATTTAGGAGATCTTCACCGTAGGCTGAAAGATCCATTTGATTTAGAATTAAGTTTTCAAAGGTTTCTTCCAAGTCTGTTTCACCAATGAGCACAGCTCCCATCATTCGGCCGTTCTGCATCACCACTTTCACGTACTCGTGGCCCTTGGTACATCTCAGCATCAGCTCGTGGTCTGAGCCCAAGCCCTGGGCGTTGTACCTTCCCAAAACCACCACCTAGCAGAAGGAAAAGGGAAAAGCTCTCATAAAAATGTTGCAGTGCCTTTTAGCATTTCTGCTGCTAATAGTTCTTGGCCTCAAAAGTGATGCAAACAGGGAAATATTTGTCCCTAGGGTCCCTCCACCCATCGCTGGCTAGCAAACACACAATGGACTCAAAAATCTTCCCCTTGAAATATCATACAGATTAGTTCAAATGGAGAAAATCTAAGCTAGGATTAATTCTATACAAAGAAACCTGTTTTCTCAAAGCATCTGCTCAGTGTCAGCAAGTGAATATAAGCAAGCAGTATGTGTTACTCAGTAGTTTACATCTATCAGACTGCACTGACCTTGTAATTGAAAAATTTTGTAATGTGAGCAAATAGTTCAAAGCTGAAATCCATATCAATAGATTCCCCTAAAGCATCTGCTGCCATGCACTTTGCTGCATACCATCCCATCTGCCGAGCTTGGGTCCACAGCCTCATCTGGAAGAGAAAATTGGGAAGATTTAAGTCACAAGACCATCACTGTGCCATGACCACACTCACTGCAGTGAGTACTCAAACAAATACTCAAAACAAATACTTTGTTTTTAATACTCAGAAGGGCTGGCCAGCTTGGTTTCCAGCCACCTCCACGAAACTCAGTCACCAACCACCCAGGACTATCCGCTGGCTTAACCTTTCCCTCCTTGGTGTATAACTCCCCATGGATCCCACGTGCGAGGATGTACCTGGTGCCACACGGGGCTGGGCTCCCACGCTGCCGTGCAGATATCTCCAGCTGCAAACACATCTGGCAGCGACGTGTGCATGTGCTTGTCTACCTTCAGTCCTCCATCTTCACCCACAACAAACTGAAGGGGTTCACACATCAGCCATGAAACAAGTCAGCAAGGCATCCAACTCCCTCCCCCTTCAGCAATCAGCTGTTCCTTTATTATTTACCGTATGCTGAGTGGCAAGAGCTCCATGGAAGGTACAAGGCATTACTGTTATTATTATTTCTAGAGCACAGCACAGGTTTTTAAAGGACTATTACTGATACCTAGGCAGGGAAGTCACAGGGCTTGCCAAATTCCAAATCACACTGTGTGTTACAGGATACCCAGTCTTAAGAGATGACTTTACTTGCCAAGGCAAGAAAAAACTTAATTTTTTTTTTTTTTTAAATTTAAATTTTTAAAATTGCAAAAACTTAATTCCTGATCTAAGCTTATAGCATAGGCCTGGAAATATCTCATGGCTCAACATCAGATCTATGTTTTCAGCATTTCCTTCTTTAACCAGAGCACAGCCTTTTACTTCCTAATCAGATGGCACCACTTAACCTGAAATACCACAACATCCTGGTATTTTATGGGATCATTTTTTGGTAGTAGCTGGTATGGGGCTATTTGTTGGATTTGTGATGAAAACAGTGTTAATAACCCAGGGATGTTTAGTTGTTGCTGAGCAGGCACTGAACACAGAAACAAAATGATCTTGAGGTGTGGAAATTCACATGGCAGTTATGAACTCTGGAATCACCATCTACATTTGGTTGCTGACTTCTCTTAATGAACATGAGCCCCTTGACAGCTCAGTGTCCCAGATGAAAAGTACTGGAAATAGTTGCTTTCTTTCCAGGAGCAAATACCAAGATTAGTAAGGTAAGACTATGGTACAGAACTAACATGGAAATTATTCTATATTTTTGCCACATTAGCCAATTATACAGAGGCTTTTCTCTCTGCACATGCTTAATACTGCATATGTACTATATATAAACACCTGGGGAACAAACATAATAAACCAAGACCACAAATCAAATACACTTGTATCATGTTGGATATCTCACTATCAACATAACCTGCCTTATTTTGAGATGGTGCACAGTATTTAAATCTTTAGCAATCCATGTTTCATATCAAAACACAAGCATAAACCAGCAGAAGAGGTTTCTTTATCCCTATTTGAAAAGCTTCAAAAGAAACCAATATACTTACATTATTGCCATCCAGAAATGGTTCAACATTTGGCACAACCCCAGTTGCACTGACAATGAAATTGCATCCATAAATTTTTCCATTAGTTAATTCCACATATACAGGCCACAGCACTGAAAAAGGGGAAAATTTTGCCCCAAGAATGTAACCAACTGAAGTTATTTTATTAATTATGTCTTAAGATATGAAAGGGAAAAAAAAAAAAAACCTACAAAACCTTTGAAGTAACTGCATTGGTAAAGAAAGATTAAAAATGAAAAAAATTATCAGAGATTACCTATAACTTTTCTTAACATCGCTCAGAACTAGAGAAAAAATATTTTGGATGTCAGCTCCAATTCCTACTAATAACTTTCTTCAAAATTTTCCTAAATTAAAGCCCTCTGTGTACTGTGGGATGTTCTCTCAAGTATGCAGTTGCCAAATATTCTTTTATGTAGAAATTTACAGATGCACAGAAGTGCCTCAAAAGCAAAAGAACGGCACAGATTTGACTTGTGCTGAAAGTAACAGATTACTAAAATAGTATTTTAAATATTCATTTTAATTCAGTGGAAATTATAGGCATAATTATTCATTTTTAAAAAAGGGAATATTTTCCTCTATTTGGAAGGTTTATTTCAGTTTTGATACAAAATGTTGGTGTTTTTTCTCCTGTTTTAAAATGTTTTTTCTCCTGTTTTAACTTTACTATTAAAATATTTAATGGATTTTGTTAGGATGGAATATTCTGCATACAGGATTTTGGTTACTTTGTGGAAAAAAGTGTCTGACCTGTAAAATTTTGTAATTTAATTGCAGTCCATAAATTTGATTACTGTAAACTGCTAGGCCTCAAATTATAGAGATAAAAGATTTATTTTTCAAAACTGTATTTGTTTTAAAACAGCAAACAAGATCAAACATGCTCCAGCACCGATCTATCTTCAAGGTCTTATCAGCACTGGCACTCACCCTCATCTGCTTCTACATTTTTCTCTCCTTTAGGAAAAGTCAAGGAAGTCCGCTGCAGTTGGATAAATTCTTGCTGTAAGTGTATTTTCTTTACTTCACACAGTATTTCAATATGTACTTTATGAGAAAACTAAAGAAAAAATGACAGAATTATAAACATATTGATTAGCGATCACAAGATTGAGAATAGCAAGGATATCTTCACCTAAATTGATATTACTAAAGTGGAAAACCCCCCACAATATATCTCAGCCCACTAACTGGATTCCCACACTTTCCTCATTTTGGCACAGGTTTAACCATAGCCAATGGCAATTTACCTGCTTTTTCAACAGGTATCTGATGTTCCTTGAAAATTCCTAACAATTAGATTTTTCTGGCATGCCAGAAAACATATTCAGGTCCCCCTAAGCTTACAGGAAGAGAGTTCAAACCTTATCAGAACAGAATAAACTAAACTCATCTTTTCTGTCTTTCAGGATTGCAAATCCTTTGTTTTTCTATCATGAATTAAATTTTGGTAACAATAATAAGTTTATGTTCTAAACACTGTAAAAAGAAAAAATATTCCGTACCATTGACCCACATTTCAACCATATTCTGATCTCAAGCCAGAAGTTGGAAAATTACCTGTTTCTCTAAATTCTTTTGTGAATTTGGGTGTCATTTTATTCTCCACTACACAAATACAGTTCCACAGCCTTCAACAGCCAAACCATCACTGATTAAGCTGCTAAATATCCTAAACATCCTTTAGCTGGTCTATGTCTGATCATCCTTGACAGGTCATTTTTTAAATGCAAAACAGATGCAAACACCTAACAGTTCAGGAATTCATAAATGAAAAAAAAATCAAATGTGAGGATTTTTGCTTTATTGCAAACTCTTGCCAGTGCTCATGCCCACAACATTCAAATAAATATGCCAGCAAGGTTATACCCATACCTCCTTAGTCCCTTTAAGGTGTAAGCCCTCGTGCCAGTCGGGGCCTAAGGCACTGCCCAGCTTGTCAGATGCTCCTGTAGGTCTTCCTTTCTCCTCACTTCCTGAAGAAAAGACATGGAGTATATCAGATTTAGTGTGCATACTGCCTTGTCTTCAGAATTCAGAACGAGGATTCTCAATTAATAGAAAAATACCATCTAGTGTAATATCCTTATTCTTCCTGCCTGATGTCTAGAGCCACGCTCTTCTTTTTGTTATGACTTTGGTCATACATATGTTTGTGTGATATGTGTTCATGCAGTGCTAGTTAATTGTTGTTTCTGAGACTGCAGTTTCACTCCACCTGTAATAATGTTCTGTGCGATTTCATCTGCTCCTCCAATGTCTTACTATGTGACAGCTCCTCCTTATATAATGGTGAGTTCACATCAAAACATTACAAAAAATAGAACAAGTTCTTCACAGAAGGAATGCAGGGAATTAATATAAATTTGGCACAAAGGTAAGCACTTTTTTACAGCTCACAAGAAACTATTACATTCTGTCTGCATAAATTTGGGATGGGTTTTTATGTTGCTTTTCTACTCTCAGTTTTTGAAGAAGGAAATGTCATTAATGATAACAGTAAGCCTTATTCCAAGTTGCTAAATTGACTGTTTTTAAGACTGTCTTTAATATGAAATGCTGCTGCTGCAGTGTCAGGAAGCTAAACCCCATACCTTCCACTGTGTACTTGGTTCTTTTACACTCAATTGGAGTCTCTTGGCCTTCAGCAGTGAGCTTTGGAAGGAGGAATTCAGCTGCTCCTGCATCAAAGAAAGTATTCCCAATGGCTTTGTCTTTGATAGCCCAGATTACTTCACAGCCTTGAATTTCATACCTGTGGGCATTTAAACAAGGGATAAAGTGACAGACTGCCTGAAAAGGAGCTGACTGTTAGCAACACAAGCAGAAGTGTGTCAAGTTTCCTTCCAGAAGCCAGAACTAGGGGATCCAAGACTTTCCAACCTATCAAATCCACTTCTACATATTTACATAAAGAACCCATTTAAAAAAAAAAATCTCTTCAAGTTCACAAGTCATATTTTCTCACCAACACAACCTTGACTGAACTGGGGTAGGGGATGGGGGGGCAGATCAAATTTATAATACTAATAATTACTATTTCTTCTCCCCATAATGAAAAATAAGTGCATTTCTGCCAGACTCCTACTGTCAAAAACAAGCATTTGGATCTTGTTTGCACTTGGATCTTGTTTGCACTATGTGGAACATGAACTGAATATTCTTGATATCTATGTGTCAAAGCTTCTACTGGAGCTTTCCTAATTTTATGTGTCAGTAAAAAACACTATGTTGCAAAAAACAAAAAACAAACCTGTAATCAGTTTTGCTACTAAATGTTCTAAGAGATAAAATTTTATAAGTCAACCTTCTCCCAAACTCAGGTACACTAGATTTAGCATTGCATTGTTCAAGATTTTATTTATGTATTTTTTGTTCACTTACACTAATTCAAGGGCAATCCCACCATTTCCTACCACCACTATTCTCTCAGCTTGAGCCAAATTCTTCTGAAAAGCCTGCATTAAGAAAGGAAAAATGTCAATTAGAGCATGTTCCCTCATACTGATCAACCATATCTTTTCCAGTATTTTCTTGCTCTTAGTCTTGATTTTCTCAGACTATTGATACACATCTAGCTAGGCTGAGACCTGTAACAGAAGCTGCTGTTGTAACAAACAATTTCAGTTTCACTTCAGATTCTTTGAAAATGTGACTCCTTTTTTTATCCTCAAGGTCCAGCTTTATTTGATGAATGGCAGCTCCATGTTACAGAACAGCAGTGCTCACACTGCCTCCTCTAATTCTGAAGACCTGTAGCAGTGAAACTTCACCTTTGCCTTCCAAGCTTAATTTTTAGTCTATTAAGTTATTTCTCAGGTGAAAACTTTTCCACATCTTTGACTATTTCTAACTCTTTTCTGTACAAAGAGGAGAAGCTACAGTAGAACTACAAGAGAATAAATCATTCCTTCAGTAGCTTTCCACTGTACAAAGCAGCCGTTTGTACCAGGTACCACACACACCTTCCCAGGGAAATTTCTTTACATTTTCCAATTGGATTATGCCTGGAGGGTGAAAAAAATATTGTTTATTCCATATTATCGTTTTAGAAATAATGTGTATGAGCTATCTATAAACTTAACAAATAAAGTGACATCAATTTAGTGGCATTATAAGGCTGTTTTTCTGCTAGTGAAAATGTTCCTATTTAAGAATATATAATAACAAATTATTTCCTTTTTCTCCATTTCACTCCGCAATAATTCTGGTATTTTGCACCAGATGCAGGAATATATTACACATTTTTAATTCCCAAACACAATTACCTGTGCACTGTCAGTGTCCCGGATTCCTAATACATACGGGTTCCCTTCAACAATTAATTTTGGTTTGGCTCCAGCACACAGGCAAAGTTTTTCATATATGTATTCTTTCCCATCTTCAGTGTAAATTTTCTGTTAGCAGCGAAGAGAGAAGAAAAATCAATTCACCTAAGAGAATTAATCTAAATCAAGACATCTAAGAGCACATCAGCTTTCTCTTTCTGTAATGTCACAGTAATTTGCAGATATTAAAAGCTGTAAGGGGCTTCTTAAGGAACAAGGCTTCATACTCTTCCTGACTGTGTGTCATTTATTCCCACCACACCCACCACAAATAAGTGACCAATAAAATGGGAAGTGTACACAGTGCACTCGAAGCAAGATCAAGTTTACCACTGGGTGGCACTTTGTACTCACTGGCTGTGCTGAAAGAGTTCTGTGTTTTCTATGTGACAAATGTCCCTCAGGCCCAAGGAACAGAACTATGCACTGCTGTACATTAGCAATTGAGAATCCCATTCAAACATTTCAACAGCAGTTGCTGTGCTCTGAGTTAACCAGGCACAGGATAGGACACAGTTTAGAAATCTGTTCTTTGCTGAAGAAAAAGTGAAGGCACTAAACAAGCTATGTCATTCTGAGAAAGACCTTAAATTTTAACATTTTATGACATTATTTGTTGTTCTGCAATCCAGAAGCTGCATTGTTCAAAGTGGTTTTGGGCAAAAGAGCCTCCAAATCCACATAGATTAATTATTGGTGTCCACCAAGACCTATATTAAAACACTACCCTAGTAATGCTATAAGAAAACAATTGGATTCAGAATGTTAGCAGAATCTACCTGGAATTACATCTCCAAACCTTAAAAGTGACCAAAACCAGTTTGGGATGTGAATGTGAGTTTCTCATACATGCTGAAGTGAAAAATAACATGTTGACACAGAGCTAACAAGGGTGTGTACATGCTGTCCATTGTTGATATTTGCAATGTATTTCCTGCTAAACAAGGAAGAAAAAGTGGAAATGTTGGTTCTTTCAAGATTTTTTTTGTCCTCTGTATATATTTCTACTAGAAAAACAGTGTAAAGAAGTAAGTGAAATTAGAATTAGGAAATATTTTCTTGTAATTTTGGTAACTTATCAATTCAATAACCAAAATGTTCTTGAACAAAATTTCTCACCCAAAACATTCAGCTACTTCTTATTTTTATATACATAACTTGAAAAACCAAATAAAAAAGAAAACATTAGCTTACATGTTCATCACTTTTCAACTGTTTTACTCCAGACTGTATAACTCTAATATTGGGATATCGTTTTTCTAATAGGGAACTTGGTTGCTCTTCGACATCAAATTCCTCAAGTGTTTTGGAGACCTGTAGGAGAAAGAAAAGTATTCAAAAATATGGATCATTTACCCATTTCTTTTTCTAAAGCTTTTGACAGAGGTGCTGTGTTCATTTATAGTAAAAAAGTCACCACATAAAGCCCATATTGTCTGAAAATGTGTTATCACGTAACTGCTAAAAGTTTCTTTTTCAATACAGAATCTTTTCATGCCTCTTCCTGGTTGAAGAGTCAAAGTACTACATGTTAATCCTAAAGATAGAGATTAAGCAAAAATGGAGAACCCTGGCAGTTGCTCTAACTGCTACAATGTTTTATTCCATAAAGAAGTGTATTATCAGAGTTGTTAACACTGCTTTTTCATTTATGTGACGTGATGTTAAAATCCTGGTTTTTCTCTTTTTTGTAACTTTGATAAAATAACTCATCCAGAGCCACTACCTGATATTTTAGAGACCTAGGGGGGATGGACAACATCAAACAGAAAACAAGCATAAACCAAGTTAAAACCCCAGAGAGGCAAGCCAGAACTTGAAAAACATTCAAATGATGATGACAGTTTTGTGTTTTATCCAAAAGAGAGTGGCTGCATGGAAACATCCAGGCCTGCTACTTTACTGAATATTCAGAGTTTGGAACACAGCTAGGAGCCAGAAGCCACACCATGCTTGCAATTCAAAAAGAAATTAAGATGCTCATGTCCAAAACTTAGATGCTTCTGCCTTCCAATAGTGCTGAGCTGTTCCCTTATTTTTCAGATATGTAAATTTCTGCTGATCTGAATTACAGACTTTACATCTCTGCGCTGTGCAAATGTCTCTACTGGACACTCAGCACTTTCAGAAAGCATTCTGTAGTTGGATGTTCTTTCAACAATCCCACAGAGGGCTCTCAGACTTAGCTTCATGACCCTACTAGCCACAAATCTGAATTTATGCATACATTTGATTTTCTTTTTCAAACCAGCAGGAAAGATGGCACTGAATCAGCAGCTGCTGGAGTAGGCAAAGCTCAAATCAATTCCCCAGAAGGCTATCCCTTCTTTTGCTACTTGTCAGAAGGCTGTTTCTGCCCCAAATTCAAACATGAGCAAGACTATGATACCATTTCAGTGCTTCTGAAAGGTCACTCACTAATAGAGCAGTGAAATAAAGCTTCAGTAAACACACCTCAGCCACGTAAGTACCTGGTTTAACCTTTGCCTGAATGGTGTGTGTATATTCACCAATTACTAATCACTGTAAAATAGCTCATCAGTCTTACTAACACCACTGCAATCACACTAATATGAAAACAAGCTCAAAGTTCATGAGCATCTTCCCCACTGGTTCTAAATTATCTGCACAAATAAACTTTGAACATGTCTTACTGTAAGAAAAATCTCTCTTACCTGCTTGAAATTAGTTACAGCTTTTATAACTGGGGAAGCTGTCACTAAAAAAATGTCTTCTGATGGGAATTCTGCAGCCAGCTTGTAAAGAAACAGAAACCACGATGAGAGTCATCATCAGACTTAACACAGTAAAACTACTGGTGAAAAGCAGTATGCTAATACATTACTTTGATTTTGTAGAATCTTATTGAAAAAGCACTACTGCAGGATAACAGAAGGATAAGGACTGAAGAGAATTTGGAGGCACAACATTTATTTCAATCACACATAAATATACCTTCAAGAACTGCAGCCATAGTGTAAAGGACTATTGTCACAATATTCCAAAGGCCATCTGATGGATCAGACTGTGGGGGGAAATGGCACCAAGGGAACTTTGAACTTTTGAATGTTCTTGGCCTCTCTAAGTCGAGGCAAGTGACAACTGCAGAGACGTTTTCCACGATAGCGCTCCTCTCATCTGTGGACATTGTACATATGTTTGCCAGTAGGGCTAGAAAATTACATAACCCAAGGTAGATGCATTTAGCTTGTTTTGTTTTATTACTGCTTTTTACGGTTTTTCTTATTATTTGTTGTTCTTGTATTGTTACATAATGTTCTTTATTTGTAGTGTTTTATATTTGTTTTAATTATCAATAAATTAGACAGCAGCTAGGAGCGTAGGGCAGCCACAAGCCAGTTAGGTAGAAGATAGTAAGTAGGGACAGAACCTATTATTTCATAACGCGTCAATTTACAACCAAATTGGACCACACTACCGGATTTGTCCAAGGTGGACGGGCCACCTTTACTTAACCCGGAAAAGGAACATATATTATTTATATGTGTTCGAAAAATAGCGTTTCATTACCTGCTTCGAAATAACCTTATCAGCTTTGAACCTCTGGAGAAGTACTTCTACATAGAAAAACATCCTTACATTACAGCTCTGCTGCCCTGGGGCTGCGCTTGGCTTGTGTTTTCTCCAGCGAGACGAATTATTTTTAAGACACGGGGATTAGGGGAGTGTAGGGCAGAGTATGGAAGTACTACATGCGAACACTTATGCAATTACAGGGTAGATCTGTTTCGATGACCGCGCACAAGCGCGGGCAGCGGGGCGCTTCCAGCCGCTCTCAGCCGGCGCAGGCGGCAGCACAGGGCCGCCAAGGGCCCGGCACACCGAGGCTCCCCACGGGCTGGGGGAGCCTCCCGCATCCCTGCGGACAATTCCCGGCTGGCGGGGAGCGGGGGAAGGGAGGGAGAGCCGCGGCCCCGTTACCTTCTCGGCGCAGGTGACCCCCGCGATGCCGCCGCCCACCACGGCGAACCGGCCCCGCGCCGCGCCGCCGGGCCCCGCCATCGCCCCGCCCGGCGCGGCCCCGCCTACGGCGAGCAGGAGCGGCACGACTTCCTCTCCTCCCGCGGGCACGCGTGAGCGCGTATGCAGCCGCCCCGAAGCGGCCTTTCCCCGCCGGTTTGGTTTTTCGGTGCCGTGTGTTACTATCTGCTGTACGGCTCTTGGCAAACGACGGGGATCAGACCCCGTCTGGCACCCATTCCGGGATCTAGCTGTAATCCAGTCCAGGTTTTACCCCATTCCGTGTTCCGGCTAAATCCGGTCCGGGTTTTCCCCGATTCCGTATTCTGGTATAATCCAGTCCCGGTTTTCCCCCATTCCCTACTCCAGGAAACCCAGTCCGGGTTTTCCCCCACACCATCCCCCAGGCACGCTCTGTAGCAGCAATCCCTATAAATTCCACACATATCCCTATAAATTCCATTTTCCCTCAGATTTTTTGCATATTAGGCAGCTTCATATGTAATATGAACAGCAGCAAGGCTTGCTCCGTTTATTGAGTGAGACTCAGAGTGGGATTTAGTGAAATTCCTGCGAAAATCAGTGTCCAGGGCAGCCCCAGGTGTGGTCAGTGAGGATGAGGAGGATTTGGGCAGCCTCAGGTGTGGTCAGTGAGGATGAGGAGGGGTGATACAGCCCCAGGTGTGGTCAGTGAGGATGAGGAGGATTTGGGCAGCCTCAGGTGTGGTCAGTGAGGATGAGGAGGGGTGATACAGCCCCAGGTGTGGTCAGTGAGGATGAGGAGGATTTGGGCAGCCTCAGGTGTGGTCAGTGAGGATGAGGAGGGGTGATACAGCCCCAGGTGTGGTCAGTGAGGATGAGGAGGGCCAGGGCAGTCCCTGTGCCCCAGGAGAGCGCAGGAGAGGGAGCAGCACACCTGAGCAGGTGGGGTAGCACCTGGGGGTGCAGGGGTGATCTCTTGTCTTTCTCTTTCAAATTCATCTTTCCAGTTCTATCCCAGTGCCTTCAGACCCTTCCAAGTGCCCTCAGTCCCATCCCAGTGACCCCAGAGAAAAGAGGTGTTTGAGGGGAAAACTTCCTTTTCCATTACTGGCTGTGTTTAAATTGGAGGGGATTCCCCTTCACCATGATTTTAAGGGTATCAGTTGAAGGAAAATCTCTCTTCCACGACTTACCTGCCCATCAGCTGATGGACAATTGTTATTTTCTAGTTTAATGGGAAGGAGAAAACCCTTATGATGCCATTTTATGGGTTTGAGTTGAGGGCAAACTCCCCATTTTCATCATCTTAAGGCTTAAATTTCAAGTGAATCCCTGTTATCCCTTGGCTTTAAGAGTTTAAATTGAGGAAAAAATCCGTTTTTCTGACATTTAAAGTGTTTCAATAGGAGGGGAGAGAGAAAATAGAAGGAAATGAGAAGTGGAAAAGGTCAGGAAGGAGATGAAAAAGAACATGAAAGGTGAGGGGGAAAAGAGGGGGAAAACAGAGTGAAGAAAGGGTGGGAAAAACGAGGTGGAAAAAGGCAGGAAATGTGAGTGAAAAAAGGATGAGAAACATAAGTGAAAGGCTAAAACTGTTTCCACTATCTGGCAGTAGGGATAAAGGCTAAGCTTTACTCTTCAGATTCTGCGCAGCCTCTAATAGCACTGCTGGCCAGTCATGGGGAGTGAGAGGGGGAGCTGTGCATGCACCTCTTCTCTTAAAAAGGCATTGATCCCATTGGATCAGCTTCTCTGAGGTGAACGGTATTTCATCCACTCTGTGCCCTCCATGCTTGAGCGTGTGTGTGTGTATATATATATATGTGTGTGTGTAGAGAGTAAAAAAAATGTAGATAGTTAAAAATAGTAATATTTTTATTATATTATTTTATTATATATATACTTATTTTAGTATATTTATTATTTGTTACTACTTAATATTTTATATTTTTATTATTTTATATAAATAATATATTTTATATTTTTATATGTTATATCTTATAAATTTATCATTTGATATAATTTTATTATATTTATTCTTTTATTATGTATAAAATACTATATATTATATATAGCATTATATAATATATATTTTATGATTATAATAGAATTTAAACATATATAATGCCATATATTATTATATTTAGTATTATACACTATACTATATACATATTAAATATATAGTATATATTGTAATATTATATAAATATCAAATATATCTTATAATATTATATATAAATCTATAATATTATGTGTTAGATATATTAATATATATGTAGATAGTGAAAATATGAGTGTAAAAACATGCCTGTATTTTTTATTTTTACCTAGATACACTTCATACATACATATATATAAAGATATATAACATATATTCAATATATATGTCCACAGAAGTGTTGACATGCTATAATAATAGTTAATGTTGACATGCTATAATAATAGTTAATGAAATTAATAGTTGGAATTTACATGCTGATAGAAAGGAATGATATAAAGTAAAAAGTGGGCATGGGACCCCACACATCCCCAAAGTGCTGAAGGGGCTTTGGCATGGCTGGGGAGGGGATGATCTAGAAGGCAGGGGATGTCAAGGTGGGGGTGTTGATGCATGTGTGGTACAGGAACAACAGAGATTTATTTGGGAAAGTCAAGATACTTGTCTTGACACTGAACAGAATGGTTGTCATCTTGAAACTCATCCAGATTAAACTGTTGAAGCTGTATATTAGTGTGTGTTGGAAAAGGATGCATTTGTATACAACCCCTTTGTGATTTTGTACTTACAGACAAATACAAAATGCAATCACTCAAATCCTGCATTTGTAATTTTACTAAAATTATAGGATGAGAGTTCAGTTATTGCTTGTGTTGCAACCCACCATTTGTTACAATCCAGCCTAGACATTTTGTCAAGATTTAGTGCCTACTCCCATTGCAATGAGTCTTACCTTGGTGAGAGCACTGTTGCAGCCTGGTGACCTGAGCCAGGTGCTGCAATGAGTCAGGACAAGTGGACAAAGCCCTCCTCTGATTACAGCCACCAGGATGGCGATGCTGAGCAACCTGGTGAAGGTAGCTTGGTCTGCAAGCTGCAGGTTGAGCTCTGGGTGGGAGCCAGAGACAAGAGGCCAGGAACACTTTGTTCAACAAAGGGCAAGAAAAGGTGTGGTGCCAGGAGACACAGCAGGAGCAGAGGAGTCAAGGGGAGGGCTTGCATGTTGCTTGGACTGTGAGAGGATAAAAGCCCACAGACCTTTGTTTGGGGTCCCTCCTCAGAGGCACCAGCTTGAGCTGTTTCTGCATTATTGTGCTGTGAAGAAATGGCTTTATGGAACGAGAGACAGCTGAGACTCTGCTGAAGGAAATCTCAGCTTGAACTGTCACCAAATCCACTGAAAACTAGTTGAGTAACACTCCTTAACACCAATTTAAAGCTAAGAAGGGCATAATTTATTCAGGCACCTGGTTACATGGGTGATAACTGCTAACTTTGTGTGCACACATGATTTTACAAGTGTGTTGCTTGCATATTACAATTTCCATGTGTTAAATGTATGTTATAACTTGGCCGATACCACAAAACCCTCCCCAAGTTCCCAAACTCAGTCCTTGTTTTGGCTATTGCTGCATTCCTGAGCCAGATGTCTTCTTCTCTTCCAGCTGTCCTTGCTGACAAAGCAGATTTTGCATGCTTTATTTCTCAGCTATTTCTTGCCTGTCACAGCGAGGCTGGGGAGGAACTTCAACCCTTCTGGGGGCTGCCCCCCCTTTCTTGTTCTAGTAGAGTCCTTTCGGGGGGGATGTACCTGTGGAAAGGGTTGGAAGGAAGTGCTGCGCTGCTGTCCAGGGCAGTTTGACTCGTTCTGTGCCTTCTTCGGGGGTCAGGAAAAGGGGATGAAGACTCGGGACTCTGATGTCATTTGGGGCACCCCAAGGTCCCTGGGAGGGCGAGCCACACTGCGGTGGAGGAGCAGCTGGGTGGCGAATGAGGGGGGTCATGCTGGGTATCATCCCCCAGAGGGACCAAAAGGTGCCACAAAATCCGCAGGGAGGGGTGTGAGTAGAATACTAAAACCTGTCAAGTGTTTCACGTTTTTATAGGTATTGCTAAAGAATAGGAATTTATCGCTAAATTCATTTGGAAAGAAACCCTCTCTCTATCCACTCATCTGTATACAGGAATGTAGGAAACTCTGATTAGAGATGGGTAGTAGTTTTGAAAATAACGCCATAACGTTTTTATCTGGGAATCAACCAAAAGCAAGTAGCATGAAACCATAAGAACTGCTGCAGGAACTCAAGGGAATAGAAAGGGCTCTCTTGCTCCTTTTGCCTCCGTTCTCTGCCAGTCCCCAAATCGTGTCACGGTCCCAGAACAGGTGTTTGTCATCCAGACTGCCAAAATGAAGACCTGTAAAATCCTAGCTCTGCCTTGTGTTTAATGTGTTTTGACTTCATATTTATGTCATCACAGAAAGCAAGGAAAGAAGAAATGTGACTGGTTCCCACTATTGCTGTGTGCAGGCTTTTTTTAAAGGCTGGTGTACTTATGTTCTCTTTTTCCACTCTAAACTTGGCTTTTCCTCTCCTTTTTCGAGGTCTGCTGCTTTGGGTGTCCCAAGGAGGGCTGGGTTCCCCAGCAGGGTTCTTAGGAGCTGGTGCTGATTCTGCTTTTTCTGAAGGCGTATCAAAGTGTGCCAGCAAAATGACGATTTTCTCCAGTGGAAAGCTTTCCCTCAATGACCATCAATGCATGCATGTGTTTTAGTTGTCTAACCAGATGGACTAAGAAAAGCCAACACTGCAGTAGATTTCTGTTCGGTCTGTGTCTTTGAGAGGTGGGCTGTGTGCTGGAGAGGGAGAGGTGCTGTTGGAGAGTGGCAACAGCCCCAGGTGTGAGCTGGGAGGATGACGAGGGCTCAGAGCAGCCCCGGGTGTGAGCTGGGAGGATGACGAGGGTTCAGAGCAGCCCCGGGTGTGAGCTGGGAGGATGACGAGGGCTCAGAGCAGCCCCGGGTGTGAGCTGGGAGGATGACGAGGGTTCAGAGCAGCCCCGGGTGTGAGCTGGGAGGATGATGAGGGTTCAGAGCAGCCCCGGGTGTGAGCTGGGAGGATGATGAGGGTTCAGAGCAGCCCCGGGTGTGAGCTGGGAGGATGGCGAGGGGGCAGCTCCTGCCGGGGCCTGTTTTAGGGCGTTTGCCTCAGCTCACTTTTGCATGGAGCTCCTGGAGGAGAGGGGTTTATGGGGTCTCCCCAGAGCTGTCTCATCGTCATGGAAGGACGATGAGAGCTTCTGACAGGGTCTGGGGGAGCACCTGGATGCACTTGGATATGTGGAGCATTGCTTAAAGGAGGTGCCAAGGGATAAACCTTTGTGCCGGGAACCAGCAGCTGAAAAGGCGAGGCTGTGTGGACTTGTAGTGGGGATTTTTCTCTTTTCCCTTTTCAATTTCATGCTGCCAATCCCTCCCCGGTGCCCCCAGGGAAAAAAAAAAAAAGGGGATTATGAGGACAAATGAAATTCAAATTGAGGGAAGCAAGTTCTGTTCCATTCCTGTCTGTATTTGAACTGGGGGGATCCCCCTTCAATTGTGGTTTTAAGGGTATGGATTGAAAAAAGACCGGCCTTTTTTATGGTGTTAGGTGTATCAAAGGGGTGTCAGGGAATCCCTGTGTTCCATTTTAAATGGAAAGGGAAAAATATTGTTGTCATATTATGGGTTAGATTTGAGGGTAGCCACCCCTCCCCCCATTTTTGTCATCCTAAGGTTTAAATTGAGGGGGTAGCTCTGTTGTCCCTCCTTTTAAGGGGTTTGGATTGAGGTAAAAATCCCCCTTTCTGTAGGCAAGAACATATTTATTTGCCCTTGTGTTGGTTGAAGTGAGGTGAGCACCCCCTGTGGTGTCAGTTTCGGGGTTTCAATTGAAGGGAGCTGCGTTTGAAGGGTTGAAAGCGGGGTGTGCCGCTGCATTGGAGGGCGCTTCTTCTGCCCCTGGCCTGGCACCAAACGTTCTCGCGTGGGAGCGCTCCTGGCATTGCCCGGGGAGCTGCTGAGGTGGAAGGGGAATTGGCGCGGCTGGGCAGCCGCGGGACCGCCGGAGCTCGCCGGTGCGAGCCGTGCGGAGCCGAGGGGAGCTCTGCCGGGCCGGCGGGCGGGGGACGCGGCGCGGGCGCTGCGCTGGTCCCGGCCGGAGCCGGCCGCTCCGTCCGCTCGGGGCGCGGGGCTCGGGCGCCGCCGGGGTCCCCTGGGCCCGGTGCCGGCCCCGCCGGGCAGGGGAGAGCGGGCGGGGGTCTCCCGGCGCGGCACCGCCCCTGTCTGCCCGAGGAGCCACTTTCCTGCCAGGAGCGCGGGGCCGCCCCCGGGCCCCGAGTGCCGCCGCTCCCGTGGCCTCCCCGGTGCCCCCGCACCGCGGAGCGGCGCCAGCCCGGGAGCGAGTCCCCGTAAGGGGCGCTGGGGGACACTTGTGGCTTGTCAGCTTTGGAGAGTGCTTGCCAAAGTCACTGAAAGTAGGAGAGAGTTAAAAACCCAGCCCCGACCGCGCAGGCTTTTTGTCTGCGGGCTTTGTTGGTGTTGCTCTGTAAGGAAGCCACAGCTTTGAATAATCCCGTGGGCGCCTTCTGGAAACAGTGTTCGATGCATTTCGCACTCTGTGGTGAGACCTCCGGGTCTGCCTTTTTTCATTGCTGCGTCCATCCAACGGCACGGGCGGAGGTAATTGCCGATGGGGTGTGGCGAGAGTCTTTTCGGCATGGGATTTTTGGTGGTGGTTTGGTTTTTTGTATCGGAGTAAAGTGTAATAGTTTCAGAAGAAGGAGTTACAGTTTTGGCCAAACTTTTTGTTTTAGCTAATACATGAGACATTAGGTAAAATAAGTAAAAAAAAAAAAAAAAAAAAAAAAAAAAAAGGATTTTTTCTGTTATTGTTTGTGTTCAGTATAGTTGAGAGAGAATTTGAGTGAGGATGATAGAGGATATCCTATTATAGTGTCATTTCAGGATGTTTTATTTTCTTATATTGTCGGCTTAATGCTCGAATTAATATATTTTAATTGTATGTATACATTTATATATGCATACAGGTAAATATACTTAGTGGCAATGCTATTTAATAGCGGCATTTAGATGTAGTTTTTATTCAATCTTTTTGGTGGTATATAGTGTCTTTTTTATTTTTTGGAATTTTTTACTATGTGTAATTTGGTTGTGATTTTTTAAAATAAGTTTGGTACAGCAGTGTTTAATGGTGGAGTTATTTAAGGTACAATACTTTATAGTTAATTTTTATTTGTTTCAATTATGTGAGTAGGCTAAATGGGGTTGTTGAAGGGTGAGTGGGTTTTGCTGATTTTTTTTTTTGGTGTTACAATTTATGGAGTATTTTTTTAGAAGGGAATTATAGTATTCTGAGTTGTTTGGTGTTGCTGGTCGTGTATTGTTGAGGTGATAATTGGTATTTGTTGGGGTGTTTTTTAAGAAGAATTATTATAGATGGTTTTAGGTAGTTGAGGTCAGGTGTTTAATTGTTTACTGATTTTGGTTTTATAGTAGTTATTTTAAATGTTTATTTGAGATTTTTGGGGTTTTGAAATATTTGTTTTGGAAGAAGTTCATGTTTAGAATGTAGGAGTTTTCAGGTTATAATAAATTATTAAATTTTATTTTTAGAGAGTTTTTTAGGTTTTATTACAGTTAAATTTTGTGATGTTTTTTGTTACGTTAGTAATAGAAATAGGTTTTGTTTTATATGTTGCAATGAAATTAGTGTGTACTGGTGTTCAGTAAGGTTTTATATTTTTGTAGTTTTGATGTGTTAGGTTAATGATTTTGTGTAGTTTAAAATACATGTTTTTTTGGTTCTTATTTGGTTACAGTCAAGATTTTTTTACTTTTAGGTGTTTTGTTGGCATAGATTTTAGAGGTTTTATTAAGGGGATTTGTGGGAGGCGGCCCAGGGGAAGACCATACAGGGTTGCCCTGGGATACTGCAATAGTGTAATTGCTTTAGGGTTCCTGCCTTTCCTCATGTCTGTCATTGGTTGTATCCTCCCCTGTTAATGTCCATCACCCTGTTGTATCATCCCCAGTTCTAGAAAGTTCCCTGTTCTATCTGTTGTTATTGGTTCTCTGGTTGAAGCCACACCTCTCTCCTTCTCCCATTGGTTTTCCCCCGATCACCCCATCCTATCCTATTGGTCCTTTGTACCTGACACTGCCTCTCCTCCCTCAGATATAATGTCCGACTCCTCCTCTGGGGGTGGGCTCTCAGAGTCAGCTCCCCTCTTGTGAGATTGTTCTCCTGAGCCTTTCCTGCTTCCTTTTTCCCTTGCTTCACCTACAATAAACCCACAAGAACAGCAGCGCTCTGAGTCTCCTCCTGCCATTTGGTGGGTAGGAATTCAAGCTATCTGGGCTACCACGGACTGGCCAGTAGGGGCGGGCTCCCCTGCAGGACCAAGGTCTGGGAAGGACGCCTTTACAGATGGCGTCAAACCACCAGTGTTATTCAGGGACCCCGAGTCCAAGGAGGTAAAAGGCCCATACCCTTTAATAATCTGGGGAAGAGGGTATGGTTGTATTTCTATAGAGGCTCGCCTGAGATGGATCCCCGGAAAATGCATTAAGCCATATTTGGATGCACCATCAGAAGAAAAAGTACCCATATCTGCACCTCCTACCATGACTACACAAAACATTTCTGATGACGCGGTGGCCTGGTGGTGAAGGAGAAAGAAGATACCCAACCTTGTTGCCAGAGTTTTAATCACCAGGAGATATTTCCCACCACCCTACCAGGATCCCAATCCCTTTGTTCCCTCACCCTGGATTCCTCCACCTTTCCCCTTTTACCTCTTCCCTACAACCCCTTAAACCCCAACCCCATTTTGCCCACATACCTTTCCTTTTTGTTATTCCTATTTTATTTAAGAAGGGGGAAGAGATGGAGGGGAGGAAGGGAAAAAGGATGAGGATATAGGGGAGGAAAATGTATTTGCACTTTTTAATACATGTTTTTTCCATCCCTGAAAAAACAGAATGGCATCACCTATTAACTACCCCAGCAATGCCCAGAGGGTTTCCTCCCGCTACCATCACCATCCTAATCGCTATCCAAGTAGCCGCAGGATGGATTGTGCCACAGCCACGTGAAAACGTCCGGGTCACGCTGGCGAAGTCACAACAGCAAGACAACTTTTGCCTGGCCATGGGAAGTGTTGATGACCCGCTGTCCACTTGCCTGGTGGGGGTACCCCTGTCACCCAAAGACTACCCTTATGCAGGTAAGAAGCCCAACCCTGTGGACACTCGGGACGAGTGGACAAGGATTTTACCACATGCACCAGAGGAGCCTCAGGAATTGGATCTACTGGGCTCCTCGCAAACCTCGGTGTGAGGTTTCTCTACCAACACACAGAGCAAGATTGGGCAGAGATAACAAAATTCCACCCTGTTGGATCTCATGAGATTAATAGAAAGGATGTATCTTCCCATGACAGGAGATACAATGCAGCAAATTGGTGCAACTACACCAGCGATACTGTATCCAAGTCCTCCTCCTTTCCCAAGGTGCTCCCTAGGGGGGTCTTTCTTATCTGCGGTGACAGGGTGTGGGCAGGGATCCCATCTAAAATCAAAGGGCGTCCCTGCAGCCTTGGCCAGCTTACCATGCTGACCCCCAACAAAACTCCAATAATGAATTGGAGGAAAGAGAATCAATTGGCCTGTCAAAAGAGATCCTATTCTGAATTTGACCCAAATTGTGATTCCCAAATCTATAATTGGAACCAGGCTAAGAGGGTAGCTGCATCTATCTTCTTACCATGGTATGCAGCAGCAAAGGCCCTCAGTGAGCTTTCTCACCTGGGGTGTTGGCTGAGTAAGCAGGCCAACGCTACGTCCGCTGCACTTTCCTATCTGCTGGCGGATGAGGAAACCACCAGGCACACGACACTTCAAAACCGGGCAGCCATTGACTTTCTACTACTTGCCCATGGCCATGGCTGTGAGGACTTCGCCGGAATGTGCTGCTTCGATTTGTCATCAAGAAGCATGTCAATCCAGACATCCAAAGAATCAGACAACAAGTCAAGACTCTTCAAGTGGAAAGCGTGGCTGCGGACCCCACCAACCAACTGCTAGCGAAATGGGGCATCCCAGGATGGGCTGCGTCAAACATCAAAGGACTGCTGTGGGTTCTTTTAATTTTCCTCATTGTAATAACAACTTTAAAATGTTTCCAGAGAGCCATTAATAAAGCTTTGGGGGATGTTTATTTATTTAATAAAAAGGGGGGAGATGTGGGAGGCGGCCCAGGGGAAGACCATACAGGGTTGCCCTGGGATACTGCAATAGTGTAATTGCTTTAGGGTTCCCGCCTTTCCTCATGTCTGTCATTGGTTGTATCCTCCCCTGTTAATGTCCATCACCCTGTTGTATCATCCCCAGTTCTAGAAAGTTCCCTGTTCTATCTGTTGTTATTGGTTCTCTGGTTGAAGCCACACCTCTCTCCTTCTCCCATTGGTTTTCCCCCGATCACCCCATCCTATCCTATTGGTCCTTTGTACCTGACACTGCCTCTCCTCCCTCAGATATAATGTCCGACTCCTCCTCTGGGGGTGGGCTCTCAGAGTCAGCTCCCCTCTTGTGAGATTGTTCTCCTGAGCCTTTCCTGCTTCCTTTTTCCCTTGCTTCATCTACAATGAACCCGCAAGAACAGCAGCGCTCTGAGTCTCCTCCTGCCATTTGGTGGGTAGGAATTCAAGCTATCTGGGCTACCACGGACTGGCCAGTAGGGGCGGGCTCCCCTGCAGGACCAAGGTCCGGGAAGGACGCCTTTACAGGGATTGGACATGTGGTCTTTGTTGTTATATTCGATACTGTGGTTATGGGTAATTGGAGGGGGCTTTGTCTTTGTGGAATTTTTTTGAGTTTTGTTTTTTTTTAATTTATATATTTGTGTGGTTAGGATGGTGGTGTTTCTGCTGCAACTCTAACTATTCATTGTTTGTGTGCTTTAGGTGATCCATTCGTGTTATGCTGAGACTCCCTCACCAATGGGTCAACAGACCCAGTTCATCACTCTCATAGGAACTCAAGAAGCAGTACACAGCTCTGAGATGAAGCCTTGGCCTTTTCCATTTGAAGGTGTCACCTGGGTAGCCTTCAGGAATGGCCGAGGAGTTGCTGTAAGTTGGGGAACTAGTGAGGAGCAGCCAGGGTCCACTCAAGATTCAGCAATGCCACATCACCTTGTCTCCTCTTAACCCAGGCGGTTGCCAGGTTGACGGTGTCGGCCTCTGAGCTCGGCCGAAGCGTGCGGCCCAAGAAGCCAGGTGTTCTTAGGAGAATAGTGAGTAGGAGAATTGTTTGGTTTTCAACCTCTGTGCAGCTGAGATCATGCAGTAAGGTTTGATGTTCTTGATTGTAGCTGGCTGAGAGACAAGGGCCTGGTGATGGCAGGAAATCCCCAGTGGGCGAGGCGGCCTTCCTTTACACCTGATATGGATTCTCATCCCCAGACATCCGAGAGATGAGCCCAAGGCTGGGACCCAAAGAGGGGATGAAAGCGAGCTGCCAAGAGAGCTTTTTGAGTCAGCTTTGAAGGCGGGGATGTGCAAGAGTTGGACTCTTAGGCCACATAAAGGAAAAGTCTCGCAGTGCTGAGGTGCTCAGGGCAGAGCAGTCGCAATGCATGTCGTATCGCTTCTCTGTCATGCATTCTGTGTCTTTTGGGTGTCTCATGTCACGTGTCTTTTGCCTTAGCCCTTTGAGGGGCTTATCAGAAACTGAGGTGTCCATCTTTGCATCTCTGATCTCTGTGTTCCTTGGCCCAGTGCGGATTCCTTTGAACCTTTGACTCGGGAGCCCAAACAGGCATTGGAAGAGCATCTCATTTTGAAACATCCAGTCAGATGTCTTCTATGGTCTTGCTCTGAGCTGTTCTCGGCAGCTGTGCATCACAAGGATCCATTCTAGTGGGTTTGGACTCGTACAAATGCAAAGATAGGTAGAGGATTCTGACCACAGGACTTGTGGGTGTCCATCTTTCTGGTGCATGGAAAAAGTCATTCAGTTAGCATCTTGTTCCTCCAGGATTCTCTGAGCATTGTCAGCTTGCTATCGGTGTCACCTCGGTCATGTCATCCTGCATTGTTCTTGCCAAGAGTGTTCTCTCGCTGTTGCATCCCCTTGTTTGTCATGTCCCATGTCTCACTGGTGGTGTCTGTGTATTTGGCCTGGAGCTGTTATCACCGTGGAGATGAGATCCTCAGTGGTCCAGCCACATAGATTTGCCATCATCCATAGGGGTTAACCGAAGTCTTGGTTAACTTAGGGGCCTTTATAGTCCTCTGCCGTCTGGGTGGAAGCAGGTAATGGAGGAATGAGTCTATTGAAAAGCGGGTACAGAGAGTTCATGTTCTGAGGCAGGGAAAGTCAATTTTAGCAGTGAGCGAGACCCATTGTTTTCTTGGTCCAGCAAATACACCTGTAGGCAACACTTGGCAAACATCCTGCTTCAGTCAGGCCAGTGCCCTTGATTATAGGACTCTCAGTCCTTGGGAGGGAGCTTCAGTCTCCATCCATCATGGTGGTTGTGAGGCAGATTGGGGATCTTCCATAGGAGATCACCAAAGTTACCCCAGAAAGTTCATTTGGCCAAGAGGTGGGAAAATTCATGGGTTCAAATATCATGAAGCAGGTGTAAGCGTATGTCGCTGTTGAGGCAGGGACGGGAATGATGAGACTCCATCTTCAGAAGGCAGAGAATGAACCTTATTAACAAGTAGCATTCCTCTTTTATAACCAGGATCACTAAGGTGAAATATGATTGGTCTCAAAGTGAACCTTTCACACCATTGGTGCACTATGAATAGCACACAGTGGTAGAACATATCTATAAACAATATGAATGGAAAGCAAGATAATAGATTGTTTACAATCCTCCTGGACTGACTTTTTCCCAGGCTTAGCCTGGCAGAAATCTTTTTCTCTCTGACTGAACTGAGAATATCCAGAAGCGTATAGAGCAAACCGCTCCTTGCCAGGCCCTGCTCGAAGCAGTGTAGTGTGGCGACACAGCAAACACACCTGCAAACAATCATTTGGCAAGCATCCACCTCAGCTAGGCCAGAACTCCAGTCGGGGTCTTCAGGATCTTAGTCTCTGCCATTATGACGATTGTGAGGCAAAAATGAGGGGAACTTCGGACCGTCTCTTACAGAGATGGAGCAGGAGAGAGGGGGAAAGGGGCCATGACTTCTCCTCACCTGCCTAGGTGTCCCGGGGCATCTTCCTCTTCCTTGCAGCCTCCTCCTCCATCCAGCCAATCCTGGGAATGGGAAATCCTGGTTTGGGGAAAACAAGGGATGAGCACATTGACTTTGAAGGTCCCTCTGCCCAAGTCCATCTCTAGAAGTCACCAGCCATCTGAGGTCCATAAAAACCTCCCAAACACCAAGATTCAGCCCTGAAAATTCCTCCCAGGAGTTTCCTGTCCTTGGTCTCTCCCCTTTGGTGTTCGGGCTTCCCCCCTGTCCCAGCTGCTGGGATCATGCTTGTATTGGGGGGTCCCCCTTCTCCTTGGTCGCTGCTCTCCCCAGGCTGCTGGAAGTCCCAGGAATGTGAAAAGCTCCCCCCTCTTGGGTCTCCTGTTTAAGGATGTCAGGGAGTTTTGGGCTCCTGGGTTCCCTTCTCCCCTTATTCTCTGCTTTGGGGTGCAGGGACTCCAAGGAGTCCCCCCCTCCCCTCTCCAGGCTGTTGAGGGTCCCACCAATGGTAGCACTCTGCCCTCTCTGGGCTCCCCACTTTGGGCTCCTGGGGGACACAGGGCTCTGCTCCTCCAGGCTGCCTCTGCCAGCAGCCACCACCAGGACCCCCAATGTCGCCCCAAGGGGGCTTTTCCACCCAGCTTTGGAGTTCTTCATTCTCCAAACTTCCCCCCAAAAACAAACCCAACTGGGAGGAACTGGGAGTGACTGGCTGAATGCTGGGTGTGACTGGAAACAACTGGGCTGATACTGGGATCAACTGGGATCATGCTGGAGGTGACTGGGATCATACTGGCAGTGAGTGTGACTACACTGAGGCTGACTGGGAGTGCTTGTGAGCAAATGGGATGATACCAGAAGGAGCTGGGAGTGACTGGGAACATGCTAGAGGGAACTGGGGTACATTGGGACATACTGGGAGTGACTGGAACGAATGTGAGGGTGAAAGAGAGCAAGTGGAACCATGTGGAGCACAACTGGTTCATACTGGCAGTGACTGGAAGCACACTGGGCTCATATTTGGATCATACTGGGAGTGACTGGACTAATACTGGTAGTATCTGAGAGCAACTGAGAACATACCCTGCACATCATCCCCCATACTCAGGGTGACTGGGAGCAACTGGGACCACACTGGGAGCAAAAGGCATCGTACTGGGACTGACTGGTTTGATCTAGGAAGCAACTCGAACCATGCTGGGGGCAGCTGGGACCATAGTGGGAGAGATTGGAAGCAACTGGGTTTATACTGGACACAGTGGAAGTGCTGGCATGTGACTAGGACCAAAGTGGAGCTTACTGGGATCATATTGGGGTTGAAAGGGAGCGACTGGGATCACACTTTGGGCTACTGGGAGCAACTGAGAGAAACTGGGATCATGCTGCAAGCAAACTGGAGTAACTGGAAATGACTGGATGCGTCCTGGAGGCAACTGGTCATGACTGGGGGATCATATTGGGATAACTAACACCTTACTGGGGCCACTGGCAGTGCCTGGAAATGATTACAGACATGCTGGTGGCTACTGGGATATACTGAAAGTGACTGTAACCATACTGGGGTGGCTGGAACCAGACTGGGAATAACTGGGAACATACTGGGGAGAACTAGGACCACACTGGGGGCAACTTGGAGTGAGTGGGACCATGCTGGGAGGGACTGGGATCATATGGGGAGTGACTGGGACTATAGCAGGGGCAACTGGGTTCAACTGGGACCATAGTGGGAGTGTCTGGAACCATAGTGGAGTGCTGGAACCACACTGGGACCCGCTGGGCCCATGCTGAGAGCAACTGGGATCACCCTGAGGGTGACTGGAATCATGCTGGGATTGACTGGGAGTGGCTGTGAAGAACTCGAATCATGCTGAAAGCAACTGGGAAGAAGTGGCAATGGTTGGGAACAAGCTGGAAGCAACTGGGATAAACTGGAAGAGACCGGGAGTCACTGGGATCATACTGGAGGCTACTGGGGTCATGCTGGCATTGACAGGGAGCAACTGGGAACACACTGGGGGCACTGGCATCAGACTGGGCGTGACTGGGATCATACTGGGAGTGGCTACTGGGATTATAGTGGGTGTGACTGGACCCTGACTGGGGGTTACTAGGAGCTACCAGGCCCATGCTGGGGACACTGGGGACACACTTAGAGGAACTGGGAGCAACTGGGATAAAAGTGGGGGAAAGTGCACCAGGCTAAGATAACTGAGAGTGCTTGGCAATGACTACGAGAATGTTCAGGGCAACTGGAATATACTGGGAGTCTCTGAGACCATAGAGGTGGTGATTGGGACCACACTGGGAGGGACTGGGAGTGTGCTGGGGGAACTGGGAACACACTGGGGGCATGTGGGAGCGACTTGGGCTTTGGTGGGAGAGAATGGGATCATACTGGGAGTGACTAGGACTGTGCTAGGGGCAACTAGGAGAACTGGGAACACACTGGAATGAAATGGGAGGAACTGGGAGCAACTGGGACCTTGCGGGGGGCAAATTGCATCATCATAGGGAATGACTGGGAGGGACTGGGCTCATACTGGTAGCAACTGGGCTCATAGTGGGAGCAGCCACTTCCGGTCCCGGGTCCCCTGAACCCCTTTCCCAGCCATCCCACCCCTTCAGCCCCCAGCACCCCCCACCACGGTCCCAGAAATCCCTGGGGTCCCCCTATCTTGGGGTCCCCGCTTTGGCCTTCTGGGAGTCTCCTCTCTCTGTGTTCCCACTCAGGGAAGCCACGGCTCTCCTGGGGCTCCCCAAAACCAGTGTCCTCCCACCGATCCCACTGCTCCTGCTCAGTGTCCATGTGGCTCCAGCAGAGCTCAGAGGGCCTGGCCCAGCAAGCTCAACCCCCACCACGGAGAGACCTTGGGAGTTCCTTGAGCTAGCGCTCCTACCCCCCCTCCTTCTGTGAAGTGGACATACAAATCAAGCAGCACGCCTGGATCCCATCTCGAGCGCGAGCCCGAGGACATCTGACGTTCAATGAAATCAAGCGAGCTTATTGCCTCTGGGGTTAAAGACTTTTTCTCCCATGGCCGATTCCCTTGCAAAAGAAGGTATAGCGGGGACGAGATTTTGGGGGGAATCAAGACAATGTTGTGAAGCCATTGTAGAGATCCCAATGGTGTGCATTGTGGAACGTATTGATGTTCCTACGGATTTTTATTTGTGGAGGGCTTACATAGGAGCCCATGATTTGCACTCCTAAAAAGGTCACGCAAGGCCCCTTTTTTATTTTAGTGTCTGCAATTTCAAACCCATTTGCTTGCAAGGTTTGTGAGACAGAAGACATTAATCAGTCTACTTGACCTGCTGATGGCACGGCGATCAGGATGTCATCCATATACTGGATGATGGTAGTAGTTGGGTCTTCACCTCGGATTGATATCAATGCTCGATCCACTGTGATTTGGCAGATAGTGGGGGAGTTGACCATATCTTGGGGTAACACTGTCCACTAAAAGCGCAGGTTGGGGCGCTGGCCATTCGGGAGCACAACGGAAAAGGCAAACCGCTCTTTATCTTCCTCATGCAGCGGTATTGAGAAAAAACAGTCTTTGATGTCAAGTACCGTGCAAGGCTGTCCTTCTGGTATCATGGAGTTTGCGGGCAGCAGCGTTTGGACAGGGCGCATTGGTTGAATTTTCTTGTTTACTTCACGCAAATCAAGACAAAGCCGATAGCCTTCACCACTTCTTTTGGGAATCACAAAGACTGGGGTGTTCCAGGAACTGGTGGAGGGCTCTATGTGGCCTGGTTGCAACTGGCGATTAAGTAACTCAAGAAGGGCGGTCATTCGAGGCTCTGGTAAGGGCCACTGCTCGACCCACACTGGGTTGTGGGACTTCTACGTCAGTTTGATTGGGAAGGGTGGGTGTGTGGCAGTGGCCCTCAGGCTAAATTTGTCACCCTGACTTTTATTTGAGCTAAAGCATCTCTTCCCAATAAAGGCGGAACACCTGACATGATACATGGGAAGAGAGTGATGGTTTTTTCAGGTCCCTTCTCCGTATGGAGCGTTATGGCTATTAGTTGAGCACTCTTTCAGGCTTGGGACAATCCTCCGACTCCGCCTACCGAAGGAGCTTCTTCCAATTTCCAACGTGGAGGCCAGTTTGTTTCTGGGATAACAGTAATGTCCGCTCCAGTGTCGATCAGAAAAGGGATGTTGATGGTGATGTTGTCTGAAGGGGAATTTTGGGGGAACATGGAGAAGTTGTAAAGGCAGCAACTTCCCCACACTGTGGGAGGGTTATTGCATTCTACAGCCAGGGCCACCCAGGGGTCTCATTCTCTGAGAGCGGTTCTTGTTGATTCGAGGTTGTTCCCAGGTTTGATTGAGTCATCGGGTAGGTAGCAGAACCGGTTGCTATTTGGGAGGATGGCAGATTCGGGAGCCCCCCGTTCCATCCGGGATAGGCATAGCTGGGCCGCTTCACATCCCAAGTGGGAGGGGGCTGCACACAGCCTGCCCGCCCACCCCCCATCCCGTTTCCCTGCGCCTTAGACCTGCAGTCTTTTGCGAAGTGCCCCTTTTTTACGCAGGCCCAACATGGTCCTCTGGATCGGTTTTGATGCAGGGGTAGTGAGAGGACTGAAGGTTGCGGGTCATCCGCTTGGGGACAGTTTGATGCGACGTGGCCCAGCCGGTCGCATTTAAAGCATGCCATCACATTGGCTATCGCTGTACAGACAGCTGCCTGAATAGGGGCTAGATGTTCCTCTTTTGCGACGTGTTTAATCATGGTCGCGAGGCTCGCTCCAGCCGGCAGTGAGCGTAGAATTTCTTTGGTAGCTGAATTGCATTGTTGATGTAAGCATTCCTGTACAACTGGGCCTTTTGCTTCCACGGGCAGAGACGAGGAATCGATCGCTGCCTGGAGGCGGTCTACAAATTGGGTGAACCTTTCGCTCTCGGCTTGTTTTATGGTAGACCATGGCGCTGGTTTGGCGACTACTCTGCAGGCTATGCGGATGGCTTCTCTGGCTGCACGAGTGGTCACCGCAACTTCAGGGGCCCGTAAGTGCTGAGCTTGTGCCTGAGGTGTAATCATTGCTGGGTCGGTACCCATTAGTCGCTGCAGGCTGGAGCCATGTAGTGGGTGGTCTGTGCCGGTTACCTGGGAAAGCTGCTTCGTGCAATTATTCTCCCACTCCTGTTTGAAAACAATCATTTCCACCCCGTCAAAAATCATTCTGCACACTTGTTTTATGTCAAATGGGAGCATATCATCATTCCCGAACACACTGTCCACAAGGGTGGAGACCATAGCGGAGTTGATTCTTTTATCTGAAATTGCTTTAATGATCACTTGTATATCTTTGGGATTCACGGGGGTGTAGGCCCTTTGCCCTCCATCTGTGACTCGAACCAGGAATGCCAAAGTGGCAGGCAAGACCAAATCGGCACAAGCAATTTGTATGTTTTTTCAGTCCGTGAATGGAGTATCCCTCTCTTGTCCCCTTTTTGTCAGTGCAGGAGAGTTATCACTTCTACTTTTACTTGTGTTGACTCCCTCGTATTCCAAATCTGAATCGGTAATGGACCGGCTGTCTGACCACTCATCCCAGCTGGTATCTGATGCAGAGGCGGAAGTTGACTGACTGGACAGTTCCGGGCTCCGGTACCTTTTTGTCAAGCTCCGCCCCCGCTCCCTCTTATGATGGGTGGGCCGTTCCCTTCCCCTAAGGTCACTCCGTCCCCTACTTACAGAAGGCTTAACCATATAAAGGCATGTCTTGCGGCACGTGTTCTGATTGGGCTTATCCCCTTTATTTACATTCTCCACCCCTCTGTGGTCATTCTTGCTGTCCCCCTTTTCTTGAACCTCCTCCCACTTCTGCTCGTATGCACTTGCCACACTCAACGGCTCCCCCATTCCACCCACCCGTAACACCTGGACCCTGCCCTTCGATCTGCTGCCCGGAGAAATTTTTTGGGGCATACGGTGGGAGTCTGTCCCACGTTCCTCTAGTTCTAAGTTATCAGCAATATTTCTGACCTCGTCAAGTAACTCGTCCCACAAAGATTTTTGCTGCTGCACAGACAGGGGCTCAGGGACAGGGCTGGATGGGCATGGGGGCAACAAGAGATCGCCCCGCTCTTGTGAGCTGCTAGGCTCGGTCAGAAGGTCGCCATCCGAGGTCTGCGTCGTTGCGCCAACCCCCAGTTTGGGGGTGGCGAGCAGGTAATCTTGGGCGACCCTACAGGTTTCCTGCTCTTGTAAAGCAGTTCACAAAGCCTGCATGACTTTGCCCCATGATTTAAGATATTTCCCGCTACCGGAGGACATGGTGTCCTCCGCCAAGGCTTTAGTGCACCTGTCCCACACGTCCGAGTGGAGTATATCCACCAGGCGGTCAATAACACCTATTTGCAAAAGCCTAGTAACGGCAGAAATGAATTCTTTAGGTCTGCAATCAATTCCCCATTGCTTATGTAATTGTGGTACGACCTTTGTGAGGGCTTCCATTCTTCTTGCTGGTCCGGGAGCGTCCTCCCCGCCGGGCTGGTCCCGCCGTTCCAGCCGCCATTCACCCATCCAGGCGAATCCTGTTCCCCACTTCCTGGGTTTCGGCACCACTTGTTGCCTCCACCGAGGCGTGACGACCTGGTTCAGGGACGGCACGGCAGCCACCTCAGACTGCTCGGGCCAAGTACTCACAGACACCAATGTGGTGGACGGTAAAATGGCATTTATTTCCAAGTTACACAGCATTATATAGCTTGGGGTTACATCACTTCCGTCTGCTTGCGTCACAAGCCGCTCAGTCTTGGCTAGCTCGGTAAATAGACAGCAACAATACTAACAAACAAAGGGGAGATCCTATCTTTCCGTACAGCACGTAATCTTCCGATTGCTTGTCCCTATCTTCCCACACACTACGACACGAAATAACTCATGCACGTTAGATGCAAAAGAGGGAAGGAAGGAACCAAAAGAGAGAAGTTTATTTTCTGACTCCCCAATATATAGAATCCTAAGAGTGACAGTGGATTGGAGGGTGAAATTGCCACCTCTCCAACCGCACTGGTCAAACCAGCAGTCAATCAATTCTCTCCACCCACAAGGAAGAATGCAAAGCAATCATTTTTTACCATGAACATCTGTGAGAACTCCAGTAGAAATATGTAAACATCAGAAGGCATGAAAAACTTTTAGAAGAACTTTGAAACTTTTAAAATAACAGGGCAACATCTCACCCTTTTTCCGTTAAGAAAAAAAGGAAAAGAAAAATGAACAATGTTAAAAGAGAAAAATTTGAACAATGTTCAGTGTCCACTCTTGGAGAAATCATCAGAGTGATCACTCATGTCGTCTGCATCTAAGCCATCACTCAGTGATTCATCCACTTGATAACTTTCAGTTTGGTCATGGTTTCCATTTTGCTTGTTGGCAAAATGATGGATTCTGTCTCTGCGGTCACAGGTCAGGATGAACACACTTCGAAGGTACCCAGCGTACCCAGTATCCTGCATACCCTGTGGATATGCACGCATACCCACACCCTGAAACAATAAGGTCATAGGGACCTTCCCACTGTTTGGTGACTAAATTCTGCACCCGAACCTTCGCTTGAGGCTGATGTGTCTCGTCCAAAGCCTGCAACGACAGGTGATGATTTAAAATGACAGGGTTATTTGAATTCTGCAGCACAGTCAGATGACTGATGGTATACAAAGCTTTTGCCAACTGACTGTGCAGCGTTTCACCCTGCATTCCCTGTTTTTGCTTTTGAAGAACCCGCTTCAGAGCACCATGACCGTTTTCTGCAATAACATGACCAGTCGGAGAATGAGGGATACCAAACTTGTGTGACACAGCCCGTGACTGCAGGAACTGCTGCACCTTCTGCGGTGCGTAAGCAGGACCACTGTCGGTTTTCACAGCAGTAGGTATGCCCAGAATGTCAAAGGCTTGCCTCCAGTGGGCAAGGACATCGCGGGCCTTTTCTCCAGTGTGAGCAGAATCCCACATCACAGAGGAGAACGTGTCCACAGTGACATGCACATACTTGAGCCAGCCAAACTCAGCAATCTGGGTGACATCGGTCTGCCAAAGCTCCAAGGCCCCAAGGCCTCTGGGGTTTACCCTACCAGCAAAGGTGCAGCAAGAGCGTGACAGTCGTCACACAACTGAACAATGTCACAAGCCTCAGTTGGCATCAACTGAAACTGCTTCTGAGTTCTGATGGAGAAACCCATGCGATGCCCTTGGCCTGCGCGAGTGTGTCAGGCTGAGGTGCTACCCACACTGGGTTAGCCAACTTGTCAGCCCTTGCGTTACCTTCTGCCACAAACCCTGGCAAATTGGTGTGACTCCTTACATGCAGAACGTAGTACGGATGAACCCAGGCCTGAATGGCACACCACAAGGTCTTCAGTAAATGAAAAAAGGCAGGATTACTGACCTTCAAAACTGAATAACCCAACTGCTGTGCGATGTCGGCCACATAGGCAGAATCCATGACCAAATTGAAAGGTTCCTGGGAAAATTTCTCAAATGCCATGACAGCAGCCCTCAATTCAACCAATTGGGCTGACCCATCCTCATGACCTTCCAGAACCTGCCACTCGGATCCATCCCTCCAAGTAACAATGGCCTTCCCTGTCTTCCCTGAACCATCAGTGAAGACAGTGAGTCCTTGCACTGGCTCCTGACTGTTTTTGGGCCACAAAGAGATTTGTGTGAATTTCACCACCTCCAGTAGCATGTGACTGGGCAGATGATAAGTGATCTGCCCTGAAAAGTTTTCCAGAGCACTTTGCAGGGACACACTGTGTGCAAAGCTCCAGTCAAAATCCTCCTGCTGTACCAGGAGTATGATCTTTGTGTGATCCGCACCCATCAATTGCAAACACCGTTGCCGGCATTTGATTATCAAGCGAGCAAGTAGCTCAAACAATGCGGTTGCTGTCTTCTGTGGCTGATGGGGTAGGAAAACCCATTCCAGGATGTACAAATAATTGGACCATTTGTCACTCCATTGGCCAATGATGCCTGTGGGATGTGAATCTGGAGTGGTAATGAACACAGTGACATCAACGGAAGGATCAATGCGATAAACCTGGCAAGCAGAAACAGCTCACTGAACCTCCTCCAGCACCTGATGTGCCTCAGGGATCAATGTGTGAGGTAACTTTAAATCAGAGTCTCCCTTTAACAAATCAAACAGATGAGACAGCTGTGTGTTGGTCAGTCCCAGGTACGGACGTAACCAAGTGATGACACCTACCAATTTCTGGGCATCATTCAGTGTCTTCACTGAATGCACAAATTGCACCTCCTGGTGTCGGATTGTCCCTTCCAGAATTTTGACCCCCCAAATACTTCCAAGGAGGTTGTTGTTGAACCTTTTCTGAAGCCACCTGTAGCCCATGAGAATGCAAAGCATCAAGCAACTGAGGCTGTATCCTCAGCAGCTCATCCTTGGGTTGACGCAGCCACCAAAATGTTGTCCATATAGCGATAAAGATGGGCATCAGGAAACTGCTTGTGAACTCCAGACAAGGCACGGGCTACATACCATTGGCATATGGCCGGAGAATTTTGCATTTCTTGGGGCAAAAATTTCCATTGATATTGCTGTGCGGGCTCAGCAGTGTTGATTGCTGGCACCGAGAAGGCAAATTTTGGTCTGTCATCAGGATGCAAAGGAAGTATAAAAAAACAAACCTTCAAATACGCAATGAGGATCGGCCAATCTGCGGGAAGCATGGTAGGCAACGGCATGACCACCTACAATGTTCCCATGCTTTCCATCACTGCATTGACCTTTCGGAGGTCTTGTAACAACCTCCACTACCCAGATTTTTTCTTGATGCAGAAGACAGAAGTGTTCCAGGGACTGCTCGAAGGCTCCAGATGACCCTGGTCCAACTGCTCCTGCACCAGGTTTTGAAGGGCAACTAATTTGTCTTGAGGGAGGGGCCACTGGTTCTCCCAGACAGGTTTGTCCACCAGCCACTGTAAAGGAGGCGTAGGACACTGTGCCCTTCATCGCAGTGACACCCTGTGAGTTTGCGGGCCCCAAGTTGGGCAACTCCCTGAGGGCTCCCCTGGCAGGGGAGAAACCCTCCTGAAACAGTTCTTTGTCAGGAAAAGCAGACGCACAGGACTTTTTCGGTCTTCAGCTTCTTGTTTTATTGTTATCAAGAATTCAGCACACTGTCTGCGCCCAGACCTTGCATGCAGGAAAACAGCACAAAAAAGGCTAATGACCTCGTGTTGCAAGGCTTTTTTAAGTCTAATCAAAAACTAAACTACCCAATTAAGAAGTGGCACCTAGATTATTTCCCTTTCTAACCCAATAACTGACCCCTAAAAACCCACAATGCAGATTTTTCAATCCAATTACAAGATACCACCCAAACCCAAGAAGAAGAAGGAAGAAGAAGAAAGAAGAAAGGAACTTGAGACAACACCCTGTATCCTCCATCTTGTACCCCTCTACAATATGCTAAAAATCCTAAAACCTAAACTTCTCACCCATGGGACATACTACACTACTCTCTACAATCTCTACAATCTATTTCACACTTTCATGGTCTCTAGTTTACTTTGAAGCTTTGGAAGCCTTCTCCATGAATGAGGGTCAAAGTCAGCGCTTTCCTGGGAGTCAGAGCACCCCAGGGCAGACAGGAGGATATTCCCCTTGCCCTGGGTTCCTACAGCCCCCATCAAAAATCCGTCCCAATGCGCACCCCTCACGCAGACAGAACATCCCTCCCCTAGAGGTTAACACTAGTTTGAAGTAACATGAGACCAAATCATGGCCGTCTGTCCCTCTGGGTTTGCAATCAGCAAGGGCTGCTGGCTCATGTAGCAATATGCTGTTCCTTCCAATCCCACAATAGGCGTCTCCACTGGATCCAAGAGCCACGCTGGGGGCCAGGCGGAAAGGGAGAGAACTGTGACGTCCATGCCGCTGTCAAGAAGCCTGCAGAGACGAATCTCCAGCAGCGTCATGCCAGGGATGGACAGGGTACACAGCATCTCGGGACATTTTTTGGTCAGGACAGCAGACCAGTGAACTTGAGGCGGCCCAGTGGATCCAAAGCCGCCATCACCTCACAACCGATCAACTGTCCTGCGAACAGAAGACTTAAAAGATACAAGCTAAGCAATTCGTGTCTCTTTCGGGATAGTGGTGGGGGAGTGGGTGTGGAGACGATGGCACAAATCTGTCCTTTCAAATCTGCATCAGCGAGTCCCACGTGCACAATGATGCCCTGAAGGGTGGCACTAGATCTCCCCATAAGGAGAGCACTCATGCCCTCACCCAAGGGACCAAAGGCATCCAGGGGAACCTTGTGTTTTTTGCCAGGATCTATGACAAATGTTGCTGCGGTGCAGATACCAATACCTGCTGAGCTGCGGGTGCTGGCTGCAAGCTGGCTCAGCAGACCTCCATTGGCTCCGGGGCTTGGAGAGAAGCTTGTGTCTGGGCGCATCTCCCCTTCGTGCTCTGCTTCCCGTTTCCCAAGCCCAGCAAAGCCTGGCCATTAGCATGAACAGTCGCCTTACAGACATTTGCAGTATGGTTCAGCCTTCCACACCGACCACACAAAAACAGGGGAGTTGCAACCTGCTGTACCTTCTTTCTCCGTCTCTTGGTGGCTTGAGCATTCCCTGGCTGTCGCTGCCCGCCCTGTGGCATCACCCAGACCGGCTGCACAGCAGTAGCCACGGCAGGCTGCACAGCAGTAGCCAAGGCAGCCATCTTATGACCTGAGGTGCCTACCTTTGCACAGGCCTCGGCCAGGGACAGAAGGATCACCAGGAAGAGCCTTTATGATTATCCTACAATTGGCATTGCAGTTACTTCTCACAAGGTGCTTAAGCAAAAGCTTCCTTGCCTCAGGATCTTCCACCAGCTTCTGCACAGAGGCAGACAGCCTGTCTGCAAATCACAGGAAAGGCTCATCAGCTCCCTGGACAACAGTCACAAATTACTCCTTTGGAGCAGCCACTTCTATGGTCCGAATCAACACTGCCATGCCTGTTGTCTGGCACTGATCCAGCACCAGGGGAGCAAAGCCAGCCTGCCCCTGAGGATCAGCATAAATGCCTGTGCCTAGCAGCACATCAGTACCAATCACACGTCTGGGATCCTGTTGGCCCAACATAGCATTTCACTCCACTGCTCTAGCTGCCAGCTGAGTCCATTTAGACTCAAAAAGGTCGTATTCTACAGGCTGAAAAAGGACACGAGCCAAGCTTCGCATAAGGTGCCAGCAAATCAGCAGCAAACACTCGAAGCATCTGCATGACTTCCACAGAGCACAGACCATATTTTCCAAATTTACCACGGCGTTCCATCAAAGCTTTCAATGGTAACGGCTGATGGGTGTTGTTAGCAACGCCCCTGAGCACAGGGATAGCCTGGAGACCCCCTGGTAAGGCGGCAGCACCTGCTAAGTCCCGTCCCGTGGACTCCACAGGGACAGAAGCAGATGCCTGACTGGGAGTCGGCTGAACAGCACCCGATATCGCGTCCCCTGCAGCATCAGCAGGGCCAGAGCAGCCATCTCCCCACCAAGAGAGGCTACACACAGAGGCACCATCAAGCACATTCCTGACCTTAGCTTTGACTTCTCGCCAAAACCACTCGTGCTCCCTCGGACGCGCAGTCACCTGCGCAGACGCAGAATCGATCCGTGACATCGACCCCGAGCGGGAGAGTGGGGGGCGAGCAGCCGACCCCGCTCCCGCCGCTCCCAGGGGATACGTTGTGGAAACCCCGCAGTTCGGACAAAGTGCTGTCACCGAATCAGGCTCCAGCGGAGGCTGAGCCAGGGGCTTCCTGAGCGCTGGGAAGGCTTGGAGAGGAGCAGTTCCCGTCCCGCTCCGCTGCCCCCCGGACGTGGAAAGGGACGGGGCTGGCACCGATCCGCGCAAAGACTCAGCATTCACCTCTGCCTCCGGAAAGACTCCAGCGTCACCCCGTTCAGAGGCTGGGCGGCTGAAGTCCTGCCAAAGCCTATCAGTCCGTCTCTAGCTCAAGAGCATTGCCACCACGCCGGCACTATAATCAACAGAGAGAGAGAGACTATGAGGTGTACTCCCAGGAGACCCCACGCCTCCCCGGAGAACGCCTCCTCAGGAGCTGAAAAGAGCCCGTGATCTTTGCCCAGGTAAAACACTTGCTTAAAGCCATCCCAAAGAACAGAAGCCCTCTTTCGCTCCAGAAGAGCTTCCCAGACATCCAAGACCGGGAAGTCCTCCATAGAAGGCACAGGGGTTGCCCTGGACACAAGCACTGCAGGTAAAGCGAGGCAAAGCGGGAAAGAGAAAGAGCCACGCCTCACCCGTGGCTGTCCTACACGCGGCGGCCACCAGATGTCACACGACGACACGAAATAACTCACGCACGTTAGATGCAAAAGAGAGAAGAAAGGACCCAGAAGAGAGGAGTTTATGTTCTGACTCCCCAGTATACAGAATCCCAAGAGTGACAGTGGATTGGAGGGTGAAATTGCCACCTCTCCAACCGCACTGGTCAAACCAGCAGTCAATCAATTCTCTCCATCCACAAGGAAGAATGCAAAGCAATCATTTTTTACCATGAACATCTGTGAGAACTCCGGTAGAAACAGGTAACCATCAGAAGGCATGAAAAACTTTTAGAAGAACTTTGAAACTTTTAAAGGAACAGGGCGACATTTGCTGATTTTTTTAATTTTGGTGGGTTTTACTGGGATTTTGTGGGATTCTCTGGAATGTTTGGGTATTTTAGGGGGATTTTTAGGGAATTTGGGAAATTTTATAGGAATTCTGAGGGCATTTATTGGGAATATTTGGGGGGGTTGTGTTTTTTGGGGATTTTTTTTTTTTGTTTTTTGGGGATTTTTGGTGGGATTTTGTGGGGTTTTTTGGGTGTTGACAGGATTTCTTTTAGTCTTGCGAGGATTTTGTGGAGCTTTTTGTGGTTTTGGGGACATTTTTGGGGGGATTTGTGTGGTTTAATTGGGATTTTGGGGAGTTTGTTGAGATTTCAAGAGATTTTGTGGGCTTTTATTGGGATTCTAGGGTGTTCTAATGGGATTTTGTGAGATTTAATTGGGATTTTGTGGGTTTTATTGGGACTTTCAGGGTTTTTTAAGGAGATTTTGGTGCCTCTCAGCCCTTTCCCATACCAGGGACAACCCCAAAGCCCCCCAAAATCCCACTAGAACCCCCCAAAATCCCCTAAAAATCACAATAAAATCCTCCAAAACCCCAGAGAATTCCACAAAATCCCAGTGAAACCCACCAAAATTTCAACAAACTCCCCAAAATTTCAATAAACCCCTACAAATACAACCCCCGCAAGACTCCAATAAAATCCCCCAAAATCCAAAACCCCCCAAATCTACAAAACCCCCCAAAGCCCAATAATTCCCTCCAAAACCCCAACAATTCCTCCTAAATTCCCAACAAAACTCCCCAAAGCCCCAAAAAAGCCCCCCAAATCCCCCCAGAACCCCCCAGACTCACTGGGGGCCATCCTGGATCAGGGGGCCAGTGGCTGGGGGGACAGGAACCATTTCAGGGGGCCCTTGGAGCTTTTTGGGGAGGGGTCATGATGGGAAACACCCCAAAAACTGGGGGGGAATCCCTGTTGTGCCCCCTCCCCATGAAACCCCCAGACCCCGGTTCAGGATGGCCCTGTGACCCCCGAAATCTTCCCCAGGATCCCTTCCAGGTACTCCAAACCCCCCCCAGAGCCCCCCAAGGTTCGCCCAGGACCACCCTGGAGCCCCAAAGCCCCCCCAGGACCCCCCATCCCCGTCCCTTGCCCTTCACCCTCCCAATCCCTGCCCCAATCTCTCCAGCGCCTCCTGCAGGACACAGCCGAGCCGCGGCGGTGCGCCAGGGGGCGCTGTTTGCGGCTCGCCTCTGATTGGCTGGAGCAGCATGGGGAGGCGGGCAATGATGGGAGGAGCTGCGTGGTGATTGGTTGGTTTGGGGAGGTGCAGGATGGTGATTGGTTGGTTCAGGGCGGGGCGCGCCGCTATTGGCCGGGGGGGCTCACAGATGCGGCGGGTTTTGAGGAACAGTCCCAGGTTTTTGGGGAACATTCCCGGATTTTTTGGGGGAAAATTCCCGGGTTTTGGGGGGGATCATTATTGGATTTTTCTTGGGAAAAGTTCCTGGATTTTCTGGAAGAACCTACTCGGATTTTTGGGGAACATTCCTGGGTTTTTGGGGCGAATGTCTCTGGATTTTTGGGGATCACCCAGGGCAATACCATGAAGATCTCCTTCACCAAAAAGTGACCTAAAACACCCCCAAACCCCACCAAAATACCCCCAAACCCCCAAAAAAGGGGCCCAAAATACCCCCAAATCCCCCCAAAATTCCTCAAAACTACCCAAAAAACTGCCCCAAAACACCTCAAATCCCTCCAAACTACCTGAAAACTGCCCAAAACCATCCCTCAAAACTGCCCCTGAATACCTTAAAACTTGCCCCAAAAACCTTCAAGCTGCCTCAAAATTCCATATAAACACCCTAAAGTCCCTCCAGACCACCCCAAAATCCCATAGAAATACCCTGAAATCCCTCAAAACCACCCCAAAACACTCGAAATCCCATAAAACTGTCCCCAAATCCCATAAAAATGTCTGCAAAATGGTCCTGACCCTGCCCTAACCCCCCCCCCCCTTTACCATGCCCCCACTCCCCCAGGTAAGTTCAGCTTGGCCCAAATCCTCTTTTTTTTTAAACCCCAAATCCTCCTTTTTCTAAACTCAAAATCTCTTTTCATCCCAAATCTCCTTTATTGACCCCAAATCCTTCTTTGTGCAACCCAAATGTCCTTTTTAGACCTCAAATCCTCATTTTCCCACCCCAAATTCTCCTTTTTCCACCCCAAATCCTTTGTGTGTCCCCAAATCCCTTTTCCCCTCCCAAATTCTTCCTTTTCCACCCAACCCCCACCCCCCCACCCCAAAAACCACTCCAGCCCTGGGGGACACATTGGGGTTTGTTTGGGGTTATTTGGGTTTCTCTGGGGTTTATTTGGGGCAGCTCCAGGTGCAATGTCTGCAGAGAGACCCTGGGTACAATGCTGGGAAAAACCCCCAAAACCCCTCAGGAACCCCAAAAACCCCTGGGAGGCTGGGAAAAAGGATTTGGAGTGGAGATCTGGGGTGGAAGAAGGGGATTTGGTCTTAGACACCAAACTTTAGGGATTGGGGGGGTTTGATCCCAAAACTTGGGGATTAAGGAGTTTGACACCTCGGGGTTTGGGGGTTTTTGACCCACACTTTGGGAATTGGGAGATTTTGACACCTCAGGGTTTGGGAGTTGGGGGTTTTTGACCCCAGAATTTGAGATTTTGGGGTTTTTTGCCCCAAATTTTGGGATTTGGGGTTTTTTGATCCCAGTATTTGGGGTTTGGGGGTTTTGGCCCCAGGATTTGGGATCGGGGGTATTTGTCCCCCAAACTTTGGGATGAGGTTGGTTGGACACCCCAAATGTTTCAAACCCCTGGATTTGAGATCTGGGAATTTTAACCCCAAAATCTGGGAATTTGGGGAATTGACCATAGGATTTGGGGGGATTTTACCCCAAAGTTGGGGGATCAGGGAGATTTGACTCCCCAGCATTTGGGATCGGGGGGGCTTTGACCCCAAAGTTTGGGGATTGAGGGGTTTGACCCCAAACTTTTGGTGTTGGGGATGTTTGGCAGCTCAGGATTTGGGATTTGAGGATATTTGACACCAGACTTTGGGAATTGGGGGTGTTAGACACCCCAAATGTTTCAAACCCCAGGATTAGGGGCCAGGGAGATTTAACCCAAATATTTGGGAATTGGGGAGCGTTTGAAACCCCAGGATCTGGGATTTGGGGGGTTTGATCCTAAAATTTGGGTTTCGGGGTGGGGGGGAGGTTGACATCCCAGAGTTTGGGTTTGGGGGTGTTTGACCCCCCCAGTGTTTTAACCCCAGGATTTGGGGTCGGGGGCAGTTGACCCCAGGATTTGGGGTGTTTGACCCCCCCAGGTTTGGAGTCGGGGTTGGGATCAGAGCCATTCCCTGGAAACAGCAGCGGGATTGGGATAGGGAACAGGAATGAGAACAGGATCAGGAATGGGATCGGAAATGGGAATGGGAATGGGAATGGGATCAGGAACGGGAACAGGATCAGGAATGGGATTGGGATGTGGATCAGGATTGGGATCAGGATCAGGAACATAATCAGGTGTGGGAACCCAGGGCAAGGGGAATATCCTCCTGTCTGCCCTGGGGTGCTCTGACTCCCAGGAAAGCGCTGACTTTGACCCTCATTCATGGAGAAGGCTTCCAAAGCTTCAAAGTAAACTAGAGACCATGAAAGTGTGAAATAGATTGTAGAGATTGTAGAGAGTAGTGTAGTATGTCCCATGGGTGAGAAGTTTAGGTTTTAGGATTTTAGTATGTTATAGATGGGTTCAAGATGGAGGATACAGGGTGTTCTCTCGAGTCCCTTCTTTCTTCTTCTTCCTCCTTCTTCTTGGGTTTGGGTGGTATCTTGTAATTGGATTGAAAAATCTGCATTGTGGGTTTTTAGGGGTCAGTTATTGGGTTAGAAAGGGAAATAATCTAGGTGTCACTTCTTAATTGGGTAGTTTAGTATTTGATTAGACTTAAAAAGCCCTTGCAACACGAGGTCATTAGCCTTTTTTGTGCTGTTTTCCTGCATGCAAGGTCTGGGCGCAGACAGTGTGCTGAATTCTTGATAAGATAACAATAAAACAAGAAGCTGAAGACCGAAAAAGTCCTGTGCGTCTGCTTTTCCTGACAAAGAACTGTTTCAGGAGGGTTTCTCCCCTGCCAGGGGAGCCCTCAGGGAGTTGCCCAACTTGGGGCCCGCGAACCTGCAATCGGAAACGGGATCAGGAACGGGATCAGGGACAGACCCCGACACAATCCCAGACCCCAATCCCAGGGAGAGACCCCGGCCCAGTCCCGGAATGGACCCATCCCCACAATTCCGGACTTCTCTCCAATCCCGGCCCCTCCCCCAGTCCCAGACCCCTCCCCAGCCGCTGAACGGAGCCTCCCTCAATCTCAGCCCGCTCCAATCCGGATCGGACCCATCTCCAGACCCTCCCCCACTCCCGGACCGGACCCTTCAATCCCTTTTTGGGGCGGCTCCTGCCGCTTCCAGCCCATTTTTGGGGGTTCCGAACGGCTCTGGGGACACTTCCCATTTTGGGGCTGTTGGGGTGACCCCCAGGGCCGCACCGAGGGCCGAGGGGGGATCGAAACCCCCAAACCCGGGGGGCTCCTAGGGGTCCCCAGTGCCTCCCGACCCCACCCCAAAACAGATTCTGGCCAATCAGAGCGCGGAGCGTTGATGACGATCCAGTTACCGGGCGGAAATTCGGGGCCCTGGCCCCGCCCAGCGACTTTCAGCCAATCAGCACCCGGCATGGCTCTGACTCATCAGTTGCTAGGCATAGCCCAGCGCTAGCCAATCAGAGACAACGTGGGGGCCATTTCTAGCCAATCAGAGCGATTATTGCTGATGACTCATCAGATGCTAGGCGGACCCGCCGCGCCCAGCACTCCCCGGGAGCGGAATCTGGGGAGGGGGGAGGTGACCCTGGGGATGGGGATGGGCCGTGGGGGGGGCAGCTGGGGCCGTTCTGGTGGCACTGGTGGTGCTGGGAGCCGCCCCGGCCGCGGGGGGAGCGGGGAGAGCGGGGAGAAGGGGGACGGGGGCCCCAAATTAAACGAAAGGGGGATCGGGACCCCCAAACGGAGCAGGAGGGGCCTGGAATCCCCCCCAAAAAAAACACGGGGGGGGGGATTGGGAATTGGGGGAACGATGGGGAATGGACGGGAGCGGGGGAAAGAGGGGGATGGGACCCCAAAATTGAGCTGGGAGGGGGATGGGATCCCCAGAGAGGATGAAGCCAAATTGATGGACTCAAGGCCGTTCAGCTGGCCCTGGACATTGCTGAAAGAGAGAAGTGGCCAACTTTATTTGTGGATGGTAGCCAATGCTTTCTCCCGGTCCATGTGATCCCAGTCTGTATAATCCCAGTCCATATGGTCCCAGTCTGTGCAATCCCAGTCTGTACAATCCCAGTCCGTGCGATCCCAGTCTGTATAATATATTGTGGGTAAACCAGGGCTCCTGAACAACTGACCGATGCGATCAAGCAGAAGCCCTTTTTTGTTTACATTACACACACTTTTATAGAGTCTACAAACTACTGAGATCACTCTTCTTGACTGGTGCTTTTGTCCTGTTCCCTCGGTCTCTGCCTCCATTTCCCAGTGTCCGTGATTGGTTACCGTGCAGGTGTTCTACAGTCCTCTATTTTCTAGTTCTTGCAATCCTGATACGTCTTTTCTCAGCTTCTTCTTTCTCATTTTAGCACAGTTTATGTCTTAGCAACCTGGAATTCCACAGTGTCCTGAGAAAATTCTGAGAAGAACAGTTACAGAAGGGATGGCTGGTGCGCACTGAGGCCTAAGTTGTTCAGATACATTGCGACAACTGGGTTTGTACTGACATCATACTGGGATCATACTGCCATGCCAGGCCAGACTGTGATCACACTGATGGAGACTGGGATCATACTGGGATCATACTGGGAGTGAGTAGAAGCCTGCGGGGGGAAATTGAGACCATGCTAGGATCAACTGGGAGGAACTGAGAGTGACTGGCTGAATGCTGGGTGTGACTGGAAACAACTGGGCTGATACTGGAATCAACTGGGATCATGCTGGAGGTGACTGGGATCATACTGGCAGTGAGTGTGACTACACTGAGGCTCACTGGGAGTGCTTGTGAGCAAATGGGATGATACCAGAAGGAACTGGGAGTGACTGGGAACATGCTAGAGGGAACTGGGGTACATTGGGACATACTGGGAGTGACTGGAACGAATGTGAGGGTGAAAGAGAGCAAGTGGAACCATGTGGAGCACAACTGGTTCATACTGGCAGTGACTGGAAGCACACTGGGCTCATACTTGGATCATACTGGGGGTGACTGGACTAATACTGGTAGTATCTGAGAGTGACTTGGGACACACCCTGTACATCATCCTCCATACTGGGCAAGACTGGGAGCAACTGGGAGTAAATGGCATTAAACTGGGACTGACTGGGTTGATCTAGAAATCAACTGGAATCATGCTGGGGGCAGCTGGGACCATAGTGGGAGAGATTGGAGGCAAATGGGATTATATTGGACCACAGTGGGAGTGCTGGCATGTGACTAGGACCAAAGTGGAGCTTACTGGGATCATATTGGGGTTGAAAGGGAGCGACTGGGCTCACACTTTGGGCTACTGGGAGCAACTGAGAGAAACTGGGATCATGCTGCAAGCCAATTGCTGGATCTGGGAATGACTGGATGCATGCTGGAGACAACTGGGATATTCTGGCCATGACTTGGGGATCATACTGGGATAGCTAACACCTTACTGGGGCCACTGGCAGTGCCTGGAAATGATTACAGACATGCTGGCGACAACTGGGATCTACTGGGAGTGTCTGTAACCGTACTAAGGTGACTGGAACCACATAGGGAACGACCGGGACCATGCAGCGGAGAACTGGGACCACGCTAGGGGCAACTGGGAGTGAGAGGGAACATGCTGGGAGGGACTGGGACTATTTTAGGGTTAACTGGGATCATGACGGGAGGAACTGGGAACAACTGGAACTATGCTGAGGGCAACTGCAATCACACTTGAATCACACTTGGTCCATGCTAAGTTAGACTGGGATCACCCTGAGGGTGACTGGAATCATGCTGGGATTGACTGGGAGTGGCTGTGAGCAACTGGAATAATGCCGAAAGCAACTGGGAAGAAGTGGCAATGGCTGGGAACAAGCTGGAAGCAACTGGGATAAACTGGGAGACAGGGAGTCACTGGGATCATACTGGAGGCTACTGGGGTCATGCTGGCATTGACAGGGATCAACTGCAGAACTTCACTAGCCATACCTGAAGTGGCAGTGATATATAGCCCACAGAGAAGGGGTGTAGCTATTTTTTTCTCATTCATCTCATTAAGGATTGGTGTATGTGGAAACCCAGGGCAAGGGGAATATTTCTCTGTCTGCCCTGAGGGGTTCTGACTCCCAGGGAAGCACTGACTTCGATCCTCATTCATGGAGAAAGCCTACAAAGCCTCAACATAAACTAGAGATTACAAAAGTGTGAAATAGATTACAGAGAGTAGTATAGTATATCACTTGGGTGAGAAATTTAGGTTTTAGGTTTTTTAGTATGTTGTAGATGGGAACAAGATGGAGGGTATAGGGTGTTGTCTTGTGTTCCTCTTCCTTCCTTCTTCTTCCTCTTCCTCCTTTCCTTCTTCTTCTTCATGGGTTTAGGTGGTATCTTGTAATTGGGCAGAAAAATCCGCATTGCAGGTCTTTAGGGGTCAGTTATTGTGTTAGAAGGGAAAATAATGTAGGTGTCCCTTCTTAATTGGGCAACTTAATTTTTTATTAAGCTTAAAAGGCCTTGTAACACGAGTTTGTTAGCCATTTTTGTGCTGTTTTCCTGCATGCACGATCTGGTGCAGACAGCATGCTGAAGATTAGATAAGATAACAATAAAACAAGAAGCTGAAGACTGTAAAAGTCCTGTGTGTCTCCTCTTCCTGGAACTAAAATGCTCCTGGAGGGTTTCCCCTGTCAGGGGAGCCCCCAGGAGGAGGCCCAACTTGGGGCCAATAAAGACATAGTGTAGTCTAGTTCCTGTTTATGAGGGAATGAGCAACACTTTTCCTCTGCTCCAATGCTCTCCAGCTGTAATAACTGTTTCTGCCTAGCAAAATTCATCTAAGGTTGCAAGGCAAATCAAATTGCATGCATGTGATCTCAAGTATTCAATTAAGTACAACTTTGTGAATTTAAAGGCTTTAGAAAACATAGAGGCTCAAAAAAAATTTCAACAATAAACTCAGTATCAGAAAAATCCCTATTTGCTTGACACTTAAAATTTACTAAAAGCATGAGTCAATGCAATAAGTGGGCTACTGGCAACTCATACCAACTTTTTTCACTGGAGTTGGTAGATCATTGCAATGTACCTGTGTCATGATCCACTTGTGCGGGGTGTCATGATGGTTCGTTAACCGATCCCAAAAGTACAAAAAGGCAAACAGCAGGGGACTATCAGTTTAATCACAACAAAATGCACCTTTATTTAGGTACCAACAGCAAATGCGATTGAGGGGACAGAGAAGGGAGGGCTTCTCCACACCTTCTTCAACTCTCCTTTGTTCTCTCTACTCCTGTGCTGGTAATCACTGAAACAGGTCTCCTGGCACACCAACGCACCACCCTAAGTGCAGCTTCTGTTAGGAGAATTTGGTTCAGTCTATGGCTAACAAGAGAAGTCCAGCCACAAGCCACTCCATCATCTCCTTCCAACTCGAGAATTTCTTCTTCCATCATCTCGGATCCCAGACTGTCTCTCTTCTACCTCAAATCAAGGAGGAGTAATATTTTACAAAGCCTTCATTTCTCAGGAAAGGGTTAAAAGCTCAGACTCCCTGGACGGCTGATATCTCTGCCCAGCAGCCGATTCCCAAGGCCAAGGCTGGGCGCCTTCCCCCCCCCCTCCTTCTCCTCCGCGCCGGCAAAGTTACAGGTGCCGTCCGGACTCTCTATCTCTTCCCTCTGGGGGGGGGGGGGGAATGACAAAGACATCTCCGCTTCTTTCCACCCTTCCGTCCACAGGAGCTGGCTCAGTTCCAGTCCTTCTACCCCTCGGCTCACCTCGACCAGGCCTCATGGCTCCCCCTCCCCCACCCAGCCCCATGGCTGGGCAGGGGAGGTCTGCACAGCACCTTGACCGGAACCAAAGAGAGCGAGCTCTTGGGAGTTCTTGCTTTTAACCCCCTGTATTCTCAGAGGCGTATCCATACCTTCAGTGGTCACTTCAGGTGCCAATATCTAAACTTGACCACTGATTGGTTTGACTCAACTTCCTAAAAAAAAAAAATCACTTCCATGTCAAACCACGACACTCCACCCTTCGCCTCTGAGAACACACATTTCTAAAATTATATCAAAATTACATCCAACACACTTCTACATAAAACAATAACGTACACAAACCTTGGCCCAGTCAGGACGGGACCAGATGTGAAGAACATGCTCTATTCTGCAGCCGGGAACCATGGCCTGTCCTGGAGCCTTTGGCAGAAGGTGCCTGAGGAGACCCGAGGCCGACCACTGGGATTCTGGAGTCGGAGCTACAGAGGGTCTGAAAGTAACTACACCCCAACGGAGAAGGAAATCTTGGCTGCTTATGAAGGAGTCCAAGCTGCTTCAGAGGTGATTGGTACTGAAGTACAACTCTTCCTGGCACCTCGACTACCCGTGCTGGGGTGGATGTTTAGAGGAAAGGTTCCCTCCACCCACCATGCCACCAGTTCTACATGGAGCAAGTGGATTGCCCTCATTACACAGTGTGCCCAAATTGGGAAACTAAATCGTCCTGGGATTTTGGAGGTAATTACAAATTGGCCTGAGGGTGAAAACTTCAGGCTCACTGGTGAAGAGGGAGAAGAGCAAGTGACCTGTGCCGAAGAAGCTCCACCGTATAACCAACTGCCGGCAGAAGACATACATTACGCTCTTTTTACCGATGGTTCCTGTCAGCTCGTAGGAATGAACAGGAAGTGGAAAGCAGCCATATGGAGCCCCACACAACAGGTTGCACAAGCTATCGAAGGAGAAGGTGGATCGAGTCAACTTGCGGAACTCAAAGCTGTTCAATTGGCCCTGGACATTGCTGAAGCAGAGAAGTGGCCAAAACTTTACCTTTATACTGATTCCTGGATGGTAGCCAATGCTCTGTGGGGATGGCTGAAGAGATAGAAGGAGGCGAACTGGCAACGCAGAGGAAAACCAATTTGGGCTGCTGAAGAATGGAAAGACATCGCTACCTGGTTAGAGAAACTACCTGTGAAGGTTCGCCATGTAGATGCCCATGTCCCCAGAAGCAGGGCTAATGAGGAGCAGCAAAACAATCAGCAGGTAGATCAGGCTGCAAAGATAGGGGAGTTGAAGATAGATCTTGACTGGGAGCACAAAGGAGAGCTGTTCCTAGCATGATGGGCCCATGATGCCTCAGGCCACCAGGGTAGAGATGCCACCTATAAGTGGGCACGAGACCGAGGGGTGGATCTAACCATGGACAGCATTTCTCAGGTTATCCATGACTGTGAGACGTGTGCCGCCATTAAGCAGGCTAAGCGGGTGAAGCCCCTCTGGTATGGGGGGCGGTGGTCCAAGTACAAGTATGGGGAGGCTTGGCAAATTGATTACATCACACTGCCTCAAACCCGCCAAGGCAAGCGCCACATACTAACCATGGTAGAAGCCACTACGGGATGGTTGGAAACCTACCCCGTATCTCATGCTACAGCCCGCAACACCATTCTGGGCCTTGAAAAGCAGGTCCTTTGGAGGCATGGTACTCCTGAAAGGATTGAGTCAGACAATGGGACTCATTTTAAAAATAATCTTATTAACACCTGGGCTAGGGAACATGGCATTGAGTGGGTGTACCACATCCCCTACCATGCACCAGCTGCAGGTAAAGTGGAGAGATACAATGGATTGTTAAAAACCACTTTGAAAGCATTGGGTGGGGGGTCTTTCAAGAACTGGGAGCAGCATTTAGCAAGGGCCACCTGGTTAGTTAACACTCGAGGTTCCACCAACCAAGCAGGTCCTGCCCAGTCTGAGGCCCTTAATATAGTAGATGGAGATAAAGTCCCAGTGGCCCATATCAGAGGTTTGTTGGGGAAGACAGTATGGATTAATCCTGCCTCGAGTACAGGCAAACCCATTCGTGGGATTGTCTTTGCCCAAGGACCAGGTTATACCTGGTGGATAATGCAGAAAGATGGGACAACCCGTTGTGTACCTCAGGGAGATCTGATTGTGGGATGATATCATTATTTGCTGAACGTTACCACCATTGTCTGTACGTTAGATCATACAGACATGAGACAGAAGGAAACGTGAAAGTGTCAAAGGTCTGAGCAAGTAAGATGGAAGGAAATGTGTAAGTGTGGAAGGTTTGAGCACGTGAGATGAAAGGTTTTACATTGTGTTCATTAACATGTTCACAATATGGGATAAGGGGTGGAATGTCCTGGGGTGACAGGACATTTTCATGCTTTGTATCCCAATCGTATTCCTGTTCCCGTGCTCTCAGTTTGTTTTGTCTATAGCTGTGTCCCTCCCCCGGCTGCTTGCTCTGGCTTGCTGCTGCTAGCTTTAGGCCTGCTTCGCTTGCTCTGCTCGCTTGTTTTTTTTGTTTTTTCTTTGCTTGCCTTATTTTGCCATTTTTCTATTTTTTGTTTTTCCCTTCCTTCCTTCCTCCCTTTCCCTGAAGACATCGGACCTGCTTCGGACCTTGATTCGGGAACGTCAAGGAACTCCTCCGGAGTCTGCATTACAGAGAAGCTCAGCACCCTCCTCAGCAGACTGCCCAAGCCGTTCGGCCTCTCTCGGACTGGTGAAAACATTTGTTGTCATCTCGGGCTGTTTTTTCTTGTGTTGGGGAGTGTTTTTTGTTCTTGCTTAATAAACAAGTTTTTTCCACTTATCCTCCAAGGAAATTCCTCCCGAACCCGGTAGTGGGGAGGGGGGAGGAGTTGTGGAGGTTTGTTTCCTTTAAGGGGCTCCTTTGGAGATTTTCCCCTAATTTGTCCTAAACCAGGACAGGACCACAGGGAGAGCGACTCCAAGTGTGCTGGGGGAACCATGCTGGGATCACAGTGGGATCATACTGGGAGTGACTGGGATCATACTGGGATTGTACTGAATGTAACTGAAAGTGACTGGGATCATACTGGGTGTGACTTGGAGCCACAGGGCCCATGCTGGGAGTGACCTGGGCACCCCAGGGGGGAACTGGGACAACTGGCCCAGCTGGGGCTCAGGGTTGTTCTCCCCCAGGGCTGCCCCAGGTCCTGCTGCCACCTCCAACCCCACAGAGCCAAGGGACAGGGGACAGCTGAGGGACAGGGGACAGGGACAGGGGACAGCTGAGGGACGGGCACAGCCAGGGAACACAGCCTGGTCGGGGGACACTGAGCTCCAGCACTTCAGGTTGTTGCCCTTGGGCTCCCAGCACAGGCCAAGGGGGAGAATCCCCTCCAGAAACTGTTGTTTGCTTTAAGCTGTTTGCCCTGGAACATTCCCAAGGAGCCACCTGCAGTGGCTGGAGCCCAGCCAGGTGCCTGGGGCCACCAAAGCTGCTCTGGCATCCCATCTGCCCCGGGCAGGGCACAGAACACCCAAAGAGAGGCTCATGCTCGGCTGAGGGCAGGGACAGGGCACTCCCCTGGTGTTGTCACGGGCGCAGCAGAGGCCTGGCTAAAGTATTTGGATTGATGTGCCACGGAATCCCAGCAGGGATTACGTCTCATTTCACTGCTGTCATTGGATCGGTCATCAACTCAAATCATTTCCCTATGGGATTCCCATGGCAATGGGTTGGGGGGAGATCCATCCATGGAATTCTCACCTGACTGAGATGAGAGTGATATCCAGCTATGGAAATTCAATGGGAATATCTGAATTCCCAAGCTTCCCATTCCTGAAATTCTACAGTCCCGTAGGAACTCCCCTCCTCCTCCCACACCCACCTTTGTGCTCCAGAGCGTCCCGACCATATCTGATGTATTTTAGGAGCTCTTCCACACAGGTGTGTGCCAGGTAATGTTTAATCTGCTCCACCATGATCCCTTTTGATTCCCAGCACCTCTGGGTGATCCAGGTGGCACTATCAGACACTGCAAGGCTCCCGGGTCTCAGCTGGAAAGAGATGACATCCCACCATTCGTAGCCGTACCAGTGGGATCCATGGACATTCCATTGGAAAGGAGGTCACAGCTGGAAACCACCTGCAGCATGTGGAGACCTGGAAACAAGGAGAGAACAGACCCATGGAGTCGTGTCCCAGCCCCAGGGAGCCCCTTGGAGCTCCCTGGATTCCCATTCCAGCCCCACAGATCCCTCCCCATCCCCACAGATTCCATCCCAGACCCTCAGAGTCCTACATTCCCACAGATACCAGCCCAGCCCCTGATTCCCCTCCCCACCCCCAGCTCTGGTTGTACCAGCCCTGTCTCCAGGTCATTGTTGGCCACAGCCCCATTCCTGTCCTTGAGCTGGGTCTGGCTATCCCAATATCCCAGCTCTGGCTATCCCAGTATCCCCACTCTGGCTATCCCAATATCCTGGCACTGGCTACCACAAACCCCAAGAGATGTCACAATGCATAGGTGGAGCACAGATGCTGAAATGTGGCAAAGCTGAATAGCCTGGCTCAGCTCCAGAGGTGTGCAATTCACAGAAGGCGAAGAAGGAAGCAGCAGAGCACCGGGCTTTTGCGCCCAGTGAAGGGAATTGCAAAAATCCAGCAGCTGTCTATGATCTTGTTTCTTGGCAAACTGACCGCTGCCCTTCTTTTCTGCAGCTGCCATCGTGTTCTCTGCATCTCGCAGCCTAAAGGGAAGCACAAGAATTTCCAAGGAAGGATGTATCAGGACTAAGTAAAGACCCAGGCAAGTTGTCCTGGAACACTTTCCATTCGCATGCCAAGAGTGAATTCAAGAGGCAGGAGAGCGGCAGCCACCGTCCTCCAGCAGTCGGAAGGCTTCGCACACAAGCCCGCTTCTTTGCGGCTTCGTTCTTCGCCTCTTCCAAGCAACCGCGATCTCTGCCTCTCGGAGGCGAAGAAGCGGCTAGTTCGCGCACAGCTCAGTAGAGCGGCAGCGGAGCGCTCCGGAGCGCCGCTTCTGCCAAAAGACGCCGGCAACCGGCACTTCCCTCCGGATAGCTCCAGAGCCGCGCTTCTGCTTCTCTAGTCGTCTCTATCTTAGCGAAAAGCTTTCCCACTCAATTTGGCAAGGGGAGAGTGTACCTGCACTGCACACTAACCGCGGTTTGCAAAGAAAGAGGATTTGCTGCACATTCCAAGGACACGGCTCTTTCCGAGGCAATCTGCAACCTGCTGTCAGATGGAAGTGCTCTCTGCCCTCTCCTGCCCAGCTCTATGTACCAGCGGGCACTTTCCAGCCTGGGCGAGGCAAACAACCTCGAGAGATGTCACAGAGCATAAGTGGAGCACAGATGCTCAAAAGCAGCAAAGCTGAAGAGCCTGGCTCAGCTTGACTAGTGTGCAATTGACTGACTGCGAAAATCAAAGCAGCAGAGCACCGGGCTTCTGGGCGCTGTGAAGGCAATTGCCAAAACCAGGCAGCTGCTCCTTCCCAAGCACAGTCAGCTGCCTATGTTCTTGCTTCTTGACAAATTCACTGCTGCCCTTCTTTTCTGTAGCTGCCATTGTGTTCTCTGCATCTCGGAGCCTCAGGGGACGAGCAAGAATTTCCAAGGTGGGACGCATCAGGACTAAGTAAAAACCCAGGCAAGTTGTCCTGGAACGCTTTCTATTCGCACGCCAAGAGTGAATTCTACAGGCAGGAGAGCGGCAGCCACTGTCCTTGGATTTCTATCCAAAGAGCCGTTCCTAAACACTTATTTCTTGCCAGGAAAGCTGTATAACTGCCCCTGTGCCCAGAAATAAATAAGCGATATTTGCTGGGCTGAAAGGGAAGTAAGGACAGAGCAGCAGAATGATATTCCAAGCTAACTTTCTCCCTACTGGAGATTAGTTTTGCTTAATTTAGTTGCCCAGCCTTGGCAAGTCCCAGCTGAGCTGTGTTTAACCACAACAGGCTGATTGGTGGCACCTCTGATCAGATTTGGTTGGACACTGTTGGTGGAACAGGGTTTCCAGGCAGCTTAAAGGCAGGCAAGGAAGGAGTTCTCAGCAAATGCTTGATCAAGAGATGCTGCAAGTTTAGGAAACTTTTATCATGCAGATTTTTCTTTGTCATTTGTTTCTTTCTAGGCCACAGTGTATGTATAATTAAAAGGATATTGTACTATTTATTTTGAAGGCAAAGCAATGCAGTGAGATTATTAATACTTTTAATGATTTGAAATTAGGTTTCTTTCTCTTTCATGAGTGAACAGTTGAGGCAAAAAAAATCAAGCTTTTTTTTTTTTGGATCTAGATAGAACAGAAAATTCTGTCATTATTTTTCTTACTTTAACAAAAATGTTTTTGGCAGCTTGGCAAAAGAGAAGGTTATTATCTGCTGAGCATTCTGCTACACTTTATAGTAATTAACAACACAAAAGCAGACCAACCTCAGATTTTAAAGTAGACTTTTTGCTACCAGCTGAAGTTACACCTGCAGAAGAGAATGATTCTTAAGGCCTTTTTCTTTTCCAAGTACTATGATTTCTTCTCTATCTGTCTAGGCTTACTAATAAATTTATCAGTATAAACGAAATGATAATAACTGGAGTTGTATTTGATGCAACTTCTGTAACATCATTGCATGGAAAGAGTAATTCAGTATTACATTTTGTGTTTACACCACACCAAAAACTACTTCAAAAGGAACGTTACAGCAACTAAGTCAGCATGAAGGAATAGGGAAATTGTCAAATCTCTGCCTGCTGTATTTGTTTTCCTGATGCTTGTCAAGAGTTAGCAGATAAGTAGATTAGGTAACTTTGGGTCTCCATGCTCAAGAGGTTGGTCACTCCCAGCTTTGCAGCGGAGGGATCCTCCAACAGGAAGACTCAGAGCAAGATCATGCCTTAGATACTGAATCACCCTGTGGTTTTGTCTCTCTTACTCATAAACTGACATGGGAATTCACTTCATGCTATTTGGTTATTAAGCCATCAAATATTTTGATTCCATTCCTCACTCCAGGGACACAATGCTGTCACTGACCAGTACAGTCTCTCCCATTCACAGTTTAATTACCCATCCAGTCCTTCTTTTCCTCTTTCCTGCTTTCAACCAATCTACTTTCATCCAACCTCTTTCCAGGCACTAAGCTCTGTATCTGTTATGTTATCCAGATTCTCCCATACTACAGTTCATGCATCACTTCCTTATGTGCTATAGAAAACACTGCAAGTTGCTATGTGATTGTAATAAACATGTTGATACACCTCCCAGAGCTCTCTCTACTATTTCAAATATTAGACCAATCTGCTGTTTAAAAGGAAGCTGCAGAACTAATGAAGTTGTTCTTTGCTGCTACAGATTTCTAGCCTATGTCTGACCTCTTTCTGCATCTTGGTGAGCAAAGATTATTTCCTTATATCATCTACAACCTCACTTCCCTTACAGAGTATTTTCATATCCTCCCCTCACTACTTTGTCTCATATTTACTCATAAAGTAAAGAGTAGTTCATAACTAATCACCATCTAAACACTAACTGATGCACCAGCATACCAAAGGCAAGAGAAAACTGAATTCCTGCTACAGTTTCCATCCTTTCAAGCAATGATTTTTAAAATCTTGCAATATTTGGGAAAGCTCTACTCCTCTGTCAAGTTTGGATAACACAATCCCAAAGCTCTTCTGTGAGCCTTACTAAAAATCAATCCACTGACTGTTCTTTTTCAACAAAATACCCATATCAGAATCTAAAGTATATAAAATTCAGTGATGCTGTATGTGTAGGTTAATACCACTTTGTGGACACTACTGGACCTACGTGCAACATGAACTGTTTAGTCAAGGGGAATTTTCCTTGCTGTAAACAAACACAGAAATTTTGCTTTAAAAAGATAGCCAAATTTCACAAACCATATTCACAATGTGACCATCTCAGATATTTGACCAAATGAGTTCTATAATGTATGCAATGTATGCAACACACTTGCAGGAAAGTAAAGACTAACAGCAAGGAATTAATTTAATTCAGATTATCCAAAAGTATGGTCTTGTGTACATTAGAAATTATCATTATTTGCTGCTGCTTGCAAGTATAATCTTTAGATGAGACTATCCAAGTTCTTGTTCTTACACATTGGCAAGGCACCATTAATTTCAGTACAAAACAGTACTAGACCTACTGGAGCACTGATTCTCTGCAGCATCATAATGACATGATAATGGCCAGAAGAAATATTTATGACCTGACTTCTAAGACCAAGTCCCACCACAATGTTCCCCATTATCACAGCTCTGAGAGCTAAATCAAAGGCTATGAGTACTCCATGAAAACAACTCACTCATAAGAGAAGCTTCTGCCACCAGGGCCAAGTTATTTACATCATCCTCAGAGAAGAAACATAGTCATGCAGTGACTGGGCAGCCCCATTAATAAACTAGTCTTGCTAATAAACCACAGGGGGTGGGAGATGAGGTCAGTATTGAGGCCAACGTTCCAGATGCCAGTGAGGAAAAGCCTGCAGCAAATCAAGGTAAGGGAAAAAAATGCACATTAATTTTAGCTTTTCTAAAAGGGAAGTTCTAATATACTCCTTGTGTGTCAAAGGATTTTATTTCATGTATTTAAACCCTAAACACTCAGAGCAGCTTTTATTAAAATTAGTCAAAAGCCTCACTCACTCAAATGGGACCATCATCAAGACTTTAATGTGTTTGGAAGCTGTTACATCTTTATTATTGACAATTTAAGCTCATGGAACCCATTCTCAGCTTCTCTAAAGTTGCGCTTGATTGCATTTTCTTTCTTACAGCTGCTCACTCCAGAGGAACCAAATAGCAACCCAGCAGCTTTTTTAAAATGTTCTCTAATTATTACTGTTAGCCATAAATGTGTTTCCAGTTTCAGCGTATAAATAGCAAACTGATTATTTACAGCACTTGCTCCTGTTGAGAACTAGCATATCTGTCAGAGAAGTAAAACAATTAACTAGGCTATAATTTGTAATAATAAACCCTACATATCACTTTCTTTTTTCTAGGGAAAAAAGGTACAGCTGTACAGTTCCTGCACTTCTACCATTTTCTATAGGATTCCAGTTTCCCTTGAAGGAATGGTTCTGTTCTCAGTAAAATGTACAAGGTTCTCAAAAAAAAAAAAAGAAAAGGTATTTTAAAATAGAATAGGATATTCCCTGACAGTCACACGCAAAGGATTGCTCTGTTTGTGAAGCACTGGGGTGAGCTGGGCTGTGTATTTTCAGGGCATTTCACACTGTGGGACACAGCTTTCACTTTACTGGACCTAAAGTGACATAAAATGATCAGGACATTACTTCAGTTAATGTAAATCAGACCAGCTCAAAGATCAATGAAATGACACCTCTGTCCTCTCTTTTTGGATCCTGCCAAGCAATCCATGTTTCTCCTGCCTTGTCCAGGATGGTGGGATGAGCTGCCATGCCTTATGATGGATTATGCAAACTGTCACTGGGGATTAGGTGGTGCTACAGGCAATTTCAAATGTGATATTTTCTTACTCTTTCTGCTTAAGTGGTGAGCAGAACAGAGCATTTCTACAGTGCTCGGTACAGCTTCTGGAAATGATTCACCGATCTCAGTCATATTACAGCAATGTCAGACTCCAGAAAGATCTATTCTGGTAAACACAGTGCCAGGGAGAAGAACTTCTCACTGTAGGATACATGATCAATTACTGCAACTCATTACACACCCACTGACTCATTTCTAGACAGCAGACAGTTACCCACGCAAGGCCTTCACACATAGTACTGAAATGTCATTAGGTATTCTTGGCTGATAATCTTTGTCTTTCTTTGCTTTTCCTCTCCCTTTCATTTTCTCCCTGCTGAGGCCCATGGAGGTTTGATTTAGAATGCATTCCTCCTCCCTGGTCATCCATACACAGCATGGACAAGCAGAAAGATTATGACCAAAAGGAAAGCACTCTGAAATGTTTATGGTAACAATTTAACAAGAATAAGCTGCACAGTTGTGGCAATTTTTAACATTTTCTCTGTCCCCTTTCCTCCATCCATGGCATTATATAGAAAAAGAAAACATTTCCTGTCTTCTCACAAAAGATATTTCATTTTAGATTTAAAAACTAACCCGATAAAACAGAACAATGTCAATAGCTAGTCAAGGCCAACTCTGTGTGCTGTATTTGAGCTTAGCTGTGACCTTCCTTGATGAGAGAGGCAGTCAGGTGCAGCAATAAGGGTTTATCAGAGCTTGCTGAACATACAGCACGGGACAATGATGCTGTTTGACCCATAGAGTCAATTATTAATTCCTTTGTTGGAATTTAGGACAGTTCATTCATGCATTTTAACTGTTCTTATCTGATCTACAAAAGCAGAGAGTCCCCTAAACTTTTCCTTGCCTTTTTAAATATAAAATCTTTACTAATGGCTTTTAGAAGAAAAATCCTATTTTTCACCCTGACATGCAGAGCAAACTAAAGTAGATAGATTCTGAATAGCTAATTCCTCCTGCTCCACATTTTTTGTGTGAAGAAAAACAAGGAAACTAGTCTTGCTGTAGCAACACAGTTCATGAGCATTGTTTGAAATGTCTGGGTTTATGAAAGCAATAGCTACTGGTAACAGAAAGTCATTTCCATAGTACTGTAGTACTCTGCTCTGAAAGTCTCTGATCACTACAAGCTGGTACTTACAGCCAAGGAGGAATCCTTCGATGCCTGCCCTGTTTCAGCGCTATTCCCTGCCATTTCCCTCTGCCGAAGACTTGAGGGGAGGCTTGATTAACCTTTCAGCTACCTCACTGTGGTTGTTGCTCTCCTCACTATCTGCACATAAGAAGGTTGAATTAGCCAGTTAGGGCAGGCCACAATAAACAGCAAATGTGCAAAGCCATCCCAGCCATTCTGTGTGACACATTCATCAGCACACATCAAACCTGAGCACAGATTCCCATTACATTGTAACCAAAAAATTAAGTGTGGACATAACTTCCTCAGAAGGATTGTTTTGTCTGATATTCCCATGAAGATGAACATAAATTTCAGTTGTCTTATTTTATATTTTTAAGCAAATCCCACTGTTTTTAACATGAGATCAAACCTTCAAAGGCACAATCTGGCAACCAGGCAAGCCACTCAGAAATGCTATAGAACGTGTATCATCCAGCAAACTGGGCAAGCCTCGTCTATACCTGTAGCCATAAAGAAATAAAATAGGGTAAGAGATAACCTGTTGTGGTCCCCCACACTTTATTTAAAAGATGTCATATAAAGCAAGTTTGGATTATTTAAATGCCTTTACTAAGTTCACTAATTATTGTTGGAATTAGTGTAGTTTCGGTGGAAGCTTCAGGACAACTTGTTACCACATTCGATTTCAAGCTGCAAAGACCAAATTATTCAGTCCTTACAGAAGCTTACAATGAGGAAAGTTTTCCACTTCACATCTGTGCCTAATACAAGCTCCATGTTTAAATCCCAGACAAGAAAATATAAGTAAAGCTGGATGGACACACAAGATTAAATCAATTTGGCATGTGTTTGTTTTTGTTCTCCACGAAGAACTTAGGGTGACTCTGAGGGTTTAAAGACAGCAAATGCAGCCTTTTTAAATTTAGATTTTGCATCCTGAGTGGATGGGGGTAACATAGGGAAGAAAAGTTTTGAATTAACCTGATAATAAGCCCTTCTGTTCACTTATAAATTAACCCAAATTCTGTATAGATTACAGTTCCAAGAATTATACTCCCAGTTCTCACAGACCCTTTATGATTTTTTAAATGCCCAGTTGCTTTCCATAATTTTGAAAATCCAACTCTACAAGGTTAAAAATGTCATTGTGAGTTAAAAGATTCCTCATGGCAAGGTACTGGTCTTGGAAACTTACTGATTTATCACTGTCTAAATGGAAAATTCCTTCAGCTTCACTTCGCTGTCCTAACAAAAGAGGATTTTTCCCTCCCATATGTGGGACAAAAGTGAGATATTTTGAACCGGCGTTCTGCTCTTCTAGTTTTTAATTATAGGTCATGAAAGCAAATGCATTTACCAATATAAATTGATAAAAAAGTTACAGGAGGGAGTGTTACCAGAGAGAGCATTGCCTGTTGCTTCTAGGGAGGCATGTTCTAAAGGGAGTGGCTTTACCACCTTCCAGAGCCAGACATCACTGGGATCCCATTATCAAACATCTCAGCAAAATTAGGCCACCTAGACTCCTAGGCTGAAATTAAGCCATTTCAGCCCTCCTAGGCTTTGGATGAAGCCCTTTCACACATCTTTTACTGACTGAGTAACAATCATCATCCCAGAAGTACCTAATATGATGATATCTCAGGTCCATGTGCTTTATAATTTCTGTTATTAAACGAAAGAAAGATTCCAACAAGAAACTGTCCTTTAATGACAGTAGCTTTATCTAGGCAGTTTCCCTGATAGTGCATTTTTTACTAACAGTAATGAAATACACAGTCCACATCTTCCCATAAACGAGTATAAAAATAAAATCAGTCCTCCTGTAGATCTCCTCAGGGAAAGAGAAGAGCCTTTCAAACAAAAAAAGCTTTCAAACCTGTGCTTTTGCCAGACAGCTGGGAGATCAATGCTATTTTGTCATCATTGTCTATAGAGAACATAAAAGGAGAGGGAATAAGCAGAAGCAATTGTCTCCTCAAGTTGAAAGTTGATACCTTATTTTTTTGCTTCAGATTTTAAAAGCTTTCAACACATTATTTCCCCTTCTCCACTTCTACCTTTCTTTACAAATGTAGTCTAAATTAACCTATTTGTTTCTGATTTAGAAGTTACAGGGGATTTGTTTATTTGTAATTTTAAGTGGTGATGTTACACCATCTCTTCAACAAGAGTGAATTAAACATGGCATAAACACTGTCCTTTTTAATGGCCCAGTAGATCCCACCTGAAAGATATTCTCTGAACTAGGGAAGTGAATTAGCCATGTTTCAAGTATTAGGCCGAACTCTAAAGAGTTCATAAACATAAAAGTTAATCTCACAGTAGCTCTTACACAATAGATATTGATTGTATACTAATCTCATGTCTTCTAGAAAGGACTAATGCTTAACATTAAACTAGAGAAAAAAACCTATTTTGTATCTCATTTCCAGCTGAGTCATTAGAACCAGAAAAGTAGACTGGGGGTAGAAGGAGGCATGGAAAAAAAATTGCATGTACCAGATAGCCTAAACTGCCTTTGCTGAAAGTGAACAATATTCTTCAGCTGTTTTCTAGAAGAATAAAAAGATGACAGAAATGACTGTGGGTAGGAAACTAGGTTTTGTGGTCTTTTTTGTTGTTGTTTTTTATTAAATTGAATCTTTCAAGTCCTATTGCCATCCCATTCTTCATGTAAACTAGGCAATTTTTTATACTAGATATGGTGCTGCAATCTAGGCAAACCACTATTCAGGGCATTTCTGGAAGGGCATGATGTTATCCATTTCATAAAACACCAAAACGATGTGTGAGCAACAAAACAACAAAGTATAAAGGCTCAAGCACCCATTGTAGCTTTTTGCAGTCACTGTGGGACCTGAAGCTCTGTTTTGGCTTGGCTACCCATAATCTAAACATCTCTAAAACACTTTCAGACTGTCAGCATCCACCAGTGACATATCGGCTTGAAGCTCTGGCACATACTGGCAAACTTTTGTCCACCAGAAAAAGTTGTGCAACCATGATAGCATTGCCTATCCTAAAGATACTGTAACATGAAAATCAGGAAGGTCAGTGGGACTGTGAGACCTGTCCTGAATTCATATTGTCTGGCCTCAGAGTTTAGTGGCCTTTAAAGGGAAGGAGAAACTAAACATATAACAAAAAAAAATTGTTTGCAGGCAGTCTGGTGAATATGCACATTACAGAAAGCTGCAGGGTACAGAAATCTTGTATTTTGGGAATCTTATGGCTTACTATTGCAGGCTGTTATCTCGTATTTTGGGAATCTTATGGCTTACTATTGCAAACTGCTGGGTAGGCAGAGGTGGCCATGGTGGAGGAACCTTAACCACAGGTGGAAGTTTTCCCTTCTGTTTCCTCCAAAGATTTTCATCATGTCTGCAAAAAATCAAGATTTCAGTGATATTCTGTGCACCGCAGATGACAGACTGTAGATGTGAACAGCTACAAGTATTGCTCATGATGCTGATCTCCTGACAATAGTGTATGTGCTACAGGTCTTACAGAGCCTTGTCTTACAGAATTTCAGCAGGAAGAATTTTTTAAGTAGTATTTGTGGTAGAATACTTAAGCAAGACATAGAAGAGCCTTTTTGCTTTAGCCAGTGGAGCATAGTAATAAATGTGTCCAAAAAATAGAATCACACTAAAATTTAACAGCAAATTCAAATATTTTTGCTCCTCAAATTACAACTCCCTTTTCTTTGGCAACCATGCATTCCAATTTATAACCTCAGAGCTCTGAGGCATTTTCTGTTATCCCATATTTACACAAAAGGTGTGTAAAAAGCCACCAGGCATGCGTAAAATCATAATCAAAGCTTCCAGTTGCTTTCATTCAGCAGTGACATAAAATCACTTTCTGTCGGTACATGAAAGCATTTCCATGTAAAGCATCATGTTAGAAAAACTTATTGACACTAATAATGGTGCTTGACTATCCTAGCCCTGTGCAATTCTTTTCATCTCCCATCCACTCTCAAATATTTCCCCCTAACACACACGAATAAACACCACATAAACATAATGGACCTTCTAACAATAGATACATCCATAATGTTTAAAATCAATCAACACTTTGCTGATTAGGAAAGCTCTTCATAAAATGAAGTCAATTTATTACAATATGTAAGGAAATAGGTCAGGATTACAGTTTTTTCCCAAGAAAACTGTGTGATACTGTTAAGCAGCAGTGACATATGGATTGGTTTTGCTAACACACAGAAGTAGCAACCATATTAAGAAAATGCTCCATGACAGAGATGGATTTTTTCCAAATCTGTAGAAGACTAAACACCTGATGCACTTCAGTATGTCTCTGATGGCAATGCAGCTTTCAGAATTAGTCCAACCCAGCACAAACAGGTAAATTACAGATTTCCAAGAAATAGATTCTTCTTGGAATACAGTGATCAGGATGCAACTCCACCTGAGAAAAAAAGTGAGGCAATGTATATTAAATTTGCCACATACCAGATGGCTTCTTGAGGGATATTTAACTGGTCATATTTGACATGATGTCCCAGGTCACCTAAATAGTTCGAGTAGGTGATCTTTTTCCCAAACTTTTGGCTAAAAAAAAAAAAAATTAAAAATCACGAAGTAGTATAAAAATTAGCATGGAAGGAACATTTATAAAGGGTTTTTTTTCTAATTCTACAAAAATGCAAGTGCTGATGCAACTCAAAATTAGACTGTAATTGAAGCAGGAGGAGACATAAGATGTATTTCATTTCATATAATCAAACGCATACAGTTCATGCCTGAGAGTCTGATTTGAATAAAAGTAACTGACTTCCATCTGAATGTTTTGTGATTTGCACAGATATGAAAAACATCACTTTAAAAGGCACTGGAAACTAGGTTTCACATAGCATCAGAAAGCTTACTAAAAGAACTGTTAACCTTTGAGAGAATGTTATCTGGCCCACAGAACAACATGTTTGTATTATGCAGGTATTCCACTCTGCAAAAAGACAAAATAATGGGGATGTAGAAATAAGCTATGGAGTAGTTAAGCAACCTGTAAAATTTTCAAAGCATTGATCGTGTATAGCCTTGAAGTGCTAGGCCATCAGCTTTACCCCTTTTGAAAAGGGCTGGATAGCTTCTAGGAAACACCAGGAATACTATTTCATTACTACAAGTTGTACAAATCAGACTTCCAAATTTGAAGCTCCATTAGTTAGGTCTTGAATTTCAGCCAGAATACACGACTATACAAGCCGAGGTTCTCAAACAAGGGTCAGGGACGTGTTTGTACATATGATCTGAAATACTGTCTTATTTTTCCAACACAACACACAATATCTGAACTGTAATGAAGTGTCAAAAAAAAATAGTAGGTGCTGATGGTAAAAAGTGTACTTTGCTGCAACTTACTTTCATAGTAAGATTGGGGAAAAACTCTGGCATGGATGAGTTTATCCCTGGATTGTCCAATCGCATGCACATGCTCCCTCTAGCGGTACATGGAACAAACAATCACTTCCCTGAACTTTCCTAACAGGAATTTTGGGACACATGAGGAATATAATTCTGTGAATGCACAATTTCAGAGCTCTCCAGAGTGTCACTTATCCAAAAGAGCTCATAGAAATACGGTCTTCCTACAGTTATCTTGCACTTTGGAGAAAATACTCTTGGCTTAACACATTACCTTCTTGCGCGTTTCTTTTGGGACTGGAAAAAAGATCAATCAACTTCAGGAACTTGAAAAAGTTCGAGTATTTACATTTTCTTAAGTACTACCAAATGAAAGTACGCTAAATACTTCATTCTAATAACTCTGTCATTTGTCCAGTGCTTAGCAAATATGTTGTCATGTAAAAGTACTGAGGTCATGTGTTAACAGGTACCAAATGTACTAACAGATCACTGAAAAATAAATACATGCCTCTTAATAATGAAATCTCTTTTACATCTGCTATTTTTATTTGCAACACTATCTACAAATGAGTCTGGGCTATAATTCAGCAAAGCTAGGAAACAGAAAGTCTAGAGGATTTTTCTCCCTTATTTTTGTGAATTGGAGTCATATTGACACTTAACAGCATGATTTGCCAAGATAAGATTAGTCTAAACTCAAACGAAGAGGTACTGTGAAAAAATTTTAAATTGTACTACTATAGTAAATTAACAGTATTAATAAGTTTTAGTCTTCGATGAAAGTATAATTTTGCCAAATTGTACATGGGCCATTTCACACTTAGTAAGTAACCCAAATTTTTTTCACAAACCCAAACGACAATCAACCTGAAAAGAAAAGGCATGGTTGGTCATTATACCATTTTAAGTAGTAAAGAGGGTTTTTCCCTAGGTTCAGCTGACTTCTGCTTTCTGGCTTGTGGATCTTTTCAAAGTTTACTCATACTTTCAATTATTTTGTCAGTCCCAATGAACAAACAGCTTTGTTGCTGTTGGTCACAGATTTATAAAACAGAGAACAGAGTGTTACTAAGTTACACTCAGAACCAGTATCCAGGTACACAGTGGTAAAAGTCGAGTACAAACAGAAACAACAAATTGTGATGAAACAGGGTGATCAGAAGGTCAAGATGAGGATGCATCTAAGATGACAGGCATTGGTTTTAATTATTTATTCTAGATATGAATGCTTAAGTGCATCAGGATGACTCACTTTTCAATTGCCAGTCTATCATACATTCCAAGAAAAAAAACATTTAGACATAGTAAGATCCAGGGAAAATAAGTATTTGCAATGGGTACCTGTAAAGTCGTAATTTTTAAGAATTAGTAGGCAATTGTTGTTGAATGTCAAATAGTACCATTGCTGTCCACCTGTAGTTCCACTGAGGGAATTAACATGCACAGGAAGAAAATCACTGGTGTCCCAAAAGCACCTGCTTGGAGCTGTTCCCAAGGATCTCTCAGCTAACTCTGAGAAAGAAGATGGTTTCGTCAGAGTATTGTAAGGTCCATCAAGAACTTTTCTGGGTTAATTGTTGGGTTTTGTTAATTGTTTTGTTTGGTTTTGTGGTTTTTGTTTGTTTGTTTGTTTGGTTTGGTTTGTTTTGTTTTTGTTTTTTTTTTGTATGGGGTTTCCATACCCATCCTAAAACAAATCAGGAATAAACAAACCTAAACAAACTAACCACAAAAATAAATCCATCTCCATTCCTGAGACATCATCAGGTATTGGACATCGTGTTCTGTCACACTTTTCCCACCACTTCTCTGTGTCCTTGATCAGTGACATTTATTTTTCTGCCAGTTAAAATAAGGATCTGGAGTTAGTTTTCTTGTTTCAAGAACAGCATACCTATGGAATGATTTTTAGTTATAATTAATTTTTTTTAAGAACTTCACATGCAATTTAGTTATCGTGATGTGTCTAGAAGTTAAATTCCCCTTTTCTACTTAATTAGCTTTCTAGCACTCAGAAACTGAATCAATTGCAAGTAACTGTAGTGGAAATATTTGGCTGGGTCATTATGGCTTCTCAAGATTAGCTGATTCTAATGTACCAGCGGGCACATACAAGCCTGGCAAAGGCAAAAAACACCAAGAGATGTGACTGTGCATACATGTAGCACAGATGCTGAAAGTGGCAAAGCTGAATAGCCTTGCTCAGCTTCAGTCCTATGCAGATCACAGAAGGCCAAGAACGAAGCAGCAGAGCACCGGGCTTTTGTGCGCAGCGAAGGCAATTGCAAAAATCCACTAGCTGCTCATTCACAAGCACAGTCACCTCTGTATGCTTTTGCTTCTTGAAAAACTCTCCAGTGCCCATCTTTTCTGCAGCTGCCATCGAGTTCTCTGCAACTCGCAGCCTAAAGGGAAGCACAAGAATTTCCACGGAGTGTGGGAATCCTTAAAATCAGAAGGTTTTGGGCAAGTTGCAAAAGGCAAGCCTCAAAGACAGCAGAACTGCGATTAGAGCTAAGCAGCAGCCATAAGATTTGTCAACAGAAAGATTATACCAGAAGTAGAAAGTAAGGACAAATAGAACAATGGTCAGTGTATTAACGCTTAGCTAAAGTAACTCCCTAAGTTATAGAAAAGTATATCTAGCGAGATATTAGGAAGTTTTAAGCTTAAAAATGGAGATCTGTGCATTGTATCTTAAGGCTTACAAGCAAGTATTGTATTCAAAATAAGCGAGCATTGTTTTAACCAAAGGTACATGTGCTTACAGTGGTTGGATAGAACTACTGTCAATATGCTTTTGCTTTGTGTGATTGGTCAAAAAGCTTTTAAAGTAAGTTGTAACATTAAGTTCTTTGTCTGCTGCCTGGGATGTGAGCTGCTGGCGTCTTCCCATTGTCATAACCATGTGATGAGACTGATGCTGGAAAATAAACAGCTCAAGACGTGTTCCTCAGCAGTCCCATCCCGTTCGTGATTTGTACATAGTCCCCCGGCCGGAGATAAGTCGTTAGCAAGGTACTTCTAAAATCAGCTTTCATCTTTGTTAAAAAAATAAACCCAGGAAAACCTAGTGATTTCATGTACTACATGATTTCACATATAAAGAAACCAGGCTATCTTTACATTTCAGTGACATCTTCACAAAGATAAGTGCATTAAAATTTGAATTCTACCCTTTTCTTCTCAAGAAGTGCATTCCTTTCTTTTCAAGTACAAAAGCAACAAAGTCATTGTAGGTAACAACAGCAGAGTACGTTGTTTCTGTCACAGGGACTCCAGCTCACTTCACCAGCTCCTTTCTGTTGTTTATTGCTGCCCAGTGAAGAGGAGTCACATTTTCTTTGTCTGGTTGTCCAACACCATATTCTGCTTCTACCAGTTCTTTGCATCGCTCTGGCATTCCATACCCTACATGAGACAAAACCAATTTACCTATCATTTTGTTAAATATCCTCCAGTCTGGAGACAGTTGCATGCTAAATAAAAAATACATCTCAGTAAGCATCACCCAGCAATTCCAACTTGAGCAAATTCCACATTGCATTCAAAGGAAACCTTGTAAAAAGAGTGGGGCAATGGCCTGAGGAGTAGAAGTTTCTGCTTAACAAACCTGCCTGAAATGCTTTTGTTTTATTTACAATAGTAGCTGTGATTTTTCGTCTTCCACTACAGGGAGAAAATGAAACTGAAAATCTTTCCTTTGTAATAATGGAAGCTTTGTAAAAATGGACATCCAGCTTCCAGGGAATATGTGTCTCAGCCCTGGGAGAATTGGCAGTCACTGCTCCGGTCTGTGCCCTGGTCCCCCCTAGGGGAAAAGATCAGGGAGACCCATGAGCCTTCCCCCTAGGCGAGAGGAGGCTGAGACTCCCTGGCAGCCGCAAAGGGAGGTGAGGATGGGGCAACCCCCGGTCCCCCCAGAAGAGAGGAGGATGGAGAACCTCCTGCCCCCCCCACACCCTCCCCCCAGCCAAAGTTAAGGACAAATGCAGACCCCTTCTGTCCCTCCCACAAAAGGGGAGGAGGCAGGGACCCTCAAGCCACCGGAAAGAGGAGAATGGATGAAGGTTCCCTGGTCTCCCATAGGGCAGATGAGGATGGAGACCACCCAGGCCTACCCCATAGGGGAGAGAAGGACAGACACCCCTGGGCATCCTTAAAAGGGAGGAGCACAGAAGCTCCCCAGCCACTCCAAAGGGGAGAGGAGGTCAGAGGAGCTCCTGTGCCCACCCCCTGCCTTCCCCCAGGCACCACTTCAGGCTGTGGGCTGCTCACAGGAACAGCAGCTTTGCAGAAAACCATTGCGGGTCACGCTAACACGATGAACGTGAGACAGCAATGGGCACTCGCAGCCACGCAGGGCAAAGATTCCCTGGGCTGCGCTAGGAGGAGTTTTGCCAGCAGGGAGAGGCAGCTGAGAACCAGGCTCTTCTCCGGGCTGTCCAGTGATGGGCAGGAGACAATCAGCACTAATTGCAAGAAAGAGAAAAGAAAAAGAAAATGCATTTCAACAGAAGACAAAGGTGCTTTTACTCCAAGAGTGATTGAGCGCAGGCACAGGTTTTCCAGAGAGGTCATGGAGTCTTCTTCCTTGGGGATATTTGAAACAGGATTCAACATCTTGGTGGCAACCTGGCCTAGCTTACCCTGCTTTGAGCAGGGCTTTGGACTAGGCAGTCTCCAGAGGTACCTCTCAGCCTTAATAGTTCTCTCAGTTTGTTATTTAGGTTTACTTGCTGGTAGGTAAAGTTTATGTAAGAGATAAACAAGTGTGGAGTTCATTTATAGCCATTCTGGTACCATCAAGAGCTCATTGTAGCAATCATCACCAAACAGCTTCTCAGCTCCACTCAACATTTTAGTAAATTAGCTGAAACTCAGTGGCTCATGTCTTCACCTTGAAACAAAGAACTTAAAAAATTCCTTGGAAGCAAGGAGATAAAACCAGAATTATGTGGCAAAAAGAGTAAATCAATGTACCTCTCTAAGCAGGGCATGCCCTATTAAAGTCCCTCTCTGATTTTTGGGTGGCAAAGCTATGCGGGCAACCCCAAACCCAGGCCTAAGGCAAATTCCACATTTAGCCTTAAGCCTAATCTCAGGGTCTTGTGGTTTGATGCTGGCCCAAAGCCAGGTATCCACAAAAGTCACTCCCTCACCCTCCCCTAGCACGGCTGGGCAGAGGAGAGAAAAACTGAATGAAGGCTTCCTTAGTTGAGTTAAGGACTGTGAGAAACACACTCCAAGGGCAAAACAGACTCAGCTTAAAAGCACAAGGTGAATGTATCACTAACAAAATCAGAGGGGGATAATGAGAAGTAAAAGAAACCCATTAAAACAGCTTTTTTCTCCAACCCCTCCCTCCTCCCCACCGACAGCACAGGGTCTGGGGGTTCGGTCAGTTCATCGCATGAGATCTTTCACTGCTCAGGGAGAGCAGCCCTTCCCCTGCTGTGCCGTGGGTTCCCTCCCACAGGAGACAGTTCTCTGTGAAATTTATTACCAATCAAATCAGATTAGGATAATGACAAAACCAAATTTTACAAACATCTTACTCCTACCCCTCCCTTCTTCCCTGGCTCAGCTTCACTCCTGATCTTCTCTAGCTCCTTGGCTACAGTAGTATAGGGAGATGAGGAGACAGGGTTGTGGTCAGTTCCTCACATTGTCTCTGCCACTCCTCTCTCCTCAGGGGAAGGACTCCTCACACTCCTCCCCTGCTCCAGTGCAGGGTCCCTGCCAAGGGAGACAGTCCTCGAGGAGCTTCTCCAGTGTGAGTCCTTCCCAGTGGCTGCAGTTCTACACAAACTGATCCAGAGTGGGTCTCTCCCTTCAGGAAGGGTCAGTCCTTCAGGAACAGGCCTCTCCAAAGTGGGTCCCTCATGGGGTCACAGTCTTGAACAAGCCTGCCCAAGTGTGAGCTTCTCACAGGTCACAGCATGCTTTGGGCATGCCCCTGCTCCGGCATGGGCTCCTCCATGGGCTGCAGGTGGATCTCTGCACCCCCGTGCCCTCCATGGGCTGCAGGGGAGCCTCAGCTGCAGGAGCACCTCCTGCCCTTCCTTCTGCCCTGATCTGAGTGTCTGCAGGGCTGTTCTTCTCACATGTTCTCACTCCTCTCTCCAGCTGCAACTGATGTTGCACAGCAACTTTTTTCCCCTTCTAAATGCATCATCCCGCCATCCCTGATAGGCTCAGCCTTGGCCAGCGATGGGTCCATCCTGAAGCCAGCTGAAATTGACTGTGCTGGACATGGGAGAAGCTTCATCAGCTGCCACAGAAGCCACTGCTGCAGTCTCACTGCTACCAAAACCTGGCCACGCAAACCCAGTGCAATCCATCATAAAAGCACCAGTTTTCTTTGGCAGGTTGGGTGCCCCGGGTGAGTGCTATCAGTGAGCTGAGTCTCTGCTCATGCTATCTAAAGAGTGTGTCTCCCCTGAGCTGGATGCACACCTCTGCACCCCTGATGCACCCCTGATAGTTCTGGAAATGAAAGACAAGTGCAGAAGAACAAGGTCTCTGAGAAAGAGAGAGACACTCAAACACTCAAAATAAATACAGCTGCTGGGACCTGTGCTGTTTTTGGTAGCTGACAGCACTGCTGTTGTGTTGGCTCATCCAACACAATGCCAGGTTGAGTGACATGAAGAGACTGTAAAGATCTCTGGCTGAACATATGGATTTCATCTGGTTATGTGGCTTCTCGTTTCATGTCTTAGTCCTTTTCTCTTTCTTTCTTTTTTTTTTTTTTTTCAAGTACCATTGCTGGGCTGTGAATTAATGACAGATGTACTTGGTTTTGGCTTTGCAGATTCTGACTATTATTTACCATTTTTTATAGCTTATTGATGCATCAGAGTCAGGACTGTTCTTCCACTTACAAATGAGTTTAAGGAATAGTATCTCACCCACTGGTTACATTGTAAGCAATTCTAAAATGAATAATTTCCTGCTTAAATTAGAATTTCTATGATTTTTTTTCAAAAAATGAGCGTGTGTTTCTTGTGTTTCATATGTTTCAGCAGGCAGCACCCTAGCTATTTGCAATCATTGTGGTTTTAATTTTCCATTTCCATTTATAAGATTAGTATTTGAATAAATTGACTCTGATTGCCAGTGGCAGGGAGACTGAGATGGTTTTGCAGAAACAAGGATACTTGAAGCAGAAAAGTCTTTATCTCACATTTTGATCATTTTTGTTTCTCACATCTCCTTGTTCTTTTTTCCCCCCTTTTTGCTGACAAGGTAGTTCGTTCAGTCTTCAGCATGACTCTGTTGTGCTTGTCCTGGCATTTGCATTTCAGAGCTACTTATCCCTTGCAAGGAGAAGGTTGTTCCTGAGTACCTTTCTAAGGAAACTCATGCTGAAGCTATTCTGGGAGCAGCTGGCACTTTTAAACTTTGGGCTGTGTCAGACCTTGCCTGTTAGCATCAACCAGGGATATGCAAATCACCACTGATGTAATTGTGTTGGTTTCATGTCCTGAGCTTTTACAAGTGATTATTATAAGATGTGGTGTTTGTCACTCAACTTGTTCATCACTTGTTATGTGGTGGAGTAAGAGTGGGTGTGGGACACTGTTATTAAAAGCAGAGATAGATCTCTCACTGAAATTTCATTACTTGTCCAGTTTCTTTCAGTTAATACTGAAGCTTGGCCTTTTTATAAAAAATGTTAAAAGTAATGTCTTTGTTTAATGTACATATTTTACTTTACATAAGCACAAGCCTAATGTTTATTTCTGCTGTATTGGCTTAGATTATTTTTCTAATATTCCCAGAAGTATGAAGATAAAGAATAGTCTTCTAATTATCAGACCAACAAACTCAAAACTCACTTTTATGCACTAATATATTTCTTTGCATATTATTTGGTAGCATAAGATTTTATTTTGTCTTCTGTATAGCTATAAACTAAGCAGAAGATAGTACAGTACACGTTCCTACTAATTTCCATTAAAAAAAAAAAAAAAAGAAAAGATATCTTTATTTTATTGTTGTTCCAAAGGCAATTTTAGGAGTCTCCTTGTAAAAGCAAGGTCCCGTATGTATCTCCACACATCTGGAAGTCATGTACCGGACACTTGTGCCAAGTCAGCAGACCTGGCATTCTCCAGCCTTGCAGCTGAAAACATTACCTGACTGCTACGAGCATGGTTTTATTTCAGTCACTGCACTGTGGCTGTGCAGAGGAAGTGTAGATGTGACAGCCTAGTCAGAGAGTGAGAAAACCAGAAAAGTTTTCTCACAGCTAGCTTGTGTGACTCTCGGAGTTGTAGAGAAATGATGACAGCTTGTTATTGTAAACAACCTACAGGTGGTGTTTTTCCTACTCTCTGCTTTCCTGTTTTTCTAAAAGATTGTTTATTAAAAAAAAATTTTTGTTAATTAACCAATTAACAAAGGTCTCTGAGAAGTGAAATGTATTAATTAATCAACCAGTCTAGTCTGTCTGTATTGGAACAGTCTATAAATAGAGAGATTTTCAAAGTAAAACTGACACACTGTGTTAACCAACCTTCTGGTGGGTCTCTTGTCATTTCTTACTCAATAGCAACAAGGAAGTGTGACTTATTCTGGAGTACAAGATGGCTTTTTTCAAGACTTACTCCTCACTGGTATTTCACCTAGTTTGAAGGTCAGGAAAGTACTGAATGTCAAGGTTCACTCAGTAGGAATCCTGGTTTTTCTCCTGCCCCCACCTTCTGTGCAATTCCTCTTCCAGGGCTTCTTTCCAACTCTAAGTTGTTCCTGAACTAGGAGAAGTGCCATGGTGCTCATCCTACTTGCAGTGCCTCACTGGGTGAGAATTTTTTGGTCAGCAGCATACTCTATTGCTCCTGCAAACTGCAGGAGCAAAACTGCATCAGGATCCTCTTGTATTTTTCCAGCCCTTCTACAGCTCAGAGACTGTGGCCACATGAAAATATTCTCTCAGCTTTCCAGTGGTCTCAGGTTAACACCTTACAGGCCTATAGAGACATCAGGAAGCCACTTTCCTCCAGGACAAGGGCACTGAGGAACATCTGGAGACACCTCTGGGATCTAGCCAGCATCTGGCTCTGTGCTCAGCATTGAAGTCACTCATCTGATCCATCTTCTGAGCATCTGTTGAGCTGTCAGAAAGTCCTACACCTGGCACATGCCATGTCCCTCCTCAGCCCCGGTCTCCAAAAGCATCTCTGGAGAAAGGCTGTAGAGTCCCCGTGGCTCTGGGGAACCCCAGGAGCAAAGAAGAGGTCCCACAGTGAGGGATAAAAGTCTAATGAGATCTGACACCAGCACTGGCGCATTAGTCAGCCACCTGTGATGTAACCTGGTGCAGGAGAAGAGAGAGAACAGCACATCGCTTATAGAACACCTTTTCTTGGATGTCAGCTTTTCCTTCACAGGTTGCCATGGAGCCTGTGTGCTGTTCAACAGTCTCCTCCTGCCAGTCCCTGAGCAATTCATGCTTCTTAACTATCTTCACTTTTCCTGTTTCTCTGCGGGCTTTTCTACAGGTTTTGTGGAGCTTTTCTGTTACTATCATTTTGTGGGTGTTTTTTCATTCCCTCTTTCCTCCTCTTACCCTCCTCACAAACAAATCCTGTAAAGAAGCTGGCCATGTCTGTCTTCTTTCATGCTTCAGGTACAAAGCTCAAATCAGGAAAGTAAAAAAGTTCAGCAGCCTACTGAGATATCTGAGAGCTTTCTTTCCAGAACACCCTCTGCAGTTTATTGTGGGATATCACCAACCAGGGTGATATAACAGGTCTAGATGATGACAAGCATCATCTTTGCATAGAATGTCCCTGCTAAGAAAGGAACAGACCAGATAAACTGAAACTACTGTTTTAAATAAAGTAAAAAAAAAAAAAAAATAAAAAAGAAGAGACAGCACCCTTTACATCACCTGCTGAAATAATTTTTTAACTCTTCAATTCTTCCTTGTCAGCCAAAACATTCCAAAACTAGTTGCTTGTCATTGCTTAGTGCTGCTTAGTGATAGCATGCATCAAATCCATTCCTGGTAATCATACGATAGTCAATACAGCCAGCTCATGTGGTACTGCTCTCTTGCTATTCCTGTTCTTTAGGCTGAGAGTTATTGTTGAAAAAAAAACCACCATCTCCTGAATATAGTTTTATATATGAGGCATCAACCCTATAAAATTAATTGTGACAGCTCAAGCTTTTAACCTCTGATAAAACAGGAGTTTGTCTGCTCGCTGTCATTTAACATGACCTGACTACTAAGCCATGTAGTGTGAACACCTCCTGTTTCTGTTTGGGGCTGTTTTTGGGTGGTTGGGTGGTTTCCAAAGCAGACATACCCTGAAATACTGCCTTCCATTCATCCTTTTGCTTCCACAGAACAAGCCGCAGCCACCACGTGGGGCTGTTCTGACATGCTTGGTGTTCTGCAAACACAGACCCAGTGAGGGGAAAGGCGCCTTTTTGTTTCCTCAACTGATGTATTTTGCTACATCCAGCCTAATCAGAGCTCACTGCAAAAACTGGAAAAGCCAGGTTACTGATCTGTCTGGGCTGCATTAACCAGGGTCAGGGAGTTGTTACACCCTCCTCATCTCTCATTAGCATTTCCTGGGTGTACCTTCAGGGCCTCAGGACGGAGAAAGCAGTTCACTGGTGAATTCCTTGTCTACACTGTGTCTCCACTCCTCCCTGCTGGTGAATAAGGTGAATTAACCCCTCTGATATGTTTTCCTTAGCTTCAGGAAGAAATGGAGATCTGGATATGCATGGATGTCCTCCTGCATTATCAACAAAATTAATTTGGATACTGTCTTGGTTTGGAAAGACAGGTGTCTGCTAAGGAAGGCAGGAGTCTCCCCTGAAACAATGTAGACCCCCTCCCTCTGAATTGTTATAAATTAGAAATTAAGGGGGGCTCTCAGGCAAAAATATGGAAGCAGGAATAACAGTTCTTTATTAGGGAAGGAAATAAAAAGATAAAATAAACAATGCAGTGAACCAAAACAACACTGACAGAGTCAGAATACAAGCTGACACCCTGTTGGACAGGGTGTTGGCAGCAGTCCATTTGGAATTGTGGCTGCAGTCCTCCTGGAGTATCAGGTGTGGTTCTGTTGGAGCAGTGATCCTGTAGGAAAGGGTGCAGTCTTCCTCTGAAGAGGCAGTGGAAGAGGCAGCTGTTCCTCTGGGAAAATCCAGCGCAGAAAAAGCTGTGCTGGTGGGCCAGAAACTCAAGATTCTATCCAGGTAGGAATGCTTGGCTCCTCCCTCTGGGCAGAGCATCTCCCAGTGGGATGCTGTAACTTTTATCAGTCATGCAGTGACATTCAATAGGCCATTACCAGCAGATGTCTCCTGGGGGGGAGTATTGGTTTGGGGAAGAGATAAGGAACAACTGCCCAATTAAGAGAAGATAACTGCCACACCTCTAACAGATGGCAATTGAATACATCTTGCCTTGCAATCTAGGACAGATACACAACAAAGCAAAATGGAAAATAAATCTCCCCAAACCCAACTGCACAATGCCACTATAAATTTTCATCGATTTCAAGGGAGCTGTGCTCTGTTCCAATACTTCCCAAAACCGCTTTCGATGAACTATGCAGCAGCAGTATGGTCACCTCAGTGTTCTGCTGAAAGAATTTGACTGTCACTAAAAGGTGTTCAAGAATGAGAAAGGACACACAGGAATACTTGTACAGTTGCTTTGCACCTTATTCGAGTGCGGGTTGGACGCTACTATTGTGCTTCGGTAGCATTTTGTGATGCTGAGAACTAGAGGGCAGCAAAGAATCCTTTTGAGAGGAAAAATAAAAGGAGCGAGAAAATGTGCCAGAGCAGTGTAGGCAATAAGCTGAAATCAGAGTACAGAGCAGGGCATCGGTAATTGGGTGCATCCTAGAACTGCTATGTAAGTGTGTCAGACCACACAGTGCAATGCTGCAGGAAGAACTAAGTTTTCACAGAGCTCATTCAGTGGATTAAATCTCACATTTGCACAGTTTTGAAAACGGAAAACAGCATATAAGGCTTTTTCACAGCATCTAACTTTAGATCCTCAAGGACAATCTTATTAGGCTGCATCCAGAGCAAAGATTTTCAATTTCTTTTCGATGCAGTCCTTAACAATCTCTTACTACAGCTGAAAAATCCTGTAAGGTGAATTCAAATGCATTGTGAAAAGGTTTGCTGCTCTAAGGTACACCTTGCAGCACCCTTAGAGGTACCTGTGGAATACAGGATTATTGCTTTATGGTTGAGGAAAAATGGACAAGTTGTCCCAGTGTGCCTTTTAGGACTGAAGGCATGTGCTGTGTCAGACCCTGGATGAGCCTCCCTCTTTTCAGGGACTGCAGAAGGGCTCTGTGAAGACAGGATTGCTCTGATTGAAGCTGCCCATTGGAGGAGGAGGAGGAGGAGGAGGAGGAGAAGAAGGAGGAGGAGGAAGCCTAGCTGTATTAGTTATTGTCCTAATCATTCACTCTAATAATGATGTGCACTTCACAGAAATTTGATACACATACACAACCCCCATATGACCACCATCCTTCTCCCTTCCTGAGAATGAAAAACAGGCCTCATAGATTATCTCAGTGCAAATTCTTATTCATCTAATTAATACTGGCAGAGATGAGGGTTATCCTACTCTGTTTTTCTCATTTGTTTGTTCTCTTTCCTCTGGCCTTACTCGGATCAGACACACAAACACTTGGATGAGCTGTGCTCTTGACTTGTCATTTTTTTACAACACATTTTAAGTACCTCAACTCCCTCGGACAGTAGTTAAGGTGACCTCGCTGTTTCCTCAGTGTTCCGTAAGTGACAAATTTATTTCCTTACAAAGTCAGTGTGTGTTAAGAGGCATCAGGAGTAACTGAAGGGACATTTGGAGATGGGATCAGGTGGCTGCAGATGGAGGCCAGGACTCCAACTTATGTTACTGCTTTGTTATTTAGGCACATCTGACAATCTCATGTGTGAATCTGGGTGACAATGCCACGCACCCCAGCTAAAGAAACTCTCTAAACAAGAAGGGAAAGGGATGAATGATCAGAGTGGTTCAAAAGGATTGGGAAAATCAGATAAAAAGTGTTTATTCAAAAGTTGTCTACAAATAGCTTTGGTGCTTATGCATGGGCTTTTATTTTTTGCACAATTTGTAAATTCATGATGTATTGCATGATTTCAGTGTCTTCTTACAATACTAAAATATAACTTTTCTTCACAAGATTATGAAATACAGTAGCTAATTTGTACCGGGTGAAATATCCCCCCCTCAAACACTTGACCATTTATGCTGTAGTAATACAAGTAACACCCAGTCAAATTTACTTAAGAAATCTCAGTTGTCAGTAAGAGACAAGTGTCCATAATACTTTAAAAACACTCAGATGTTTTATTTCATACTAAAGTAGACTACTGGGAGCACTATTACTCTAATGTTGTTATTGTTAGTAGTGAAAAATCTAAAACTAAAACTAAAAATACTTTTTTTTTTTTAATGCCGTGTTCTGGTTGACACTTCATATTTCAAAGTGCAATTTTAAAATGGCAAATTCCCCAAAGCAATTTTCTTCAGTGACGTTTTCTGAGCTCTGAAAAACAAAACCAAAGGAAAACTGGTTCCACAAACTGATTTTCCTTCATCATTTAGACAAAGACAAATTTCAAAACTTAACCAAAAAATAGAAATGCAGATTTCAACCAGTTCTACTAATGAATCTCTGTCAAAAGCTCTATTTTATTTTATAGCTAAATTATATAATAGAACCGTGTTCTATTGAAAGGGACCTTAAAGCTCATCCTGTTCCACCCCCTGCCATGGGCAGGGACACCTTCCACTATCCCAGGTTGCTCCAAGCCCCATCCAACCTGGCCTTGGGCACTTCCAGGGATGGGGCAGCCACAACTTCTCTGGGCAAAAGAAGCTGTCAGGATGGGATCCCATCTGGCTTTTTTCTAAAAGAAGGGCTGCAATAACTTTATAATTTGGAAAATGTTCCTGCACTGGAATTTATTATGCTAGAAGATAAAGTACAAGCCAACCTTTTAGAATTTAATAACAGCTACAGAGTTGGTATAAATTGCTTTAAATATCTGAAAATTTTATCACCTCTTCCCTCTCTGCTGAGGAAATTGAAACAGCTGGGAGTGCTAGGAGAATGACAGAGCTGGGTACAAAGAGCAGGCATCATGACTTCCAAGTCTTTGTGTTCCTTGGTCCAGTGGTTAAAGTACAGGTAGTAAAACTAAATGGACCATGAGGAGGCTTTTATTTAAACACAATAGCTCAAGAAATTAATAGGAAACATATTCCAATTTAGAGAAGGTGCTTTAGAGTTGAATTGATTCAGGAGCGATGCACATGAAATCTTTTCTCTTTAAAAAGATTTGTGTTCAAACTATTGAGCTTTTACAGCTCATGTCATAGTACTAATAACCCCTATTGGGATCCAGGGCTTTAGTGGTAAAATTAAACTGTGTTCAACACAGTGCTATGAAACCATTTCTTAGATGAACAAGGGGGAAAAAAAAACCCATAACTAAATCAAGCAGACATTAATCTGGCATTTAAAGCAGGTCAGACAAAGCAATGCATTTTTTTATATTTTATTCATGCTACTTCCTTCCCCTCTCTCCATCTCTGTTTAGAACATACAAATGATTGAGTCACACAAATTTTGCTTCCAGGCAATCTAACTCACAGCAATAAGCAGAACAATTAGGAAAAAAGTCATTAAAATATTAATCTAGAGATGGAAAGCGCCCTTCTTACAGAATCCAGAATAATGGGGCTCCAAGGGTAGAAGATGCCCCAGCTCAAAATATTAAATTAGACTCTGAAAATGTGATGCAGTTTGTGGTAGTTAGAAGTTGCCCAAATGTATGGCTAAACATCATCCCTCAAGTGGTGTGTTTAATTTGCTCTGCTAACTGTTCCCTTGAACTCACAGCAAGATTTCAAAAGTTTCTTTATATGGGGCCTGTTGTCCAGATATTCGGGCATCTTGTGCCCAATGATGGTTTTTCAAGCCTCTTTTTAAAAATGTATTTAATTGATGTACATATTTTTCCTCAATACATTTAATAATGAGTTTGAAGCAGTTTTTATAAGCTGTCTCCTTTTCAAGCTGCCAAAGTCACCACTAGGCAGAGATTTCAAAGTCCTAGTTCTAAAAGTCATGTTCAAGATTTAGATTTTGTTAATATTTCCACTGAAATCATAAGACAATTTTTACATACCTTTCCTTAGGGCCCTGCTGGGATGTGCATGTCCACAAAGATATACCGTCTCCTGGGCAAATTCCTTGGAATTTCAGAAAGAATGATATAAACAAGATTTTCCACACTTTTTGCAAAAACTGAAAACTTGCTTGCTTGGATATATGCACAGATTTACTTCTTACAAGATGGAGGGAGTCTTACTTATTTATAGCAACATCTTTTTTCAAAAAGAATGTGGACCTTGATCCAACAGACCTTTACATCCTCATAAATTAAACTGTACCCAGGTGTACAGTTTTACCTAATACACTGGTAAAGGCTCACAGTTTTTATTTGTCAGGAAAAGTACATGTCAGAAAAATGTCTACAAGTCTTCCTGTTTATTTTTACATAATTTCTGAAGTGCTATGGCTTTAGTAAATACAGCTAAGAAAACAAATTTTGAGTGACTATATTCACACATTGAGGGTATTTTTAGAATTTTCCTCTCCTTTCAATGATCTATAGCTTAAAAAATGTTTCTGGAAAGCTAGAGCAACATATTTGAAAAATGGTAGGCAGATGAAGAAGTAAAACTTTCTGAAAGTAAACAGTTACAAAAATTCCTAGTCTCTCAGGATTCCTGTAAAAGCAGATTGATTAGTCCTCCTGCCATATTTATGAGGCTGACAGATTTTAATATATTCATTTTCTATTGGGAGAAACTGAGGCTTGAATAAAACAAAGTGATCATAGTTAATGTACAACAGTCAAAAATAAACAACTGGGCACTTTGCCTCATCATTCACCATGTAAAAGGTTCTTCTGTGCTCAAGAATGATCAAAGCTTTGGGTAATAGTCAGACAATATATATTAGGAGCAGTTCATTATGTCAGCACACAAACCCCCAAGGGTATATTTTCATGACAGCATGAAGTCAGTGTCACTTTGCAGCCCCAAACACTGGCAGCACATCACCTGAGAAAGAAATGTCCCATCCACTGTCAGAAGTGCTGCTTTGGAAAGAGCAGAAGGCTTGAGAGGTACATGTCCCCCAGGGAACTGATTCTGGCAGATTCCTTACTAAACAGAGTTAATGCTGCACAATTACAAGTCAGTGTTGTGTACATGCATTTTTGCTTTTCTGTAGAACAATGAATAATGCTGTTTTATATGCAGAAGGGTTTAGATCTCTTTTTCAAATGTCTTGGAACTTTGCAGTGATTAACAGAAAGTACATATTTTCACTGCAGTTTAAAGTCATGGCAGGAGTGAGTGCTCTTTCTTTTTTCTCAGAAGCCACATATTCCACATATGTCCCCTGGACTTTCAGATTTTTGCTGAAGCAATGGTAATAGTAAGAGTTTAGCAGTGGGATTGGTTTTTGCATGTAAATTCAATCTTGAAAGTAGTATGAATGAAGAAAGACAAATTTCATATGAAGCATCTTAACAATCTCTCTCTCAGTTACCCATGTCTTCCATTGTCAACATGATACTAATTCTCTACTCCTCCATATTAACATTTCAAAATGCTAGGATAATCTTTTAGTAAAGTAGATGAAGAATTTTTTTAAAATTTAAAATCTAGAATATAGAGCTGTTTTAATTGATTGATTTTTGTTTGTTTTATTCCATTCTGTTTTCCTTAGGAGTTCAATTGTTCAATTTCTTTTATTTATTTATTTATTTATTTATTTATTTATTTCCCCCTGTTCCCTTTAGGAAAATCTTACTAACATTCACAAAAGAAACAATAGCATGCCACAGAAGCCATATGAAATTCTGCTGAAGAAAATGTCACGCTAGGAATAGAGTGAATAATGATGACTGGAGGTTTCAAAGCCAGATGACTCCTATGGACGAGGATTGCAAGGAGTTCAGGAAAAGAGAGGCTCCTGCTGCCAAGTAAATCTCCCCCTCAGGGTGGAAAGCTGTCATCCTGCCTCCATTAGGACTTCCCTTCCCTTCCCTTCCCTTCTCTTCTGCCCAACGTTGATGAACATTCAAACAATGCTTTTTAAACAACTTTGCAGGTCCAATAAATGTCAGACATTTGCATTTGTCCTGAAGACTCAGAGCTCGCTGCTACAAGAAGGGTTTGAGTGACACCGGTGAGGTTGCTCAACACCCATTTTTCTTTTCTTCAGCCTCTCTGCCTTCAGATCCAGACTGCTCTAAACAAGGAGGCTGAATCATGCAATGCATTTTCCATCTGAAGGGAAAGGGGGAGGGAATTGTTTTCTCCAGCTTCTTTCAAAGCTGGATGATAAATAACTCTCCTTTTTGCATCAGACTTCATAACTTCAGCAAGGAGAGCATTCAGCTTTCTGCATTGCAGGTTTCAAGGGGGGCAGTTTCTAAGCCATGTATTGCAAAGCTTAGCCTAGGTGTTATTTGAAAAAGGAGCGGATAGAGATGGGATGCTCTGTCCATGTCAGATAATCCAGAAATCCACCAGGCATCTCTGGTGCTGCCTAACATCTTCTATCTTTTAATTAAACTAAGCCTTCGCCTTTCCTACTCCACACACAGTGTTTCCTGGAGGTTTTGGTGATTTTTATTTTTTTTTCTCCAAGCATCCACTTGGACATGATGGAATAATTCAGCTCCAGCACTGTCTTCCGTCCCAAAATATGGACATATATTCATCTTTGCTATGAAATCTGATCTTTTTACTCAAGTTAATTCAAAAGCAGGAAAAGTAATACTTCAAAAAGCCCAGATTGCTGAAATTGCCTCTGCTGTCTAGAATACATTATATAAGGACATCTAAACTCAAAAAGAGCTACAAACAACAACAAACCTTCTTAAAGTTTAATTTCAAATATAATTTTTCTTTATAATTTTTTAACCACAAGTAGTGAAATCAGTAGAAGATTATGACTTTGTTGGTTTCATTGCTTTCTGTACTTGTTACTTGTAATTTCTGAAAGTTAATTTCCTCTCTCTACCCTTCTTTATAATGCTAGACAAGCAAATTTACCATTCTCTCAAGCTTGCTTTCTTTTTCACACAAACAAATAAGTTTTCATATGAGAAAAATGAGCATTCTCAGTGACCAATCGCAAAATCACAAAAGCACCTTGGAGTTCCTTTTTGTTTTATTTTTCTTTGAATTTTTTTTTACATTTTTAAGTGCTAAAACTCAGTCCAGATTTACCTACTCAGAAATCTTCTGAGGGCCATGCTTGCAGAGTCAAAATGGTAGAGCCTGACAATCACCACAATTATCAGTGAAGGTGTTTCCAGTGGAAGAGTCAAACATCCTGGCTGCCCTAAAAGCACTTGCTAAGAGAGTATTTATGCATAGAGGAGGTTGATGCATTTCTCTCTTCTTGCCTTCTGAAAATGGCTTTATGGAAGTACCTTGCTGTACTGCCCATAAGGCTGGACTGGATGTGCCATCCTATCAGCTTCTGTTGGCAAAATATTTCAACACAGGGTAGTCAAAACAAGGGCTTGAGCAACCAAGCTCATTGCCCATCTGATCACATCACTGGAAGCTGAAGAGGTGGAAGGATTTAGTAGACAACGGAATTGCTGAAAATACATACACCCCAACACACACACATGACCTTCTGAGGTACTTTGGGCTCAGTGCTCTGTTCCTTCGTGTGTGCACATGGTGGCCTGAGATAGAAATGAATAACATCATCTCACGCTTCAATAAATTGTTATTGTTTATAAATGCAGTATTGGCTACCCCAGGTCATGCCATGCTGTAATAACTAAATACAGCAGCATACAAGAGAATGAAGCAGCCTGTTTGAAAGGGACTATCACTCTAAGCAATCAGGGAGATTTTCTGAAGGCAAAATAATGATTTGTTGATATGATTAAAACCTTCCTACCAGATAAAAGAAAATAGATCCTGGGTCACATGTGAGAAATAAATATTAATATCTAGCTATTATCTCTTTGTACTCAGAAGGTCGTGTCTGCGTTTAAATGTTTTTACACATATATTCTTTTTTCGCAGTGTTGCTGTTACGTGGTAGTTGAAAGGACAAAACAAAACCATCCAGTCATCTTTCAACATCTTAGTCCAGCTGCCCAGATTACCACAGGTACTTGAGCTCTCTGATCTTTGTCTCAGTTGCATGTGGCGTCTTCTTTTTGTTGTGGTCCTCTTTTTCATTTTTGCCAGTTCACAATCAGAGCCCTTTGAAAGAGGAATAGCTAAAATAGCTGAGGGTTCTTTTGAATTCTGAAAAATTGAAAACTGAAAACCTTTGATCCTGATTTTTTCTGACAACTCATTTCTGCTGTCCTGCATAATGAGTAATTTAAGGTTCCTTTTTGTTAAACTATGGCTATCTTAGTTCAGCTGTGTTTACTGTGATCTGAATATCTTCCTTCAGTGGAAACAATGCTTGAAGGAAGCTCATCAGGGCAATTTAGGCTGCCTGAAAATTTGTTTCCTTAGGTTGAATCATTTACTATTACAGGGTTCTATTTTGTTAAGTTCTCCACACAGCCTGCGGATGTCGGGAAGTGCAGCTTTCATAAAATACACACATCTTTTCACTCATTTAGATTACTTTTTAGCAGAAGGATGGTGATCTGCTCAAACATGTTCCTGTCTTCTTCCTGATGAATTAGACTGGGCAAATGCTGGGAACAGAGGTCTCCAGAGGCAAAGGAATTCTATAAATATTCTTGAGAAGGCTACGTCCCAGGTCCTGCCTTTCCTAAAAGCCCCATGCACACTGATGTTGGGCCTGCTTGCTGGGCAGCTGACAATCCATTGGGAAACTACCGGCCTGTGCTATTTAAACAGGATCATCCTAATTCTTGCTGAGTTGACTTCTGACTTTACAATATGATAGCATGAAGTTATTTTCCATGTTGTTTTTTCTCTCGATTCTCTTTTTCTCTCATTGTCACTGTCTCAATTTCACTTCAGTCTTTTCTTACATTGCACAAGATGTAAAAAAAAACTCAGGAAAAAAAAAATCTTCTTTCAAAGCTTGCTGAGATCACACAGCCTGTGCTTCTAGAAGGTGGGCAGTGGTCAGGGATAGGTGAACTCCTGTGCAGTAAATCATGGCACAGTCATTTCTTCTGGAACTTTTTAAGTGTTTGGAGCTCAAAATTTAATAATTAATGAATAATATTTACCAGCCATTTGGTGTTTAAATCTGCTTGTAATGGTCTACTAAGTCTGCCACACTGTGATTCTCTTGCTGAAATGCTGAAACTCCCTACTCATGCAAAGACAGTTTATAGCAAGGATTGTATCAGGAAGAAATGTCAGTAAGGAATTGAAAATACCTGAAGGAAGAGCCAATGCTATCCAACTCCAAAAAGACAAAACATCTGCACTTGTAAAAAGTTAATACTACCAAATGAGATGTGGAAATAACCTGAATATTGTAGCTGATTATTATGACGATACAATATTCTGTAGTAATTTTATGAATAAACTGGCTTTGTGCTTTCTTTAGAGGGGTTGTCAAGGTGTCTGCATCTTCTCTAGTATTCTTGAGGAATATCTGGAATATCATAGACAGACGTCAGTAAAGAATAATGGATAGCATGATCTCATATAAAAAAGTCGAGTGCCTTCAGACAATGTAGTGTGCATTTCTGACTTTCTGCAAAATACTACTTGGTATTCTCTCTTGGTACGATTTCTCCAATTGTATTCCAGGATGGGAAAATCCAATAAAATGAAAATGTCTTCTAAATGCATACCCCAGAACTGGGTTTTGCCCTGACTTCTGTAACATTTTGGAAGCTCAGTTTTGTTTCTTAAACACAGGAAATACTGGGATATTGTCAGCTCACATTTCTGTCCTGATTTCCAGATTGAACTGTTTTGGATGCAGATCAAAATAATAAAAAATTTGCCATAGCAGAAAACTGCTCACAGGCGTAGATTTACAGGTTTAGACATCAGCCAATCAGGAAATAACCAATCTACCTTTCAATTCCCATTAAAAAGTTGAAAGATTACGGTACAAACATTGTAAGGTCTATAGTTAAAAAAAGCAAGATTAAGGCTTGTGTGACAAGGAGCCTATTTGTGTCTGGCATCAATCACTTAATGCAAAGTGGCTTGGCATTTTGAGATGTGAGGCACTTCAGACATGCACAAACTGTTATTTGTTTAGGCATAATTTGACCTGCAAACAAAGATATTTAACTAATTATTTGCAGCACTATGACATTTCACTGCTGGTTACTCAGTACTCAGTGCTGCCACTTAATTGGTGAAAAGTGGCAATGGATTTCAAATCACAGAATTATGGAATAGTTTTGGTTGGAAAGGACCTGTAAAAATCATTAAGTCCAACCCCTAACCAGCACTGCCAAGTCCACCACTAATGCATGTCCTCAAGTGCCACATCTACATTTTTTTAACACTTCTGGGATGGTGACTCCACCACAGCCCTGGGCAGCCTGTGCCAATGCTCGATCACCATTTCAGTGAGGAAATTTTCCCTATTATCCAATCAAAACCTCCCCTGGTGCAACTTGAGGCTGTTTCCTCTTGCCTGTCCCTTGTTCCCCGGGAGCAGAGCCCAACCCCTTCTGTGCACACGTGCAGTAGTAGGATCCTTTTTTTAAAAAAGCAACAGTTGTCTTTTTTTTTAATTTGCACTCAACAACTTGCCACCTTCTCTTTCTCCTCAGGTCTTAGGTTCACATGAGGAAGCTGTAAGTGGGTTAAATTACTGTTATTTAAGAAATCAACCTGTCCAAAGTCTCTTTGGCAGCTTTCCATGCATAGCTATGATTTTCGTTCATCATAAACAGCAGGTTTGATACAACTTGATCAGGCTGACAGATGACAAGATCTGTTAATAACATCTTCTTACTTTTAAATATTAATTGCATTAATTGTAGGCTTAATTTTTAAATTTTCTTCTCAGAGTCCCTAATCTTTACCTGTACCTTGGCTGAAGGCTAACACATCATTGGAAAAAAAAGTGAAACTGTGAAATGTGAATTCCTTGTATTAAGAAAATAAATGCAACACTACTTAATTAATTCCCTCCTTCTCACAAGGAAAAATAAATAAATATTTATCAGTAGCAAAATTATTTTTTAAAACATGTTTGCAATATGTGGCAATTAATATTCTGTTTGGAGTTTGACTCCTTTATGACTCTTCAATATATGTTACTCCATTAATCAGAATTTTAGCATTTGTCTAATAGATGATTCAAAAATCATCAACATCTTCCATTATGTTTCAGTTTCCTTCACTTGGTCTGTATTATAAAATGATGGAATCATTTAGTCTGGAGCATCTAAAAACTGCAGGAGATATACCCTTTCCAAATCCAGAGGAACAACCACATTGGAGAAAAGGTTAGAGGGCAAGCTGACTTGCTAAATCAGAAACATAAGAAATGGGTACTGGGAGCCATGCAGATAACAGGTGTCCCTTTAACATTTTGTTGCTAAACAAGCATTATGTAGAAAAGATTTCAATTCAACCCCTCAGACTGTTGAAGCTGGGCAGCCATAAGTAGGAGTGAGTGGTAAGTAAAAATCATTTTAATAGAGACATGATTTTCTGCTTCGAATAAACTTAATAGTTACTGCATTTTTGCATCTGACTTTTTTTTTTTTTTTTTTTTTTTTTTTTGTCAGCCTCAAAGAAACAGAAATCTCACAGGTCAAGCTGCTACTTTGTAAAGATACAGGTAGAAATTTCTGGGGGAAAAGCCAAGGTTAATTACTTTTGCATGTTTTCTGTTATATTTCTTTTCCCCTCTGGATGCTTAATGGATAAATGATTGCTTTGCCCAGAGTGAGTGCCTCACTAAGATTGAATTGCTTGCATTGGCAAGAATTCAGAGAAAAACTGACATCTGGGAAGAGCTAAGGAAAGCTTATCTTTTAATTAAATTAAATAAAATCAACAACAACAAAAAAATAGATGCTCCAGAGTGAGGACCTGTAGCATATTTCCCTCTGTATGAAACTACTTGCAGTCCTCTTTAGAGGAAACTGCAGATGTTTTGACTCTGTGCTCTTCTCATGCAGTTCATCCTTGTCCATCTCATTCCAAAAAAGCATGTGACACTTTTTTCCTACCAACTCCCACAAGAGTTCAGACAGGTTCAGACAGATTATTATTGCTTCTCAAGCTGAAGCCTCCACATTCTCCCCAGCCCTTGATACATTTGAGAGCTTCACTGCTACCTTCATTTCCTGGGTTCAAAGGGCAGCCTCCTCAGGTTGGTGCAATTCCCTGTTGTTTCTTCATTTCCTCAATCAAATTATGCTCTTAGCATTTTTTTTTTTCTTAGAGATTTCTGGGAAGCAGTCATGAACCAACTCTGACACGCGAGCAATTTAATGTCCTAAGTAGTTCTTAGTTGGGAACTGTTCTTCTAGCCTGCCTGCCTTTTGGAAATTTCCCAGAGGAATTTTGCTAAGTTTGCAGATTTGTATGTCTCCTATACAATGTCTCTTGGAAGAGTTTCTGAAGGAACTGATGCTTATCAAGCTCTCTATTTGGTGTCCTGAAAAATAATACTTACAATAGCTCTTTCTCATTCTGGGCTTCCCAAAAGCTTTCCTTCTGGTTAGTTTTCAAAGTGCAAGATCACGGTCCTTGAACAAAACCATCCCTCACTGACTATTCTTTTAAGCCATGTCTTTGTCTACTTGTTCCTCATTTTGGTGTCAAACAGTCACCATCAGTTCAGGCATGGCCTTTTCAGTCTCGACAGAGGCCTGGCCAGCCTGTCAAGGCAGATAGTTATGTTAAGGAATATGCCTGTGAGTTTCTTTCCTTGCAAGTTTCCTCCTGCTACACTTCCAGTGAATGAAATCGGAAACTCCTTTGCTGGAATCACAGAATCACTGAGGTTGGAAAAGACCCTTAAGATCACTGAGTCCAACTGTAAAAGAAGCTGTAGGTTGTTTTTCCCTGTAATTACAAAAATGAAATTGAAACAGAGCTTCCTCTCTCCTGTTGAGTGCTCCAAACGTTTGTGACAGCACTTGGGTATTGCAGAAGGCAGAAGCTTTTCTTCCATCTGTATGAATTATGAAGGCAAGGTTCTCTACATCCCACCCATTTCTGTGGGATGAATTGCCTGCTCAGCTCTGCATGGCCCTACTCCAAGCCATAGGTGTAATGTAGAGAGCGGGTGACACAGACCTTGTGTCCTGGTTGGATTTTTGTGGTCCGCCTGGGTCTTAGAGCCCTATGTCCCGTGTCACATGGAGGCAACTGGCATATGTACTGTAAGGACACCTGGCAGAATGAGGTGAAATGAGGCTTTGGAGATTCCACCTAGCCTTAGATCGTGCCTCAATGTGCCAACAGGCACCTGTAGGTCTCACATGATAGTGGCAGGCACCTGTAGTCTATAAGCTCCCCAAGCAAGGAGCTGGAGGAGCTGCTGCTGTGGGTGCAGTACTTAGTCCCGTTGTGTGGGGTGCTCTGCTAATAGCTCTTATGCGGATTCACTCATCGGTGAGCAACTTACCCAACTTCTGCCGGGCTGGCTTTTTCCCAGTGCTAATAAATGGAAGGAAATAATGAAATAAAAACAATCTTGTAAGATTAATTAATGCTCATACATGCTGCAAGTGTAATACGAGGCTATAAAAACGTCACATCTTGCTGATTCGGATGCCGAGTTGAAAAGATCTGAGGGTGTATCTTCTATTGCTGAAGAGAGAAAATGAATATTGGTGTTAAAAGCAGGTATTTCAGGCTGAATAGGTATGCTGCGCATTTCAGTTTTCTCCTAACGTTTATAAGACAAATTGCGTAATTAACTTAATATGCCTATTTTATAACTCTGCTTCTGTGCACAACATTCTTCCTAACCATTTTAATCGCAGCCGTAAATTCTGCTGTAAGCTGAAGAGAGTAAGGAGGTGTAATATCCTTAGAGGATACCCGAGGAACTACTCGCCCTGCCCCTTCACCATGGATTTAGGAGCTTTTGGAGCTCCCTCGCCCTCCCCTGCGAGAGGGAACCTGCGGGGCTCCAGCACATCCCGATCGCGCTTCCCGCATTCCCGGCCGGCTCACGCCGGCGCAGGCGGAGCGGGGGAGGACGAGGGTGGGGAAGGGGCTCGGGGAGGCGCTGAGGAGGAGCCGCCGCCACTCGCTGCAGCCTCAGCGAGCCCGGAGGCGGCAGAGGAGCCCCGGCAGCCCGGTAAGGAGGGGAGCCCTCCGGGAGGGAGAAGGGTAGGCAGAGAGGGAGCCTTTTTTCGCCTGCCTTGCTGGTTCCTGCAGGGCTGGCGCGGCGTGCCCGCACCCCCTGCGGCACGGCCGCGGCGGCAGCGGCCGGGCCGCCGAACGCGCCCGTGCCCCGCAGCTGCGGGGGGACGCTGGCGGCGGCCGCGGAGGAAGGGGCGGTCTGAGGCGGGGGTTCACGGGCACACGCGGGCCCGAGCGCTGCTGGGAGGGGGCCCGCTCTCCCGCCCCGGCAGTGCCCGGCGGCTCCTGCTGCAGAGCCCGCGGCGCTGAGCCGGCTGGCCCCAGCCCGCACCCCGGGCGGGCGCGCATCCTCCCCCGGTCCGGCTCGGAGCAGCGGGGCCGGCGCTGCTGCTGCCCGCCTCCCTCCCCCGGCCGGATACACACTGTCACGCCCGGAGCACCACGAGAGGTTTGTTAATTTTATTTGGGTAGGTTTTGTTTGTGGTTTTTTTCTTTCTTGTTTAGATTTTTTTGTTGTTGTTGTTGTTTTTTCTTCCTTGCTTTTTCTCTTTTCCTCCGCCTCTTCTTTGCCGGGAGTTGCTTGCATGCTGGGGAAGGTGGGGGGCAGCGATTTGGAAGCGGGAATTGGTCGGAAAAGCGGCAGTTGAAGGTAACAACCCGCTGGGGCACGGCGGAGGGAAGCAAAGAAAAAACCCAAAGACAACCGAGAAGGTAGAAGGTGGTGTGGGGGCGAGGGAGAGGAGGAGGCGACGCTGGAGAGGGAGGATGCCCGGGAGGCGGCGGGGCCGGGCGGGCTGCAGTGGGGCCGGGAGGCTCCGGCGGGGCCGTGCCGGGCAGGTACCGCGGCTGGGTTCCGGGTCGGGCCCCTGGCACCGGGCGGTGCCCCGGGGGCAGCGGCGGCCCTGGCCCCGCCCGTGCTTGGGCTCTTCCGTGGGTGAGCTGACGCCGGGGGGCGACCCTGTGAGTGAGGAGAGGATGTGGCGAGCGGCTCCCGCCCTGCCTCGCTGCGGGTGGGGGTAAATCGTCGGTGCGATGCTGTTCAAAATAAAGGAAGAGCTCATCTAACCTGGGGGGAGGGTTGCCTTTTTGTTTTCCTGCTGTTAGGCCAATACGTTGTCTTTTTTTTTTTTTTTGGTGTGGTTTTTTTTTGTGTTTTTTTTTTTTTTTTTAATAGAAGTGTGGTGTTATATAGCGGTAGAGTTTTAATCATATGAAGAAAGAGTCTTACTCAGAACCTTGGTGATGTCTTCTCTCCCTTGATTGGGAAATGACTGGATATCCCTGCTACCCCTCACCCGCAGGGCACCACAAGCACAAATTTTGGTACAGGATCCTGTGAGGATATACTCAGTTCTCTGGAAACGAGAGACATGTGACCTTGTCTTGTCTTACACAGTCCTTTACAGTATAAGGGTTATACTGTATATGTTACTCAGAACAATTTGTTTTTTTGTGTTTGTCTTGGAGCCTTTTAAGGGCATAGCTAGAGAAACAAATAACTAATGACAGGCCTTTATCTTGGGGTGGGGGAAGCAGTAAAACTGAATGGGAGTTCACCCAGAAATATTGCACTATAAATTCAGTCAAAAGGCTAGTTTTGCATCTTTATTTGGACTGAGAGTTTGCTATCTCTAAAGGTCATTTTTAGGCTAGAAAAATGTGTTCCAAAATCCATATCAGCTCTAATCCTGGTTCACTTGAATTTGTATTAAAACAAGGGTATGGGTGAACTATTAGATGATCCCAGAAATGTAACAAAATGCAAGGCCTTTCAGAAACTTTCAATACCAAAGCTCACATTGTTTTGGCTTGCTAGTTTAGAGTGTAACTTTCTGTGCGTGCTGGCATTATGGGAACCTTTATCCCCACTTGTTAAGAAGCTGGTGGCACAGAGATTTGCTACTGGAGTTTATTTTGATTTGCACTGCTGTGTCAAAAGCATCTTAGTTTCCTTCTTAGTGTAAGTGGACTTTTCTTGACTAGAAAAGTCCAAGTTCTATTCATTACTGAGTTAGGGACTCATCTTCTGTTTGAAGGAACTACATAGTTTAAAAATTGATAGTTGCTTTAGTGAAGTTGTGAAATCCCTGCTGCAATGTAGTGCTTAAATCCTCTAGATCTATTGTGTTGTTCTGACAACTTGTTTCTGCATAGCTATAATGTTTTAAAACATTTCCTTTGTGTTTTGGGGTGTTTGTCTAAGTTAAAGTCACCATAAATTTCAGTACATAGGTGATGAGAACTGGTGATGAGAAAATTGAGGAGGGTGGGAATGCATTCACTCAAAGGTACTTGAATTAAACATGAAGGAATAGCAGATTTAGGCCAGCCTTCTACTATATTTAGAGTACGTTTAAGATGCATCTGATATTATAACAAAGCTGCAAATTCTTCAGTTCTTCCAATTCAGGGTTCGAGTTTAATCCTGGTCAAGGCTTGTTTAAATTAGTGGTGGGGAAATGTAGTTTTAAGACATCTTAAAGACCATGTGTGAAAAGGCTGAATAAATAGAACCCATAGCATGTCAGCTGGGCATAAAAATATCTAGAGATCAACTGCTAGAAAAGTAATAGGAAATAGCCTGTTAACAGAGGCACAAAGTTTGTAGCTCTGTTACAGGAAGCAGCTTTTACTGATAAGCTTCTTGTACCTTCCCCAAAGTCAGTTCAGATCTGACAAACCTGAATCTTGGGGAGGTGGGTGACTTGGGAAGGTGTAGGAGTGCTGGCAGAGAGAGGAACATGGATGATGACAGGGCAGAAGGATTGTGACAGGGACTGTTGGCAATTTGACCAAAGGCACAGAAAGTGTCATTTGTCTGCATGGTGCAGTGGAGAACACGAACAAGTGGTCATTGTCTTCAGAAGTCTTCAGGATACTGATGACTTTGAGTCCTGTAGCAGAGTGTAGATCCTTGCTCCAGAGGAGCAGCCTGCAGAATTAGACTGTCATTGAAAAAAAACCTTTTTTTTTCCCCCATACATTTCACATAGAAAGCTCCTAGTTCTCAAGAGTTAGCCAGGTTTTTCTGCCATAGCAAGTTATTTTGACCTATAGAAGGGACAGATCATGTGAGCAGCTCAGTGGGGTGGAGAAAACTGTATTGATGAGTACCTGACTAATCAGGGGACTGTTGCTTATCTTATTACGTTTTTTGGTTTTGCTATGTTTGGAAGAAAATATTGAGAATAACAGCTGCAGGGGATAATACTAGCATTGTCCTAGAATAATGCATTATTTTGCATTATCACTATGAAAAATTATAGCATTCTGTTTCCCTAAGGGTCCTGAGTCCACAAAAGAGGCTTAAGAAATGGAAGTTTGAATATTATCCATCGAGATTAAAATTATCTAAATTATCAGGAGTGGGTCATGGAAAGAGTCAGGCATCACCAGATGTGTCTGGGTATAAGGATAAGATAATCTGAAGGATGTTGACTTCCCTGGCTCAGGCAGCTATTTCACAAAGGCAGTCCTCGTTTGGGAGCTCTTCACCTGTGCTGGCACGCCCCGAACCTCACTCCCTAAATGTGGGCTCCTGCCTGACCAGGGGGTCAGCCAGCCGGCCTGCCTCACTGGTGGCTGCGCATTGCCGACCTCCCGCTTGGGATGGGGCCACTACTCCTGGCCAAATGCAGATCTGCTCTTGTTGTTGCTCTTGGCCTGGTTTTGAGTTGGATGAATTCCTGGGTGTGACTCAATGCCTGGCTAAAACACAGCAAGGAACCGACGGAGATCGTGCGCTTGGGGGAAGAGCGTGCTGCTCCTCCTCGCAGCCGGGGACATTCAGCCTCATCAGCTCACTTGGTGCTGTGCTGGTGCTTCTGCACGGCCTCCGGATTTAATTTGGCCTATCTGGCCAGTTTGGAGAGAGAGAAGAGGTGCCTGCCTGTCTCCAGTCACTTGTGTAGACATACCCTTCAAGGGTCTGATGAACTGAGTCAAAGAGGAAACTTTATGTCCTTCAAGATAAGACTACAGCAGATGCTTTTTCTTTTATTACAGTTCTTTTCCATTCAGTTTTTTTAATGGTAAGCCTGTGTTTCCCATTTTTAATGCCATCTGAGGCAGATGTTTTGTCTGTGGTGTTGTTTTTTTTTTTTTTTTTTTAATTCTTATTTTCATAGTGCTTTAAGGCTTTCTTTAGCTGTCTTTGCATGACATGCAGCATTAAAATGACATCAAACTAGGTCTTTGCATAGTGAAATAATAATAGTAGGTATGTAATTAATGTTCTGTTGATAATTACTAAAAACTGAAAACCCTTTCTCCCTCAAATATGTGGCTACATTTGTTGTTAAAGCATGAGGCATATTGAATGTTTGGCAAAAATACCTGTGATTCACTTATAATTGTGTTCTAAGCTTATATCAGCTGTGTTTTGCAGGAGTTGCTTGAATCTGTTTCTCTTTGTGTGTACCCCTGCTTAGGGAGTTTCAAGTGGCTGGAAATTGCATGAGGCTCTTTTCTTCCACCCATGCTCGCAGAAAAAGGTATCTTGTGCCTCAAAAATATGCAGGTGCATTTGACTCCAAAGTTTTCTCCTTCCCAATTCAGTTTTCTCCTTCCACAATGTAATTGTGGTGCAGCTGTGTGCATAAAATATGGTCATAATAGGTTTTCCCCATAATTAAATTAATTTTTAACCCTTTATACCAGTATCAATCTTCCATATCTGCTTTGAGTAGCAGGTGGTTGTCTTCTGGGGTTAACAGAAAAAAATATAAAACGTGATGACTGATTGATGCATTTAAGATTGGCAGGACTGGTCACAAACCTGGATGCTTACAATATAATTTCTAAAGCCATCTTTTGGCCGTGCCTTTGTTCAAGCCCAGACCCATATTTTATTGTGTCCAAAGGTAAGAGGCAATTTTACCATAAACAAATACAAGGTTTTGATTCCAGTTTTGAATGGCTTGTGCTTACCTTGTAGCAGACTGTAGTTTTCAGTACTGTTCTGCAATGCTGTATAAAATTGGGACTGGCTGGACTGACAGCTTCTTTTGTTTGTTTGTTTTCTGGTTTACCTTCCTGAAAGAAGCTATAAACCTAATTGTTGGACGGAAAGAAAGGTTCCCTGATTTAATGTAAAGAAGGGGGATTTATTTTGCTATAGATGGTTCAAAAAGGCCTTTTCTTATTTGGGGGCTGCTGAATATAATTACACTGTTGTGTTACAAGCCTCTCTAGACTATTACTTCAGAAACTACCTTGATATTGTGGGTGAAATTATGAAAACTTTATTAGACTGTAATTTTGTAACCAGTGGGATAGATAAACAATAAGAAAAAGGTTCTTACAAAGCTATGCAGTTGTATTGTTTTAAGAAATGTAAAGCAAGAATAAGTGTTACATTGATATTGAGCCAATCACTCCTCTTTCTGAGGAAAATCTGAAAAATGGAGATGCTGTGTAGGAACAGTACTAGGCATGTAGTTCCTACTCTACACTTCAGTAAATGCTGAGAGATTCTCTTAATTTACTCACAAAATATGTGGGTATTAACGGAGCAGAGCAGTGTTCTAAAAGGTTTATTGGAATGGGTGTACTGTGGAGTTAATGGCTGAAATGGTTACAGACGATTTTGATAGTAGCCAGAGGTGGCACCATGTAATGATTCATTGGCAGAATAAGAAATGGTCTGAGTCATCATTTTAGGTGTGATAAGGTGTTTAGCAGTGATAGCTCAGAGGAGAGTTGCAGCTGACTGGAGCTGGTGCTGTGCTCCAGCTGAGGCAGCGTGCCCAAAACAACAGCGTGATGCTCGCGCGGTCTCTGTCATTAGTGGGTCCCTGCTCCCTGAGCACAAGCAGCAGTAACTTGGAGAAGGTTGCACCTGTAGCAATCAACACTACTTTGGCCAAACACACGACACTTGTTGGAAATATATTTTTCTGTCACTGCTGCTGTTTACACATGAAATAATGGGTTTTTTTCCCACTTTCTCTGTTTTGAGGTGTAATGTGAATAGCTGTGCTTCCATGATCTTTGCTCCCATTGCTATATCGCTCTGTAAGTGAAATCATTCACCATTTGTCAAAGTGTAGCTGTGTGGGGTTGCAGCATCTGAAATGCCTCCTTCATCACTAGGGCCTTCAGAAACAGGTGCTGGTGCTTTGAGCAGGGCTCTGGCCTGCGGGCAGGTGTGTGTGCTGGGGTTCAGCGCTGGAGTGTGCTGTGATGCTTTCTTAGGTACCATCCTCTGGTGTGGTCAGAAGCAAAGTGGTCATGGTCTGTGGTGAGTGACTGCCAAACCCAGGAGCTCTGCCTGCTCTGATCCTGGTTGGGACCAGCAAACATGGGGGTGGGTTTGTGTCTCGTGTCAGGTGGGCACCCAGCTGCTCAACCTAGAGCAGTGGCTTGTGTTCAGCTGGGCTTCTGTGGAGAGGCAAAAGTAGTTTGGAGGTGGGATGAAGAACATGAGTGAGTTTTGCCTGTCCTTTCCAGCCTTCATGGCAACCAGCAAGATCAGCTGCTGGTTTTCTGGACTGAGGAAGGGAAAGAAAAGGTAAGACACCACTTCTTCTGCCAATACCCTGTGGAGCTTCTGGGATGTTGGAGCCAGGGACTGCTGCAAATCTTTTCAAAACCATCTGCTTTTACCAACTGTCACTGCTTATTCACTAACATGTGGTCTTGTTGGGCATTAGCTTTTAAAATCTTTCTCTGTAAGGACAGAAATTAATAGGTTTCTTCTATGCTTGAGCTGTGGGTATATAATGGAGGAGTTTCAGAAGTGCTCTGTTGTGAGGGAAAGTGGGAGGGGAGAGAGATAAAGGGACATGCCTTCCTGACCTAAAGCACTTTCTGATGTAGTACAAGCTCACAGAGCTCTTCTATTTTTGTTATCTGTTGGTCTGAAATGCATGGCATGATTCTGTTTAAACCTAATTTTGAGGGTGAAATTTTGTTACAGAAGGAGCCCTTAGCAAAACTACTGCATATACTGGCATCAGCTTATTCATTGTTTCTGGCTTTAAGTCAAGGAGAACATCACAGTCCAGGACTGCTTCTAGATCGCCTTTGGCTATTGAATTAAATGTCATTGCTGTAAAGGACTCAACTCCTTTGTTGGACAAAAAAATTTTGAAGATGCTAAGGCTATTGCTCCCCAGGCCATTAGTAGGACACCCAAATTCATATGCAATGTATTCACATTCCTAAATTGAATGTGACAGAATTACATCCTTAGTTAACCCTCAGCCCGTATAACTGCATCCTTGTTGCTCTACTTACAACCTTGCAGACTGCAAAGAAACAATCTGCTTGTTTTTGTGATAAAAGATCTGTTTTTGCAGCCTCAGAACTCTGATAACCATGCAGTGTGTGCAGTAGATTCTTCTTTATTCCTGTGACTGCAGCTGGAACTTCTCAGCCTAGCTCTTTACATCCCCTGTCATCCTTTCTCCAATAATGTACATTATTGCTTTGATGTGGTTCTGCTTCTACTTCCCTGTGGAGCCCTGCTGCACAAAGAAGTGAAATCCCAGGTCAAGATGTTACAGACATTGAATGACACTGGTTTCTACCAGTGACCTCCTTTGAGTCCTTATTGCTGCTATCTTCATTAGACACTCCAGAGCAATACATTCCTAGTATGTAGCAAAATGTCAGTGATCCCCTCTGCATTTCTTCGTGCCTTTCTTTGCATCTGAAATAAAGTTGATGACACTTGCAGAGAGGAGAGGGTGACAAACCCAGGGGGTACCAGGGTGTTTATACCATGCTCTGCTGGGTGTAGCAAAATAGCCATCAAATCTTGCACCTAGATGCAGTACTGAAACCTGCCAGCTCAGTAGAAAAGCTTTGGTTCTGCAGATAACCAGTAACATTTGCCATAACAGTATCTAGTTATGGTTTTAATTTTCCTTTATTCTTACATTTATATTCAGTGGCTACCGCCTTGTTCTGTGCATCCTCAAAGCAGCTGGTGCGTTTCTGCTATACTTGAATTTAAGGTTTCAGGGTACCCTAAACAACATAGTGGTTTGATAGGAAATGCTGGATCCTTGATTCATTTCTCAGTTAATATTTTTCATTTCCCCTATTTCCTAATCTCTGTGTCCTTTCCCAGGCATTTTGGTTTGTTCCTTCGCCTAGTTCTGCTGCCACTTCACTAAGGTGAGAGAGCTCAGGCTGTGACCACAAAGCCTCATTTCCTGCTGGAGGTGTATCCCTTCACCTTTGTCCCTTCACCTTTTGGCCTATTCCTGACCCCTTGTTCCTCTGTAGTGTCAGGCAGACTGCTAGCTGTGTATTAATCTCTTTGACTAAGAGTAGAATTGAACTTGTCTCCACCATGTTCTAAAGCTGTCTGTATTCACACTAAAATCAGTGCTTTACAGGCACCTATGTCAAATCTGGCATTCTGCTGTTTCCTACACGGTCCAAATCAGCTGATTTGTGGAGAAGTATTAGTTCCTGGTACTGGAATGTTCCATCCATGGGGCCTCAGGTGTTTTGGCCCAGCATTTTTTTTCTGCTGAATGTTTGTGTTGGCCCATATACAGCTGAGATTGTGTTTCTGCCATTGGGAACACTGAATTTTCCACTGAGGGGAAAGCCTATTGCTTTGGCTGGCTCAGGTTTTTTCAAGAACTGATAAGGCATTGCTTACAGCTGATAAACTTGTCCACAAAGAGTTCCCAGTAAGCAGCTCGAGGAGAAGGTGGAACTGTGTGCTTCCAAGATGATGTGATGACAACCCACCCATACTTTAAAGATGAGATCTCTGGACTCTGCCAACACAGTAATACTGTTGAACCAACCACATATGCAGAACTAAACTGTGATCTGACAGCAAGTCAATCACAGCCTACAGAGGCATTAGCTGCTCATACTATTCCACTTGTACAGGAGGTGTGTGTCTTAATTCTCAGGTTCCTCTTGGAAACTTTTGTCTGTCAGTGCTACATTTACTGCAGTATGGGTTTTCAAGTAATGAATATTTGTGTTTCAGTAGTCACCCCTCTGCTGGTGAATCATCAGCAGGCTGAAGTTGCATTAATACTGAACACATTTGTCACCTTTTCTGGAAGGCCAGAATTCCCCCAGCCCAGGATGCTGATGTACACAGGAGGACAGATTGCTTTGCTCATGACAGTCAATATAATTTTAAACTTCCAATCTTAAAGGTTATAGGTTGGAACATCTAGCTGTTGGTATTTAATGTTAAAAATTAGATAAGCAAGTTGAAAAAAAGAAAAAAATAATATGCAATGCCAGAGATTCCATTGCTGACTATAGATTACATCCTTGAAGATGGGAAAGTTCTGCCTTCTGAAGTGACATAATCTGCATTTATCAAAACCCAACTTCTCTGCTTGTCACTAATGTTTAATTTCCCTGGCAGCCTAGGTAAGTCTTGTTCTGGGAGATGAAGTAAGGTGATCTGGAGCCTTTCATAGGAGCTTGTTTCTGATCTCAGGTTCATGTGTTCAGAATGTTAAAACAGTCACAATACTGTCTTTCATTAAATGACAGGGTGCTTTCAAAGAGAGTAGTTCTCTTAGTTTCTACATACACCTACACTGAGCGTGACTAATGTGATTGTGACTGTGAGCCCTTAAATAAAAAGTGGAATTCTAGAAGTAGGTCTCATAGCATTCCTAGATACAGAGCAGGAAACTTGTACTTTGTCTCCTGGGCAAGAAGAGAGAGCTGAATTTATTACATCTGATTGTTGAAATTAAGACAGTAGGATTTGGTTTTGTGAAATGCACGTAAGTCCTCATATGGATTTTTACTCTTAACATATAATTTTCAGTGTGTTGTCTATATATTATCACTCTAGAGTAGCGTTGGCAGCATTTGGTGCTTTGCTCCATGCAACCATGTAAAAATACCACCCAGTACTGCTGACTCATTTATAAAATAAAATGGGCACTTCCTTGCACTATTTTTTCTTTTTTTTCTGTCTTTTAGACTTCAAAAATCCTACCTGCTATGTGCGACTTTATGTCCTTTCCATGCAAAGTGTAGTACCCAAAATATCTTGTCAGAGATGCTTTTTATCTAAAGTGCTTGTAGTTGCTAGTAGCAGCTTCTTTTAAATAATTTACAGATTTTCACTGGAGTGTCCCATAGGTAGATGGGTTTTTTCTGTACAGTGCTGTGCAAAAATCTTAGCAAACAAGAAAGTTCCACTTGCACTAATAAAGATATTGCATGTATTTGATAATTGTTTTGAAAGTTCAGGAAGATCAAGGCCAGGAAAATACAGTAAGGATAACTAATTCCATGATGAAAAGGTCATATTTCATTGCCTTAGCTTTTTAAAATGCCATGTTTTGCATACTTTATGGAAATTTACCCTTACAGATTACTGAGTGCACTGTTAGGGTAAAATATATCAATTTTCTGTTTTCATTGTCTTCCTATTCATAAGTTGTAAGCCTGCAACTGTAGAACTCTGGGGTGGTTTTTTTTTTGGTTTTTTTTTTTTTTGGGGGGGGGGGTTTGTGTTGTTTTGTTTTGTTTTTGAGTGTTTCTTCATTGATTAAATAATTTCTTTAATGAAAATAAATATCTGGTGTAGTGTTAGCAGGGGAACATATCTTCTGATGTTTTAGCATAAGCATGAAAGTTCTACTAATATTCTCCACCAGGACTTTATACTACAAGAACAAGATATACTGGACCACAAGTAGTGTGGTCTCTATCCTCTTGAGAAGGTTTTCTGACAGAAAACATCGATTTTTTTTTTTAGTGGTCCTATTAAGTTTGCACTTTGTGTTTACTCACACACTCATTGGAGATGTGTGTTTTCTTTGTAAGAGTGTGGCATTAGTACTGGAAAGCAAAGGGAATGTAGCAAAGCACACGAGTGATAATAAGTGGTGCAAAGTATGTGAAAATCGGTAAACATGGTAGGTTTGAAGTCGGATACAGAGGTCTGCCAGCGTGACATAGGCTGAATGAAGAGGAGCATGGCAGTGCTTTGCACTTTTTTCAAACTTCAGTGTTAAAAAGAACATGAGATTTAACTCTGCTTTGCCCTGTGTGGCACATCTGCAGAGCTGTGTCCAGCTCTGGGCTCCTCAGCACAGCAGGGCCATGGAGCTCCTGGAGCGGGGCCAGCAGAGGCTGCAGAGATGATTTAGGGCCTGGAGCATCTCTGGCAGGGAAAGGCTGAGGGAGCTGGGGCTGTCCAGCCTCGAGAGGAGCCCCAGCTGAGAGGGGCCCTCAGCCCTGGGTGTCCCTGTCTGCAGGGAGGGCTCCGAGCAGGGCCCAGGCTCTGCTCTGGGGACCCAGCAATGGCACCAGAGGAACGGGCAGGGACTGATCCCAGGAGGTTCCACCTGGGCAGGAGGCAGAACTTCTTCCCTGGGCAGAGACCATGGCTGTGGCAGGACCTCATCTGGTACTGATGAGAGTCCTTCTCCAAGCGGAGAATCGAACTGCTGATCTGCAAAGAGCTGCAGCAGAGTTTTTTGTGTTTTTCTGTGATTCTGTCTAGGACATCAGGGATGAGCAATGCAGAGGAAGAATTTTGTACAGCTGTGACATTCCTGTATCCTCGAGGGTGAATCTGAAATGGTGGACAATGGAAGTCCGTCTATAAAGATTTCCTCCTTACTATCAACTTGAAATGTATCCATGTACTAGGAGTCCTTAACTCTGTGTGAGATGTGGGTTTATATTGCCTAGCCATTTTCAAATTTTCTCTCTTTTGACACGCCAAAGGAATAAACACCACAATGTCCACATGACCATAGGAAGCCAGGTAATTTGTACTTCATAAATTTTTAATTTGAATTATTTCCTGAGCATTACGTGTACTGTAGTCATCGCTTCTCTCTTTGTAGGTGTTCTAGGAACAGTAGAAATGTATAGAAATCTGGTTTTGAAACTTAGTTTGTCAAAAGTAAGAGAGAAAGAGGTGGGAGAAAATCAGCTGTCAGGATCATAATAGATCTGTTTTCACAGGTCACTGTTGATGATTGTTTTCAATTGAGTTGATCCTTGTTTTAAATCTGACTGTGATTGATTGCAAATGCTGCAACATTTAATTGAAGAGGCCAACTAATGGAAAAGTGAAAAAGTAGTCAGCTAAAAAGCCAGGATAATTGGAAGCATGATTTCATCTGTAATCCAGGGTAGGAGTGGAGATAGACAGAATGGGGTCAACCTTTGACAAGCTAGAAAGAAACACCCAAAGTCCTGGTTCCCCAAACCCACAGCCAAGTCCCATTGCCAGAAGCCTGTGGGTGGGAATTCTCTCCCTTGAGGCTGGCCAGGAAAAAGTGTTGCAATGGTATGTTGGTCATCCTTCCTGTGTTATCTGACTCTCAGATAAACACTGATTCCAGCTGCATCAGGGGTAGGAACATGCAAATGTGCCTGTATTCACTTCAGGGCTGATTCCAGTTACGAACCAGTTTTATTTCTTTCACTTACTGCCTGAGCCAAGAAACCCTGCAGACCTACGTCAAGCCAGTTTAAGGAGGATCAGATCTCATTTAGGTTGCTTGGGATTATGTAGAGAACAGGGGGAAGACACCCAGCCAACCTCTAAATATTTTGTTTTCTGAATCAACTTCTGAGAAGTTGGCTTAGGAAAGCCTGGATTTAAACTCTTGACTTTAACTGGCATGTACTGAATGAAAGTACTAAACTGAACAAAATCTTACTTGATGTGTGGTCATCATTTCCGTATTCAGGATATTTCTGTGAAATACTTGCCCAGACTATATCTGTGTGATGAAAATTGGTGTTACTCTTGATTTACTGCACTCTTCTGTGCTGAAGGGCTTTGCTATGAAAACAATGCAATGTAGAAATGCTGCTCTGAGTAGATGTGGATTTTCTTCGTATGGTTAGTATTGCTATAGCAACATTTCCCTCTATCCCTCCAAGCCATGACTGTAATTGCAGAAGTTGCCATTGATCTTATATGTAGTAAATTATATATGTGTTTAACAATGAACTACTAATGTCAAATGAAAAATAATTGCTTTTCCTATTCATCCCCTACCAAGCCCCAATTTTCATTTCAACAAAATAATTTTTTTTTTAGGAATTCAGTTTTTCAGTAAGTTGTTTTTGGATGTGAACACAGTTTTTCAGTTTCTAGATTTAATATGTTTATTGTAGCTTAATTTAAGCATCAGTGTTCACTGTGGCTGTTTTACTGGGAATGTTCTTGTTAGGAATGTCTCTGCCCCTGCTGACTATATTGGGGGGTTAACTATGACCTAGTATAGATCTCGGAGGAGGTATACAAAAAAAAAAGGGAAATTATTTACATGTGGAACATCTTGAAAATATATTTCAAAGATTTTTCAAAGGTAAACATTTCTTATGTAAATCACATTATTCATGTATTAGGAATATGTGCTTGTACATTTTTGTTTTCAGTCCAGGAGTAGGAGCAGCAGTCAGAAGTAAGGATATGCTCAAGGGGTATCTAAGAAGACAGGATGGGACAGTACCTGTCTTCTTGGGTACCCGGCCTGAAAGTGAACTGTGTGACTGCAGCCAGCGAATGTCGTTAGACTACATGCATAAACCCACAAGCACATAGGAATTAGAATATACAAACCTGATTCTGGTTAAAGCCCATAGGTTATGCAAGAGCATTTATGAAATGAACTTAAGAACTGCAGAGTGACAGCAGCTAAGGTAAGAGTGCAATCAATCATGTAATTGCATTTTGCTCAAGAAACGGAGGGGTCACTGTTACGAAAACAAAAGCATAAATCGGTTTTAGTTTCTTGGATATGATCTGCTCTTTCTTCTCTCAGCAGCCCAGCTGGGAATTCTGAGCTGAGTTTGCAGTCACATAGCTTTGAAATAAATTGTAGCATTACCTGGATTTCTTGGTTCTATTTGTCATGTAGTAAGCGGCTTGTTAATTTTAAATTCCGCTTTGTGCTTAGACTTTAGACTGGATTTTATTTGAGAGATTCAGGGCTCTTGAGGTGTGATACAAATAGAATTTACTGAAGGGCCTTTGTTTCCATAGAAGTGAGAAGTGGTTTTGGGCCCCTTGTACCAAAGTCACGGTGTTAACATGATCCCACCACTTCTCTTTATTTTTCAGTGAGTTCTGAGAACAGACTTATCTCTACCTCAGGTTGTAAGTTAGTTGCCCCTCTTCTGAAATTGCCCTGCAGAAGAGCCCTGCTAATACCTTTCTTTGGGTCCTTGGTGCCCTAATCCGAAAGGAATAAGAGATTGTTGTTATGCCATAAAAACACATAGGGTAGAGGTAAAATCACTTGTGTCACTGGAGAGAAGGAGTGAAGCATATGGCTAAAGATTTATCATCAGGGAGCATCACATTGCACAGATGATTTTTTTGAACCCAAACATGTTTAAAACAAAGCTGGTTGATGTGTGACTAGTGTCATCACCAAGTGGCCACCTGAGAGTTATTGGAAACACACCAGTGCCTCTAAATCATGTAGTTAATCTGGTTACAAGCTACTTAACCCAGGAGTCAGCATGAACTTTATACATATGACAAGCGTACAGTCTCTTCTGATTCTGGAATGCTGTTCCTAATGGAGATTTTATAGGAACACTAGCATGAGATTACAAAGTATAACATGGCATTTGTAGGCAAAACTTTTTATCTGTGAATGTGGGACCCAAAGGCTGTGAGCCACTTCTGACACAGGTTTTGCCTCCCAGCCAAACCTACCTGTGAGATGTTGAGTATGGAGTGCTAACTTTCTTCATGACCTGAAAGCTTACCATGTGCCCTCAAAACCCTGATCTATCACTTCTTTCCACTGTGCTAGTGTGGAGTCTGTCTTTCCTGTTTGTACTGGAATAACTTGGATGGTGTGATTTAATATTCTGGTCTTGTTTTTAGATTATTATTATTATTGATTTGATCTGCAATGGAATTCCAGCAGAATGAGTGATGTGCACTGGTTTATGGTCACTGAAGACTTTTGGTTTAAGTTTTTCATGGTTAAAAAAGGTGTTTAAATAAACTAGAATTGCAGAGAACTTGGTAACCAGCAGAAATCCTTTTTTTTGTGCATCAGTGTGGGATAACTTAGGGGAACAAAAAAGTGTCAGGGTTTGTTCTGATTTTGTACTAGGCAATACATTATTTGTAACCTTAATATCATGACTGCATCAACTTTCTTTTTAAGACCTTTGCTGGTACTTCAAAAGATAGGACTCTATATGTAAGTTTTGCTCTGCTCGCCACACTTCTTTGTCATGAATTCTGACCTTGTCAAGTGGATTGTTTTCATAACTGCTAAGCAACAGCACAAACCCAAACCACAAGGCATTACCAGAGCAGCAGTCTGCATTTCTGTGGCCTCCTGCCACGGGATGGAGTCAGTCCTCACGCTTCAAGTGCTACAAACTGCAGAAACACAGTTTGGCCAGGTTTGAAGGCAAAGCTTTCTTTGGTTTTCTGTGTTATACTGTCGTAGTAAATCTCCTAATTGTGAAGGCATTCAGCGTGTTTTTATGAACCAGAATAATTCAAAAGCTCGGTAAAGGGAGCGTAATGTCCTACATGGTAGTTACTTGGGTAGATGTAATGCCTCAAAACTGCCTTGTATATCCTCCAAATGCCAGAGACCATTAGTTCCCGTCTGCTGCAGACTGAAAGGGAAATGCATTATCATGCTGAATGTAAGTTTATTAAATGACTCAAGTAAATGGTTTTCATTCAGGTATGAGACTTGTCAACTGTATTAATTTAGGTTTTTTTCAGTTGTTGAAAATGCTTCATTTTCTTGCTAAATGTGTTATGAAATGCTGTGTAAATACAACTGTGCAGTGAACTGTCACTTTTCTTTTTAAATTTGCCCACTGTAAATTTAGTTTTGTTCAATGAAACCTATAAACTGAGCAGATGAGTTGGGAGTGTATAACCTTGGAACCCTTCCTCTGTGCCTGACTCATAGACACTTTGATTTAGCTCCAGGGATGATTCTCCTTAGATTCTGTTATCCTCAAATGGCACTAGTTTTGCCAAGCTTGGCTATTCAGGAAACATAATTCATGTACTCAAAAACCATGAGAAAGCGCTGAATAAGAAAATACTTGGATAAATGAGCAAATCTGTTTGCATTCCTGAGCTTTAGTCTTGTCACTGCAAAAATTGAGGCTAGAAGAGCAAAATTCACCTGTAATCAGGGAGTCCAGGAGCTGACTGTTCAACAAAAATATTACTGCAAGTATTGTTCTGGTATTGCTAAGAATGGGAATACCGTAATATGGGCATAGTCTGTAAAAGATTTTAGCTACAGCCAGAACCAATATGTGATGTGTTGGATGATGTCTGCTGGTTCTTCTAAATTCAACTTTCTCCATATGTAAGTTGTCAGTTCAATTCGCTTATGAGCCGGGCAGCATTTCTTTCTTTTACGTAGTTGAAGGAAGAAGCCACTAAAATCACACAGGGACTTACTTACTGCAAAAAGTGTTGGCTATGGGTACAAAACTTGCCAGAAAATGTAACTGTTTCAATCTTCTCTGTTCTTCTTGATGCAAAATACAATCACAGCTCACCCAAAAAGATCATGACAAGGTCTGGCTGAACTCTGTAGGTTTCAGTTTGATCTTTCTGGTTTGTTTGAGGGACATTTAAGCACCTTGTTTTGTTTGGGCACAGTGTGCTTTGTGTCTGTGGTTGTCTGCTCAAAGCTTTTACCAGAATACCAAATTTTGGTGATATGCAGTCAAGTGCTCTTTTGCTCCCTAGCCTTCGGGTGCTTGTCTTTTAGAAGTAGAAAGGGGTGACATGAGAACCAACTGGTTCATGCATGAGCAAGAATTTTAATTTATCAGTCATCTTGCAACCCCTTGTTTTCCTCAGTTTTCATTTTGAGCTTGTCTTTTGATATTGCTGAAGATGGAAAGAGAAGTAAAACAAGTTTTTCCCCAGCCTCATATGGCAGTAATATCTTCAGATTTTAGTAGTGTATCTCCAAACACCTTTTAGCAAATTTGGTCTGGGTAGTTACCATTTCAAACCAGATTAACTTTATGTGGCTTTATGTGTGGGACTGTGGGCATTGTGCAGTTTTATTATCTAATAAACACAATTTATCTGTTGGTGACTTAATCTTAATTAATGTTAGAGCTCCTGGAATTATATTTCAACACAGTCATAATGAACTTTAAATTAAGATCTAGCAGTCTTATACATAAGCATCTCCTGAGGGGTTTGTTTTGTTGATTTTTGTTCTCTTGAGTAGGGAATGTTTATTGTCTCTGTTCCAAGGACTTCCACATCTAATGTGTAGCATTTTGATTTACAAAACAACTCACTTGCATTTTAATTTTTATTAAAAGTATCATAGAGTGTAATGGTTTTTAGTTGCAAATTTGGATGGGCATGTAGTGCTGTAATCTTTCTTTTGACTGTTTGCCACTGGCCAAGTGAAATTAAATATTTTGGAACATTTTAGTTTTGCTGTCTGACAAGTTTCCTCTAAGTGAAAGCAGATGGGTGTTCATCAGCAGGAAGGGAAAGGAAATGTGGCATGCATAACAACAAAACAATCCAATGAGTGTCCTTTTCATGCAGACTTGTGCAGGTACTTACAGTCTGCATCTGATAGTGAAGTGCAAAGATCTGAAGTTCACTTAACGTGTGAATTATCATAAGAGTTAAAAACAGTGTTATATTTTATTTCTTAATATTTTGCATTTAAGCATCTTGCGCTTTTGAATATTTTGTGTCTTATGTGATTGATATTCAGCTAAAGTCCTGTTATCTAAATAGGTACAGATAGTCCTAAATCTCTTTGAAGTGGTAACCTTTTAGAACATTATCATTTGTGTCCAGTTGAAAAAAGTGCTTCAGATGCTGTCCTGAACAGGAAAACTTCACAAATTCATGACTTTATTGAGGTCAGCCTGTCTTATTCTTTACTATGTTATGGCATACATTATGTCCTTGTAATTCTCTTACGAGCTCACTCATTATGAAACTCTTACCAATTTTCAGCTGAGGCCAATAGAACCAATTTCTAATTTATGAAATGTAGTCAAGCAAGCAGAGTATACTCCAAAAATTAGTGTTACGAAATTTCTCTGTAATTGTTTTCAAGAGGTTTCCTAACAACAGACTCATTTCTGTAATGTTTTTTAAATAACCTGTTTATGCTCATAGAAAGCTTAAAAAAATATGCTCTAGCATGAATTCCAGATGTAAGAAATTCAGACTTACTGTTTCTTTTAAAATAAATGAGTTCAGAAAATAGTACTTGAAGTGAAAAGCCATCCTGACAGTTAAGGAGCATTTACAGCAGCTGTGTATAACATCACCTGTCTTACAGATTTTTGCAGTCTGCCCAGAAAAAATTAAAGGACACGTACCCCTAGGAGAAAGAAGAAATGGCCAAGCTGGCTAAGGGATGCTGCAGTTTTGGTGCAGCAGCTGTGGGAATTCAGCACTACTTAAAACATAGACCACTGAGGGCTTTATCCTTGTATAAATTGCCTTATTTCTTCATCTTCTACTTGTGTGAGCTTTTATTAGTGCTGAGCTTACAACTTCATGATGTGCTTGGAAGACTCCATGCGCTTCATGCCCCAAATCATTTGCCAGCCTTTCTGAGAGAAGCTTGCCCTGCTCACCCTTTTGCTTCTAAGGGGATCTTCCAGTGGAAACAGAGTTATTTAACCTGATTATGAGGTTTTTCTGGTCTGGTTTGGTTTTACTGAAATGGCATGTTGTTATGTAGGTGTGGCCTATAGCATGCTTGAATTACTTTACCAGACTTTATTTGGTAATTGGGAGATTAGAAAGCCTTCTCAAAAAACCATTAATTTAGATTACATATAAATGCATAATTTCTTTTCCTCTCATTGTGGTCAACAATGTGCTTAAATAAAACCACAAAACAAAACCCGTGTTTCGTTCCAGGAGGAGTGATGCACATTGCACCCTAAAGTACAGAAAACAGTGTCATTAATTACAAAATTATGTATCTTGGGGAGTCTCTGGTGAACCATTGAATCTCCTCTCTTGATTTGTGCCTGCATTAAGCGCTACTCAATTCTCCTTGCTAATTTACAGTGAAATCTAGTTTTGGATGTGGTTGGCTTCTTGGTTGTTTAAAGGGTTTTTTCCCCTTGCTAAGCAGTACATTAAAGTAAAACCTCTTTTATCCCAGTCATGCTAAATGTGCTTCGGTGTGATCTGAGTCAAACAAATACTTGACAGCCAAAAGGAATTTCTGCTTGTGGAATTTTTGCTTCATGCTTGTGGAGCTGCTAAACTCAGGTGCCACAGACCACATCTTGGAATGATGTTAAAAGAAGCCAGCTTCCACTGAGCATTTCCCTCCACGGCAAAAGTTCTCACTGTCAGAAGATGCCTTCCAGTTGTGTCCTAAAAATCCTGCCAGAGCACAAGTGGCTCTTCTTCTAAGCCACTGCAGATCTTTGCAGCTATTTCTGGATATTGCTCTGAGATGAGAGGAACTGGGTGGGTTGAGAGCATCAGTTGTACTCCTGTTGGTAGCATCTTCTGTGGCTGGGTGCTGGAAGCTAAGCCTCAACCCAAAGTGGTTGGCAGGAAGCAGAGCAGCTTGTGAGGAGCTGCCTATGCCAAGAAGTGATTCTTTCTTTTGAGGTTTGGCTGGGGATGCAGCTCCTGGAGGGCAGTACTGCTGACACGACGAATACTAAACTGCTATTCAAAGCTGAACAGCTGATAAAAATGGGGATGAGGGTGCAGCACTCTGTGGAATCTATGTGCTTAACTCTCAAAGCTGTTTTTGAGAAGATAAGGAAACAGAGACTGAAGATGCCACTTCCACTAAGCTGTATGTCTGTATCTTTTAGAATTAAAGCTTCGCTAGACTGTAAGAGGACCAGAAGACCTGATAAATGTGCATTTGAAAACTGGAAAGGGCAGCACCATCTCCATAATTTCTAATGGCTTAGGAGCCAAGCACTCCTGGTATCATTTCTTTGATTCATGAGAACAGCTAAAACCTAATAACATTATGGAACATAGTCATCTCTCTTAACAGGCTTCCTTTCAGACAACTCAGAAGTTTTTTAAAGCTACTGTTCAAAATTCATTTCACAAGTCAGGCTCAGAATAGCAATGGAAAAGTTAGGGATTTGTATTTTGCTAATTCTGAGTGGAACTGTGCAGAAGGAAAAATTTCTTAGGAAAGTTAGTTTTCAGGCTGGTTTGAGAATATATTAACTTGGTTTGTCATGCTGTCTTTCTGATTTTTAACTCTGAACTGTTTCTGAATTTATGAACATTGGGCAATTTTCTTGTCATGCACTTAATTTGACCAAGACCTGCTCCCTGTAAGTGCCAGGGAGAATCAAAACAACCATTTTGTTATTCAAAATTGTGCCTTTGAAACTGTTCTGACATTTGGCCAGGCACCCAGGCGCTGTGTTTTATGGCTTCAGCCAATCCATTTACATATATGGCAGAAGGGGATCTGATAATCAGATCTAGTTGGAAAAGTTCCAATAAAACAACTTTTGCAAATGTGCTCTGGCACATTTCTGCCTGCCTCGGAAGGATCCGCAGCGCCTGAACACTGCTGCTCTGGGGGCAGCGTCTGGCCCAGGACAAGAAGGTGTTTGTCATGGAGAGGGAAGGCGATAAAAAACTCTGGGAGCCTCAGCTCATGAGAGGCTGTGACCTCAACCCTCAAGGCTCTCTGGAGCAGAGAGCTGTGAGGGTCATTCCTGATGATACTTGGACTGTGCATTAAAGATATTTGTGGTTTTCTCGTGGGAAGGGCATGGTTTCAAAAGCTGAAATTACAGGTTTTGGTATAATTTAAGAATTTTTTTTGGTTATTGTTGTCCTTTTTCAAATATTTAAAAGGATTGTGGGAGTTGTTTTACTCCTGGAACTGTGTTAGTCTTCCTGGAAGGACACTTCAGCCATGAGCTGCTGGGTCTTTCTTGCATCTTGCTGTGAATATGCAGTAGCATATTTGAATGCAGTAGCATCTTTGAATACCAGTACTGATAAAAATAGTAATTACAAATAATTAAGGAAGTCTTTAAGAATTACTGACTATTCACCAACAGGAGCACAGTAGTGCTGCAAACTTGAATAGAGAATATGGGGTCCCCAACACAGGAAGGATATGGACCTGTTGGTGCAAGTCCAGAGGAGGGATCACAGTGACCAGAGGGATAGGGCAGCTCTGCTGTGAGGAAAGGCTGAGGGAATTGGGATTGTTCAGCCTGGAGAAGGGAAGGCTTTTAGGTGACCTCATTGTGGCCTTGCAGTGCCTAAAGAGAGCCTATAGGAGAGATGGAGAGACAGTCTTGACAAGGGGCAATGGCTTCACACTGACAGAGAGCAGGTTTAGATTGGATATTGGGAAGGAATTCTTCCCTGTGAGGGTGCTGAGGCCCTGGCACAGGTTGCCCAGAGAAGGTGTGGCTGCCCCATCCCTGACAGTGTTCCAGGCCAGGCTGGATGGGCTCTGAGCAGCCTGGGATAGTGGAAGGTGTCCCTGCCCATGGCAGGGGATTCGAACGAGATGGGCTTTAAGATCTTTTCCTACCCAAACCATTCTGTGAGTTTATGACCATACAATGTGTATGTGCCCTGCATATAAGATAAGCACCTCTTTCCTGATTTGTCTAACATCTGTAAGAGGATAGAAGGTGGGATTTTTTTACATCCCTGCCAGGGCACTAACCTTTTTTTAACTCTAAAGGGTTTTGGCTCAGTTGGACAGTTGTTAAAATTAATGATCTTTGGAATTAGTGATAAATGAACCTCTTAACCACGGTACAATCATGATTCTGTGTTCAGGCTGACTTACTACTTTTGTCTTTTTTCATGCATACTACTTTGTCTCTCTTTCTTAAAATCCCGATAAAACTTTGTCCCATTATCTTCCTACATGTTCTGCCCTCTAGCAGATCTCAGGGATGGCAGTGTACTTGCTGCAAAGTCAAAAAAGGTGCATACACCTTTTTCCACTGGATTTGTTCCATATTTTTTGTATGTTATATGTTTGCTGAAACGTTTTATTTATTTACTAAGAGATTATCTTGTTTGTACTGATAAGCACAAGGAAAGATGAACAAGAATGCCTTCTTTTACCATCTTTTGAAGAATTTTCACCACAGAAAGGAAAAGGAAAGAAGAGAAGGAATATTTTTCTTTCTTTCTTTCTTTTTTTTTTTTTTTTTTTTTTTTTTTTTTTTTTTTTAACCAAGCATTGCATGGTAATAACTGCCTTGACTTCTAACAGACATGGCATTTTACCTTTCTGGTGGAAAGCCATAGTTCTTAATGTGTATGCAGCATCCCAGCATGACAGGCTCAAAGAGAAGTAGACCCCTTGTGACAACAGGAGCACCACAGGAGCTTCATCTTGTGTCTCAGTGGTGCTAATACATCAAGGTTGTTGTGACCTCTCTCTCAGAGAGCCTAAAAAGATGACTGTGTTTATATTTAATGGTAGCTATTTGTTTGACTTTCTGTGAGTTTTTCTTTCATCTTAAACTTTGTTTGTTTTTATATTTTTCTTTAATCTGTCTATCTACCAATATAGAAAAAAGAGAGTATTTTCTTTTTTATTTATTAATAAATGCCAACATGGAAGCTTCAAGGGGTGAGGCTGGGTTTAGATAAGAGTATATATGAGTTGTAACACCAGAGCAATCTTGAATTACAACATCAAACCTAAGGGCAAAGACATGGAAAATTCAGATAAGTAGCAAGACTTGTCATCTGCTTAATTTACTGACTGTTTTATGTGTTTCATAGTGCCCCAAGCTAGGATGTCATGAAAAACAGCAGAAGGTACCAGCATCTGTAAAATCTTCAGATTGGGACCTGATGTTACTCTCCCTGCCTTCCAGTCTCGGCACCTGGTGTGGTGCACAGTATGAACCCCTTCCTTTCCCAAGCAGTAAATTGGTGGAATTGGCATAAGCAGTGTATCTGAACCTTTTTTTATTTGTGGAAATTACAATATCTTTGTGGATATTCCAGTATATCACCTGGATTACAATATATCTCTCTCTGTCTCTTCAACCTGCAGATTTTGTCAGTGATTCATAGACCCCCACAGGAGTCTGTCTGTGGCCACAATCAGGGACCTGAATCAGTGGCAGGAAACCAGAGGAGAGATGTCCAGAAAGAATAGTGTTTGTTGCCTGCTAATTTGATAGTGTCAGGCTGAGAACAACTTTATTGTAAACTATGCAAAGAGTGATTTCCAGCAGAGAAAACTGAGCAGCTGCTCCTTTCCTGGCTCTCCTTGCTTCAAAGACACTGATTTTGCACGTCATGTGCTACTATTTGGAGTTTTATTGTCATTCACGTGCAGTATGTGCACCTAACAAATCCATGAGCTGGAGATGGTAAGAATGCAACTGTTTCCATGATCTATCCACCTGCGGGAAGGGAAAAGGAGTGAGGGCTTTTTAAACTTTGGAGAAAGACTAAGTTCCTTTTCCACTGGTGCTGGAAAGACGAAAGCTACAAAGCAGCCAGACAGGCATAGCGGTGGCATTTGCTCAATGCTGTTTACTGATGTTTCATAGAAATACCATGGAAGAGTAGGAAGCTTAATTAGAAGTTTTTAACAAGTCATAAATCTTTCTTAAAAATAACTCTTAATGTGGCTTCCTAGAAGCATTTCAAGGTATCTGAGAAGTAGAAGGAATTCTGATGTGATTGGCTGTTTATGTAATGCCACATTTTCCATAAATGAGATCTACAAAAAGTTTTTCCTTTGCTTGTGCTAGCTTGTGCCTCTTTTTAAAGTTTTTATAGCAAATATTGAAACAGATTTTTCATTTCCATGCATGTTTTCCTATCAGCAAAAGATTACAAATGCATGCATGATATTTAGAGGTATGTTTTTGTTTTTTTTTCCCAGGTAGCTTATTATAAAAGTTCATGTGGTACTCTGTCACACTGGATGTGTCAGATAGGTAGACATAATGAATTACAAAACTGCCACACATAAATTATTGTTCCTGCTGTAATGTGTCAAGTAGAACTAATTGGAATATATTTTCTTCCAGATATGCATATGTGCATACCTCACTGTCAAAATTTCCTTCCTTCCTTCCAGATACTGCTTTAAATAGTTGGGCTTTTTTTGGTCAAGAACTGTTTCATTGCTTTATGTTGATGCAGACTTAAATAATGAGTTATGGGCCTATGGCTGCAATTTAGTGATGTGAATTGGGAAAACAAGGTTTTCTGTAGCTTTCTCAACCAAGCAGGTAAACTTTCTGAAATAGATTAACAGAATGAAAAACACTTTTTCTCTGATTTTCATCAACACAAGGTTGTTGTTTTTTGCCAGCCATGATATGACCTCCTGTTTTTTTAGATTTGTATGGATTCTTAGACTGAGAATTGCACCTTTTGGGCACTGAAGCCCAAATGCCTACAGAATACCAAACTGTAGGAGTACCAAAGGGAATGTCTTAAATCACTGAAAAATTTAGTAGCAAAAAGGTTGGAGCTGTACGTTGTTTCTGTTTCTTCTGAGACAGAGCTACAAGTTAAAGGTCCTCATTTAGAAAAAGCACCTTTATGTTTAATGAACACTGTGCACTTAGTTGACATTTTTCCTGTTGTTTTCTCTGTCCTTTTTTGTAAAATATCAGTAGATGTGTGTTAGTATGAAAACCTCTGCCCGCCAACTCTTTTTCTTCTTCCTCTCCAATCTGATCAATCTAGTAGTAAGACTGTAATTAAAAATTAAGTTTGTTGGGGCTGTAAAGTGGTAAGGGCTATGCATCTTGTATCAGATACCTGTCATATATTCTTCCACCCTTATTTCCATCCTGATGTCAGGCAACAGCAATAACAAAGTGATAAACACTTCATCTCATCATCTTCTGCCCTTCCATAAGAATCACTGGATGCTATGCATGATTTTACCACTCTTGCTTTATCAGCTGCTATCATCACAGCCATTGTATTGGCCTCAAAATGGTAATCTGCAGCTTTGATGTACTGGTTGATTACATTTTCCATGCCAGAGTGCCTGCCTTCTTTTTGCCAAGTGAATTCTGCAGTACAGAGGTCTGCTAGGATAGGTGAGGGTAACAGCTGTTCCTTGAGGCAAGAGTCCCAAGGCAGCTCTTGAATAGGAACTAGAATCCTTGTGTGACACAGGGGTTTGTTATCTTGCTTTTCCATGAAGAGAGAAAGTGATCTAGATCTAGCTGTCAGAAAGAAACTGCTCACCCTTGCACACCAGCAAGACAAGGATGTCTTCACTGGCCAGTGCACTATAAACTACATTACAAAGATGTTGATGCATGGATTCAGCCCACCTTGGGACTGCTTGGGAAAAAAAAATTGCCTTTCTGTCAATCCACATCCTGTGGGTGCAGCAGCACACCCATGATAAGGCAAAGTTCCTAACATAATCTGGGGTGCCTGTGAAACAGTGGAGGATGTAACAAAGACTGCAAGATATGTGCAGACTAAACAAGTTACATGAACTGCAGGTGAGCTCTGGAGTACTCAGTGCCTCTCTGGGGCTTTTGAGGGCAGTGTCACGATCATTCCCTTGCTCATGTAATGTGAAGGGTTCGGACAGGTTTGTGTCGAAGGTGTGATGGCATGGAGAAGCAGTGCAACCAGGGAACCTGCTTCCAGCAGCCCCTTCTTCCTGCAGCCTCCTGGGGAAATGCTGCTCTTGTTACCAAATCTAGGTTGTGGAGTCCTGTATGCCAAGTGAGGAAAACACTTTTGGAAGAACTGTTGTATTATTCTGAGGGTCTCTAGCCAGCCATCTGCTTTACTCAGCAGATGCTTCTTAGATATTGGATGTGGAATCAAAGAATCATAGAATGGTTTTGGTTGGAAAAGAGCTTTAAGATCATTTTGTTCCAATCCCCTGCCATGGGCAGGGACACCTTCCACTAAACCAGGTTCTCCAAGCCCCACCAACATGGCCTGGAACATTTCCAGGGATGGGGCAGCCTCAGCTTCTCTTCCAGGGCCTCATCACCCTCACAGGGAAGAATTTTTTCTTACTTTCTAATCTAAACCTATTCTCTGTCATTTTGAAGCCATTCCCCCTTGTCCTGTCACTCCGGGACCTTGTCAGTAGTCTCTCTCCATCTATTCCTGCCATCTACTTCAGGTACCATGTCGTGGTTTGACATGGAAGTGATTTTTTCAGGAAGTTGGGTCAAACCAATCAGTGGTCAAGTTTGGATATTGGCACCTGAAGTGACCACTGAAGATAGGGATACGCCTCTGAGAACATAGGGGGTTAAAAGCAGGAACTCCCAAGAGCTGCTCTCTTTGGTTCTGGTCAGGGTGCAGTGCAGACCTCCCCTGCCCAGCCATGGGGCTGGGTGGGGGACGGGAAGCCATGCGGCCTGGTCGAGGTGAGCTGAGGGGTAGAAGGACTGGAACCGAGCCAGCTCCTGTGCATGGAAAGGTGGAGAGAAGCGGAGATGTCTTTGTCATCCCCCCCGAGAGGGAAGAGACAGAGAGTCCGGACGACACCTGTAACTTTGCCGGCGCGGAGGAGAAGGAGGGGGGGGGGAAGGCGCCCAGCCTTGTCCTTGGGAATCGGCTGCTGGGCAGAGATTTCAGCTGTCCAGGGAGTCTGAGCTTTTAACCCTTTCCTGAGAAATGAAGGCTTTGTAAAATATTACTCCTCCTTGATTTGAAGTAGAAGAGAGACAGTCTGGGATCCGAGATGACGGAAGAAGAAATTCTTGAGTTGGAAGGAGATGATGGAGTGGCTTGTGGCTGGACTTTTCTTGTTAGCCATAGACTGAACCAAATTCTCCGAACAGAAGCTGCACTTAGGGTGGTGCGTTGGTGTGCCAGGAGACCTGTTTCAGTGATTACCAGCAGAGGAGTAGAGAGAACAGTGGAGAGCTGGAGAAGGTTTGGAGAAGCCCTCTATCTTCAAGGAAGAAGAAGAGGAGAAGAAGACCTCTGTTCTTGGACCCTCAGCCCCAAGGGAAAATGGGGGGGACTGTAGTCCCAAAATGAGATGCTGAACTGTTGTTTCTTTTGGTCCTCGGCAAAGCGTCCTTAAAGGAGCCCTTTGAGCAGTCTGTCCATGCACGGTGGTGAGAGCACTGTGACATGGAAAGGAGAGTGTCACCATGGCAGATTTTCTCTGGGTGGTTGCCACGTGTGACATGGAAACACAAGGGTGGCAATTTTGTTTCCTGGGGAGTCTGTGGCACAGGAGAGACTCCTGTCTCCCTTGAAAGATTGAGTATTTGAATATCTGAAGGGTAGCAACTTGATCAGGATCCTGGGTGGTGTCTCACTGTTGAGTTTGTTTGGAAATTAGGTGAGAGGAGGAGGGGTGTTTTGGAAAGTCTTCATCCAGGATTTAGTGTTTGTAGTTTTTATAGTAGTAGTAGTTTAATAAAGTTCTTTTCTTTGTTACTAAGCTTGGGCCTGCTCTGCTCTGTTCCTGATCACATCTCACAGCAATTATTTAGAAAAGTACATTTTCATGGGGGCGCTGGCATTGTGCCAGTGTCAAACCATGACATACCAGAAGGCTCCACTGAGGTCATCCCAAAGCCTTCTCCTCTCCAGGCTGAACAATCCGAATTCTCCTAGCCTTCTCTCGTAGGAGGCTAAGAGAATTTCAACAACATAACAGTTGGGAGCAGATAGATCATCTCTCAACATCCCTGTTGGTGAAAGATACATGAAAAATGAGTTTCTTCTGTGGCACGTGCAGTCACGGGCTGCCACGTAAAAGGCAAAATGAGTGTCTGTGGATAGGTACCTGTCACACTTTATCTTGTTCCAGTGGAGGGGAGTCTTGTCCTTTTCTCTGGTTGTTTATGTCCAACAGGAAATGTCACTGAGGCTGTATTAATGATACTTAAGAATAATACTCTTGGAGTGAAGAACGTTTTTAAAATTATTATTAAAATTGTTGCATCTTTGGAGTCTCTGTGGTCTTAAACTAGTTTTGAAGGCACAGATGTAATAAAAGCTTGTTATTCCAAGAAGCTAAAATAGCAAGCAGTTGTATAGTTTCTAAATTTTCCATTGGTTAACAAAATGTTTCATTAACACAGGAGATACAGAAAGGGAGAGGCCTGCTCTTGGTAGCATTTTGCAGATTGCAGATAATAGTGCACTTATTAAGTGTCCTCCACCTTGCTACACCACAAGACTTGCACTGGCAGGTGAGAAAAGCCTGGAGATAAACAAAGAGACTGCATTCCTTTGTGGATTGGGAGAGAGAAGCTAGAACCCGAGCAGTTAGTCCACATTTTGATTTTTCACACCCATCTGGCAAAGAGGAGGAGGCGGGGAGCACATTGCAACCCCAATGCAGATGACTGGAAATGTTTCTATCCCTCATTCTGGGCCAGCTTCCCCAGTTCTGTTCCTGATTTTTTTCTGCAGTGCAGGCGGGAGCTGGACAGAACAAAAAGAAGCTCCTTCTAAAAGTTCTCTTTCTCTTTTTCTTTCCTAAGCAAGGACTAGGTGGTTTTCTACAGTATTTTGAAACATGAAAGAAAACAGATGGTCTCTGGGCAGATAACACAGGTGAAGGTGCAGTTGTTGAATAAGGATTATTTGCCATTAGAATTCAGTGCTGTCTGAAAAATCAGAGAGGAAAAATTACTGGCCTGTGAATTTGAGGAGGAAAACTGTTCTGGTTAAACTGCCCAGGTTATCAGCCCACCTCTCCTCAAGTGATAAACCAAAGTGATAATACTTAAAGCAAAGCAATTTCATTTTCTAAATTTTGAAATAGAACAGTAATAGTTCTCTATCCTTTTGAAAGTCTGCTCATCACCCTGAAGTACTAAACCTGTGACATATATCTGTTCATTTTACAGAGACTGCAGTGACAATTCAATTTCTTGACTGTCTTGGATTTGCAAGTGAGATTGTAACTAAGATTTTCTCTGTTTTGCCTCTCAATTTCTGCTCGAGGAGCAGATACCAAGTCTTGTGGGAGCATTAAGTGTTGGGCTGTCTTCCTTCCACACCAGGACAGTGCTGTGGCTGCTCTAGTAAACACATCACACAGGTTTTGCATTAAATCAAGACTGTAGTAATAAGGAGCATCAGTTCTAGTCTTTGGTCAGTCGTGGAAAAATTCTCCTCACCCAAGAGACACATCACCTATGTTTTGCATTAAATCAAGACTGTAGACCTGACTCTTCCCACCTGGTAATAAAGAGCATCAGTTCCAGTCTTTGGTTAGTCCTGGAAAAATTCTCCTCACCTTAGGAGAACTTCCTATATTGCCAGCCAGCTACTTTTGAAACAGTCTTAAGCCTCAGGGCTGGAAAGACGTTTGTCAGCCAGCTGGGAATTGGAGCATATGTCTCACTTCCTGCACCTAAGTGATGTTTCATTACAAGGTGCATCACAGATGCCTTCCTGCTCCTACACTCTTTTTTCTTGCAAAACTTCATCTCCTTCTCACTTTTGCTTGGGATTCCTCCTGCTCTCTTGTCAGGAGAGCGCTGGTTCCTGTTGAAGGCATCAAACTAGGAAGAAGGTCCTAGGTCAGTTTTGGTGAAGTATCAGTTTGCAGTGGGTACAAAGCACTTTAGTCTCTGTAGCCAAAATCAGATTGTATCCATCCAGATTAGACACGATAGAGATACCTGATTCCAGGTGGATCAAGTCTGGGATAGCTCAGGATGAGGGCTGACCTGTAATGACAAGCTTTACTGCCTCTTGTCACCAGTGCCCTTGATAAGACAATAGACATTATCTTAGGCTTAACACACTGCTCACACTGCTGCCAACTGGAATGCAGCCTTTAGCATAAGAAAACTCCTCCTAAATATATATTCCAGAAATGAAACAAGCCTTCTACCTTGCATTTTGTTATGAGAAAACCACAAAAATTCTAATAGATTTATCTAAAAATATCATAGACTTTGAGAAAGAAAATGACACGTTTTTCAAAACCCTTTATGTACCAGCACTGAATAAAACTCAGTTGTTTGGCATTTTCTAGCAATAGTAATGCTATAGATTTGATCTTTTCTCCTGGTTGCATTTCTCCTAACCAAGGTGCATTTGTTCACCTTGGGAGAATCTTAGGTTGCTATCTCATTGCCATGGTATCCATGTGGAAGGACTTCTAGTAGGCATAATTTACTCCTGTAGTCACATGCTCTTCCTCATCAGAACATTGATTCAAACCAAGTTGTGACAAAGCAAAAAGAAGTTTTGTTATTTAAACTTTCTCTGAATTGCTGACAAAATATTTTCTGACAATGCAAAGAGGAGGAAGCATCTGCCCCCTCTCCCCTTATTGGCATGACAAGTTCCTGGCAGAATCTGACAAGTTTTGGGATGGTTTTTTGGTGTGTGTTAATGATTTTTTTAAAGTTGTCTTTATAGAACTCTGCTCTGTGGTGTTGCTGGTGAATAGGGCAAGCTGACAATCAACAGTTAGGCACAGCAAATGGCCAAGGCATGAATTCTGATTTGAACCCTTCATATAAGAGCTTCATCTAGTCAAAGTCTTCCTGGTGAGGAAGAGGAATTGTCTCTGTGTTGCAAAGACCCGTTTCCCTGAATGTAAAATGGTCAAAATAGGAAGGTACTGCCCACAACTCTTAAGTCTTCTGCAGCCCTAAATGTTGCACATACTTGTATTTGTGTTCTCTCTTTCAAATCACATCTGTTTGCTTGACACCTGGGGTTCTTCTTCACGCAGGTCCAAAATGCCTGCCCCAGCATTCAAATCCACTGCTCTGCTTGGCTTGGGGCAAGCAGCAGGATGAGTTTGCTCCAAGCCTGTTACTTTTGCTGGTGCTGTCTTTCCCTTTTGCAAGGAGATTGCTGTTAAATGGAGATGCTAAAAAAAAAGGGCTATGTCGGCTAAGGGCACATCTGTGAGGCACTTTATTCTGGCAGCATAGGGGCATGGTGTGAGCTGAGAGCTTCAAAGGGACATCTGGAGTGTCAGCTGACACGTGGGTTAAAGGAGCAGTGCTGTCTGGAGGGGATTTTAGCATTCCTGGTGCTGGAAGCAGCTTGCTCACAGCTAGACCAGGTTATCCCTACAGTCCTCTGCTGCTTCAGGGTGATTTCAGGATGTTCTCCACTTGGCTGGTAGTTTGGATGCTACAGATGAGTTTGGTAAACACATCTCTATCTGTTTTGCTTTGGTGGGCGTATCATGTCTTCAGAGTACTGACAATATTGAGATTGCCTTTGGGCATTGTTGTTTTGTTGTGGGAAGGAGGGATTTTTTTTGTGGGGTTGGTTTGTTGTTTTCTTACACTGGTGTTTTGGTTATTTATTAGTAAAAACAAAGGACCTAATTTTAGCGTGTGACAGAATAGCATTGTGTGAAGAGTTCTGTTAAGAATGGTCGTTGCAGAATGATGCGTCTTGTTGTGTTTTATTGCTTTGAAAACAAACATGCCCCTCCTCTCTAGCTGCAATTTGCTGATTCAGTTGAAGAAGCAAGGTCAGCTTTCATCACTCTTTTTTCCTTTCTTCCTGTAATCTAGAAATATTTTGGAATATTCATTGTTCACTGCCAGAGAGCTTTGTGCTTTCCTTCTTAGTTCTGCAGTCACCCAGAACTCCTGGATGCTTCTTGCTACTTCTGCTCCACACCCCACCACATTTTGAGCTGAAGCAGATAAAAAAGGCCTATTAGTTGGGAGAGAAGGAGGAAGGTTACAGGTATGCAGTCAGAGGAGGCAGGGCTGCCAGCAGCAAGGGGACAGATTGAATTAATTTGTATTTGTGTGAAAGATTTTAAAACTGGCCAGTGACCCAATGGTCAACACAGTGGTCACTCCCATGCAGTGACGTGGTCCGTGCCTTACCCTGCACTGGGAGGGATGGCAGAGAATGGCAGTAATTCAGTCACTTTTAGTGACATCAGATTTCTGAAGAGTGCAGCTGGTGGTCCACAAAACAAGTGCATCCTCTGACAGGAGCAGTCAAAGATGTGCATGGAGGGAAGGCCCCTGGACCAAGGGGGAGATGAGGGTGTTACCTCGTTCTCTTGATGAAGAGAAGGAGGTAGCACCTTCCGTGCCACATGAGATGTCTTGGGCAACAAAGATTTCAAGTCATCTCCCAATTAGGTGACTGTTGCAATTGAAAATAGGCAAATCCACACCTTCTTTTTCCAGGCTATTGTGACAAAATGAGGAGGCGTCTCCAGATGGTGACAGGATGGTCAGGTGGCTTGGAGTTAGGGCCTGAATCCTCGGTTCTGTTGGAAGGAGCAGTCCTTCGCCAATGTCTGCTTTGGAGCCAAGATTTTTCAGGTTTTGTGTCTTTTACCATCTGGGACTGGGAAAGAAAGCATTACTTATATTTGCAGTTACAGTTGAGAGTTGTCCACGAGTGGCTGTAAGATAAGAAACTGTTTTCCCTCATGAACTTCCTGGTCATTTGCAGCTTTGGTGGCAGGTGGTAGAAGGCAACGTAGGTGTTAGGGCAGCCAGATAGATGAGCAAATTTGGAAAGCTGCCCTGCCTGAACAGATGTTCCTTTGCACAAACAAGTTTGGAAAGCTCCTCTGAATGGAGAGTACGTCAGATCACCGTGTTTAACAGCTCTGATTTTCATGTCAGAGAAATCAATATATTTTGAGAATGGAAAACTTCATAAAGTTACTTTTATTGTTCTAATTCAATCCATGAGAAATACAAAAAGCACCCAGCTATGAAATAATTGAAAGTGATAGGCATGTCATAGGATTTTATCCTAATTCTATCCCTTTCTAGACACAGCAAGAAGATTATTTTAATGAAGTTATGAGTATTTTACTGTGTAGTGATGTTTGGAGTAGAAAAGTTCAATGGAAGATTGAGTATATATGCCTAGATGACATTGAAATAGTAAATATTGCACCGTTATGAAATAAGTCAATTTTTAAGCTTTCCAACATTTGAAGTATTTCTTTAAAAGCTAACTTTTTTGTGTGTGTCTGAAAGTAGTTGTAAAAGCAATACCTCACTAACTTAAACATGCTGCTGCCACCCAAACCTTTGCAGTGAATTCTGACTCCAGCTCTCGTCCCCTGAGTCCCACGGGTGTCTGTGTGTGGGTGTAACCTCTGCTCATGTCAGTGTGTATTGCTGTCTTTGAATGTGCTAAACACCTGGCCTGTGGAGGAGCTCCTTTGTTTTCTTAGGAATTACAACAGAACATTGTAATTTCTGTTCAAAGCTTGAGAACAGAAGAGCAAGGTCCAATGGATTTAGTTAAGGATTAAATATTTATATTGTATCAGGATTTTCAAAGAGCTCCCTGCGTAACTGTTCCCATATAAAACCATAAACAAACCAGGCCTTTAAGAAAAAATGTTCCCTTACCAGTGCCAAAAGATTAAAACCAGTATTTTTAGTATATACTTGGTGACAGAGAAAAAGCCTGGTTTCTCAGTGCAAGTGAAGACAGTCTGAGGCTTGTACAGGTTCTGCCAGTGGTTATCCAGCAAATTCTGTTTCTGACTAGATGTCTTTCTGACTTGTGAATTTGAAGGCCTGTTAGTCTAGGCTTGCATTAGCTGGACTTACTGAATCAGAAGTGTTCCTAGACCTGCCTGTAGCTTAGTTCTGGGAGGAGTTTGGTGCCTCCAGAGCAGCTTCACTGGCAGTAAATGTTAGGCTTTTTAAATCTAATTAATCTGGTTTCCAGGTGAATGCTGTTAACCACTTACTTTCTGTCTGTTACATGTCTCCCCAGCATGTATCCTCTGTTCCTCACCCTTCCATGCTTCCTGCCCCCTCCTGGACTTAATGCAGTCTCAGTGCTTAACTCTGCACAGCAAGCTTCCCTTCCCAACACTCAGCCAGATTCATCCCATCATCCCTCACTGAAGAGAGAGGCAGCCTAAGAACAGATTTGATGCTGTGTGAGTGATATGAAGGAAACATCATTCTGATGTCAGTGGGCTTTAATACTGTTTTTAAGATATGCAGATTTTTATTTTGCCACTCTTAAGTTAGAGTTTTCTGAGCAATCTGTTTGTGTACTAGCTCTCTGGGAGTACCAAGAGCCTCTTTGGGTAGGAAGAGCTGCAGATAAGGTTTTTTTAAAAAGATGGATTGAAGCGTAATTCTGTCTGTGGCGCGTTAAGCAGAACAAGTGAGGAAATCCTGTTTCAGATGATGATGAAGTGTAGGTTGCACTTTAACAGTGATTTCTGTTGTTACTTGTCTAAACTAACTGTGGTTTTGGGGAAAGAATGGACAAACCATTTCACACAGTGTGCAGCTGCACTGGCAATTTTGGCTCTTTCAGTTTTGGATTTGGAAGAAGGAGGTTATGTGAGTCTCAGCCTCTACAGCTACAGAATTGTCATACCTAATAGTGGAAAGTCATGAGTCATGCTATCACCCTGTTCCATCTTTGTGCCTTCAGAGTGATCTAACATGCTTAGAAGCTGGGTGCTAATGATATCCTTTGAGGTTATTAACTTTGCAGGACAGGCTCTTTAACTGGTTATTCTGGTACAATTAGAAAATCAGTATTTCAAGTGCACAGAAAATGGCTTTTCTTTTCTGAAGACTCCTCAGAGACCAGTGCCTTTACTTGTCCTCCCTTAACCCACGAGCTGCTTTTAGTCCTCAGCAAGCTCTGGCTGCACTCGTAGTCACCCTGTCCTTTCCCCTCCTCTTGCCACGTGACCTTCTGCACACTCTGTTCACAGCTCTCAGGAGGACACAGCTGGTGTGTTAAACTGCTCTGTCAACAGTGCCTCGTCCTCTGCTTCTCACTCCAGATTTGTTCCTCCTTCAGTTTTCTCTGGAATCCCTCCTTAGAACTATAGAATTGTAGAATATCCAGAGTTGGAAGGGACCCACAAGGACCATCCAGTCCAACTCCTGGCCCTGCACAGACATCCCAACAATCCCACCCTGTGCCTGAGAGCATTGTCCAGACACTCTTGGAGCTCTGGCAGCCTTGGGACTGTGATCATTCCCTGGGGAGCCTGTTCAGTGCCCCACCACCCTCTGGGGGAAGAACCTTTTCCTGATATCCAGCCCAAACCTCCAAACCTCCCTGCCGCAAATCCAGCCTGCAGGATGCAGTCTGATTTTGTCAATTGCCATAACAACTTCGCTCAAAAATTGCTCAGCATCTTCAGCAACTCCAACAGCTGTTTTCAGTTTCTTTATCCGAGCAGCTAAGAACAAGGTTTTTCTCATAACTGGGCAGCAATTAAAATTGTTTTGCATATGGTTTGTTAGAAGTTTCTTGCTTTACAGTGTTCCTATTAAGTCAGAGGAAATGCACCCAAACCCAGGTGCATCCATATTCCAGCCTGAATTACTAGGCACTGAATGAACACTATAGAAGAATGAAATCCACCAGAGCAGATCTTTTCTGCTCCTTTTTTCCCCATGTGATTTTTGTCTCCTTTGATCAAATTCCTTATTCTTTTATTAGATTAAGAAATCTAAATTGTATACAGCACTATTTCTCCACCTTACAGTGATGCAGTGAGCTGGAAACTGCTATGTATGGCTTAGATTAGAAAAGAATAATATGTGGGAGAAGTTAGTAAAAATCATAAAGCTTTTTTGGATTTGATTTTGTGAAAGGTTGTCCAGAAGGAGTGCAGTGACTAGAAATGTAGTCCAGTTGTTGTTGGGTCTAGTCTACCAGAGGCCATTCTTGAACCAAAAGTCCTATCATGAAATTTAATTATTACAGTGCATATTGGAATAAATACTACCAACTGTCCTGCACCGTTAACAATTCTGAAAGTAGATGGACATACCTTCCCTTATTCCTTAACTGTGCTTTTATGTGGGAAAGTCAGAGGGTGAAAATCAAAAGCTGCAGGGTGATATGAAATAACTCACTTAGCAGCAAAGATGCATTTCATACATTTTAAAGTAAATTAATTCAAATCTACCATAGCTGTTTGGGCAGCTATGTTATGGTAACATTTCTCTGCAGTCTTCTACACAGAATCCAAGAATTCTAAGTGTTAGCCATGCATGTTTCCCACTTTACAGGGCTTTTAAATGTTAAGTCTTTTCTGGTTTGACTTAATGAAGAGAAGTAGAAAAAGCCAGGTCAGGTGGATGACCCAGGAAGCAGCATTACATTGAAAGTCCTTAACAGTTGCCTCTGGGAATGCTCTAGGGAAGCAGCAGATCCTCTATCTTTCTTTAAAAAGTGAAATATTTCAGAGCTAAAGGGAAAAAAAAAAGCACTCAGGGGAGAAGGAAAGAGATCTGCAGAAAAGGAGAAAAAGAGCAGCACAAGCATAATGGAAAGACAGAGTGATGGAGACAAGTAATAAATATTTCACAAAACAAAGACAAAATTTATTTATCTTTTGGTGGTCAGGAAAATATTTTCTCTTAAATAACTTCTCAAGACACCCTCTCAAAAAACAACTTCCTGACCAATACCTTTTTGCTTTTGTTTTGTTGACACACCAGAAATCTTCAATTAAACATTTTCTTTTATTTATATGATATCTGAAACACTCATTCGTCTCTAATAATTTCTCTGCTCTGGGTGCTGATTTATTTCTTACTTTTTGTACTCTTTTCACTTTTTGGGGCTAGTGTCAGTAACAGTAAAGTAGTATTATGTAGTCACTCTGCTCTTGCATCGGAGACCTCAAAGTTAAGGGTCAAATACTTTTTGCTCCTCATACTTTCAGTGGGCAGAAAGAGGGGTGTCCAGCAAGGAGAGTCAGTGTCTCTTTCCATTGGTTTTTTTCCTGTCTTTAGGCTGTCCACATTACTGACCTTGAGTGACAGCAGCAGCCAACAGGAAGAGCACTTGGCTGTATATGGAACAGAGCCACTGCTCATCCCAGCTTTCCACAGAAACCTTCATGGAAATATCACTGGAGTAGTACAATTACGTTTGGGGTTTTCATTCTGATAAAAGAACGCTTCAGAAAGGTGTAAAAATCTGCTCCCAGGGTAAAAGGAGTAGAATAAGCCAGCTTGAAAGCTGTGGCTTCCAGAGAGCAGAGACAAAGCCTTTTTTTCTGACTCAGTCTCCCTGCTTAGACACTCCCTGGTTTTAGTCATTCACTGGCTATTTGGAGGCTTTCCCAGTGTGGGAAAGATAAAAACATTTGGTTTTGGTTGTCATTAAGCAGACAGTGTTCCCTTGATGAAAAGGAATTGTTTCCTGGGGAGCAGGTTGAGGCAGGAGACTTGAGATATCTCAGGAAAGCCTTTCTGGCCAAAATAATTATTGGGCTCCATGGTAATCTATTGTTCAAAACCAGAAATCGTCGTACTCAGAATCCAGGTGTTTGATGAGTACACACACACACACACACACACACACACAAAAAAACCCCCAAAAAACTATAGAGAAGTTGCATAACTCTGGGAAACTCAGTGGTTTTGTAAGTATTTTCTATTTCTTTCTGTATAGAGTTCTTTATTTAACTTGGAAATATTATCTGTGTTTATGTCTGTCTATAACGGCTAAGTTGTTTTTGCCTAAGCTACAGGATTATTTGTATTGAGTTTTATTTTTTTATCATCTTCATTAGTGCTAATGAAGGCTGTTTTCAAGGCCTGTATTTGGAGATATACCAGAGGCCAGCATACCATTTACAGCAAGCAAAACTGAATGCCAGCCCAGAAAAGAAACTAAACTTCAGCTCCCCTCTCCCCTTTTATGTGTTTGTTTTCTTCTTCCTTGTCTTTTTCAAAGAAAAAAATGCTATGAAATGTGATTGCAATCAGATAATATGTAACACAGAAATACAGAATGGTTCATCATCCACCTCTGGAAGTTTCTTTTTCCTTGCCCATCCTGAAGATGGTCTTGACGTATGTGTTTTAGTGTCCATGGGTCTGCTCTCAGTCTCCATGGCATTCCCAAAATACCAGATTGTTTACTTTCAATGTCATCAACAAATTCATTCAGGCCCCTTGGATGCTTCCCAACCAGTGCCACACTCCATCTTCCTGTACCAGGGTAACAGTTTTCTCCATCAGATTCCTCTATGAGACACAGATCCCTGAGAAGTCTAGAGTGCAGACTTAGAAATTTGTATTTTCTACACAGATGTAGCAGAAATTAAGAAATTTCCTCTACTGAAGTTACAGTTTCTATCCAAATACCTGTGCATGGATATCAGGACTTAAGTAATTTAGCAGCCAAAAAAAGGCACTAACTGATGGAGCCCTGGTTTTCTCACATACCATGCATCAATGTTTGGTATTTTTGCAAATAATGACTTATTCCCCTCCTAGTGGACAAAACCAGCTGTTACTTCAGATTTTTTCAAAGGTTTCATTATACTGGAGTATAGGATGTGATTTGCCACAGTGCATAAACAAAGGGAAGAAGAAGGCAAAATGGAGAAAGAACAAAACAGTGATAATTAGAAAAAGAAAACCTATTTCAAATACTTTCACATACTGTATAAAAATACATCATTTAAAATGTCATTTTTTAAATACAGAGATTTCTGTGTGGAGTTGATCTAAAGCGAAAAATGGACTCGAAAAATGGAGAGTCTCATTTGACCTTCAAGTTGCAGGAAACCTGAAGTGGTTTTAAAAAGCTTGTGAAGGTTTGGTTGGTTGGGTTTTTTTTTTTTTTTTTTTTTTTTTTTTTAATTCCAAGATGAAGACTTCTACCTTAATCTCTTTGCAGTTCTGACTGCTTTTCCTTCTGTGTTTGTGCAGTGCCTGGAGCATGTCCTGCCCTAAGATTCTCCTGCCTGTGTAACTGGTGATGTCCCACTCTGACAGAATGGGTTTTACGAGCAGCCTAAGACAATTTTTACTTTCTACACAGGCAGTCCAAAGAAATGAAGGATTCACAGACGCTAATAAGATGAAGTCCACCTTTGCGGCATGATAGTGAGGAGCGAGGAGGGCTGAGAAGAAGGCAGATGCTGCTCTGTGGTGAACAGGCAGGAGATGCCCCCAAGCTGCTGAAATATGAAATGGAGATGAACCCAATATAGTTTCATGTGTTTAGGCAAAGTCATTGTGATGGTTCCCTGTGAGGGAGGACTGCATTTCTGTGCCTCGTCTCACTCTGATAAAGTCAGCAAATCTGTGAGAGTTTTTAAGGAACAGCTTAAACAAAAAGATTTGACTGGGAAAGATAAATGAGAAACAGTTTAATAGTAGAAGACATAGCAAGCACTGATTGAGAAGAAATGAGGAGGAGGAATAACCAGAGCTGATTTAAAACTTGGTGTTTCCTTCCCTCAGGGAATTCTCCTAACTTCAGCCTTTATCTTTATGTTGGGTAGAAATTAAAACAAAAAAAAAATTCTAATTTCTGTGCTGGAATGGAGGATAATGACAAATCTTGTTTTTCAAAAGGATGGTGTGGGGTTTTTTTAAGGACCAATTTTGACATCTTGTCTTTCCCCACCACTTTTAATGAGTCCTGGGAATGGCAATTCAGAGATATCTACATTGATCACTGTTGAGCTGGGGTCACTGACCAAGCAAGTTGCCCTCGTGAGTGATATTGATGCACCTCCTGCTCTGCATCCAGAGGGCTGTGGCAGAGTGGAGGAACAGCACATGCCTAGATTTTGCATGAGGGTGTCTCTGTTGGGAGATACAGCCTGTCAAGAGGCACAGTTGATAGTGATAATGGATTGTAGGTCGTGACAAAGGGGGGATGTTGTCATGTCGTGTGTAAGAAAAGGAGGACGGTGGTGTGTGCTTTCAAAGGAAAGCTATGACACATATGATGTTCTAGGTAGAAAAAGGAAAGTAAAATACATTGTTTCTGGAAGCTTACTGAGGTGATAAGTAGGTTCTATAATGACAGAGAAAAGCAGGACATTTATGCAACCCTTTATAAAGTTCATGTTTAATTCATCTTTGCCATGTAGATCTCCAGATCAGCAGGTGTTCTTCATCCATTGGCTGTACAACAGCCATCAGCTGTTATTCTGCAACAACTACTTCTGTGAAAGGGGTATTTATTCATGTGAAATAGAATTTAATTGGGATGCTCTTTATGTGTTTTTTCAGGGAGAAAAGGCCTCCATAGGAGCTCACACAAATTTCTCTCTTCATTGAGAGTCTCTAAAACACCTGCCCTAGTAGTCACAATAATGGGGGGGAAAAAACCCAATTAGCTCATTTGAGGTGTCATGCTGCAAGATAATCAAACTGTTACTTGATTAATTTTTAGCTTGTGGGCTAAAGTGACTCTTGAAAGGGAAATGGAAGTTTCAGTGGGTAGGGAATAATGAAGTGCAGGCAGCTCAGGGCTGGTCCCTCAATCTACAGCTGTGTTTGGTTGGTCCAGCATTCCAGCAGATCTCAGAAGCCTCCTTGGAAACAAGGGCCCTTTGCTGGGTCTCGTAGCGAGGAGGTTCCCTGCACTGGTGCCAGCAGACAAGAGACACAGGATAGAGATCACTGATCTTTCTTTTCAAGGTGTTCCATGCCCTTCTCTTCCACCTTCCTCCCTACAACAACACCCTGGGAGTCAAGGGAGGCTGGTTTCATTAGGAGGTTAAAAGCTGCTCAGTCTATTTGCTTAAGATCTTGGTTTAAGGTCCTTACCTAACAGCAGCAAGCTCTTCTTTATATCTTGACTCTGTCAATATTGTCCTTTATTAGTGGGAGGGCAAGTTGTTTGAGTAAAACATACATTTTTTCACTTGGACTTTACAATGCTTTTCAAGAAAATATGTTGGATACAGCTGAGATAAGTATATTCTCTCTGCGGAGAGAAAGTACTTTTTATTTTTATTCCAGGTTTCTTCTGCTTTCTTGCTGAACTGAATGATTTTGCTCTAAGATAGGGCACAAGGAAGACTTACAGCCTGGGATCTGTTTGCTCTAATATGTGGAGAAGAACATGAAAGTCTCATATTAGGCTATTTCAGTGAAAGGAAAGGTAAAATAAACTCTAGAGTAAAGGGGCTGTTTTTTCCTAGGCATTAGGAAAGGAGTGTCAAATTGTCTTAATAGATTATATTGTGTGCACAGTAGTTCTGCTCTCGCAGGCTGAAACCTGAGCTATGCTGGAGTTGTTCTGTGATAAAGTGACTTACCTTTCAATTCAGCTGAAATTGAAAAATGCTAAACCTATTGTAGAAAGAGCAGGGTAAGTCTTCTAGAAATAGCTGTCAAACAAAAAGCTCACCTGGCCTGTAGTGTCACCTTGTCTGTTAGATATTGCAATTCTTTTTGTGTGTTTCGTGGTGCATCATGATTACATGGTGGGCCATGATTGCATGTGTCCTTAGAGCTGTTTTATTTCCTAATAACTAATGGCTTCTACTGCAAACCTCTCAGTACCTCCCTCACAGCAAACAGAAAGGAGGGGCTAGCTGATCCCCACACTGTGCAATAAATGTTCCCATGTTACCTGAGAGTTTGGCTGACTTTCTGGACTAAAATAACTGCTTGCAGATAAAGTTTGGTGATGGCTGATTTTTTCAGGTGAGTTGTGTTTCTAAATCCTTGCCCTGTAAGTGATATTAGACCTCCTCTTCAATGTTGGACTGGGATTTTCCCTTTTAAGTAATCCTTGGTCTTCACTACTCCACTACCAGCTGTGACCCCCTCATAGAAGGGATGGATTTAGGCTGATGGTAGCTATCAGGGATTTCTTTTATTCCTTCTTGCTTTGTGGCCATAGAGGATCTGTTGCTACTGTAAGTTTCCCAGTTCAGAAGACAAAACTGCAGGTTGGACTTAAAGGTCTTTTCCATTCTAAACAAAGTTATGATTCTATAATTAAGGGGAAAGAGAAGGAAGTGTTTGAAGGAGAACTAGCAGAGTAATGGCAAAACATCCATGAGGAGATGGAGAGATAGTCTGAAATTATTTGAGGCATCATGCAAATCCTGCGGAAAGTTCTTGTAACTGTTACCATTGTCAAATAGTTACACTGGAGTACTTGCTGAAAAAAGGTGCATGAAATGTTCCTGCTGGGAGGCCAATGTGGGAAAGCTTTGGCAGTAATAAAGGACCAGCAAATTCAGGGTCTTTCCTGTCCCTGCCTCTCATCCCACTGCTGCTTCACAACACCCTCAGCAGTGCTGACATAGCTCTTTCTCAAGCCACATCATAACCAGTTCAGTGTATTTGTTTAATTCACAACATGATCCCACGAGATTTCTTCCTGCACGTGTAAAGGGACAAGAAAAACATGGCCTGAGTTGCTAAGGTAAGAATTTCTAGAAAACCTTAAAGCTACTGCCAAACCCTCTGTGTTTAAGCATAGTGCATCTTGGGTTTTATAAAAGAGAGTAGCAGAGGATTGGGATGAGTTTCCCCTGTGAATACACTGCATTGATTGTCTTATGCTTGTTGTCAGACCTGAAGAGTATTGAAATTAAGGCTTGTGAATGTACACATTTAATAAATTAATTTGCCCAGGCTCTGTCTTGGAGTTAAACTACAGGTAGTCTAAATCTGGAAGAATCAACCTGCTATGAGAATTTTTTTCTGTTATGTAAAGATGATCTAAGAATTTCATTGTCACCTGTGGGCATTGCTGCTTGGTATGGTGATTAATAGGTTTTATGGAGTGTTTGGCACCTGGCAATCCCACAGCCAATTGGGAAACCTGGCAGTGCAAAGGTGTCTTTCTTCTACTCTTCCTTGAGTTCATAATTTGACTTCTAGGTCATAGGTAATAGTTTTCATCTTCTGTCACTTATTCTAAGATGATCTACTTGTTCTATGAAATACTTACATTAAATTCTTTCTGTCCTGCTGAACACTCTGACTTTCTAACCTGAATTTGAATGCTGAAGTTTACTGAAGGGCTTGAAAATCTACAAAAATGCCTGACTTTAATCTGTAAGAAATGGATCATCCAGTCTCTTTAGACTTACTTGATCTCTTTATATTCTTTGAAGTTGGGGTACATATGATCACTTTATTGCATTTATTCTTCAGCCCCTCAGTTTGTATGTATTGACAGCAACCATTTTATCCTGTGTTTCTAGGAGATTGCAGCTAGATCAAATAATTCCTGAGTAAGTATCATCTAAATAAGACTTTTTTTTCTCCCAGCACAGAACACCTACCATCTCCTTCCTGTATCTATGCTTAAACTTCCTTCTATCAGAAGACTTATGCTGCATTCCCAGACATGATTTCTTTCCCTTCTGGTCATTAAGGACTGTCTTTCTTGCAGGACATCTCTGCCATTCAGTTGTTAAAATCCAGGTTTCTTGGACTGTGTTCAGTATAAGATCAAAGAGGAGGGATGTGGTGGCAGTCTCCCAAAACCTACACTGGCTTCCAGTGCAAATTAAGGCCACCTTGATGCACTGTTTACTGTGGCTTCAAACACCTTTCAGATAAAACAGGCATACTTGGGTTCTACTGTTTCTCTGGCTGTCACCTTTTTTCTCTTCTCATCCTTTTGGAAAGGGGTCAAGAAAGAGAATTGGCAACAATTTTAACAGAGGATCTCTGTGGGCTGTGAGTATTCAGCCAGGAAAAATTTTCAGGAAGCCAAATATGCTGAGTTTCAGGCTGTTTTGTACTGGCAGGGGTGGAGGGGGAGGGAAATATGTTCTTCCTAAAATAGCATTTTGTGCTACAGAGATTTCAAGAACTAAAATTTTGACCAGAGTGAAACACCTCTCCCACTTTTTTTCTTTGCTCTCATGACAACAGAGAAGTTGTTTTATGCTATTAAACTGTAGAAAATATATGGGTGCTGCTGCCATGCACTAACACCTACTGCTTTCCTAAGAGGTGTAGTTGAGTGGGAGCCGTAATCTGTGTGCAGATTTTAGTTAATGTCTCTGTATTGCACCAAGTATCCTGCCTTGAAGATTACTCTGTCAAGGTCAGTGTATGTTTTGGCTGTTAATAAGAAAACTTTTTTCTTTCATGTGGCAAGCCTAGTGGGGTTACATGCTACTTCTAACGTCCTTGCCCAACTGAGCTGTGTATTTTGGCAGCAACTTTCCAGGCTGGCAATCTCCGTGTACCTCATGTCAGCCCTTCCTAATAGGATTCTAATCTGGACCTAAGATTAGCAGGAAGAAATCCAAGATGAGGGGTGGCCAACAAATGTCACAAGTCTTGGAGAATGTGGACAATAATTCAGTTGGTGACACCAGCACAAGCCTTTTGGCTGCTGTTCAGAGAAGCAGGGATTTGTAAAACTTTTAAGTTGCTACACCAAGTCACTTAATGTTTATTTTCACAGCATCTCCAGGGCTTGGGCTGAGGACAGACTGATCCTGTGATTGCAGAGATCCAGGGAGCTAATAATTAGACCTGGCTTAAGATGCAGGTCTTTTGTATTTATGTTTGGCACAAATTAATTAAGAGAAGGAGATGTGGCTTATTCTGAATATCAAAGTTTAAAATATACTGAACAGAGAGGTTTAAGATAGAATGTGCCTGCTTTGCATGTCTTCTTGTGATGGAGCTAGTGCTTCAGAGCTAGTACCACTTGCTATCTACCATATTTCTATCTCCAGACTGTGGGCTTTGTCTACAGGATCATGAGGTCATACAAAAGTTAAAAAGAGCATAAATTCTTGGAAAAATAAAAATTACTTAGAAAAATTGAGTAGTAAGTTATTTTTTCTCAAATGATATGGATAAATAGTTCCTTTTGGATGGGTCCTAAATACCTTCACTTCAGCACATAGCAATTTCCTGTCCCTGCAAGAATGGAAAGGGCTTAAAAAAGAGAATAATCAGGAGGCATATTTATTTTGGTACCTCTCTGTGGTCCATGAAGCTTATGCCAATATACCAACTTTGTATGGTCCTGTGAGTTTTCAGGGCATGCACATACTAGTCCCTCCAGAGGCACTACCACCAGATAGGCTGCAGGGATTGACATTGGATTGTTCCATTGGATTGGGCTCCTGAGGCCTCTGAAGTCAGCACACATACCTCATTTTCAGGTTTGAAATAATCTCAAAATTGAAACGGAGTCAACTTTACTAGAAATAAGAAGGATTTCTTTATTTTGTTTATTCTTTGTTTTATAGATCAGGCTAGGATGAGATTGAAGGGTGGGGGAGCCAGCAGCAAACTTTGTGGATATTTTTCTTTATCATGTAATTAATATATTGTTAAATATATTAAAAACCTTTATTCTCTATAAGAACATGGAAATTTTGAATACAGAGATTCTTAAGGGTGAGAAGGAAGTTTGTGATTAAGGCAAACCTGTACACTAACTTGAATCTGGCACTGATTACAACAGGATTATTCAAGTACTTTAAACTTAATTCAGACTTTTCTCAGATGTTTAGAACCAAATCATCATTGAATTTCTTCTTTCGATACCCTGCTTGAATTTCAGTGCATTGGGAATGTATTAGGTGACATTGGTATAGTCTGACCATCCTTTTCTGATGCTGCACTTCTGTTTTATCCAGTGCTGGTTTTTTTTTAACTTGTGTAAATGTGTCTTGTCATCTCTCATCAGTTTGTCTTCTAAATATTGGAGAAAAGGGGAAGAAAAAAATTGGTCCCTTTATGTGCAAAAGGAGGAAAACTTTTCACTGTGCCAGCCAAGAGGCATTTTCTATTGACATTTTATTGTCTCTTCTTTCTGGAGAAGTGTGTTTCAAAGGCTCCCAGTGCTGCAAAGCTCTCTGCTTCCTCATTATTCAGAGCTGCTAATATGAAGAGGAAAAGTTCCTTAATGCAGCTTTCACTAACTCCAGGGATTTCTCTTTAGTTTCCTCTTCCTGCTCTTTTCCCTTTATCTGAAGAGTAAATGTTTGTGTTTCTTGGAGAATTTAGGGCAGAAAAATCTGCAGGCTGTGCTGCCTGTCTTCCACAGAAACCAAGGAGATTTTAGATGTATACTTTCCTTGCAGTTCGTGAGAAAATCTAATTTGGAAGGATATAATTTTGGTCTTCTAGTTTGGCTTCTTCCACCTATAGTTACAATTTCCCTCCTGAATTCACAGTTTTGTCTTTTTGCCTTGAGTGAGTCACTGCATAGCAAAAAAAAAATCTAGCAGCAAACCAGAGCCGATCAAGAATCACAACAACAACAAAATATTTCTTAAAATCAACATATGTGGTCAATAATGATGAAATTGTAATACTGTAACAACAATTTTGATAAAATCAATGTATCTTACAGCATATATGGTCTTTCTTCTGTTGTGCTCTTTCACTTGTGAAATGGATGTTGATTCTGATCCCTGTTGTAAAATGTGACCTAAAGAATCTCAAGGAATTAAATACAGCTCTCCAAAACACCAAGAAGATGTTTGGTTGGCACTGCATCATTAATTCATTACCAGCCCCTTAAATAGCTGTGTTTCTGATAATGGGAGTAATAAAATACATGTTTACATTGTTTCTCTGGGGTATTTCAGAGATCATTAATTGTGGTGTATAAAACAAGGATTGCACAAATACAGTACTGCATTTAAAAAAGCATTTTTAGCAGTATGAGGAAGGGATCAACATTGCTGTCTTACTGGTGAAAGATTTTTCTCAGTAGAATGAGTTCTGCATTCTCCTAGCTGAGTTTCAAATAAGGGAAGAGCTGATGGGTTTAGAAAAAGAAGTGTTAATACATTTATAAGTGCAAATAACATCATGGTTTCTGTGTTTTGTTGATACCTTCTTTAGAATCTGTCAAAAATTTTTAAAATCTGTCATAAAGTATTGTGGCAGTGGCTGTCAGATGCCAAGAAATGAGAGGCTCTGGGTCCATTTCCTAGTGAACTATGTCCTGCTTGACCAAAGCCTGCTTTGATCAGCACCTGTGCTAGCTGGCTGTGTTGCCAGCTATCCACAGCAGGCCAGTTGGCAAATTCCATGAGAAGGGTGAATTTTCCAAAGCATGTGAAGAGACCCTTATAGGTGGTTTTTAATTTTGTTCATCTGTTGGTCTTGGTGTTGAGGAAACTGTTTTCTGGAACAGCTCCTTTTCCACTTTATCCATGTTGCGGATTGACAGGGTATTTCCCAGGAGTAGTTTGGCTCCGTGTGTTTAGAGATCTCAGAACTACTTGAAGTTTGAAGGTGGTGTGGGTAATTCTGGGTGTAGCGTGGTGAGGAGATCTCTTGGATTGGCACTCTCAGTTCACCGTGAGGTGCCTCGTGGTAGAAGCTGAATGGAAAGTTCTCCTGAAACACCCTGACTCAGCTACTAATCACAGAGTTCTACAAACTCTCCTCTTTGCTCATCTCTTTATTACTTTTTTTTTTCTTTTTTTTAAGGTACATTTTGCAGTCGCAGCATCCAAGACACGTTCGCCCTGTCCATCCTCAGTGGGTTCCCTTCAGTTTTACACTTTGATCAAACAGTGCTTTACTCTGTCTTTACTCTGGAAATCCTAGCAGCTACCTTGGAGCTTTCCATTAATACCTGGCTTGCTTTCATATGGCCAGTGAAGGGTCTGGCTTAGTTGAGATGCTTCTGTATTCCCTGTCAGAGTTTCCAGAGAAGAAGGCCTGCATGCTGTGCTTGAGAGCCCAATGGAAAACAAAACTTGCAAACTCTTAGGATAATGTTTGCTGTTGAAAGGAGCTGATGTGAAATCAGTAGTCTTGCTGGGCATGTCATCTCTTAAGCTTTCATTCCCTGGCCCTGAGCTATCCCACATCCTCAGGAGAAGCAGCAGGGATCATCTGTGCATGTAACTCCATGGTTCTCTTGCTAGAAGCACTATATCAAGGATTAAAGAGGTTGGGAGCACATCCAGACAGGGACAGTCAGGCAAAGCAGTGGGAAAAGTCTACCCAGAGTGGTGAGGTGTAATGGGAGGCAGAAATACGCAAAATCTGGGACATGCCTTGTGTCTCACTGGCTCATATCTTAAGAACTTGTACACTTTCTAATTTTTCTACATTATACATATAAAGTCTAATTTTTTTACTAATGCCTTTTTCTTCTTCTGCTGCGTCTCTCCAGAAGTCCACAAGCCCCATACCAGTGTCTCCATTGCCCTTTCCCAACCCTCCAACTCTGGATCCTTGTAGGAGGAAGCAGCTTCCTAGATTCTCCTCACTGTGATTTCTTGCTTTTCCAAAGGGGGAATGAGGTGTTTGTCAGTCCAACAGCCAGGCTGGACCTGCCTCAGGTCTGCTACTGGAGCTGCCCTAGTCTCTGCCCCTTGTGCTGCCTTGTTATTCCAGTGCCAAGGACTCCAACAGCAAATCTGTCAGTGTGTTGTGATTCTGATTCCAGTAATGCCAGAATTGTCTTTAACAAAACAGGGTATACAGAGAATTACTGGAGAGCTGGTCACAAGTGCTGATTTCCCAGCTTGCTGCAGAATAAGCCAGCTAGCAGTGTTCAATAACGAGTGTAAAATTCCCTGTGGATTTCCTGGAATTAAGTAGGCTATGGTCACGCTTATTCCCTCCTCTTGAAGGGTTCAGTCCTGCTCTGGACAGAACAACTTTGCCAGGTGCTATCAAATACTCAAAGCCTGAAAGATAGAAAAATGTGGGGAAAACAAAAAAAAAAAAAAAAGTTTTTTGTTTCCATTTAGCCTAAGGATTGGGTCAATGATGAGGGAAAAGGCAAAACTCTAGTCTTTCCATTGATAATGTTCTCTTTCAGGTCAATTAAAAAAAAAAAACAATATGCAGGTATCTTAAATCTTTGGGTTTGAAAATATTTGTATATATATATATATATATATATATAGCTATGAAATTAATAGTATACATTCTCACATTCATCTGGTCATCATTCTAAGACTCTTCTTGATGGGAAATATTTCAAACATTTTTGTCTTTCAGCTCCAAGACAAGAGTAGGGTTCTAGACTGTACTTCTTAATAAAACCCCAGTATAAAACTACTCCCACTGCTGAGCTTGGCTTCCTATTGGAAAGAAAAATAATTACAGTTACTTAGTTAAGCTTAAACCTGTGTCTGAACACAGCAGGTATTTTTTTCCACTCTGTTAGATCTGAGATCTAAGGTGTGAAATGTCATTTTAGCTTGCTGTTACAGGACTGCAAAACTTCTTAGTGCAGTCACCACAGCTACTGTATTGTCTGAACTCATCAAGACATTTCCCTCGCAACATGCCAAGAGCTTCTCAGCTGATAAGTAGTTTCCTCTGTCTTATAAGGAAGGTATGAACAAATTCAGATGTTATGGAGGGATAGAGGAAAAGGAATATTTGCCCTGTTACAGCTTATAAAAGTTCACAGTGTGAGGTATTCCGTAGCCACTGCCATTGAGGTCTTGATGACCCAAAAATAGATGAGGCTCAAGGAAAAAGGCAGTGGGCAGATTTTTGTCTATAACCTAAAAATGGTTTTCTATGCATGTACTGCACAAGAACACATATATTCCTAAAGAAAAGGCTCCAGTGAAAGACTTTCTGCTCTGGGAAATCCGGACAGACTGAATGGGGGGACTCTGTGGCCATCAGAAACTGGGAATGGTAAATACATGTATGTATGTTTGAATCCCTACAGCTGTCTTGCTTTCTTTCAGCTTGTATTATTCAGCCAAATATTATTTTGCATTTGTTTTGAAGATTAACATAAAGGAAAATATACATTTTTAGTGATAAATCTGCATCGGAGTACAAAGCTACTTGCATTTTCTATTTACATCTTCCACTGGACATAGCTGTGGGGAAAAAAGTTGTAAAAATAAAAGGTTATGGCTTAGATAATTGTTTGTTTTTAAAAGCATGGTCATTAGGAGGGTCATCATTTTGACCATTTTCCTGTACGTTGTCCTCAGTTTCTTCTTTTGTTGTTTTCTGCAGGGTTTTTTTTTTTTAGGTTTTCTTATGAAAGCACAGAAATTCAGTTTCAATTGATTTCATTAAGACTTTGGAGTGTAGTGCTTGGATATTTACCTGACAGGAGCGCTGGATGAAGTGACAGTAGGAAAAGTCTCAGGAAGGCAGTCTCTCCATCATTCCATGGCATAAATTTACTTACTAGATAATGATCAGTGATACTGGTTTACTTGGATCAATATTGCTGTTGACTCTAAATCTTGAGTGAAGACCATTCTTCTTTATATCATGATAGTGCCTTTGTGAAGAACGTGGTTGCTGTAATCACATAAGTATTTGCACTGCTGCTGTCAATCACCACTTCATTTCCATTTGTTACAGAAATGTAGGCAGTTTTTAGGCACCCAGTTCTTTTTGGGGCCATCATGGGATAGTTTTCTATGAGTGCTGGTATGTGGAAATTGCTGGGGAGGTAGCAATCCTGCAGCTGCTGTCTTTCAGAGCAGCTGTGCTAGTTGGACTTTTCCAAAAGTGGGGCTTGAAAAAAAAACCACCGAAACACCTCAGCCACTGGTTACCCTCAAATTGTACGTGAGTATTCTTAAACTGGCTCAGCCACAGAATCATTTAGGTTGAAAAAGACCTTCAAGACCACTGGAGAGAGAGACTGGAAAGTGTTGGTGGCTGCAGAGCTCAATGTCTCCGCAGTGTGCGAGTGGGCAGTGACCCCACCCCTGTGCTGGGCTGAGCCCCCAGCGTGGGCAGCAGGGGAGGGAAGGGGGGGATTCTGCCCCTCTGCCCTGCTCAGGTGAGACCCCCCCCTGCAGAGCTTCTTCCAGCCCTGGGCCCAGCACAGGAAGAACAGGGAGCTGCTGGAGCCAGTGCAGAGCAGGCACCAAGATGATCAGATGGATGGAGCAGCTCTGCTGGGAGGAAAGGCTGAGAGAACTGGGATGGTTCAGCCTGGAGAAGAGAAGGCTCTGGAGTGACCTTAAAGCTGCTTTTTTTAGTGCATGAAGAAGGCCTGTAAGAAGCCTGGAGGGGGACTTTTCACGTGTGTAGATTGTGACAGGGGGAAATGGCCTTAGGCTGACAGAGAGTAGGTTTAGATGGGATATTAGCAAGAAATTGTTCCCTGTGAGGGTGGTGAGGCCCTGCCACAGGTTGGCCAGAGAAGCTGTGGCTGCTCCATCCCTGGAAGTGTCCAAGGCCAGGTTGGATGGGGCTCTGAGCAACCTGGGATAGTGGAAGGTGTCCCTGCCCGTGGGGTTGGGATGACATAGTCTGTAAGGTTCCTCCCAACCCAAGCCATTCTGTGATTCTGTGCTTCTAACACTGCCAAGTCCACCGCTTAACTATGTCCCCAAGTGCCACATCTACACATCTTCAAATACCTCCAGAGTTGGTGACTCCACCACTTCCCTGGGAAGCCTATTCCAATGCTTGATAATAAATTCAGGGAAAAAAAACCACAAATGTAATAAATGCTGGTGCCATTATTTTTGATGGGGGACAAGGACAAGTAGTGGAAAAGGACAGAAAATCTTTGTTAATATGTTAGCTGCTGGATGCTAATAAGAAGTTATCAACTGAGATGTCTAAAATAAAATTAATTTGCCAGACAAGCCTGTTATCACACAGAGTTAACTCCTGACTTCACTGAGACCTGAGACCTCCCTTGTGCAGTGCTGGGGTGCAGAGCAATTGGTGTGCAGTGGGTATGGCAGGGATTTAGGGTTTTGCGACAGGACTGCTGGTTGTAGAGATCCTAAGAGAAATAGCACTTCTAAGAGGAAAATGGCTGTGAAGTGTGAACTGGGGGAATGATAAGGAAAGGATTGCCTGCAGAAAAGCTCTGATGTAGCATGTCTGCCTTTAATTATGCCGAGGCAAAGCAAAAAACCCCTTCTAGTTCTGATCTATGCTTTGGTCCTGTAACCTGCTCAATGGCTTTGCAACAGCTAGCTTTACAAAAAAAAGGGACAGTGGATATATATACTGGACTCTGTGATGCAGAAAGGAGCCTGCAGAAGTAGCACCTTTGAAGTCTCTGGTAGCTGCTGTTCTTACCAGGTGGATAATTAAACAGGGTTGAGGCAGAATACATTGATATTTGGGCTACTGAAAAATATTTGTTCTTTAAAATCCTACATGACACATGTAGGTATGTCCTCAACACCATTGCCTTGTCTCAGCTCTAAAATGTTTGCAGGCCTGTTTTCCTTAATTTTGGAGAAAAAAACATTGTGAGACTGTTTGAGACTAAACAGGTTTCACTAAAAAATCAAGAAGCTCCTCCTGTGTTGTGTTGCAGCAGTGGCCCTTCTGTTTTCTTATTTTTTCTCTATTTCTTCATGGTGGTCAAACAGTTTGTACTATTTGGGAGGATCAGAACATCTGTGAAGCTGTGTAGATAATGCTTAAGCAATCTGGAAGTTCCAGCTTTTGCCCACATCTGTCCTGGGGGCAGGTCTTTGGCCCAGCAGCCACAATTCCCAGAAGTTTCCATGTCTGTCTGCCTGTCATGTAGCATTCAGCAGTTTGCAGGATCCAGCTGTGCGTGCTGCTTGTTGTCTCCAGCTCTTAATTATGCTGTCACACTTCCCTGTCTCTTTAGATTTAACTGCTATAAATTAAAATGGATTGCGAAACTGGTGTGGTTTTTCAAGGCATGAAGGGTTTCCGGGAGCAATGAGTTTCTCCTTGCGTGTTGCTTCTTGGGGATGCTGTTTTGGATTTGAATTGCTACTGTTGGCAAACAAAAAAGGATTTAAAATGTATTAGCTAGAGAAAAGTGATTTAACCTTCAGGCTTCTAACAACAACATTTATATTTGTTGTAAATTGCTTGAAGCAAAATCTCTTTTGCAGAGGGGATTATAATCAGGAGTTCAGTCTGGGTGTAAATGTGCCCGTCTTTGAATTGTAGGGTTTTATTTCTTTGTGCTGTGTTTGCTTCTATAGTGCCTGTACAAAGGGTGGATTATGATCTTCCTTTTAGTTCTGTAGCTAAGTGAGGGGAGTTTTATCTCTGTTGTTGCTGTTAGGTGACGTTAAGTAACTGTGGAAGTTCAACAAACCATAAGGAAGTTTTAATTTTTCTGTAGAACAGCCATTTTATCATCCTCTTTGCTTCATTTTCTGTCACCAGTAAAATCTCCCTGACTTCATAGGCTACACAAATCTCTCTGTGCCTAAAGACCTTTGGTAATGCATTATGTAACTGCAGTGCCTCCGTGCTGGTACTTTTCTGCTTGTCTGTGTCAGCGTCGCTGTTGCCACAAATGGTGTGCAGTGTTGAACTACAGCCATTTTCTGCTCTGATTCACTGTTGCTTCTTACTGGAAATGCAGGAAATATTTTAAATCCAAAGGCTCAAATCTAAGTTAATTAACGTTAATCCTTGTTGAAACATTGGTTATTGCACTGGAACTTCTCTGGTCGTGAGTTTGGTCCAGAAAATGAAATTAAAGGAGCTAAGTGACCTTCTCCTGCTGTTACTGAGGAGCCAGGAGTTAAGTCAGTCTGATGTAAAACAAGTCACTATTTCAGCTATTTCTAGCATGCATGGTGTGTATTTATTTTCTGATGATTAAACAAGCAATAAATGCTTTCAGTCAAAAAACATGTATTGGAAATAATTGCTTTTATGTATTACAATTACTTGCCTACTTTGAAGAGTCTCTGTTAATACATCCTGTTACAAAATGTAAAAGAGAAAATAATTTTATGAAGATGTATTGTTCAGGCATCCCCAGTGTTCAGTCCATTTAAAACTCATAAAATAATTAATAGACTGAGAAAGTAAATTGATGAGACAGAAATAGTCTGTGACCACTTTATATTGCTTTTTCTGACCTCAGCTATACAAATTCTCTGAAGCAACAGGAATTTTTCTTTCTGTATGTGTTCCAGGTTAATTATAACTCTTCTAGAATCCTGATTAAAGAAAACTGCCTTATGTATGATTGGATATTTTCACCCAAGATGAAAAATTTATTTTCAGAAAGTGGCCAAAAATTATTTTGTCTTAAAGGACTCTTGCTCTCTGTAGCTTTTTTCCAAAACCTGTTGCTTGTCATTAAGTGTAATTCTGGTTGAAGCCAGTTCATTACGTTGAATATGATGTCTGAAAGACTTGTCTGAAGAGGCTGATCCTCTTCTTTATGGAAATTACATCCCTGCGTAAAGTTGTGCAAGAAAAAGCTCATCAAAACCAGTCTAAGTACAAGGAGACATCAGAGAGACTATTTTTGAATCTGAATATATATTTGTAGGCATATAGTCCTTTGCTCTTGCACAAAACTATTTTTTTTTCCATTTTATGCAGTTGAGATGAAAAGACAAATATCTCAACAGATAAGATTCTGAAATGGCTGCTCTCCTGTTTGAACAGGGCAGTGATCCAAACCATACTGAAATATTCACCTCTTCCAGTCCACCTCCATTGCTCATCCTCCCTTTTGCTGTCCCTCCTTAATCCCCTGCAGCCATGGGGCTGCCGTGGGCAGTGGCAGGATTCAGTGAGGTTCAGGTCCACATTTCCCTTCCCACCACTGTGGCTCTGGTAGCAGCTGACTCTCTGCATCACACCATTGCAATCTGGATGCAGATTTGGCATCACCAAAATACATGAAAGATGAGGACGTGGAGTAGTTGTTAAGTATCAGCTCAGTTGTATCTGCTCATAGTGGGGGAAGTTGTCCTGTGCTTTCCAGCTGAGGATATGAGGGTTGTCTTTTGCAGGAGGGAAGTATTAGGTTGGTAGGATTCGGATTCACACCTTTCCCTTTGCTTGTCCTTTGGCACAGGATCATGGCTTTGTTTATAATGCAGCACTGTAGCTCGTCCTTTCTGTTTGATCCAGAGGAGACTGTGAGAGGCAGCAGTACCCTCAGAGCAGCTTGTGCACTTGTGTCTGCAGAGGTGCTCAGTGGGATTCCTGGCTCGTGGGTTTTTCATGCTCTGGCTGGAGATGAGTCAGCATCAGAGAGATCTGTACTGCTGCAAAGATGCTGCCCTCAGTTACTCAGCTGGCATCAGAGATTACTTTCCTCCTCCATTTAGTGCCTAAAGCATCTGAGTTGCCTATATATACTCACTTGAACTGGGCTTCAGAAAGCTCTTGCATGGGCTTTTCTTCACAATTCAGTGGCTTTCTCACCTCCAGTCAGATTTGGAAGAGCCAGGAACCTCAGCCTATGAAGTAGTCTGTATCCTTCTTTACCTCACTAAGTGTTGTCTCCCTGCAACTTCTGACCACAGTTCAAGTAGTTCCACCAGGCACTTAATGCCTTGTCGTTTAATTGACTGGAAAATAGTCAGTGCTCAGTATTGGCTATTTATTCCTTAAGATGAAAGGGCAAATACGACCTTCTGCAGGAAACAATTTGAGTGTAAAAAGCCAAAAAGGCATGCACGTATTTCTCCCCAGTTTGAAGTAGACCTCCAAAGGGTCAGGTCAGCAGGCGTTACTTGGGTCACATGCTTTGACCTCAGAAATCCTCTGGTTCCTTAAAATCTCCATGTGTTCTTCAGTACTTCCTTTACAAAGGCCAAGCAAAATCAATGAAAACAGAGAAAAATCAATCACACTCTTAAGAATATAAAAAAAAAATCAAAAATAGTTGTACAAAATAAGATTCAAGATTAAGTTGAAAAGAAAATATCTTAGCAATCCTGAATATAAACTGGAATCTGCCTTTGAACCTGGAATGTAATAAAAGCCTCTTTAAATTTGCTTGAACAGTGGAGATTCAGGGATCTGTCTGAACATACCAAATTGCAGCATTCTAGCTTTTGTGTCATGATCTCAAAACATGAATTGGTTTGTGTGCATTAAATAAATCCACATTTTTTCTTTCCTGATAATTAACATGGCATCGGATGGGTACAAGATTTTTGTAATTTCTTCTGAAGCTCACTTAGGAAATAGAAAAATAAATGTACTGCAAAGAGACATGAATCTGCTCCCATAGCAGGCAAATACCATCTCATTCTTTGTGGCTTTTTATTGTGAGTGAGGTCGAGTAACTGGATCCAACTCTGAAATTTGCCTTACTAACTCTTAGGCTGCCTAACTTGGACTGCTTTATTATGGAAAATAGAAAGATGCGATATTTCTTCCCTTTTCTTTTAACCCTAGGAGGATAACCCAGTAATCAAGAGTAACAGCAGATTGCCTTGAAAGTTTGTTTTTTCATTTGCTATGTTTGGTACTTCCATTTTCATCATACAGGAATGGCTTGGGATGGGAGATTAAATTTTTGGGTTTTTTTGGAACAGTCTCAGACTAAATGGAGACCAGCTGTCAGTTATGTGCATGTAGTCCTTGTCAGAAATGCTTAGTGAAACATGGCTGCATAGTTAATTATAGGGACACTTCAAAGTAGCGTGATTTATTTACTTTACTATTCTAGCAGGCATTGAACATCTGGCCACAAGAAATGAAGCCCTTTTTAGATAACTGAAGCAGGGAACCCAAATGAAACAACATAATAAATTGATGTCTACATGTGGAAGCCTTTCACAGTTATTTGTGCAGTAGTCTACAACTCTTAAGGTTGTAGGTTGGAGGTCTGCAGGTTGGAAATGCTCTCTACTTCTGAAGTGTGAGAAGGAGAGTAACTCCTCTGGTAATCTCCAAGTTTGTGTTGCTAACTACTCTATAAATGTACCATTGTTTGTGCAGATATGATTTTCTGGATACAAATTCAAAGCAAGTATCCAGTGGCTGGAAGTGGTCCTTATATTTTATCTTTTTGTTTCCTGTTGTTCACTGGGATTAGTATGGCCTCTAGTGACTAGAGGACTTCTTCATTTTTCTACATTGCAGGGCATGTGTCATGCCAAGTTTCTGAAATCTTTTGCCTTCATCTGGCTAAACTACAACCTTCTTCTGGCCCTACACACTTTTCTCATGCTTCCAGGCTCTGCAAGTTCCTGTCTTCCAGTATCAGTCAGTTTTTCTGAACCAGAATGAGATGTGACATTTTGTTATAAATAAGTTAATTATCTAGTCATTTTAACCTGTTGGTTTAACTTCCCAAGTGTCCAGCTCTTTAATAAGAACAGGTTTTTAATAGGCCTCGATGAGCCTTCTGTATTCATCTAAGTTATAATCTTGATGACATCTGAAAGTAGGCTAATAACCAAATTCCCTAAGCCAGAATACCCACAGCTATTCGTTTGTAAAACAGTGTCCCTGAGAGGTTATTCTGCTTGACCCACTTTCTAAACTGGATTCTACACCCGATGATTTGTCATGGATAAAGAAATTTGAGGATTTTCATTTTTTTGATGCTGAGTGCTGTGGTCCCAGGCAGCACTGGGAAAGAAAAGTAATATTTTGTTAGACTTGACTCCCTAGTTTGTGTCTCTGAAGTTTCTGCTGGAGGAGGAGTTTTTCTGGGGTACTTGAAGATCATGGTTCTGGTTCTTGAATACGTGATTGACAGCATTCTACTATTCTTGTTTCTTTTTGTTTCAAATTCAGTAGGCTTTTGTCAAAACATTTACTGGTGTTTTTCATGAGCCTTTTCCTTGCAGTGTGTGTTTTGCTGTGGTCTGCCTCACTTCAAAGATGGTTGTTTTGCCTCTGTTAGTCTAATAGGGGAAGAAGGGCTTTTCTAAGAGGATTCGGTCCAGCTTTGTTTGCATTTAATCAATTTAAGAGTTTGAATTGGGATGGCTGGGAACATTCAGGCCTGAAACCATTGCATCTAATTAAAGTATTTAACTGAGACATGTCATGTGGGAGTCTGGTCCATGTCGATGGATCTCCAAAGGGGAGCCTATCATGTCTACACTCCTTAGAGTGAACTGGGATAAATTCTGGCCATAACAGCTCATGAAGGGTGGTGAGCTTCATGTGGTATTGCAGTTGTTAAGAGTAGTGTCACTGCACCGTCTTCCATGAAGAAGAGCTTTCTTTATGGTGTTATTCCAAGCCAAGGCAACAGGAAAAGATTGAGCATGGTGATGAGTGATGGCTGACAAGGAAGGCTGCGGGCACAGTGGAATTGAAGTCGAAAACACAGCAGTGTTTGTGAGGAAATCTCTCCTTTGTCTTGTAGGGTTAGCTGCATATCTTCATGGCTGCCACTTCACAGTAGCAGATAAACACTGCTCAGCGCTGCAGTGAGCATCTCCTGCTGGGAGCCTTGGACAGCATGAGCTGTGTTTGACCACTGTGTGCAGCTGTGGTGTCACGTGGAGGATAAGGCTGAGCTTGATTTTTTTAAGCTTCTCAGATTTTTGTGGTTTATTTTCACAATAAAGACTTTTTTTAAAAAATCATTTTAAAAATTGCCATCGACTGAACTAATTTGAGTTGACATAGGTGACTTAAAAGGTTATCCCAAAAGCCTTTAAAGCTTTATTTCTGCATTTTCTCAGGTACCTGGTGCAGGAAGGGACAGAACAAGAAAGCACCATGTCTTCTGTCTCAGCTTATTACAGTGGAAAGACTGTACTTATCACAGGAGCTACAGGTTTCATGGGCAAAGTACTGGTGGAAAAACTTCTGCGCTCCAGCCCTGAAGTGAAAGCAGTTTATATTCTTGTCAGGCCAAAGGCTGGACAGTCAATGCAAGAGAGAGTGGCCAACATGTTGAAATGTAAGGTAAGTTCATATGGTTTATTCTGGAATCTAATCTGAAATCCATTTACCTGGGTGACGCAAAGGGCTTCTGTTTTATTCCGTTCATGAGGAGCAAAATGCTGACTTCTGCTGTAACAGCTGTGTATTTTTGCTGTGTCTAAGACAAACAGCCAAAAGCATTGTACATAAACCTGTATATGTCTAGTTTTGATGGGTGCCACAGCATTTTACACTGTAACAGTGTAATCTTTTTTACTTCCCTTTTTGCATGACCTCCACCCATGTGTCTTGATTCTGTTTAGTTTGCCATCCCCGTGAAAAATCTCTAGTGGCAAGAAGGATGTCAAAGCCCTTTGCTGTATTTAGTGTAAACATTTGTAAGGAGACACTGACTTGGCCTGAGACTCTCAAGATTCTCAATATCCTCTGGATCTTAAGCCAGTGGTGAGGTTGTGAACTTGCTCAGACTCCTCCAGCTATGATAAATGCCAGAGTTCAAGCTCATGCCTAATGCTAGTCTGAATTTGTACATAGCTGTTGTGAAATGAGAGGAAGGGACAGATCTGGCCCTAGCAGGCAAGGAATTACTTGGAATTAACCTGAGAAATGTCAATATATCTTTATGGAGTATTGGTCTAAAAGTTTGAACAAGACTTGACTGGAAGAATCCTTCTCCTTCTGCAGAAGTTAGAGGTAAAGTAGGTGACTTGGACACAAATAGGTCTTGCAGAAAACATGCTTTTTTCCTTTTAATGTTTTGAGGCATTAAGTTAGGAAAATCTTACGTATGTCCAAGAACAGAGTTTGTTTGGTTTTGTTGTGTTTTTAACAGAGGGTAGATTGTTTTCATATTCAGGAAAAACTGTGAATAATATAAAAGGAAACAGTCACATTAGTTGCTTTTTGCAAGTCTGTCATAGAATGATTTAGGTTGGAAAAGACCCTCAAGATCTTTGAGTCCAACCCTTAACTTCACACTGCCAAGTCCACCCCTAGCTTTCATCACAGTGGATAATGTGAAAAAAATCCCAAATGTGGTGTGTTTTTGCCTTTTGTGTTTTAAAACACTTGAGGAAATGATAAACCTAGGTATTTATCAAGACTTCTGTAAGGTCTGTTTGTATTTTATCTATAAATGCTGCTGGCTTATCTCTTCAGCTGGGCAGCACAGCTTGGAGGTATTATTAGCTGTAGGTGGGGTTCCCTAGTAGCTGTTTTATTGTTGCAGCTGTATTAGATGTGCCCATTTTTCTTCCTAGCATGTGTCAGCAGTTTTAGACTTGCCAGCAGCAAACAGGACCTGATAACCTCTCCTTGAACCTTTGGCAGTCTGCTCCAATGTGTTTCAAATGAACAAAAGGAGAAGGCAGAGCTCTGAGTTAGGCTGCTGCAGCCTTGGGAAGAAAAAAAAAAACTTTCACAAGTCATCCAGGTCCTCTCAAGGAAGAAGGTGACTTTCTGATGCTGATCGTTTTAAAATTACTCAAAAATCCTTGCCTAAGGCAGAAACCCTACTCCTCAAAGGTGTTTGCCGTGTAAAAATGCTGACACCCTTGGAGATTTTTTTTTCTAAAAATGAAACTGTTAATTCCACTAGATATTAATTTAATGACGGATGAGGAGGGCAGGAAACATTATTCTTAACATTTTTGCAGATCTTTTCTAGTTGATCACAATCTAGGGACTGCCCTTTCATTTACTGTTGTAGTTTGCATGCTCTAATTTGGGAAATCCCTGAGGTATATAACAAATAAAAATGCAGCAAAACTTTGTTCCAAATCTTCAGGCAACATTTGCAGTTGAAATTTATGATGATGATCTCTGATGAGATATATTGGGGTAAGCACAGGAAGCTTCAGAATAAAATCCTTTCTCTTATTTATGTGTGCTATTTACGTGTACCTTTATAATTTCTAAACTCTAGTGAATAATTATTCCTTTTCCCCACAAACTACTGATTTAATGCAGAATAGTATTTGTAGGTTTAAGAGAACATACTTTATTTCTTCTTTCATATCCTACCTTGTGTAATCTTCTCTACTGACCCATGACACATTCACTTTGCAAGTAACTCCTTCTTCCTTTGCATTTAGCTTTGACCTGGTACTGTCTTCTGGATTTTCTTGCTTGCACATCCAGAAAGGAAGTATTCCAGAAACCAAAGGAACAGAGAAATACAGGTTGCCAGCTTCTAAATATTCTAAGCAAAGAGATAAAATGAGTACTTGGGATGAAGTAAGATCAAAGTGAAACAGATTGGTTAAAATTAGTTGCATAATGTTTAGGTTCTTCAGGTAAGGTCCTCTGGGGACTCCTGATTTTTGGTAGTACTTAGAAATATTTTGAAAGAACTTGCCTGGAATTTTGATCCCTTTTCATATATCTATGTGAAATCTGTGTGGCTTTTAACATTATATCTACAGGGATTTAAACACTGAGGTGTTACTTTTGTGCCCTGTCTTCTTCACAGTGTGTACATGTGAATCTGCTGGAAGATGACTACTGTTAAATAGAAGAGCAGCTGTGAGTTAGAAAAGGGTGATACAGTGTGAATGGCAAAATAACTTAGTTTGTGCTTTTCAACAGTTGGTTACTTGGAATTTTTCAACTTCTGAATCCAAGATGGAAAGTAAAATACAGAAAATAGTTTGGGCATAGATCAGAATTCTTTGACTGCATTTTGTAGCTGAATAGGCATTGAAATTTAATATAAGGCTGCTTTCCTTAGTAAAATTAGTTTTACATGCAGGTGCATTAGGGCATTAATATTCAATGTATAATGAACAGATACTCAATTATCTCAGCATCAAATCCAAAACAAGCATGGTGACCTTGCCTATTTATGAAAGGAGATGTTCTATTTTCCAGCAGCAAGTCCCTAAGGGAATCAAGCTATTTCCCTGTGCTTAATGAAATGCCACGTCTGCCTTGCATAGAGCACAGCTGTTCCACAAAAAACCCCAGATTTCAGTATGGGCTGCTGCCTCGATGTGGCCAGAGATGTGGATCATGAGGCAAAGCCTGACAGGACTGTAAAATCATTAGTTGATGGGAGATGTGTCTTTATCAGAGGTAGGGAATTGCTTCAGGGAGCATTTTTTGGTGTCTGATCCCTCTGTGCACAGAAATAGGCAGGAATGCTTGGAGGAGTTGTTTTGGATTCCCTGGAGAGCAGTTACTGGGCTAATGCTGAGTCACTGTAGCTTTCCTGTTGTCCCTGGGAGAGCAGAACATTTTCCATGCCCTGCATGCAGTGAACCAAGGCCACTTGCTGCTGCCAGGCTGTTTCTCAGATATATTTGTTCAGTGTTCCTAATTAGAAAGATCAGACAAAGAGGGGAGTGGAAAAGGCTTTTATTAATGTCTCTGATAATTCAGAGAGAAAATGGGGAGGCTGTGAATGAGGCTGCTGAAATGGGGAATTGGGTGTGACTGTAAAATGCTGCTGCTTTTTCCTGTTGTCCAACCACAGTTAACCCTTCTAGTTAAAGTGGATGCTACAGACAGACTTTCTCCTCCCTGCAAAGCTTTGTCTGGAGCTGCACAGTGGGATGGGCAATGCTATCAGACACTTTTATCTCTTCAGTATTTTCTTGTGAAGTGTGCTGTGTTTATCAGTAAACATCCAGCAAGGCCCTGTAAATTTCAGCAAATCATTCCAGATTTATCTTTCCCTACCTCCTATGACTTTGCCCCCTCACTCATCACCATAAGCAATAAAGGCTCTCCATGCCAAACCGGTGCAGTGTTACTCCATCTGGAACAGCATCCCTGAAATCTGCTGTGGCTCCTGTAGAGGGGCTTGTACTTGGATCAGTGTTAATGAAGTTTTTAGGTTGATGGAACGTGGTGGTGTTAGGTCATAGGTTGGACTTGATGATCTCAAAGATCTTTTCCAGCCTAAATGATTCTCTGATTCTGTATGTGCCCCATCCCTTGAAGTGTTAAAGGCCAAGACTGAAATAATATATTTTTATCTTTGAGTGTTTGAAGAACAAATGAGTTACAGAATAATAGAGTCATAGAATCAGTTATCTTGGCAAAAAACTCTTACGATCTATCCAGCTGTTAACCCAGAACTGCCAAGTCTACCACTAAACCATGTTCTTAAGCATCACATCTTCACATCTTATAAATACCTCCAGGAGTGCTGACTCAACCACACCCAGTCTGTTTCAATGCTTGATAACCCTTTGGTGAAAAAACTTTTCTTGATATCCAATCCAACCTTTCCCTGACACAGCTGGAGAACGTTGCCTTTCCATTCTATCGCTTCTTACCTGGGAGAAGAGACTTTTTTAAAACCTCCTTTCAGGTAGCTGTAGAGAGCCATGAGGTACCCCCTGAGCCTTCTTTTTTCCAGGCTAAACAACCCCAGCTCTCTAAGCCATTCCTCCTAAGACTTGTGCTCTAGACCCTTCCCAAAGGCATCTCTGCCAGAAGCTGTGTCTCTTCTATTACATGGCTTCTCCTTGTACTCCTGCATGACTCTCTCCCTGAAACAACAGTCTCTGATCCCTTAGAAATGCAGTTCTGTGGTATATCAGCATGGTTCATCCTGATCTGGCCCCTTGAAAGCAGAACTTGCAGTACTGGAAGCTCTAGGAAGGATTATGACCTAGTGGTGTCATACATTGTCTTTTATTAAAAGAAGCAATGCTGCTGAAACCCAGGCAAGCCTTGGGGATGCCGTTTGTCTCCAGGTCACAAGCTCTGCCAGATGGTACAGAATTCAAACCTCAGTTTTATTGCTGTCAAGCAGAGGTCACAGTGCAATGCTCCATCTTTGCAAACTGTCTTCAGTCCTTCTGCTCCTGTGGGTATTCACAATAGTAAAGTCAATTCTTTTAAAATAGACTGCAGTTTTCAGTGTCCTCCAGTTGTACAAAGGTACACAGTAAATCACAAAGAAATTAAGAATGTTTAAATGACATAAGAATTGAAATGAAAAACAAGAGCACAGTAGGATATGAAACTGTAGAAATGAGGTGGATGACTGAAATTAGTACGTCATTGAAAGCAAAGATGCTTCTCAGGTCATTTCATCATTCTGTGAAGAAAAATGTTTTGGTGTCAAAATCTGACACATCAGTTTCCTCATCTTCCCCTGGAAAGAGAAACCCAGCATGAATCAGGGTAGTCCAACATCAACCAGGGGTCACCTGCCTGGCAGCAGCTGCCAGCTCAGCAGAGTCTTGATCCTTGCAAGGTGTGTGTACAGAAAATGTATCTTGTATGAAGGGTAAAGCAAGATCTTTTTGTGCAGCTCAGCTTTCTCTGTGCCTACTTGCTCAGCTGCAACAGCAAGGGGGTTAATGGTTTCTGTCTTCAAGTCTTTCTACACACATACCCACCACCTGCAGAACAATCTGTATAAGCTGCCCCTCGCTTTTAATTCTTGGTTTCATGCAACTTTTTTGTGGCCTGGTCTGGAATCACAATAAATCATTCAGATTTCAGAAGGTTTGTTTTTTTTTTGTTTGTTTGTCTGGGTTTTTTTTCCCCTTAAAATCACTTCATTATGTCAAGTAGATGGTGATCTAAACAGCAACACCTCCATGGGAGAATACAGAGCCTCAAATAGAAGCATTCCAGAAAAATTCCTTTAGCCAATTGTATGCTAATGCATATGCTGCTCATGCAGTAAAGTTTAAAAAAAGCTGAAAACAAAGGAGAATTTTCTCAGTTTCACATAAGATTTTGATCTGACAAGATACATGCACATGTTTAAATCTTAATTTCAGTTATTCTGCTAAATCTGTAAAGATACTGTGGTTAATAGTATGCTGCTGTCTGAGAACTCTTATGGTCAGACACCTCATTTTGTCCAAGGAATGTTATGGACAAGCTTTTTATGCAGCTAGCACAAAACTGTGCTCTGCAGCCCAATTGACGCATACACATTTATATAGACACAAATGCACACATATGCATAAGGGCACTGTCTTTCAAGCTAGCCATTTTTGTTTTATTTAGTGGCGGGTATCCCAAGGGATTTGTGTGTTAGTGAAGATTCTGCCAGCTGATAAATGACAAAATAAAAGTTCAGCCCTTGAAGCAAATGAGCAGGCAGTACCTTGAGAATGATGCAATTAAAAAAACCATCAACAATAAGATTTTCTCTTGCCAGTAACAGTGTAGAGGTTGTGGTTAAGCTGCATTTGCTGCCGTCTGTAAAATGAAATGCATTTTTAGTGCTCCATAAGCAGTGATATTTTGAGACACTTACAGCCTGTAACTTCACAATATTTTTTCTTCAATGTGCAAGGGTGTCATACAGAAGAAAGAGGGAATCTCATAAGGAAGTTAGCAAACTAAGATTGCAGTTGAGTCACAGCTTTAAAGGATCTTTATAACATTGCTTGAATTTGCATTTCTGCCTGCGTACTTTCTGGTTTGCAGCCAAGGCCCAGTTCCTGAAATCAGTGGAATTTCTCTTGGTACCTTCATTTAGCTTTGGTTGAGTATCTCCTGAAAGGTAGATTTCAAAGAGGTGATGGGCCCAAATAAGTAGTTCACAAGCTGTCCCTTTAATTCTGTGGCATTCTAGTGATTTTCTTCTTGTTCTGGATAATTACATGTATGAGTGTGATTTCCCTGCCAATATTTCAACCAGATGATAGCAACTTAAACACAGGGAAAAGTGTTTGGTACTGAGATGAAAATGCAGTTCATCACTCTTCTAAATCTGGGAAACCAATACTGTCTGATTCCAGCCTTGGAGCATAAGCAAGCTAGACAGTTTCTGGGTTTGCAAGCTACTAAACCCAAGAAGTAATTGGTTTATTTGTAGTGCTGACCATCCGCCTTTATTGGCACTGCTTTCATCCACCTCTTTTCCCATTTGACTGCATCTGAATTCAGCCTTGTGTATCAAGTTGGAGATGGAAATAGTATCCTAATGTTAGAATTTTTTTTTAATATGACTAAAGGGAAGCTTTAGATCCTCTAATGCACAAAATTTACTTTTATGCCAGTCAGAGATCTCTCCATCTGGAAAGTTTCACCTTTCCAGGTCTCCTTGCCAGGAGAAAACTTCTAGCATCACCACCATTGCTGTGTACATATCCTAAAGGAAAAAGTCAAGGAAGTGGGGGAGTGTGCTAAGAGGGATGGAGGAGTTCAGTATGGCATTTTCAAAGAGCAAAGAGCATTGAAGAGAAAAGCTCTCCTATGCAGGCTTGAGAGTTTTACATCAGTAGCAGAAATCAGAGCCATTTCCCAGCAGCTTTTGCTGGCAGCAAGGCCATGGAGCAACATCATTAGAGAGGTCCTGTTGGGCATCCTTTGTAAACTGCTGATTTCTTCTGGATCCTGGTTTTGCTCAGGCACACAGGAGAGCTGAGCTTTTAGGCAGCTGCACAGCATGCCTTGTGTTCACAGTTTTGCCAAGTGACCCGTTCACCAACAAGGCCTTCAGCAAACATGTTTTTAAACAATGTTTGTCATTTTGCTGGAGCCTGGGACTTGGCTGTTGATGTGTGCGAGTTGGCAGAATTCCTTTTTGGACTGTTGCACTTCAGAACCGCTGTGGACACCGGCGGAGCTGCTCGTGTACCACAGCTCATCTGTGGGCGTGGGTTCTCTGCTTAGAATTGGGGCTGAATGAGGACAGCTGACCTCAGACACCCTCTGAGGACCTGCAAATCATAGCTAAGAGCACAGGCTCATCTTCTGCAGTGGGTTGGCAATGGAGCCATCAGTCAGCACCCACAGAGCAGAATTGGCTATTTGGTCATTCAACACAATGTAAAGTTAACTCAAATTATCTTAAACTTTATCCTTCGTGTCTGATTTTATTCCATTATATCCTCAGCTGTTTCTTCCATTTTTTCTTAAAGAAAGCTTTTCTATTTTCCTAAATTGAACTCTGGCCTTCCTTACCAGTATTTTTTCTTCTGTAGCAGCAGACTGTGACTGAATAATGAAGCCTAAGACCAATTTTGTCAGAAGACCCTGTGTAGTGGGTTGAGTGAGACACCTTGCAAAGAAATAAATTTTGTTGTCAACAAAACACAGCAGTTTAAGAAGAAATCCTAAAGATGGTGGGGCAGAATCTTTAAACTTCTGTTTTTACTTCCCTTTCAAAACCTGATCCCTGCTAGTACACGGGTATACAAAGTTGTTGAAATACTGGGGAGAAGTGGAGGGAGTACTCTGATCCTTTGGGCCTCTGAGAGAGCTCCTGCTTGTGACACAGGGGTGCATCTTGATATTCAAATCCAGAGTTTTTGATCTTCTGGGTGTCCCACAGTTGATCCTAAAATCCATCCTCCAGTGGATCACACAGCTTAAAAGTTGTCTGGAGGTCATCTTTGACTGCAGTTTACTCTGGCAAGTCCAACCTGCTATTTTTATTACATTTACCAGAGCCATAAGAACTGCCAAATATATTAGGGAGATTGCTTTAAAAAACTGTGAGGTTCTGACTCGCATCATTGCATGCATAAATCAAAATGTCTGAATTGTGCCAAGGAACACAAGCCTGAAAATTGGGCTTTGGTAATTTTCTGGGGGCTTATATTAGGCTTTTTTTTTTTATTTTAAGGGAGCTGGGAGCAAGAGTATTGTTAGTGTTATTAATTAATTTTGCTTCTTGAAATGAAACAGCTCTTCCATTCGTAGTTAAACGTGAACGATGCTGTCACTGTGAACAGCACAAACTGACTGCAGCCAGACTCCCAGAATGAGCTGGTCTGACTCTGCAGAGGGAAACCCTATTAATTCTGGGAACAGGGATGATTCACTGCCGCACTCTGGACTGTGGAGGTGGTTCTCCAGAGCCTGCTGTTCTGGCCTGATTTGTGTTTGATTTGGAGTTGGCGAAGGGAAAGGGTTGCTAGTCTAGCTAAATATTTTTAAAATCAAGGCATGCTTTATTCACTCTGTTGAAAATTATCACTAGACTGGTTTTTGACCCTATATATGTTCAGTTGCTAAAAGCTTTCACTTGTTTACATTGAAGAAGGTCAGTGTGTCTTCAGTGGTGGATCAGTCTTGTGCTGCAGTTTGGGTCTGTTTTATCCTAAATTCAAGGAGATTGTGTTGAAGTGGATGTCACTGAAGAGTTAACAGAAACTTGACTTGTGTTATTACAGTCTGAATTGGGTGAGTTTTACCAAGTGTGTGGCTTATTATTTATATGATTTAATTGAGAGAGAAAACTTAGAGTGATCTCCTGATACATGAAGCTTTGCGATAGTCAGTGTCTGATTGCATCAAGATTTAAAAGCAGGGACTGAGTGTGGGATGTCTGGATGAGACTTCTGGGCACTGCTGCAGTAGAAATAGCAAATATGAATAACAAAAACAAGCACTGACTTGTGGCTTGTTTAAAAACCAAACAAACCTTTGATACTAACTGTGTGTGTACTTTTGATCTCCATTATTTTGTGTCTTCTTCTCATCTGTCTTGTCTGTTCTGACAGTTGTCTCCTTGTGTTGCCATCTCATCCTAAAAGTGGGATTTCATAGCTTAGTTTAGGAACTAAGGTCTCTTATTTTGGTTTTGTATCTGCAAAACACTAAAATGTATTTTCAAGCCTTCAATCTACTGCTGAGCTCAGCAAAACAGGAGCCTGGATGTAGCTCCAACCTGGGCATTACTGAGATTACAGTTGTGTATAATACTATGAGTTCTTCAGCTGTATAATAAAATGTTTACAATGAACAGTCAGTATCTTCCTAGTTGGGAGGGGAAAATGCCTCACACATGTATTTTTGGCAAAGAAAATACGGATAAGGACAAGCAAAATGGACTTTTTTCATGAATTACCTTGATTGCTTTGGTAGACCTCCAACCCCAGGGCCCTAAAAAGAGGGGAAAGAAATCCCCAAACCCCAAAATACTCTTCCAAAATAACAATTTACTTTTTTAAATACTTCAGTTTTTAATTTTTATAATTTTAGAACTAGACTTGCAAATTACAGCAAAAATTTCTAGTCAGTTGCCAGTTTTTTTCCATGACATTGAAAATTTCCCCTTTGGATGAAGGAAGAATAAGTTATTTAGGTTCTCTTTTTTTTAGTGAATGCATCTTGAAAAATTAGGGTGTCCAGAGAGCTCTGTACTTGTCTGAAGTTTATATTGATGTTTTATTTATTAAGGATGTATCAAAATCTGCTAACACACACACACACACACTGTAAGTACAGGTAATTACACCTCCACTCGAAAGTTTCATTATATTTTCTATATCAGATCTCAGTCTGACCTCTTTAAACCTTTTTTAGAAGTACCTCACTCATTATTCAAGACGTTTAGGTATAAAGCAGGCTGTGAGAACACAACAATAGGGACGCAGGAGGGTATGAAAAGGGCTTATCATTCTTCAAGTGATAAGCTCACGTGTCAGAAGACCAGGTGAATGCAACTGTGCTAGCATTGTATGTGTGCCCACACCCAAGGAATTAACTACCTGAAGTATCCACCCACAGGTAATTTCAGGACTGGAAAGGGCATTTCCGTACAAAGCGTGACAAAATTCTCAATGGTGGAGGAGGGAAAAACATTTTAATGGCTGGATTTCTGCTTTGGGGAGGTTGCTTGCAGAAAGGCAGTAACCTGTTCAGAAAGCTGATGTGCTCCTTACTGTGCTGTATCCATGCCTAGAGGCATGCTGTCTCCCTGATGGTTGACTCCCTGTTGGATGTGGGCAGTTCCCAAGCTGCTGCCCTTGCTTTAGTCTCCAGGAAGCTGACTTGACTGGAACTCTGTGTGTGGGTATATTTTGCAGTTTTATTTTATTTGACCTGTATCAGTAAAAAGCAAGCAAGGAGCTTGTGTCTCATGAGTCCTGATTTCTTTTAATCCAAAGACCTGTAAAAGCAGGGTTCATCTTCCCTAGCTACAATACTAAGCTGTGAAATCTATTCCCATGCTGCAGGTAGAAGTTTTAACGCAGCCAGAGAATTCATGTTGTGCTGCCAGAGATGTGTTTGAGAACCCATTCGTGTGACTGCTTGTTCAAATATGCTCTTGCCAGCTGGTTTCTCTACCAAACTTCATGCCCAAGCTGCAACTCAGCTTTCCAGGTACACTATCCAAGTTACCCAAGTTTCTAAGAACATGGAGGTGAGGCTTGCAACTCCTTGTAAAATGTCATTGTCACTTGACTACTTCCCATGTCACATTCTCTCCACATATGTGGTGTTGGGAGAGTGATGCATCTTTTTGAGAGGTAAGGCCTAAACCCACGACAAGCCTTCTCTAAGACACCCAAGGGTTTTCTCAGTGAAAATAGGGTTTGCTATTTTATTGGTGCCAGGGTACTAGAAAAGCTGACATAGGTTTGGGGTTTTTTGTTTGGTTGGTTTGCTCAAGGCATTTTGTTTGTTTGGTTTGTTTTAAGGGGTATGTGTTTGTTTATTTGGAGTTTTGTTTGGTTTATTTTACAGAAAGGGCAGAGAAGAATAAATAAATGTACATGAAACTATTAATGTCATAATAAGTGTGGTGAAACATAGAAATAGCCTGCAGAGGAAACCTGTATTGTAGATAAGAATTTGGAGTGGGAGGTACAAATCACTGGGAGTTATCCAGAAAGATAAGCAGAGAAAACACAGGCTTGCTCAAAGGACCAAGAGATAAGACTCTCTTCTTCTTCTCCATCCTTTTTGATTCATCCATGTCCTTCATGTTGTCACCATACAGGTTCCTCAAGGATGGGATTTTCTCTGCATGGGGCTCTTGCTTTGTCTGATGAAGAAAGGACAATCAGGTTCTGATCTCTGTCTTTCCACCAATTTAAAGTTCTAGTCCTTACCATTTCATATCAATTAGCAAAATAAATGACCATCTATTTTTATATCTGTGTAGAATAAATAGGAGATTTTAATCACTTCATAAACACCTGCCAAAATATTGCTTTAGCATCTCTTCCTAGCATCAAATAAGTAGTTCTTTAAATCTAATCTGTTTAAAGGATTTACACTAGGAAAGGATGCACAAGAGAGCAAGGCATGGAATTTCGGGGGGGGAAATTCTTGTATGTGAAGGCTTATATGTGCTAAAAATACGCTGTGGCATGTAGATATGAGTCTCACTGTAATATTTTTAACCCATTAAACCTGATCCTTTAAAAGATTATTGTCTCCACAAATCCTGAGTACTGATTTTTTTTGTTTCTGTTTCATGGTGTGCAGAAATACAAACTGATCAAAGGCAATGGGCTGGGTTCTGTTGGGATGTCCAAAGGGCATCAGGATTCTGCACTGCAGCCTGAACAGGATAGAAATACAGAATAAATCAAGTTTGCTGCAATTCAGAATTGTTAATGTAGTGCCTGTATTATTTTGATGGAGTTTTATCAATGGAGAGTCTCTGAGCCTTTAGGGAATGGTAATTAGTTTCTTCCCTGTCAGATTTTTTATGTGCCCAATACGTTGAGTGAGAGGACAGTAACCATTCTTAGCAGCATGGAGACCTTGAGCTTCCATAGGGCATGGAAGCAGTAAATCATTTTGTCATCCTTCCAAAATTCTGCCCTTCAGCCCTTCCTTTTGAAGCTTGGAAGATGATCATTCTTTCTGCCCTTCTCCTATCACTTCTTCCATTTCTTTCTGACAGACAAGATTTACTGCCTTGGGGCCTAGCAACCCATTTCCCCACCTTCCACTAACCCCTGAAATCTCCGGGGAAGGTTTTCATCAGAGCATCACTCAATTTGAGGCAATTCTAGCTGCATCTTTTCCGGGTCAGCTCTGCCCTAAATCCAGTGTGCAGCTCTGCTGCTCATATCTGTTAAATGATCTGCAGATTCTTGAACCATGATCTGCTCAGTCCCATCTTCACATCATGGGATGGTTTGGTTTTAAAGGGACCTTCAAGCCTGTCTCATTACAGCCCTCTGCTGTGCTGAGACACCTTTCACTAAACCAGGTGATCTTAAAGGTCATCTCCCTTTAGGAAGCAAAGTTCTTTATTCTATACCCCCTGTATATCTTTGCTGCCTCTCAGGATAATACAAGCCTCAAGCCTCTTGTTCCTGAGTGTCTGCCCTTTCCCCAGATAGGATTAACTATTTATTCTCCTTTTCTTGTGTTTTCTGTGTGCCTCTCTTCCAGTTCATAGTTGAAGTGCGCTGCAGGAATATTAGCCATGCAGCCCTTGGATACCAACCAGGAAAATAGTCTGTGGTTTGGGACTTGTCCAGATGGGAAGACTTTCCAACAAAACTTCTTCATATCAGTGTCTTGATGTGCTGAGCTAACCCCATATCTTCCGTGTCTTACTGAAGTGGTTTAGGTGGCAACTGTATCTCCATAATGAGAAATTGTAGTCATAAAGATATCGATCAGTTATTGAGTTGTTTGATGGAGACAATTCTCAGTTTTTACATCAGGCAGCTGATGTGTATCAAAGGTTATCATTTTACAGAGAGCCTCAAAAGGGAAGGTATTGGCCTCAGATTGTTACCTAATCAAATAGGAACATATATAATGTTTATTGCTGCAAAATATTAACCATAAATAAGCAGTGGCATTTGTTGATGGACATACTCCATGTCCTGAGGTACACTGCAAATATATTCACATCCTTGGATAGAAGGTGTGTCGTGCTGAGAACGGAAATGCATACAATTAATTAACCTTTGTAATGTTCACCATCAACTAGGCAAATTTTGCTGCAGGCTTTAAGTGAAATCTGGAGGTTGAGGGACATTTAATCAGTGTCATTCCCTGGTCACTTGATAGAACTTTGAGACCATCCTTTTTCAGTTTGCTTTCCATGTGCACCCATGGAAGCAGTGAGTTCCTTGGAGTGCAGGTGCTCTTTAGGAAAGTAGTCAGCTTTCTGTACTTGTCTGCAGATTGTTCAGGTACTAATAGATGTTCAAATGCCTGGCATCAGAGGAATCAGCAGAACATGAAACCAGAGTGGTGAGAGACATCTGTGCTAAAAATAAATAAACGCGAAGTAAGATAAGCCAGTGTCCAGGAAAGGCAATGTTCAGTGAAAGTAATTCAGCGCTGAAGAAGGAAAGAGTATTTTACTAAATAATAGCTAGATTTTTAAATAATTATATATGATGTTTAGTCAATGAAATGAGGCTTTAGGCTGTATTAAACATTTGTACGGCTAAAAATACATATTTTAATATATATATAAGATAATGTTGTAAATTAAACGCTTAAACCACTCCCTTCCTTCTGTAAACCACAATGAGACCTGACTGGGAGGATGTAATTTGTTGAATTACATCTTTCTTTGAAACGTTTTTTATAGCTCTTGTCAGATGGTGGCTCAAATCAAATACATCTTTGCTTTGTTCCTGTGTGATAGTTCTTGTGCCCCTGGATAATTTCTCTGGCTACACTTGCTTTTGTGCTCCCATCCTCTGACAGGAGCTGCATTTATTTAACTCACCGGTCCTTTTCCCTTCTTTTTGTTAATTTTTGTTCTGCCAGCAAGGCTAGATGGATTCTAGTGCAAAGGCACAGCTGAGCCCATGAACTGGGAAGGTGCCAGGACTTCTAAGCTGCAGCACTGAAAAGAGGAAGTGGCAAGGAATGACATTCCTCTTCTGAAAAGATTAATGTTTTGTTAAAAGAGATGAGATTTTCTCTGAGGCCAACAGCACACCTCCAGGGAGTTGGTTCAGCAGGTCACTTTAGGGACTAAGGGAAAATGTTGTATAGGTGAGAGGGAAGAGAAAGTGCTGTTTTTAACCTGAAAACAGCAATTCCCTTTCTCAGTTCTTCCCAGGATAGAGTCTTTCCTGTGGAAGGTAAGGCATCCATTTACTCACTCTCTCCTCCACTGCAATTTGGCAATTTGAGTGACAGAAGTGAAGGTGACAGTTACCCAGGGGTGCATTTGATCCTGGTCTTGGAATGCCTGGCACAGGCTACAGTCCAGCTTCTTCATGTCTGTGTCCTGCACTTGGGATGGGGCTCCCACTTCATTGCTTTACTTGGCAGATGTCATGGATTTGATGTGAGGTGATCCGTTCATAATAGATCTGTTAGCTCGTTCAGTTTAATCTGATTAAACTCTCCCAGTCACTTACTTAGGTAAGGTAGATGGGATGAGTTGGAGTCAGAAAGATTAGGAGACTTCTGCATGATCGTGAAAAGGTTGGAGGCAGAGGCAGGAATTTGAGGAGCATCACCCCTAACTCCCACTTAAACACACTCCATGAAATTGGGGCCCAGGCTGTGGAAGGGGAAGAAGGACGGCCATGACATCATCCAGTCTTTCCCCATTCCCACTTCTTGGACAGGTCTTGACCTTTTGGTATTGTAGCAAGAGAGTGGGAGGAAATGGGTTTCACAGGTTCACCTATCTTCCAGAGTCAGTCCTTGAGCAATGGGTATTGCTTTATAATTGTAATGCACACAGTTGGGAGTTTGTGTGTTGTCTCCCTGGGGACTCATGTTACCCAGCTTGTTACAGTCATTTCTTTCCTAATAGAAGAAACTGGTTGTAGGCGTAATTCTGCCATGGTGTGTGGGAAGGAGATCTTGGGGAACAGATGGTTCTTGGTGAACAGACTCTAGTGACTAAGACTGACTCTCAAAAAAGAATTAATCTATCAAGCTGATTTGCTGATGAACAGAAATAGGAAAAATAACCATAATGCAGCCGCAAAAATGAACGATGAAGGAAGGTTGCCTGTTGTATGCTTGACAGCGGTATTTCTCCCTGGTAAAGAAATTGTTTTTTAATAGCTCTCTTATGGAAGGGAATTCTCTAAGCTGTTTCTTTTTCAAATGCTAACGTATTTATGATTGAGCACAAGAGGCCAGAAAACCAGACACTCAAAACTCAGAATGAAAAAAAAAATAATTCAGCACTAGGAGAAACTTTGCATCCACACATTTGTGTCTGTCTGCTTGAAGGTGGAAACCATTAAGGATGGAAGACCCACCAATATGTAGAGTTGGACAAATTCTTCCCTTAAGCTCATTTCAGTCCACTAATGTTGATAAAAACACACTTATCCCTTAAAGATCATGGTTTAATTATTGGTGCTGATAATGACTTTCATGACCAATACCATGACTTTCACACTGAGCAATGTCTCAGTGTGTGGATTAAAGTCTCTCCCCATGAAACAGGTTTTCCTCTTCAAAAGAAGTACCCAGGACTGTGGGCTACTGCTCAGTCGAGAGTAATCGCTTAAGAGCTCCTTGTCAGCCATTTGATAGGCTGATGTTTCATTTTCAGGGTGTTTAACAATCCCACCAGCTGGGAGTTAGCATCTCAATTTTACCAGCATGACATCTTAAAGTAGTTCAACGGAGTGGCCCTTTCTTATATGGCAGCATTTTTTCAGGACTTCTTGGGTTGCTACATTGATTGAAATGCAATTTTAGGTCTGTTAGGCCTGCAGACCCAGCACAGCTCAGAGAAGATTATTTAGAAGTCCATATCTACAGCAAACTTTTTTAGGACTGACTGCAGTGTAGTAGGGAATTCCCAACCTCTTATGTTAACCAGTAGTCCAGGATACTCTGCTGCTAAAAATGTAGCAGACAAGGCAGAGATTTACTTGGTTTTAATAGAAGCAAGTGCTAAGCAGTCGGAGACTTAAATTCTCCTTCCCTTTGGCATTCCAGTAAAAGTGTTCATTTTAAAAATAAATTGCTCTAAATGTTGTAAACCATTCTTAGCCACAATAACTGATGTTATACTGCAGGGCTAAGGGCTATCATTAAGTACAAAACATCCAGCAATAATGTTTCAGAAGTTGAATCTGTCCTGGTAAAATCATACCTAAACTGGCAAGGTCTTTTGAGCAACATGCAAGCAAATGCAGATTTCCATGGCTGCAATGCTGAATGTAGCTTGGCATCCTTCTGGAATCGGGCTTTAATCTTGGAGATGATCTCCTGAGCTGCTGTTTTTATGGTGGCACATCACTGATGTTCATACCCCATAGGACACAGATAGCTCCAGCATTGTCAATGTTGTATATGAGTTGTTATTTTTCTTGGTTCAGAGAGTGATGATCAGATATTATTATATAAATTGAGCCTTTTCAAGAGATGCTTTTAGGCATGTGGGAGGGAAGGAAACACAGTGTTTTGGAGAGTCATCTCTTCTAGTGTAAAAAGGAAGAAGTTATTCTTGGTTTAGTACATTTTTACTCTCTCTGAATTAGACAAAATTGAAATGCTCTGAGTGATGAATTGGACGAATGATGGGGAGATAATGGCTGTGCTATTATCCCTGGAGAGAAGATGCCAAAACTGAATGCCTTTCATTTGAAAGGGGTGAGTTGCTATAAAATGTTCCACATAAGGAAAATGGCATGGACTAGGATGTTCCTTGTCCTTTTGTCATAATTCTGCTGACCTGGTGAGCTAAAACCTTTTTACTGTGAAAATGAGTCTAAAAGCAGCATATCTGTGCAGTTAGAGCAATCTATTTGTGAGATACTTGGCCATTGACTCGGAAACTGCTGGAGAATACAAAACACACATTCACCACTGGGCACGTGCCACTTCAGAGGTCATTTTCTGCAGCTGCAGCACAGCAGTATTTCTCCTTTCTTGCTTGGGCACCCATACAGCTGCTCAGGAGATCCTGACTTGTGGGTGGTACAAAGGGTCCCAGAGAGGTGGAGATTCAGTGGTATGGCAACACCAAAAATGGGTTCTGCAAAAGAAAAGCACAGAGGAAGGTGGAGGGCCAGTGGAGTACAAGAGTCCTCCCATCACAGTTATGACTTCAGCAGTGAAGATGTGTTTGTGCTGTCATGGTTCCCTCAGGCTGACAGGGATGACACCACAAAACAATTCCAGAATCTCTCTTCAATCAAAACACACTAGTGGGCTTGTCATTTTCCTGTGCAAGTGTGAGAAGCAGAAATGTCATGAGCTGAGCACAGAAAATCTGAGAACACCGAGATTAGTGTTTTCTCATTCTGTTACAAGTGCTTTGGAATTGCTGGTGTGATTTGGTGGGAGGATGAAGACTGAGACTGGCTGGGTGTGAGGCTGAGCATCCATCTGGAGGTGGGATGAAGGCTGTCCCTGTTGATTGAAGGACAGAGCTGGTCTTTCAGGCTGGTGAGCTAAAGCAGGTTACTTTATGGGTTATAGGTTACCTTACGAGCCTGGCTCTGCCCTTCGAGGTCCAGGCTTGAGACATAACCTGAATTAAGAGATTATGATGATGTTAAATTAAGCAATACACTGTGAAGAGACCAATACAGCAATTAAGTGATAAATAATCTAAAAGCACACACAAGTATAAAGGTACTAATTATCATTACAATTATTATGAATCACATCCAACTCCTGTTGAGTTATAACTCTATCTCTCTAACCACTTCAAGTCTACCCTTCCTTTCTCCACTCTCTCACACCAGCTCTTTTCAATTGAAGACATGATGGCAACTACAGCAGGTTATCCAGTAGGGGTCTTTTTGACATCACTGTGGATTGGATTCATCACCATTTGTAGGGGTCCACACTCCAGGAAAAAAAAAAAATCCTGTCCTCTTTTATTTTGTACCTGATTTTTTATCTTCCTATTTTCAATTTTTGGATGTTTGGTTTTTGGACCACACTTGCACATCACTTTCTCTATCCAAAATCCTCTCAAACCGACAGTCTGTCCCCAGTTACTTTTTCTCCTAGTTGGTCCCATTACTGCTGTATACATATTCCAGTTTGGTGGATTGTTTTCAGTGCTGTTCTTCAGGCAGTCTTGATTTGTATAGTTTTACTTATGGGGTTGCCTGGGTACAGGTGACTTTGAAGACTCTGCACCACAAAACTCCCCTGCCAGCATCCAGTTCATGCTGGCATCACATTGTTTACCATATTCACTCAGTAAGACCATTTTATTTTATTCTTGACTCTTCTACCCAGTTCTAATTAAACACAAGCAGTTTCTCCTCTTGTGCATAGCCTGCATAACACAGCACCAGAATAGCCCATTTGTCACACTCTGTTTTTGTGCTCCTGCAGCTTGTTGTCCTTGAGCTGTGGTAATGGCTTTCCTCATTCTCAGGAGAAGCATTTCTTGGTGCTTCATCAGGACCTTCTGTATACACCTTATCACACTGTGGTAGCTGTACTGTATGCTCTAGAGATCCTAACTTTACAATCACGTAGTTTGGGGCAGATCTTTAAGTATTGGGATGGTTTTTTCCCCCTGGGAATCTGGAAAACCAATTGGCTGCCTCTACCGACGGTGGCAGGACAGGTGGAGAAGTGACCTGTACTTCCCTCATTTAAATACATAGTTAGGATATAGAGGATAGCCTCATGCAAGTAGCATTTGCAAACATTGTGTATTTCTTACTTGTGTGGGCTGAGAGGTGTATTTCAGTGCCTCAGGATGGTTGGCTGGGGTATGTTCTGTTTGTTTCTCCTCCACTCCTTCTGCCACATTTTTTTCACTAGTAGATTAAAGCATTAAAACAATTTATAACCTCTTGGGACAACAGCCAAGGACACAGGCTCATTACTGGTAATCCCTGCTCAGACAGATGGGGAGGCTTTTGTGTACAAACAGCTTTTTGTTGTTCACAGAATCATAGAATTCCCCAAGTTGGAAAGGGCCCGTAAGGATCGTAAAATCCAACTCCTGGCCCTGCACAGTTTAACCTGCTTGGAAACATTGCTCTTTCTGGTGACACATGGCTAAGTGATTTGTTACACCTGAAGCATAATTAGCTAAAGTATTTACTTTTCTGCCTTGTATGGACTGGGTAACATAAAATTAGTTAGTGCAGCCTAGAGCTGGAAGCAGAAGGCAGCAAACATGAATTCCAGTTCAGTTTACATGGATTATCCTCTTTGATCTCACTTGCAATCAGTAGGAGTTGAAAATATACTTGCAGAGAAAAGTAAGTTTTCTCTTGATAGATGTATTGAAAAATGCATGTAATTGTGAAAGATGTCTCGAGCCACAAATCCTGTGTTCAGAAAGCCTTAGTATTCTGGCTTTAGATGGAAGAATTAGTAGAGTGCCAGAGATGACAAGTTAGGCTTCTTGATTACCCCTCAGTAGTCTCTGAGGTGCCAAAGCAAGCTAAAACCTGAGCCTGGCTGAAGGGCACTTGGTATGGCTTTCTTGATCATGTTTAAAATGTGTGTGTGCTTCTTTCCCTACTAAAATAATTAGATTTCTTTCTTGTTAAAAAAACAAAAACAAAATCAAAAAAACCAAACCAGAAAAAAACACACCAAAAAACCCACAAAAAAACCCCAGCAAAACACAGATAAAAGTCCTGCCTGACTGCAGACAAATCTCATCTTTCCCTGTCTTAAAGAGGAGCAGTCTTGCCAGGTGTGTGAAACATCATCTGACTTGTCTTTTACCATCAGGCCTGTCAGAACATTCTAGGGGGTGCAGCTGCAATGGCAGGAGAGGGAGAAACACTTGAGAGGGTGTAGCTGAGCCATCTGTGGCAATACTCTGATCTTTGTACAGGGAAATGAGCGACATCTGCTCCTGGCAGACGTGTTACTATCACAGGCTGACGGGAAATGGCCCTCCTGACAACAGGTATCTTTGTTGTGAAACAAGACAACACCTCCTGCTTGATGAGACCCAAGCGACTGGAAAAGGGAGTCTGCATGCCAAAAGGCTGCTACAGACTTCCTGGGACAACTCTGTCTTTTCCTTAAATCCGAATAATTTGACAAAATTCAGTGGAATTGGTTTTTTTAATAACTTTGTTTTGTTTTGTTTTTACCCATGGCCAGGAATTAGTGAATTTTAAGAATGTTCATTATGGGCAGAACTAATTGAGCCAAAAATAAGTCCATATTTTAAATAACGTGCAAAGAGGTTGGATTCAGAGAAAAGGTTTGAGCTGTGATTCTGGAGGGGCTTCTGCAACCATATCCAAAATGTTTCTATGGATTCTTCTGAGAACTGGCCATAATCAGAGGCATTGGTTACAGTTTGTCTCCAGTAGCAGGGGTACTTGCAGAGCCAGACTCTGCTGTAAGTAGCTGACTCTATTTGGACAGATGGTTCTATCTTCTTAAAGAAGTTTTAATTTCCCTAAGCTGAAGGCTCCTTGGATGGAAATCAAGGATGACTTGTAACTGTCTTACTTCCTTGCTTGCTTGGAATAGTGTCACTACAGAAAATCAGTTTACAATGATTAAGACATTCTTTCTTAGATGTTTTCTTAGCGTATCACCTGTTTTCTTCTTCACTGGGTTGGTCTCTTGTTCACAAGGGCCCTCACTTCTAGTAGTATCCCGGCTCTTCCTATCAGTCTTCTAAATTGCATTAGCTTCTGATAATCTCTCAGGGATTTTCCCATTTGTTTTCTCACTGTGTGTGCTGCCTGTAGCCTGACTGTGGGAATATGGTCCTACTTAAGGGATAGGAAGGAGAAAAGGCAGGTATTTAATAGGCTGGGGTACCCAAACTTAGGGCTTTTCTTTTAAGCACCCCTCAAAAAATTACGTTGTCATGATGAAGATAACAAAAATATATGTGGGATGACAAAAGAAGGCCAAAATATTTGTGTCAGATGTGAGCAGAAAAGAAAAATGCTGAAATGGGAAATTGTCCTAGATAAATCACAAAATCATTGAATGATTTAGGTTGGAAGGAACCATAAAAATCATCCAGTTCCACTCCGTGCCATGGACCTTCCACTATACCAGCTTGCTGCAAGCTCTGTCCAACCTGTGCCAGAGCCTCACCACCCTCACAGGAAGGAATTTCCGAGAAAATCCCATCTGAACCTGTTGATGAGAACAAGAGGTTGTTGAGAACAAGGTCCAACACAGCACCTCTCCTCACTGGCTCCTCTGTCACCTAGAGAAGGAAGTTCTCATCAACGCATTCCAGGAACCTCCTGCAAAACTTCCATATTTTTAATTGATTGTACTTTTTGACACATCCATAAATTCAATATTCTTAGCATGAATTTCAGTCACTGACACCAGCTGGCAGGAAGTGGCTTGCACTCATGCCAGAAAGCTTTCTTACCTTCCAAGACATCATGGCCACAGGTAGGATATCTGTTGGGAAAAACCCTGATTCCAGGGTAACTCCTCACTTGTGACCAGTGACTTGTTCTTTTTTTCTGGTAATCTTCTAGTACAGTTCATTCTAGAAGAGTGAATTATTATTCTACTGTACTCATTTCCCAGGTGTTCATCTCTCTACACTTGATGCCCTCTCACTGCAATGTTTGAAGAATTTCTGTCTTTTATTTGAGTAGCTTTAAATATTTGATGCATTTTTCTTTATTTGTTCAGCTTCTGCTGTGTGTGACATGAAAGGATTTTTAGCTCCCTTTACCCTTTTAATGAAGGTGCACTTTAGTGCCCACATTACCCTGATTCTCTTAATGGTGACGTTCTGTGCTTTCTGCCTCAGGAGGGCAGGGTGAGGAAGTGCAAGACAAACACTCTAGGCTGCCATTCCTTTGGAGGAGCTCTTTAGAGGGACCCAAGTTCAGAAGACTGCATCTTAACATTTGTCTTGGAGCTGAATGGCCCAGATGTTTTGTCCTTGAAGCAAAATTTGGAATTGCATCCCAGAACTGTGTTTTGTACCGTGCTGCCTCCTCTGTGTCTGTGTGACAGCCAAAATGCTCTCAAATTAGAAAGTAGATTTTGCTAATTTCTTTAAATATCTTCCCAAGTCTTTCTTGGCAATTTCTAACAACATCTCCAAAAAGTAGGAGTCTGTGTTTGACACAGCCCTTAGTCCTGGCTGGTTATCCTCAGGAATTCAGCAAACACTCCTGAAGTTCCTGGGTGTCCCAGCCAATCTGGCAGTGAAACTTTGAAGATCTGTGGTTAAAGGCAGTGGGTATGGAAAAGCAGATAAAGATCCTGTGTCTGGATAGCTTTATATTTACTGATATTTCCAAGTCCATACAGTGATTCTCAAAGCCAGTGGTAGTCAATTCTGCAAAGCAGGAACTGAGCAAGGGCACAGGGATCTGACCCCAGTTGGGACTGCTGACATGCTTTGGCAGTTGACTCCTATTGACCCATGGCCTCACTGGAGCATAGTTATGGAGGATGGTAAGAAGGAAACCAGTCCTAGGAAATGTGTGGGAAGAAACATTTTCAGTGGTTCCTGTAGGAAAAGCTCCAAGTGTTGCTATTCTCCTTCCCTGCACTTACATTCTTCCTCATCAAACACCAATGCTGACCTCAAAGTACCACCCAGAGTCACCAAGAACATCTGTGAGAAACATCAGAAAACTCCTTGTTCTATCCATGACTCGTCCACCCACATATAAGATAGTACTAGAGACCATGGAAAGCTTTTCCATGTCTCTCAAATCCCTCATGCTCCTGTCCACAGTGTCTGACTTGGAAAGTGTTCCAGATTCACTGCTGTGTAATTCGAGTATTCTTGCTAGAAAACAGCAGGCTTGGTCAGCAGCCAATTTTCGAGGAAGCTGGCCATTCAAAACCACATCTCAAATAGCTGGATATACATATTAGTCTTAGCTGACTTTTACTGAAACTTTCTGTCCCTCTCTTTGTTTCTGTAGTCTTCATCTTTAACTAATCAGCTGTTTTGTTTACTAGGTGTTGGTGATGGGTCCTGTATTTCCACTACATTAGCACTACTCAGGGGAAAGTAATAGCTCTGGATTGAAGCATAAGCCATTTGTTTTTCTGTAATGAGGAACGCTCTGCTGCCTGCTTTCCCACTGATGAGATGAATTATGCTTTATTTGCCTTGAGAAGAACTGTACTTAAAAGCAATTTTCTGAAGAGGAAATGAGGCAGAGAATGCAAAAAGGGGGGAAGAAAAGGCTCTGTCCCAATTAAAGCTCCCTGATCTGATTTTCACACATTTCTTGACTGAATAACCCTGGTGTTTATTGCTGGAAATCTACCAGGCTAAAGATTAATTGCTGGCTAATTACTTTGAAGCTGCCCAGTTACATCTCAAATTTGCTGCAATGGCAGTTCTAAAATTGTGGTGTACCTTCCTTCCTTAAATGTATTGGAGGATTTTATCAAGGGCAAACACAAGTCTGATAAACCCTTTTAGCAGGACTAAACTGCAGACATCAGGTGTTTAAGAGTTGTTTGCATTACTTTGGTACCTCCAATAGTTTAAATTTGTGATGATCACTTTTATATTTATGATGCTGTCATTGAAATCACCAGGGGATGGATGCACCCCCTGCGGGGTGTTATTTTGTGTATTTATATATAGGCTGCTCCGCTGCATTTGTACACCAATGCTCTTTTCAGAAGAGGCATTTCAAACACCCTGGGTTTAAAATTGCTCTACACAGCCGGTGAACACCTTTTTCTTTGAAGAAATTTTTGCCCTAATATTTTATCCCTTGGCCTGTGTCTCTCTTAGGATGAATTATATATTTCGTTCACAAGGAGCAATTCTTGCCTATATTCTCCTGAATCATACTAAGCAATCCCTTCCATTTCTTTATATGAGAGGTGGAAGCTTTTGGGCACTTTTTTATTTTTTTTAATTGAGCTCTCTCAACCTTAATGTTCTCATTGGTTTGCCATTTTATGAGTTCCATTTTGTGGAAATTCTCTGGATTTTCTCCATTTTAAAGGTTGCCATACAGTAATGCCTTGAAATGTTCATGTTGTAATGTAAATTACCCATCCTCCTAGGGAAGCCTGATTTCCTGGCACCTGTTAAACACACCTGAGGAAAAAAAGGTTGCCTATCTTGGCCACACTTAAAAACTTGATTCTTTCTGTGTCAGTCACCAGTCGCCAGTCACTACTGCCCACCAGTGCAGTGGGGTAGGGGGAGATCCAGGGGTACTGTCCAAAAAAGAAAGAACTACCCAGGCCATTGAGAAGGCATTGACATGACTAAACTTGTGCAAGCTCTTTTTTTAAAGTGGACCATGGCTTAGGCACTCTACTTTTCATTACCTTGTATTTGCTTCACTGAAAATGCCTCCTGAGGAAAATGCAAAGCCTTTGGCATTTTGTACTGCTCGGTGGTTCCTTTATTTTTCAGCTGTGCTGTTCCATAGATGTGCAATTTGCCCTTTCTTTCAGGTTTTTGTATCTTTGTGGCATGGAGAAATTTCTGATTGAAGGATTGGTAGGCAGAAACCTCTCTGAATTATTATATGCTTCAAGGCAAGAGCAGGGAACACCAAGAGCTGCAGATGTCCTTTGGAAAGAGGTCAGAGCTTAGAAGGGCAGGAATAGGGAAAGTGTCCATCAGACGCACTCAACTAGAATGTTGGGAGAAATTCCAGATGTCCTGTTTTCACATTTTTGACAATGTATAGTGAAAACACAGAGATTTGGTTAGTATTATAAATAGGAATTGCCTGATTATAAAATGAGAGTAAGAAATTCTCCCGTTTGTTGAGGGGCAGCACAGCCCCTGCTGAACTCACATCTATTTTGAGGTTAAAAATGGGAATAGCAGCAATAGGGTGCTCAAAAAGTCACTGAAATCAGTGTAATATTGTTACTGTTTTCCCTCAGTTTCAGTGATGTTGGACAGATTGAAGTCAAAGGCCTTTCCTTTCTCTTCACCGATTTTGTGGCAATCCTTGTAGCCCTTCAGAAGTGCTGCTGACCTGGCCAGTCTTTACATGTAATTTCAACAGTACATCAGGCCAGTGCACTGACTGTGTTTTATATTTGCATATGGCTTCTAAAAAGAAAACACAGAACAATCCTTAGGCCTCACACAGTTACTGGGGATTTATCATTTATGCTCTTGGCGAGTTCATCAGAATTAGGAGATGCAATTACAATTTACCTTCAGACTAAGCATCATCTTTATATTAAGTACTCCTTGAACTGCAGGAAGCAGTATAAAATAAGCTGCATTTATTTTGCCTTTAAATCTTCCTTCATTTCCCTGTAAAGCACTGACAAGTCTGAACCCTTCAGCTTCCATAAAAGAAGCAGCAGACTTTGATTAAACAGCTGCTGCCATTATCTGATTTAATGGTGACAATGTACTGAATGTTCCTGTGGTGCAGAAGGTTTCCAAAGCAGTGTGCTGACTTGTGTGCTTGCATTTGGAAATTGCCTTCATCCTTCAGAGGAATGCAGTGAATCATTGGAGGGGATGAAAAGCTGCAGCAGCTGAGTGCCATGTGGCAGCAGCAGGCACAGAAGCCGAAGGGGATATTATCTGCAGTGGGAGTATCAGGAGGAGATGTAGGAAGGATTTAGCTGTCCAAGGCTGGCATTGCAGAAATACTACTCTTACTTTATATGCCGTGACAGAAATTGACAAAGGACTGATTCATTCTTTCTCTGCATTTGCATTATTTGTGCCAAACAAGAAGAAAATAACTCTCATTTCATGGCATTTTGCACTCTCTTTGCAACAGAACAAATGCAAACAAATATTTCTGAGACTCCCACAAGATGGCTTTGGTCTCACGTGTGTTCTCTGAGAAACCTTTCTATGTTGTGTCCCATTAGGGTTTGCTGTCATCTCTCAGGAGATGATGCACGTTTGGAGAGCCAGTGTGGCATCTTGTTAGAAAACAAGCTTTTTGCAGACCCAGGGCTGTCGGTGCCTGGGAATTCAGTTCCTACAGTCCAGCCAGCTCTCACCAACACCTTTGCCCATTAATAACTCTCTCTTGAGATCTATTTTCTGGCCTAGCCACACTGATGAAAGATGTGTGCACTCAGGTGCAGCTGAGAACAGTGCAGTGGCTTTGTCTTGTCCTAACTTGGGCTGAAGTTTTATGTTTATGAAGGATGTGCAGCTGTGTGGCATTTTTAAATAAGTATAGCATGTAGTGCATAATGGAGAAGGCTAATGATTCTTTTATCACCTCTTAATCCCTACGAACCTCAAGGTTTATCTAGATTTGCTTGTCACATAAGTGGAAATATGATAATCCCTTGGTCAAACAAAAAAAAAATGCTGCTATTAGGATAAATTTAATCTTTCATGTGTCTCTTAGTATGTTTAATTTATGTCACACAGTTTCTGCTTGTACATAAGCCCTGGGCACGTGAAAGGCAGAAGAAAATCTAAGAAAACAAGAGGCCATAGTAGTAAAGATATTTCCAAACTCCTCAGTGTAACTGGTGTGTGGGCTACAGAGGAGGGGAAACAGCCCAAAAACACAGAGCTACTGAAAAGTCAGCTGGTCCATCCTCCTTCCCCAAGGCAGGTTCAGCTGTTCCCTGCCTTTCCTGGCACTGCTTATCTAGACAGCTCTTAAAGGTGTCCAAAGGTGGTGTATCCCTCAGTAATCTCTCTCAGTATTAGGTGTTCCTGACAGTAGACTTGTTACCTTGGAGGTGTGATTATCCTCTGGAATCTAGATAATACCTCTCCAGATCCCACAGCCATTCTATTCTATTGATTCTTTCTACCTTTCACAATGTCACTTTGCTCCATAACCCCCCTCCAAAAAAAAAACAAAAACGGGAAGGATCTTTTTGTACTTAACAGTTTCTATTAATTCAGTTGAAATGGCTCAAATATAAATAGCTCAAATATAATTATGCAGAAATATGTCTTGGAGAGAGCTATGGATCATAGTTGTAGGGAAAAAAAAGGGCTGGAAGATGGCTTGAGTGGCCAACCAGCTCCACACATGTTCAGTTATGCAAAACTGCTGGTGGCACTTAGCAGCTTCAGCAGTGGGGATTATTGGGATGCCCCATCCTTCCAACCCAAAAGCAGGTCCCCACTGGACTCCTCTGACATGAGCAAAGAGTGGCACTAGACAAGGAGCAGCAAAGGAAGAGGAGGAGGAGCAACACTGCCCAGTTCCTCTCCTCTCTGCAAGTCCTTTGTAGAACCATCTAGCCTGGGTAAAGCTGCACAGGCTTTCCCACTCCATACTCTGCCCTCCTGATCTTTAGCTCCTGTTTTGGTCCTACAGGCAGCCCTCGAGGTCAAGTAGCAAGTGGTTGCAGATGTGGACACAGAGGAATTTTGGTGGCTGGCTGAGGAAATGAGTGGTGGCAGAGAAGATTCATTAATCTCTTCAGAGCAATGCTTTATGACCTATTTTTTTGTTATTTTTCCCTTGGGAGGGAACAAGTGAATGGACTATTTTATCATCTCACCTGTGTGGCCCCAAGACAGGAATTCTCTTTTGTGCCAGTTACATTGATTGATGTAATCAGACTGGCTGCTAATCAAAGCGATCTCAGCAGCCTAATTCGGTACCTGATCTCTCTCTGTTTGTGCTTCAAGGTCTTTGACAGGGTCCGAGAAGATTGCCCTAATTTCCACGAGAAGATTAAGCCTATTAATGCTGAGCTCACTCAGCCCAAGCTGGCCATCAGTGCTGAAGACGAGGAGGAGCTTCTGACCCGGGTCAATGTTGTCTTCCACTGTGCAGCCACAGTTCGCTTTGACGAGCCCCTCAAGTACGTCCTGCTTTTCTGTGTTTCCTGAGCGGGGTCAGGGTGCACCATGGCACTGCCCAGAGCATCCCTAGCATGGCTGCAGTGCTGATTCCCCCTTCCACGTTTATCGTGCTCCCCATGGTTCTGTGCTGAACATGGAAGGGGTGGTGTGCTCTGAAAATGCCATGGGGGTGTGTGCGTGGGTGTGTGTGTGTGTGCGTGTGCGTGTCAAAAGGGAACTGTCTTGGCACAGTTCCACGGGAACAGAAGGAAGAAGTGCAGGATTGGGTTGTAATACTGTAAGGGAGTTAAGTATGACCTAAAACTGGGGTGGGGAAAAGTGTGGTTTAGGTCATCAGGGAGATGTTTTGGCAGAGCTGCAGACAGCTTGAAGTGAAACTGTGTTGTGTTGGTCTCTAAAGCTGGTGTTGTTAATGGCCTTTCTTTGTCACTGAGTAACTGGAGAGGGAAATGAGCTGTGGTTTGAGAAAACAGCCCATCACAACCTTTAAAACACCCAGCTCTTGCTGTAATTAACTGTTTGCAATAAGTGCTTGGTTTCAGAAGGAGTTCCCTTGGGAGTGCCTGTCCAGGCAGGCTTTTCCATTTAGAAAAACCAGCAGAAATGAGCCAGTGAAACAAGATTAGATGTGTAAATGCTTCTGTGCAGATTATCCGTTTCAACAAACTGAGGTGGATGATCTGCATTGCCAGATCCTCATAGTCTTTTGAAAAAGCACTAAAGCCGTCATAGTAGAAAACACAATTCGTAATATCAGTCTTTATTTACTCACAGGCTAAAGAGATATCCACTATGTCCATCATAAATATTTGCTTTTTAGAACAGCTAATTAGAGAAACAACAGAAAGAAAGCAGCTCTTTATGTGATCTTGAGCCAATACGTAAGTAGCCACAAATGTTCTTAAATCAATGCACAAATGAACCCACTTTAAAAATAAGTCTCAGTGGCATGAAACATCAAAGGGAAACCACATTTTTAATATGGAGGATAGCTAGAAAGAAGCTAAAAGTTTAAAAGGTCATCAGCTTAGAGGCAGTGGAGAAACTAAAGATTGATTGTATGTGATCTGTCAAAATCTCTCTAACAGATCAAGGAAAATGATGATTAGAAGGCAAAATATGAGAAGTTCTTCAATTGAAATTAGTCCTGACTGAATAATAAAATATATCAGATGAGTAAAAGGTTTAGCAAGTTAAATGTGAAAGCACAATATTGCTGCTTAGTTAAGAATTTTGAGGAGCAACTTGATGATAACACAAATAAAATTATTTTTTCAACATGGCAGAAGCTCCAAGATTACAACAGAATATGTAAAGCCAATAGATAAGGAAGGTTGCAAAAGCATTGCCGTGAAGATACTGGAGAAGCAGCAGTGGAGACACTAAATGAATTATTGGCATCAACATGCAGTACATTTAGGGAATTCTCCAGATGGAGCTCTTGAGGGCAGAAATGTCAGAAATTGTGTTATATTGAAATATTAATAGATGCTGGTTTAATAGAAATAGAAAAAAAAATAAAAGAATGACAAAATAAACAACAAACCGCCAGGATTAGATGATATTCTCTTTGATGGATAAAGGAACTCTGAGCAACTCAGCAGAAATCCGTGCTAGGCCCATATTATGAGCACAGTTCTGTTCACCACTTCTCAGAAGGGATGCAGTCAAACAGAAATGTGCATGAAAAGTAAGTTTTGTCTGAAGGGTAGCTCAGGTAGAAGTATTCATCCTGCTAGAAGGGCAGGAGAAAATAGAAATCTACAGAAAATGCTTCACTTTAATAGCAGCGTGTAAAAAGAAAGGTATCTCTAGCTTTAGATACAGTGATCCAAATATTGATTATACTCTTCAGTTGATGTTTTCATTCCTTTGGACTATTTACATTTTCTCTTCAACATAATTAAGTTTTTTTAGTGTACACTGTGCTTGATGGCATAATTCCTAACATTGCACATGTCTTTGAAAGCTTCTACTCCTGGGCTGAGCAGATTGCATATTCCTAAGTCTTCTCCCTTCTGTGCAGGAAGGTGTCTCTATTCCAGTACAAAGCATGCAACAGAGTCTGCTGGTTGAGATGTGTTGCAGATTGTCTCTAGGACAATTTCTAGCTATGCTGAGTGCTTGAAGGTCAGCCTTGCTAACCAGGACATTCTTTCTCTTATGCTTATCACTTCTCATCTCCATTCCTTTTGAACTTCAGCTGTTATCTCTAATGGTGCCTTCTTTGATTATGAGTAGCTTCAAACCGGATGAGAATAGGTTTAGATTAGATATTAGGAGGAAATCCCTTACTTTGAGGGTCTTGGGGCCCTGACACAGGTTTCCTAGAGCAGCTGTGGCTGCCCCATCCCTGGAACTGTTCAAGACCAGGTTGAATGGGGCTGTGAGCAACCTGGGATAGTGGAAGGTGTCCCTGCCCATGGCAAGGGTGTGGATGATCTTTAAGGTCCCTTCCAAGCCAGGCCATTCTGTGATGCTATGAATCTGTTTTTCTGGGCCCAATGACCCTTTCCTGCTTTCTGAAACCATGTGTTCTTCTGGTTTAGCAGTGGTCCCTCCAGAGAACACTGAATGTGTACTGTAGGAACCACAGTGCCTCAGGGCTCAGAAAGACATGTTCCAGGGAAGGGTGGCCAACATGTCACATTTCGAGATGTTAGTGAAGTCTTACTTGTGACCCTTCAAATTGAGTAAAAATATTTGAGAGACATTCAGTGTCCAGAACAGCAAATCCAACAGCATTGCTTTCAAAGCTGGTTTCACACTTGCATTTCAGTGACACTTTCTGCTCCACCGTGCCCTGTGCTCTCCCTGACTTCCCTTTCCATGATGAAGCTTGGCTAAAGCTCAGCCTTTACACGTTCTTCCCAGTGAAATGCCTTTTGCTTGTTCCCCCTGTGTTCCTTAGACATGCCCTGCAGCTGAACGTGATGGGCACGCAGCGGCTCCTCGAGCTGGCCCGGCAGATGCGGAACCTCGAGGCCTTCATCCACATCTCCACTGCCTATGCAAACTGCATCCGGAAATGCATTGAGGAGATCATCTACCCACCCCCAGCCGAGCCCCAGAAGCTCTTCGATTTAGTAGAGTAAGTAGGAAGCACATTGCCCCTTCCAGTGCTGGCTTCCATTCATGCTGTGGCAGACCCACAGAATCAGGTGGGATTTCTGTCAGAGGTGCTGTTACTGCTGTTTCTTTGTGGTTTTTTAAAGACTCTGATTTCATGAGAGTCCAATATTAATTTCTGCAGGAGTGTATTTTCTGCCAGGAATGGAATTGCTGCTTTCTGTAACACTCAGCTCTGCTGCTGCCTTAGTGAGAGGCGATTTTTTTCCATACACCTTTTTTCTTTTATCTTTTCAGCTTCCCAACGTTGTTCCCACTTCTTTCAGAAATCCTGTGGTATTTAACTGGAGTTATATGGGGATGAGTAAGAAACAGGCTTTGTTTTTAGACAGTTCAGTGTGAATCATTTAGGTTGGAAAAGACCTCTAAGATCACCAAGTCCGAGCTTTGACTGATCACCACCTTGTCAAATGAACCAGAGCACATAGTGCCACATTCTGTTGGGTTTTGAACACTTACAGAACTGGTGACTCCACCACATCCTTGGGTAGTCCCTTCCAATGCCTGGACACCTTTTCAGTGAAGAAAATCTTCCTGCTTTCCACCTGAACTCTGCTGGTACGGCATGAGGCAATGTCCTCTCAACCCGGACAGGAATACAGGGCTTTCATGAAACATCAGAAAAGCTTGGTTAAATGAATTTACCAAAATAAGAATAATTAGAAAGAATAATAAAATCAGCTGATAAAGGTCCTAGGAGACATTCTTCTTAAAAAATTTTCCCACAACTGTTAATGTGTTTTCATTCATTTTCTAGTGGGTGATACAAGCAACTGATCTGTGATCTGTTAACACAAAAAGCTGGTATAAAATCTGTATTCTTCTTGATTTAGGGTAATGGAAGATGAAATTAATTAATGCCCACTAAGCAAACCACTGATTTTTTTTAATTAAAAAAGTTTTTCTTAAGAGAGAATTGAACTATCTAAGCACTACACCAGAAAAGTTAGTACAAACTAGTTTTTCTATTTGAATTTCTCTAGTAGCCCATATTCTTGGATATGTTTACTTCCAGCTAGTAGTCATCAATCATTTATCATTTATTCAGTAAGTGGAACATGATAAAAAACTTGAGAAATATCTTAGTGCATTAGCCCAGCAATGGGCTCCCTGGCCCAATATCTTGCCCTCATGACTGTCACTGAGAGATGCTATTTAGGGTAACTGCACCAGCCTGGATACTCCTTTCTGTTCCCCTCACAGGAACCTGAAGAGTCTAAGCCTTTTTATCGTCTCCTCATGTGCTGATGGATCTGTCTTGGTGCTGATGTTAGTTGACCTTCCTCTCTACCCGTTCTTTAACTCTACTCCCTCCCTGAGGTTTGGGGGTCAGACAGAACTTCATGCAGTACTTCCGTTGCAGTCACTCAAAGTTTTATTTAAATAGCTTCAAAATTGCACCACTGGTCTCATTCTCAGTACCTGATGATGGCCAGCATTTAATTGATTTTTTTTTTGCCTGCTGCAGGTACACTGACATGAAAGTTCCAGAGCTGTCTGCTGTGATTCTTGAGCTTTTCCTGAGCTACAGTTGCCAGTTCTGAGCTCAGCAACTTCTATCACCAGTTCTGATAGACTGCTTTTCCCTAAAAGTGAAGCTGCTCTGTCATCTTTTTGCCCACTGACTCAGTTTTATGTCCTTTGGTGTTCATCATTGTCAAGATTCCATTTCACTCTCCCAAAAAGCTTACCATCACTTGCAACTCTGAAAACAATTAGTGTTGATGGCTTAGATTTAAAAAAAGACCGCAGTACAGGTCTGATTTCTAGTCAGAAGTGTAGAGAAGGGCTTGGCTCAGAAATTGTTATTTCAGCTGCTTCTTATAAAACACTAAGAATTTATGTATCATAGCTTGAGAATGCAGCAGAGAGGATGATGTTTGACATGCACTTTTAATATTTGCCATGTAAATGAAAGAAATAGTGTGTGGCTATCAGGGTACAGAAGGTTTCAGAGGGAGGGGAGTGACAGGTATCAGAATTTTACCTTTGAAGAGGAGGGAGGGGAAGCAGACAAGGAGATATAAACTGCCTTCAAAAATGGGAAGAAATACAGATTATCTTTTGCATCAGCCAGCTGTGAATGTTTCCTTTCACAGCCAACCCTTGTCTAAAGGTCCTGCTCTTGCAAGTGCTTTAAGAGGAATAATCGAACAACCGGATGCAATAACAGATCCATTTAACAGTGCTTATGGCCATGCACTTGATATATGCTTATGATTACTTACTTCAAATCTCAAGGAGGACTCCCAGCTGTTTCTCTTTCTGCTCTTCTCCTCCTGTTACATCTTGCTGTTTCAGTATTCTGATATTTAACCTGCAAGTAAACCCTGAGGCTTAAGCTGTGTAAACCAAAAGTCACACTTCTAAGTGTTGCCAGGCCAATAGGGGAAACATATAATCTGCTGCATCAAGCATGGTTTGCCTTAATCTAAAGCTGAAGGAAATCAGCTTTGAAGGGTGTGCTGAGGTAAGGAACACAGCACACAGCAAAGTCTCGGCTGAAGCTGTGGGTTGGTTATTGCAGAAAACACAGATCCATCATTGCTTACAAGAAAGAGTCTTACTAATGCAAAGCCATTTAGACAGAAAGTTTTGTTTTCCTGTGGCAGAGTAATTTGGTGCATATAATGGAGAAGTTATTAATTGTTTAATTTGCATTGTTCACTTGGAAGGGGCAGATGCAGCAGTGGAGTTCTGGTAAGTCACAGAAGCAGCAGCTTTTGTGAATTAGCATTCCAGAATCTTTCAAATAGGTCACAGAGCAGTTCTCCTTGCTGAAGTGTCAGCTCCGCCTCCCTGATGGGAATGTTGATCCATCAAATCACCTGGCATGCTGGTGCCCTTGGGACAGGTCCTCAGGTAATGCAGAGACCTCTCTGGAAGGATGAGGGCAAGGGGAAATTACCTCTGCTTGTACATCTACACCTGTCTTTGCTTTGTGAGAATACAACCCCTTATTATGAAAATTTGAAAAATAAAAAGAGAAGGGGAAAAAGACTTGTGCACAGCTTAACCTGAGTTTCCAAATGAACTTAATCTTCCTCCAGGCTCTGCAGAAATAGCCATCTCCTCTTGGTAGGCTGGTAATTAGCTACTCCACAGATTCAAACAATAGCAGTTTAGCTGAGACTCTGAGCTTCAATGGCTGCCTAAGCGGCTTTGCAAATTATGTCAATACTATGTGCTGCTTGTAACCTCTGTATAGTTCATATTTTATGTTTAAATGCTTTCTTCTGCCTTGTTTCTGCTGCACAGGAACAGGCTTGCAAAGGAAGGTGTTTGTGCCTCCCTAGCACTTTTTTATTTAAAGAAAAGAATTCCTATATACTACAAATTGTCAGATTTTTAATGCATTCCAAAACTGAGAGATTTGGTGCATCCAGCACCACCCCCCCACCCATGAATCAGGGCTTTCTCATACAACAATTTCCCATGTGTGCCCAATGAGAGTCATCTGAAAAGTGCTGTGCCACCTGAGCCACCACATCTTTGAAAAGTTGACAGGATCAAGCAATTTTTCAGGTGTGGCAGTCGGCATTGTATTTCTCTCCCCTTGACCTCTGCCTTTTTCTGAAATTCAAGACAAGGAGGGGTGAAGTGAGGATCTGCAGGAAGTAGTATCCTTGCAGTGCCCCTGGGAAGAGTCCACGCCTTCAGACTGAACTGTAAGTCTGTTGACTTAATTACAAATTGGATTATAGGAGCTAATCTTTGATTCTGTGGTGTAACACCAGGCTGCTGGGAGCCTGTCAGGGACTGGCAGCGAGGGCTCTGGAAGCACAGCCAGTTCTTGTCCTTTACACCCAGATGCTGGCAGGACCTATGAGGTCCTGGTGCTGTGCCAGGGAAGAGCCTTTGGATGTTAGGCCCTTCCTGCAGGTCCATGGTGGTAAGGGCTGATTTTTAAAAGCTATCTGCATAACTGCTTGTCATGGATTAGATACATGAATACCTTCAAAAAATAAAAAACAACTTGGGTTGTTTTGGTTTTTTTTTTGGTGGTTTATTTTTGATTGGTTTTTTTTTAAGAACCAGCAGTTTCCTATGTGAACAAACCTGTGGTAAGCCTGCTAGAAGGAACATCTAACACTGCAAATGATGGAAATCCAGTGTTGGAATAATATCCCCGTAGGATGTTTTTTCCAGCTTTTGAGACCTTTGTGCTGTTACGTGACTTGCTAATTCAAGGTTACCCAGAATATCCTGAAACATATTTGGGAGTATACAGGGACTGTGTTGGCTAAGGATGAGAACTGCCTAGTGGGATTCCTAGCTGAGAGAGCTCCATCAGGCTGCAGACCATGGCAATATTTATGTTACAGATTGCAGTGAAGCATTACCCATGCAAGAGATTGCTCTGAAGGGAGTTTGTAGAGGTACCTGAATTGCAGCGGGGCATTGTAGCGTGAAGCTCACCAGGGTTTATTTTGCACCTTGAAGACAAAAGTAACTTTCTCCCACAGAGCAGTTTTAAATCCAAACCTTAAATATCTTTGACTGGCTTATCCTCTGTTTCAGGTGGGGATCCCTGTCTCACTGTGGTCTGTTTTGCCTGAATCTTTTTCTCTCCCTGCATGGTGGATGATGATGTTCTCCTTGTTACCTGTAGGTGGTTGGATGAATCTATCATTCAAGACATCACACCCAAGTTGCTTGGGGAGTGGCCCAACACTTACACCTACACCAAAGCCTTGTCAGAGTACCTGATTCAGCAAGAGAAAGGAAACTTGAACATTGCTATCATCAGGCCATCCATCGTGGGAGCCAGCTGGCATGAGCCTTTCCCAGTAAGCATGAATACACAATTCCTAACCAAGAGTCTTTGGATGGAGCTGGAGCTGTGGTACTGTCAGGAATCTGTCCCTCCTTGTAGCAATATCTTGAGAAACAGGTGTCCACAGTTCACGGGGAGATGTGTGGAAGAGGTGGAGATCCCGTGCTGGAGTAGAACAGCAAGCCTTCTTCAGCACCTTAGAACTCCTGTAAAAAGACCACATTTAAGCAATAATAACAAGAGCTGGGATAGTTATGGTGCAGAATGCTGGGCTTGCAATTGATTGTCCATTCAGGCACACCAGGGGAGTTTCTGTGCTCAAAACATGGGATCTGAGGGTCAGTCATACTCCTGGTGCATTGTGGTTAAGGTACAAATGTCAGGCACTCTGTAGTTAAATGCAGCTGTACTTTGGAATGAGATAATTCATTAAGCTAAATATACCAATAGGAATAACGTGCCCTGACATTGCAGCCAAATTGGAAAGGCAGCACAAAGTCACCTTTGGCTTTTATGCAGCCTGAAGTGTGCCAGAGATGGCTGAGATACAGCTAAGGCTCTGGGCCAAGCTCCCCGTCTTGGAAACACAAAGAGCTCTGTTTGGTGTCACAGCCTGTTCCAGGTCAAACAGCTCATCACTGCTCTGAACTCCAGCTCCCACAAGTGGCAGCTTCACTGACCTGAAGTAGGATGGAATTTAGAAGGAGTGTTGTGGTTTGGTTTTGGGGTTTTATTCTTCCTTGCTTTAGAAATTAGCTGGTGTGACCAAATCACCCTTGGTGACAGCTGCATGTTGTCTGTCAAGGGTAAATATCAGTCCAACTGTTTTCAGCAAGTGTGGCAGCACTAAGACACTGTGGTGTTTAAAACCAGATTTTATTCCCGAGGCCAGGGAATAGGAAAGAAGTGGTTTCTAAGAACAAACCTAGATTCTGTTGTTGATGAGTAAATTGCAGGCAGTGCATCCCCTGGTACTGTTTGACATCCTGGCAACTCTCCTAGATGGGCTGGCATCCATCTAAACTGGTGTCTCTTTCCTTCTTTGTCTACACCACACCACACCACTGTCATCATTTAGGAGCTTGTGTAAGCAATACATCATTGAAAGGAACACTAATTATTCTTCTTTTCCTCAGGGCTGGATTGACAACTTCAATGGGACCAGCGGAATATTTATTGCGGTACGTCTGCTTACTATTTAAGCTCCCCTTAGAGTGGAGTTTGAGTTACTAAAACAGCAATTCTGATGTTACTCTACAGCCCCACTTAGAAACTGTGTGCAGTAAAGGGCCACAGGAGTTTTCTGAGTCTGGGAGAAAGATGTCACCCACTTGCCACACATATGTCAGCTGGTGGGACCCAGAGGATGGTCTTTTTGTGTTGAGCTCAAAACGGACATTGAGAGACTATTCATTTGGCTAGTTTGCTAAAACATGAATTGCAGTTCCTAAAAACTCTGAAAAAACTAAAGGTTTGGACACATTTGGCCAAATTTTCAAAGAAAAGGCAAAAGATGTATCCTTGAAATGAGGGTAATTCATGGGTGTCACAGTTTGAATCTTTTAACACAACTTTGTTTTCCAGGCCAGGTTACCACACTGTCAATACAAGGCAGCAGCATTTATTGTTCCATCTGTCTCTGTGTGTATTGTTTCCAAATCTACTGCTATAACTTGTTATACTTCCACAATACCAAATATTCTGGCTCCCACTTGCCACTGCTTTGTACAGGATTTCTCCCTGTACAGACTACACCTAAATAATGTGTATTATTGATTCAGACTCTGCCAGTCACATGGATAGTTCACTATATTTTTTCCTAACTTGATAAAATATTCCCTGTAAGATGAAAATAATCATTACAATTAATACATTAAAGGAGTAAAGTTGCATACTTTTTCTCCTGCCTTAATTTTTTTTTCTGAACTAAAATCACTGCCTTAGGTCTCTCTGTCAGTCCATAATGCTGTATAGCTCTCAGCAGATATTTATGTTCATGTATGTCCAACTTCATTACTTTGTCAAAACTATGTTCTAATCAGCCCGCTGCAATGTATAAAAGGATTAGTGATCTGCAATCATAGGAGAGCAGAATAAAATCCTTGTTAAACAGAATAAAATGATCTTGTTTTAAAAGTTCATTTATATCTGAAGTAGAGCATAAATAGAAACTTACAGTTATGGAGTGCACAGGACAAATAATGCTTTCATGTGAGCCCCATCTATACATTTCAGAGGCATTCAATTTTTGTTCACAAATTATTGACTTCTAATCATGTCATAGTTTCTTTAAAAAAAAGAATTTTTTCTATTCCTTGGTGACAACTCAAGAAGCTTGTACTGCCTCTCTGCTCTAGTCCCAGGATCTTGCGCTGGTTTCTGGGTTTTTTCATTATGTTATCAAGAACAAGGAATGCTTTGCAATTCCTTAATTTTGCAAATGCACTTCTTATATTTTCATGTGTCAGGTTCTGTCTTTTGTAATGACATTAATTTTATTTTGGTCTTTTTTGTTTTTGGTTTTTTTTTTCTATTTTTTTAATCATAACTTATATTGATGTCTGTCACACCATTTATCCAGAACTGGTTTGCAAGAAACCTTGGACCAGGTTTTGTATGCAGATGCAGCCTATATCTTTAGATCCAAGTTAGCTCCATGGAGAGCAAAGATTATGAGATTCTAGGGTCACTGTGGGAAATGGCTTTTTTTTAATATATTAAAAGATTACACTTGCACTGAGATTTGAAAAAGAGATGGTATTTTTTGGTCCAGGTTTGAAGCTCTGAGGTTTTTCAGTATAGTAGAAGAGACCATGATATTTGTGTCATCTACACTGAGCTCTTGGGTGATGAAATGTGGTCTGTAACTACATTGAGAGTTGGCCAACAAAAAGATAAAAAACAATGACAAGGATGCAGGGTGTAAAGACAAATTGTTTGGAATGTTTTCCAGAAGGGAAAAGTGTTTATTATTAGGGACCCAGGAGACTTTTTTCTTCTGAAGGGGGGGAATTAATAAGTATATGAATTAATGTTCTTGAATATGGGGAGTTGTTTGAAAATGAACCCTTAAACATCTGAGTGATGCATCAGTTTGATTACCTGAAAGTTGTGTCAGTACAACCAGCTCTCCTGGCCAAATGTATTTTAAACTGTGATTATTAGATGAGTAGCTTTATTTGCTTTAATTAAGTGTTGAAAAAAGCAAAAGGAAAGTGATTTTCATGGTTTGGTTTTGTGCATTTGAAGTGTCCCTCTATACCAAAATACTCACTTTCAACTTCTAACCAAGCTCATCCTATAGGGAGAACATCCCTCAGATTCAGATTTGGTTCCCATGATCTTTGATGTCACTTGGGCAGAATCTGGACTCCAAATCTTACAAAGACTTCTTTCCTCAGTTGCAGTGTTTGAGTCTGATCATTTCATTCCATAAATAGATATATTTATTTTAAATATTCATGAAATATGGGAGTCCAAGTTGTTCTTGATAATCTAATTATGTTTCTTTTACCTAAAGTTGCTCCAGCTGCTGTGGGGAGCTGTGTTTGTTGATTGAGGAACAAAATGAAATTAATTAAATTTCCGCTGGAGTGTAATTAAGGCATTTGGTCTTAATTAAGACAAATGCCTTATTACATGCAAAGACCTTCCTCCCTGGAAGGCAGTGAAGCTGTAGGGCACAACTGGTTTAATTTGTGATCTGGACAGTGACTGGCTTGAAAGCACCTCAGCTGAGAGGCTGTCCAGAAACATCAGACTCAGGCCAGGAAATTATTTTGGAAGTTTCACTTTGCAGTAGCTTCTATTTCACTAAAGAAAAAAATGTCAGTATCTATAAACAGAAATCAAGCCATACCTGATGGAAGTGCCACTGAACCATTTTTTATATAAAAGGTAACCTAAAAACTTAAACCTCAAGCCTTTGTTACATGCAAAACATAGCAAATTTTGAAACCATTCGTGTATGACCATCACATGCTGCTCTGAACACATTTTGCGGCAGATCCATCAAACATCCTCATTTGGAAGACCTGAGAAAAGTTTTTAGTGTGAAAATGCGATAGTTAATCACACAGTAGTCTCTAGCGAGCATGTGTTCATAGAAGTGGAAAATTCAGAGCTGAGCTTGGTTGCCTCCTTTGTTTCCTTCTGCCTTTTTTTCCCCTTGAAAAAACCCAGTAGTAAGAACACAAAGCAAATCATAGTGATGTTGCAAGTTGAAGCTTTAGTGTCTGAGCCTAACCATAGTTCAGCTTAGGGCAGCAGAATTCAAAGCATGACACAGGTTTGAGGAGGATGGAGTGAGCCATGTAGGGAATCTTGCACTGTTGTCTCTGTCAGTCTGTGATTCCTCTGACTGATGCACCAAGGATGAAATGGGACTGCTCAGAAGTCCTAGTTCCTGAAAACTAAATCAGTCAGAAGTGTTACTCCCTTACTTCCAAACTGTGAAATGCAGCAAACACATCTGATTGCAGATGGGGAAAGGAGGAGAACAGCCACCAAAAAGACCCCAAAAGATAAACACCTCCCAAAGAGGGGATACAGTGTCCCTTAAAATCCACCAATGACCACTAGACAATGGTATGTGCTTTACAAATTAATAGCAAGTCTTAAATGCTTTTTTAATGACTTTTCTCTCCTCAGATTTCAGGCAAGGGGTTTTCCACAACTAGGCACTTCCTGTTTAGTTGCTGTAGAAAAATTTAATCTATTTTATAATGAAATTTGAGTTTCAGATTGTATGAAAATAATTCAAGAAAAGCGATAACATTTCCTTTGCCCCACCTTTTAAATTTTGATGGATCTGTAGCAGATGTTCTTTTGCTCCTTCATTCAGTCCTTCCCTCTGCTTTTGCACAGATCTGAATTACAAGAGCTTTTATCCTTCCTTGCTTCACCAACACTTTTATCCTCTCAGCTTTTTCCCTGGTTCCTCAGCTTCACTGCATTGTTTCCCACACAAGAAAGAACTTGATTGCAACCATGACTCTGCCATGTAGGGTTTCTTCTCTTACGTGCTCTGTTGAGCCCTCATCCATGACACACCAAGTAAATTTCCTTCACCCCATTTCACCCCCACCTTTCTGTATTTTGCCTTGTCCTCTCTGATCCAGTCTGCCATGCTGTTGCCATATCTCTCCTGTAGAACCTCCAAAGCCTTATTGGTCATCGTGGAAACCCCCTGATAAGCATTCAGGTTAAATGTACATATTCTGGGGAGCCTGATCCCCTGAAAAATGCACTTCCTACTAAAGCAAGGTGAAAAATTTTTGTTCTTGCCTATTTCTTCTTTTTGGTTGTCAGTACTTTGTATTTGCACTGATTCCTTTTACCGTGTTTTGGTGTGTGATGTGCTCTTCAATGGCAGGGGCCATCCTTTGTATCTTTGTGCTTAACAGACAGCTTTGGAAAAGAAGAGAGTGTGAATACATCCAAAAGAAAGGTAGTCAACTTTCCAAAAATCCTACTGGTGTAGGATTTCCAAAGTAACTGCAGTCTCTGAGGTATACTCAGACCTCTGTCTGCCTGTGTCATTTAAGAAAATGTAACTTCCAGGCATGCGCTTTACAGCAGCAAATTCAGATACATTTCTCTCCTTGGGTATTTTCTTTCCTATTGAGTTAAATTAAGAGTCCCAGCTTTTCTTGTTGTACACAGCACAGACATCATCATGTTTCCAGACGTCCTCTGGAATTGCAGGGCAGCAGGATCCATGGGAGATCCATCTTTGTTGTCACAGAAACCAAATAATCTGCAACAGAAAAAAACTTGCTACAGTGCTGACCCAGTGCACGCTGCTGGAGTCCTGCCAGTTAAATCTTAGCCCAGGCTGGAGTGGGTGACTGTTTCCCTGTCTCCCTGTCCCACAGGCAGGCAAAGGGATCCTGCGCACCGTCATCGCCAACAACGAAGCGGTGGCAGACATGATTCCCGTCGACGTCGCCATCAACCTGACTCTGGCAGCCGGGTGGTACACGGCCGTGCACAGGTGGGAGGGCATCCCTCTTCGTAGCGTTCCTCTTTGGCCACACACCTGGAATATTTGCTCCCTGCACCAGCACTTTAAAGGGAACCAGGAGCTGATTAAAAACCAGTGCAAGAGGCTGGTTGATTGATTTTCAGATTGGTGTTGTCTCCCTGTGGGTGGGCAAGGACTGAGAGCGTAGGAGATGCAATAAAGGCAGGGTTTAGAGTTAGGAAATCTCTACACCTATGGGTGAGACCTGTTTCTTGTCTCTCAGAAGTCATTCTTCTGAAGGCCAAGAGTTTTGCAGCCGTGGTTTTTGGGCCTCCTTTTCATTGAGTTGCTTTTCAAGTGTCTTCTGGAGTTTTCTTGGTAAAAAAGCTCTGTGTGTTTTCCTTGGGAAACACTGCACAATGTAAATATATTATGAGCTTATAGGTTATATGATCTAAAAAAATCTCCCTATTTTGCATTGTTGAGAAGAGTATGTAGAAGTGATATTAAGGATTTAAGGTCTTTTCCTGTGAACCTTTGGCCTGGCCTTTAATCATTAGGTAGGAGTACAGAGAATAAACCACATGAATTATTCTGGAGGTTTATGCAACTCTTAGAAATCAAACCCAGGCAAATAAAAGGCAGAAGTGTTTTACTTTGAAAGACAGAGTAAGCCCTCTGAGCTGAGGGTAGAGCTACATCCAGTGAGCTAAATATGGATCCTAAAAGGACCTTGAAGATCAGCTCACCAGCTTTCCTCTCAAAGCATTATTAAGAAATCCACCAAATTAAAACTGTGCAGTTTTCAAGTATACAGTAAGAAAAATGCTGTATTGATTTCATCACTTGACACCCTTGACAAGGCAGGCTTAGGTCAAGAAAACTGATTAATTCTTGATTTATGTTGAAGGAAGAAATAAAACAGGTGTGATCCGTGTTTAGTTCCACACCAAAAAATGCAAGCTTTGTTTGGTATTAAACTGGGAATTTATATGAAATGGATTGATTTTGTAATCTCATGCCTAAGAAATAGAGTTTTTCTTCAAATCTCAAAATAATACTTCTTTCTGTTTTCCAGACCAAAAAACCTGTTGGTGTACAACTGCACAACAGGGGGAATCAACCCTTTCTTCTGGGGAGAAATGGGTAAGGTCTCATTTAAATGGAGAACATTCATAGTGTTCCTTACACTTTGAAGAATTGGTTTCCACAATTTAGGTGGCATTCCGTGTCTGCCACTCAAACTGCATTTTGGGTGAGGATCCTGTGAGGTAAAGGGTACTTCCAAACCAAACCATTCTAGGATTCTGTGATATTATGGAAGTGGTCTTTCTTGTCCATCAGAAAATTCTGAACAGAAATAAGAGGTGTGCACTTGAGGAGGAAAATGTTGAGATGACACGTGGGCTTCAAGAACAGTTTGTATTTTGATCATGAGTTTTGTGGGAAAAGAAATCAAATTATTCTCATGGCTGACTTTTCTTCAAGTGGATGTACTTCCAAGGCAGGGGTGAAAGAAAGGGAGACAGATCCTGACGCCCTTGAAGAGAAAAACTCATGCTGAAGCAAAGCAGCAAAATTTGTCTCAGCTGTGTATTGTGAAATACTGTGTACAGTTAGTACAATCATGGACAGATGTACTGCACTTGGTTTACTTTCTGTTACCCCTGCATTCATATCTTTGTGCTTTAAATACAAGAGGCTGGCTACTCCATCTCTCAGCCCTTGCTTTTCCCCTTGCTTTATTTACATGGCAAACTAAGTCAGCAGAGAATGAGACCATAATTGCATTTACAGAATAAATGTCTTAAACATGATATTTGATCACGTGGCCTAGCAGGGAAGAGGTTTCAGCAATTGGCTGAGTGCTGAGGCCATCACATCAAGCTCCTGGATTTTTTTTTTTTAATGAGAGATGAAATGCTGTGGTTACTCAAGATCTTCTGTGGCTTTTTCACAGGAGTGAATACAAAGCTCTTCACAGGCTGCTACTTCTGCAAAAGCCACCATAGCACCACTTTCTGAGGTTTACCTTTGTTAACCCTTTTTCAGTGTAAATTTACTGAAGAAAACAGCAATGTATTTAGTTCATTGTCATTGATTTTATTCTGTTCCTCTGCTTATAACTGTGGATTAGCCATGAGATCATCTGGGTGCAGCAGCTTCCATAAGCAGCTGAGCTGTGTGGTGGAAGTGAAGGCAAAATTCTCTCCTTGGGTGACACTATGAAGCTTTTTCTACCCCATGTTGTAGCCACAGGTTTCCTGAGAGCAGCATGCTGCAGAGAATTAGGATGGAGTATTAAAATGAAAAATTTTGCCTTTAAAAATGTTGTATGGCTGAATAAATTAGTTTGGGAAAGATTTATTGCATCACAATGTTATGACTGCAGGCATCCAGTCTGAATCCTCATTCAGACTCCTACCAATTTCTTCTTGGGAAATAGACATAATTCTGTTCAAGGAGTCAGTGTGTGTGACTGGTCATCAGGATGGTCATGAGTGTCTGGAAGCTGCTGAGAAACCAGGGAGGGGAATGGGAGTCACCTGGCATGGGACTGAGCATTTTAGTGCAAAGCAAACATGGGCTTTGCAGAGGGATGGGCCTGGGCTACCCAGTTAGGCCAGGTGACACCAGGACCTGCTGTAGGAATGACAGGTGTACACAAGGGAGCAGGGAGTTTTCAAGAGGAGAAAGATCAAACAGAGAAATTTAAGCTGGATTAGGCTTGGGAAACTGAGGGTTGTGAACAGAAGTGGTGGAGATGGTGATGCTTTGAGTACAGTTTGAGTGATGAGCTTGGAGGGAGGGAGGAGAAAGAGATCCAGAAGAGAGTGTATGCTTAAACACCCATTGCAAGGCAATTCATTCTAAAGCTTATCAGACACAGATAAAAACTAGTGTTAAAAGGGACCTTAACTGATTTATTTATTTTCCAAATAATGCTATGCCTTGGGGTTTTACTTTTCCCTTACTTTCTCAGTACTTTGTCTGCTTTTACAAAGATGTGGTCACACAACTAAATTTTTATCTGAAGAGGCATATTCTGCTTTGCTGCAATGTGAATCTGGTTAGTCTGACTTTGTGAAGTACATTTTGCAGGTTCTCCTCAAAACTAAACCGTAAAACAGGCTGGAGATGATGTTCAGCGTGGCAAAAATTAAGTTCAATTTATTCTTGTTAGTCCACCTTGGTGAGACGTGTGTCCAGTTCTCCCCCTGCAGAACCTGCCTTTGAGTTGTAGGATTTGCTGTTGCATTTTTTTGTTCAGGTTGGAGGGGAGAGACCACCCACCCACTAAGTCATTGCAGTAGCTCCTAGAGGTGACAAATTTCTGGTTTGGGGTTCTTAGTAGAAGTACAGCAAAAGTCACTTGAAGTGCAGTAATGAGCTGAGCACAGACACTGGAGAGTCCTGTCTGAATGTTACAATTGGTATCTGCTTATCTGAGGATGATCTGGATGTTTCTTGTGGCTTGCAAATTCTCATCTGATTTTATATTTGTAACATAAGCTTAGAGACTAAACGATAATATGAGCACAGATTGATGTCATTAACTCTCAAATAAATTTTTTAGAAAGTGAAAAAAGCCCACATATTCTTCTTTCTTGAGCTTGCTGGTGCTCAGGAGTAGGAGCACCATCTGTTTATCAGTCCCTAGGATGATAGCCTTACCCTCAACTACCGCAGTTCTATTAAGCCTCTGCAGTATACAAATGTCCCAGATATGCACGTCTAGATACCACTCTGTGGCACTGTGCCATTGCCAGAGCTCAGAATCAGACCCAGCATATTTTGTGCCTTAACATGCAAAGGGAAGGGAAGATTCCCACCCTATCATTTGTTTTTGAGTTAAGAATGCAAGACAGTTTGCTGCCTTAGAGCATCCAGAGGTCTTCTGAAAACAGGCAGACATTTGGTGGTGTGGGTCAGATGTGGTTTGAAAGGATATAATGAAGTCTTTTTAAAGCTATCACCCTGTGTAAGCAACAGACTAACTCAGACATCAGCTCACTGGAAAATCTGACTGAAAATTAGAAATGTCATTTTTATTTTATGCTAGCAGATCAAAGTTTGCTTTCAGCGATCTAATGAAATGTTAGCACTTACCAATTTCTTTTACACCTGCAGCAGATTAAAGCAGAACTGCAGCTCCTTGAAGCTCTTAGAGCTGCCTACTTTTCCTCCTTTATGTTTAGGTGCTTTGACAAGGAGGTTTTTGTCTGCCAGTGTTAAGCGTGGAGCAGGATTGGGTTTCAGATAGGCAATAGATGGAGTCAATTTTCATGGCAGAAGGGGCAACCTGGTTCAAGCTCTGGTGACACAATTCAGAGAGCAGTGGGCTGGAGGTGTGAAGCACAATTTGGGCTGTGCTGCACCGTGCTTCCAGCCCAGCTGGAAGTGAGTGATTGCCAGTGAAAAATGCCTGTTCCCTTGCAGGACAGTACGTCATGTCCACGTTCAAAAGGAACCCCCTGGAGCAGGCCTTCCGAACACCCAATGCTCACATGACCTCCAGCTACTTGATAAACCAGTACTGGATCACTGTCAGCCACAAGGCACCTGCCATCCTCTACGACCTGTACATGAGGCTTACGGGGAGAAAGCCCAGGTAAGGAATGGTGCTCTCAGCCTCCTGCATGCCTGCCACTCCCATGGAGAGCAGAGCTTGAAGCAGTGATGAGAACTGGAGTCCTTGAGCGTCTTCCTGTCTCCTTCGCTTGAGGAAAATGAGGAAATGCATGGCTGTAGTTAAGCACAGCCTATGGTTCGCACCCTTCCCACCACCTGGAGAACAGCACATCTTTTGAACTCAGTTTTGCACACCACAGAGGTTCCCAAGGCAGAGGAGGACTGGTAGTCTTCTGTCTTCTCTATATCCAGATCTCTACCACTTCAGCTTTCCATTGGGATCACCCCTATCTGGTATGAGCTTGCATAAGGACTTGGGTCTGGCAAGGTTTAGAACATACCAGCTAATGTGTTTTTTCCCCCATGAATTAGATGCCTAAGTAGCTGTTTCCAGTAGTATTCTGAAATCTAGGAAGCAATTGTTTCTGAGTATGATTAAATTCTAATTGTATTTAGAAGGGCAGTTCACCATTATGGGTGGTATTTGAGCCCTGGCAGTGGTATGGCTTGGAGGAACAGCAATATCCATGTCCCATGTGGAAGGAATCATCTTGTAAGTAACATTACTCCAGACATTGTCCTCCTTTACTCCCTGCCACCACAGAGGAGGATTTGTTGTGCAGTGTGAGAACAGGATGCCAGCGCTGTGTTGATGTCAGCTGCTCTGATTTATCCCTGATATTCTGCTTCGGAGGCAGATTTGTCCATAAAAAGACTTGCAGTTATCCAGGAGGAAAGAACTACCCTAGAAATAGAGGTAAACTGAAAATTAGGCTGGAATCTCCAATCTTTGTTGAAATGGGCAGCAGTAAGATCTTGGCACTGCCGTTACAATTGACATTGCTTTTCATGAAGCTGATTGGCATAATTAACCAGTGGACACTGCCTGCAATGCTGTAGTTAAATGTCAAACAGAACTCAGAATGATATCTTCTGAACTTTAGGATTTGCAACCTCAGCAAAGATGGCTCACCAATGAAGTTGGGAGTTTTCCAAGTCTTTTTTTAATATAATTCTCCTTTTCTTTTTACACACTACTTCAGCTCATCCAGGTATTGCTGCAGTGTGGTAGAAAGCACAGTAGCAGCTCATCGTTTCTTCTTTTCCCAGATACCTGAATATCAGACCTTTATGGTCTAAGGGCAGTAAACCACATAAAATAAAAAAAAGAAGCCTTTTTAGGTGTAAGCTCATTTCACATAAAATTCCAGATATCAAGCAAAACTGCCCTAAGTGGTTTCCTGTGAGTGCTGCACATCCATCCATGACTTAGAGCATAATGTGGTTTTATACCCTTAGTAGTCTTTTGGGGCAATCCTGTCTCACCTGAGGACCTGCTCGTGCAAGTCTCTGTATGGGAGCAAATAAAGAAATCATTGCTGTAAACAGTTTTCTAGAAGACAAAATGCATGTCTCAAGTGTGGCCACAGTGAGAGCTAATACTCAATTTATTCCTCTCAGTTCCTCCACAGTGGAAAATGAGATTTCCTGTAAGAAATCTTTGCCATGTTTCTACTCGGTGTTTTGCAGAAGACTTTGTCTTCATACAAATCATTAGTCAATGTTTTGAATGTAGTCACATCAACTGAGCTTAGACAGTTGACATGAAACACAGTTTTCACACACACCTCTTCAGATCATAGAATCACAGACTTGTTTGGGTTGGAAGGAAGCTTTAAGATCCTCTAGTTTCACCCCTGCCATGGGCAGGGACACCTTCCACTATCCCAGGTTGCTCGGAGCCCCATCCAACCTGGTCTTGGACACTTCCAGGGATGGGGCAGCCACACCTTCTCTGGGCAGCTTTTGCCAGGGCCACTCCACCCTCAAAGGGAAGGTTTTTTCCCACATACTAAAGAGTTTGTTCTCTTATCCTTTCTTTTTTCCCTAAGTTTCCATTAGTCCTAAGCACTTTTAAGATTTCGGGGAGTCAGCTTGAGGGGTAGCTTCAGATCTTTCCAATCTAGCTGCATTTGTTTTTCTCACGTTCCTAAAATGTATTAAAATATTCACAAAGCTTTGCCCCATGGTGCTTCCCCTACACAGGAGGATTAATCTGAAATAATTTTAAAGCAGTTCAGATACACAGCATTCAGTTGACATGCACATAATTATTCAGAAGGAAGGTTCCTTTAATCTGATGGTCTGCTTTGCTTCTAAAATGAAAGCCACTTTAAGAAGGAGTGCCTGTCTAAGGTTTTAGTGCTCTTTCCAGTTGCTTTGGGTGAGCTGCACAGTTCTGCTCTGAGCTGATGGACTCATTGTGTCTTGCTGTGCTGTGCTGAGTGCTTATCGTGGTGGCAGTCACGTCTGCGCGGGGAGAGGCCAGCCTGGCACCATTCTCCACAGACTGCCACATTTTATTTGTCACAGCAACTGTGTTACCCCCTGGGCAGCACAATATTTTGCATGAAAACAGCTCTGTTTTCCACAAAAATCAGCCTTTTAATACTTTCTCTTGCCCTTACCCAGTCTGAGAGGATGTGGTGTTTTCTCAGAATTTGCCGAGCACTCCACATCACACTTTAAAACAACTGCCAGAGGTCTTTTTTACTCATGACCACTGGGACAACTAAAATAATCCTGCAGGGTAGGACAGCATTACTGTCCATCCACTTTTGTATAAAAAAATTAGTAAGAAAAGGCCAAGACACATCAGAGGACCTAAATCTACATTTCCCAAGTCCTTAAGCAGTTATGCCTCTGAAGCAAGACAGCAAAGACATGGAGCTGTTGGAGCAGGTCCAGAGGAGGGTCACAAAGGTGGTCACTGGGCTGGTGCGCCTCTCCTATGAGGACAGGCTGGGAGAGCCAGGACTGTTGAGACTGGAGAAGAAAAGGCACATGGTAGACCTGGTAACAGTTTTTCAGTACTTTAAGCAGACCAGTGGGAAAAAGGAGGAGGGACTCTTACCATGGAGCGTAATCACAGGATAAGGGGGAGTGGTTTCAAACTGAAAAAAGTACATTTCGATTATATAGGAGGAAATTCTTCCCTATGAGGGTGGTGAGGCCCTGGCACAGGTTACCCAGAGAAGCTGTGGCTGCTCCATCACTGGAAGTGTTCCAGGCCAGACTGGATGGGGCTTGGAGCAATCTGGGATAGTGTAAGGTGTCCCTGCCCATGGCAGGCGTTGGAACAAGATGATCTTTAAGCTCCCTTCCAACCCAAACTACTCTGTGATTCTTTGGTTCTGTCTGAAAACTGAAGTTGAGCAAATGACTGCTGAGCTCAGTGTCCATACTGCAGATGTGGTCACCAGATACTGGAGCTAATGCCAAAAATCAGAGCCTTGCTTCAGTACACATCTCAGGCTTGGGAGCAGAAGAAAATTCCTGTGGCAGAAAGAGAAGTACCCACCTTGGGAACAGCAGCACTGTACCCTTGTGGTGCAGACTTTGTGTCAGCTCAGGTGGGCTCTTCCCTCCACAGCAGTGGAACATGACATATATGCAGCTTCCAGCCCTTGCTTAGGTCAGACCAGTGAGTTGGACATCAGTGGCAATGATGTTGGCTCCCATGTTGGAGCCAACAATAAAAGCTGGGTAGCTCTAGGATTGAGCTCAGCTGGAGCAGTTGGGATTTGCTGGGTAAGTTCTCAGCCTAGCGAGTAGCAGGGCAGTGCTCAGGAGAAATTGTAATGTTTATTCACCTGGATTGGTGGAAACACAAACCAGCAGCTTCTACATAAGGTCAGACTTCCTGCTCACCTCTAATGCTGCCCCTTTGTTTCAGAATGATGAAGATTATCAATCGGCTGCACAAGTCGATGACACTCCTGCAGTATTTCTCCACCCAGTCCTGGAGCTGGTCTTCAGATAATATGAATATGTTAATGAGTCACCTTAATACAGAGGACAGAAAGGTAAATATGTTTTGAATATGGGTTGCTAATCTCAGATTCTGTTCATCTGCAGCAATAATTTTAAGTGTATTGTGGAGCTTTTAAATGATATCTAAATGATCGGAATTGATTTTAATCTGAAATTATTTATTTCAGGAGCTTTCCAATTATTACAGGAGAATGTTTTCAGGTCACTGACAACCCAACCTATTCTGTGAAAACTTCTTCCTCTCTACAAAGCCTTTCTTTGCTCCAAGAGACAGCTTCCTGAGAGCTTGCTAACAATTTGTCCAGTATGAGCATCAAAAATGAACTGGGGTAGTTGGCTCTGCAAAGAGATTTTGTTTATGCCAAACACCAAAGTGATCCATTTCCTGGACTTCTGTTCTAGCTGCCAAAAGAGAATGCAGCACAGCTGAGAGTAACACCGATGCAGAGGCACCTGTTGACTCAATGTCCAGTTAATTTATTTACATATCATTTTAGTGACACATTAAAACTGCTTGGAGGTTTTCATTTGAATCTGTTTGCCTGTGTGGAATGCCATTTTTATTCCGTGATTCTGTGTGTGTGTGTGTGTGTGTGTGTGTGTGTGTGTGTGTACAAATACATGTATTTATGGAAGAGTTGCCACCTGAAAAATAAACACCTTTATTTTCTGCCAGCTAGCACTACATTTCTGCTTGCTTTGCCCAGATTCCCAGCAGGGTGGGACATTAATCAGCAGCTGTGAAACACAGTCTGGCAGTGCTTGGGAGCTCAGTGGCTTTGAGAATTTCAGAGAGAGGGCCTTGTCAGGAACAGAGATCAGTCAAGAATTGATGCTTCAAGTAAACTGGTTTTGAACTCTGGTGTTCAGATTTCACTCTTTGTCTTTAAATCCCAGTTATACAACTTTGATGTTCGCCAGCTGCACTGGTCAGAATACATTGAGAGCTACTGCATAGGTGCTAAGAAGTACTTGCTAAATGAGGACATGGCTGGAATTCCAGCAGCAAAGCAGCATCTACGCAAGTAAGTCACACCCAGGGACAAAGAGAAGAGCTCCTGGCTACCTTTGGGGAAAATAAGTCTAGCTACATTGCAAAATTGTTATTATTTTTGATTAAAATTGAGATAACTTACTTCTTATCACAGCAGTTTGTCAGTATTTACAAACATAGAATAAGGGGATAGTTTGCCATAGCAAGGAATCCTAAACAAGTTCATAACTCATGGATCATTTTTAGGAAGCTTATAGGGAACTCAGGAATGGACTGCTGACTGCCTCAGACTGTGGACTGTGATGCAGTGATAAAGTTTACCTTAAAAGGGCTCTTACAAAAATGAAACAAGTCTTGAGGTCTTTAGGTGTCTTTTTCCCCTTGGTTAAGCACTGGGAAAATGAGAATTAGAGAACTGCAGAAACTTTTGCTTAACAGAAAGAAGATGGGATCATTACAATCTGAAAAATTCAGTAATATTACTGAAATTGATGCTGTAAACTAACCCACTTGCCCCAAAAAATAAAATATCCCAGTGCTGCAGTATTGCAACAGTGAAGACCATTTATGATCATTGTGTAACTTCACAACTCTAAAGACAGGGTTTCACCCAAATAAGAGAACCTTGCTTGTCAACTCCTGTGAGGTTCTCTAGCCTGCCCCAAATCCTGCAAAGTGAGAGATATTTGTATATATGAAACCAAAGCAGAAAGTATTGGACACAGACTGTCCTAAAGAAAAACTTCTCCATATGACTTGGCTCTGGTTTGAAATGAGAGTACAGAACAAGAGTGAATTCCAGTACAGCTATTCCACCTACACCATGAACTATTCTCTCTGCTCCAGCTTCAGCACAGTCCTTGGCAAGACCAAGGACTCCAGCACAGTATCTCCACTAAAACAGGAATGGCAAGAAGCCCAAGGTCTGCTTGTAAATAGGATTTATTCCTGAATTACCTGTGGGAAATGCAGGGGGCTGGTGAGCTTCTCGTTGTTTGTGTGTTTCTTGATAAGATGCCTCTTTCTCAGGCTGAGGAACATCCGATACGCATTCAACACCACCCTCCTTGTGATCATCTGGCGCATCTTCATCGCAAGGTCGCAGATGGCTCGAAACATCTGGTACTTTGTGGTGAGCCTCTGCTACAAGTTCCTGTCCTACTTCAGGGCATCCAGCACCCTCAGGCATTGAAGCCATCCATCAGCAACCAGCCTCTTCCAGAAGGACCTCCATCTCCTCTAATCAGCAACTGTGGGCATTGGGGTCTGAAAGTAGCAGAAAAATCCACTCCCTCCAACAGCAGCTGGCACTTATTGTACACTGTTACATGCTCACCTTTTTAATTTTAACTAATGCTTTAATACATGGTCTTTTCTTCCATAGGACCAGGCCAATTTTTAAAGCCATAACTGAAGCTTTAGGAACAATTCAAGCTGGGACCCCTCATCTAAAGTCTGATGTGCAAGAGTAAGGATTAACCAAAGTTATTGTCTTCCCGTGTACTACTCCCTAGGCTATCTTAATCCCATCTTCTTCCCCAAAAGAGGTAAATTTAAAGCACGACCTTGGAAGACAAGGATGCCACCAGAGAAGACCCAGCTGGGGAAATTAACCTGTAAGCAGTCTTCCTAAAGCAGCTTTTTGTTCATTCTCATTCAGTGAAATGATACCTTACTGAAAAAACCAAGATTATACCTTCTCAGTTTTTCAAAACTTAGGAGGGGGAAACATCAGTCACACGAGGCCAGTGAACACACAGAACAGTTTTCAGATCTTGTCTTGTATTGCTGCTGAGGACTGATGCTTTCAAGCCATACCTGAAGATACACATAGAATTCATGCACCTGGGTTAACTCTGCTCACTCACAAGCTGCTTTCTTACAGAGAGGGCTTCTTTTCTCCCTGTGGTTAAGGTTTCAGTTTATTAAAAAATTCCTGGTCTTGCATTTTTCACATTTGCTTGGGACATTTTTGGGGTCTTGAAAAATGCTGTATTAACCCTGAGAATGAAGAGAAGACTTCATAAAAATAGGAAGAATACAGAAACCTGCCATTATTTTTGAAGTATGGGTCTTTTTTTCCCCTGCAGAAAATGTCTCTCCCTGTAGCTCAAAACCAGCCTGATACTGAGCTTTCATTACAGCTAAATCACTTTGCAGTTGATAATTTCCAGTGGCAAAGAAAGTGTAAAGACACACATGGAGGAAACATCATTAGGCCTGTTCTGCTGCCATTCCTGTCAGGGGGCATTAAAAATTCTGAAACTTGTTTTTCTTGAGAATACATTAAATGTTGGATTTAATGATCTTAAAGGTCTTTTCTGACCTAAGCAGCTCTGTGATTCTTTGACTTCTCTGTAAGAACAGTCATGCAACTGCAAAGGTAACGCACTTTGAACTGTAGTTCAGAATTTTCAGAATTTGATTTTTCAGAGTTTTAGAATTAAATAACAATTTAGAAAGGAAGCCAAGGACCTTCCAAATGCTCATGGCTGTTGGAGATCCTTGTTTCTTGTAGTAAATTGTAAATTCCTGTGGGGGCAGAGAGAGAGAGCCTTCTTGAAAGTAGCTGGTGCAACAACAGCAACAAACTTACTGCCTTGTCAGATTTTCAGAGTGAAATCTTACACCAAAATATTATTTATTCAGATAACACTGAATAAGCACTTTTAAGATGATCAGTCTTCAATGCAGCACCCTGTTTCTCTAATCTTGTGTCATGCCTGAAAAAGTAATGCTATACAAAAAACACAACAAAGTGACACAGTTGCTCTTTTGTGAGCTGAGAAGAGCAGAGAATTTACAAGCCTGGCATTCCTCAAAAATTATACTTGGTTTTGGTAGTGAAGGTAAGAGCAGATTATGTCAGTGTATTTGTATCTGAGCACTTCTGGCTGGTTCAGAAATCTTTCTATAGGTTCAAGGAATTAATCTTGTCCCGTATGCTGCAGAGGTCTGATTCCAAGCAATTGCCAAAGGGTGCCTGCAGCAGAACCTGACCAGAAATGTGGTGTCCAGGATGGCAGGGCTCTGGCATTGCCTGACACAGACCTCTGTGTTTGTCACACACTGCTTTTGATCTGTGCTTAAATAGGTCAAGCACCCAGTTTACAAAGATGCAAATTTTGAAGCTCTTGCCTTGGAAATGTGCTTCCTGTAGAGTGTGTTCTTCAGCTTCAGGGCATGCTGTGCAAGGTGTCACCACCTGGGAAACCTGGAGCTGTGCGTTCAGGGGCTTGGGACCAACGTTCCCTGTCCAGCGCTGCCACAGCAATATTTTGGGGAAGGTTGTGGCATTGTACTTTGCTACCTTGGTGGGGCTGAGGCAGGTTGCTGCAGGGATTCCTCCAGGAAGAGTGCATTCCCTCAGTTACATCTTCTGGTCATCAGGCAGCTTGCAGTCCTCATAGGAAAGGCTAAAACACAAAGCAAACCAAAACTGTAGATCACTTTGAAACAAACTTCCACTCAAACATCAGGAAATAATTTCAACACTTATCCTGAAAGTCTTTTTAAGTGCCTGCCTTATGGACAAAGAGAAGCAACACTAAAGGGGATCATAAGTCTTGAGCTGTGCACATGATAGACAAAAGCTCGGGTCTCAGAAAAGTCAAAGGTGCAGAGCTGCTACAACATCATCAGTCAGCTCTCCTGAGACTGAAGTGCCCCACCTTTTCTTCCCCTTCCCTACTCATGCCAGGAATTCCTCATAATATGCCTGTAGGCATTCACAGTTGTGTGCACAGGCTGTGTTGTCCCCACAAGTCTGAGGTGTATTTTTTGCTCCCCTGAGCATATCCAGACCTGGTTTTCTGAATGCACAAAAAGGTGCTGCACTCAGAATAGTGGTGGTGTGACATTTTAAGGCTCTTCAGCATTTTGCTGAAGGAAACAGCTACAGAAAAGCTACTCAGCCCCGAAAAAACAGCAGGAGTTGTTTGGGTTGGAAAACCAGAGCTGTTGCAGATGGTGTCTGCTCTTCTGGAGACCTTGCATAGCTCACACAGCATTGCCAGCAGCTGGCTCCAGACCTCTGGCCTTGCCTGGGGAGGATCAAGCTGTTAGTTGTTTTAACACACATGTAACATGAAGAGCAACTTGAATCTTTAATCTATTTTCTTGTGGCTTGAGATGTTTCCAGCTGATTGTCTGAAGCACAGACATATTTCAGAAAGCCTCAGTGCAGGGGCTGATGTGTGGCAGTGGCCCTTGAGTGCCAGTTGTGACTGTCATCATGGGGAGCTGGGCTTAAGAACTTTTTTCACCTCAAGCAGTGGCTGATGTTCAATGTTTTACTTTGTGCTCCTCAGTGGATTTGTTTGTGCTCTGAAGAAACCCAAGCCTTGGGGAAGATACCTGAAAGAAAATACTGAATATCATTTCACCATCAGCAATGGGCAGAACCTGGCAATTAACAAGTATATTTTTTTAAATTAAATAGCGATAACAAAACAAACAAACCACAACAAATCCCTACAGTTAATCTGTGTTTTAACTGCCATTTGAACAACAACCAAAGCTGTTTATCTTCAGCATGCCTGTTACTAAAAATATTTAATTTCTTAACCCTCCACCCTCCTGTGTTCCATGTTAAGAAACAATTTTTCCACAATAGGGAGGGAGCAGTAACAGACCCACTGATAAATCACAGATTGTTGGCCCATTACCCACCTCCTGCAGAAATGTGTTTTTTACATTTTCTAAGGAAACATCAGTACATCTGTCTGTGTGTACAGCTGCATCTTCCAGCACCAGAAAACATGGTAAAAGCAGTGGAGCTCATCCTGAAGTGCCAGGCTATGCTTGTTTGTAGTGCCCTGTTCCACTTCAGTTTACCACAAAGCGATTAAAACATGCCCTCATTTCCAGTGTAAAGGGAACCTAACCTGTAGCTGTTAATTGAGTCATTATCATGAATAAGCAACTGGGAAAAGAGGGAGGGGGGCATCCTTTTGTTTGTAAATAAGCTACAGCTTCATGGTTGAAAGCATGCTGTTGCTCTTCCAGCATTGACACATTCTACCGCTGAAAGCAAGGATGAACTTTCAGTACAACTTTAGTACAATTGGACCCCTTATTCTAGCACAGAGCAAATAACATTCCCCAGAAGGTAAGTGGTGAACACCCCACTACATGGTGCTAAATATTAGTGTGAAGGTGGTACAGATTTACTTAGAATTAAAATTCAGAAAATAAAGCGTATTTGGGGAATAATTAAAGATGTACTATCCCCTTTTCTCTATTGCTTAAAACCAACTATGAATTGTTTTTTCAGATGAACATGAAACCACTTACAAAAGGTTTCTTGTCCTTAACATGATCTTGGCAGACCCCAGTTTATAGTAAAATATGTACTCTCCCACTGTCCAGAGTTTCTACGGTTCTATCTGCTATTTCTATCCTCTTGTTAGCTGCAAGACAACTTTCTGTTATAAATCTTAATTACAGAGTTTCTAATGTTAAGGCGTAACCTTTTGAGCTCTCAAATCAGATAAAATGGTCAAACCACAAATTGCGTGAATCTCAGCCATAAAATTGTTAATATGATGTTTATGTTATTTGAAACATTTAATAAAATATTTTAAAGCTACGGTCACTTTGCATTGCTTGGTTTTCTAGAGGAGGTAGTTGCTTGCTGGCCATTGCAGTTGAGCAGAGGCCGCCTCTCCAGCACATCTGCCCACATCTACAGCACAGCTGTCGGTGGAACGGCAGCCCCACCTACAGGAGGGAAACACAGATTTTAAAGGCTGCAATAGTGAGACTTTTAACCCCGATACAGAAGACTGAAAGGTCCTGCTGTGATGAGTGTCCTGTGGAAACTCAGAGGGACAGGTCTGCAGCAAAGGAAAACTGGGAGTAACCCAACCAACTTCTCCCAACAACATCCCATTTGTACCTGAGTATGTTATCCCAAGTGTTTAGTTTTTAAGTATAGAGACCTCACCTCATTATGTCAGTTTTCTGTCAGACAAGAGTAGATGATATCTAGTAATTATCTCTCACTTCTTTGCAATATAGCAGACTTCAATGAGTGCAAAAGACACAACATTATCATGACCCTTTGCTTAATGAAAATTATTTCTAATCCTAAAACCCAGGGCATATATCAAAGATGCCACTTTCATTTTGTTAGCAAATATTTCCTTAATATATAATTTTCCATTTTTTATATGTAAATGTGATCTTTACGGAGAAAAAAAAATCTATTTTCCATTGAGATGCATCAATGAATTAAAGCCATCAGCAAGAAAGTTCAAATTCTTTCCAAGGAACAGATTTTAAGGTCAACCTGCAGTCTTCAATATTTAAAGCTTTTTTTCTGACATTCTAATTGCCCAGTATTATCAAGGCAAATAATAAATAAATGAGGAAAATTGCATTAATTGCCATATTTTAAGGGAAGCAAAAATAGAGGGGGAGGAAAATGATGGATAAACCCTTAGTTGATAACACTGCAGGTCACACAGAATAAGCACCAGGCCTCAAGGGAAAGCATCCCAGCCAATTTTCAGTTTTCCCCATCTCCCTCAGTTAAGGGCTACTGGTGTTCATTAAGAACTGAGCCCACAGGTCCCAGTTCCTAACTCACAGGATTATTTGGCTGTGAAATGTGCTGTGGATAAACTGGATTTCTGGACTCGTGCCCTACCTATGGAATGGATACCACAGCAGAGGAAGCTGAATTAACCCAGAGCCCATCCAGAGTCAGGAGAGGGCCACACACTCATCTACTTCTCTTGCCACAGGTGCCTTGATGATACAAATTCCTGCAGCTGCCTGCACTGCAGTCTCAGAGTCCAGGGAAGCAGCAGGTAACACCCAGCCCCAGATGCAAAAGCCACAGCAATGAAAAGCATCTTCTGTAAGACAAGAGTAGGCAAGAGGGGATCAAGACAATAGCTCTGGAGCTGCCAATGTGATCCATCTTTTTCCAGTTTTCCCTGAACAAGGTATGGTGAGAGCTTTGCAGAGGGCTTTCAAACAGGAATTCCCACCTCAGTGTGTGTCCTGACTTCTGTATTTCTGATTCAGTTCTCACTGCAAGCTCCTCCTCTCCAACTGGGATTCATAACCACTCCAGAGAACACCTTGGTGTTCCTTGATTAATGAAACATAATTCATTGGATTAAACCTATATAAACTGGCCAGAGAATTAAGGGCTGGTGAAAAAGCCAGCAAAAATGTTTGTAGAAAGAGGATGTTACTGTATTTGGATCAGTAAATAGGCGAGATCTGAGGCACACAATGACTGATATTTTGCTACTGATAACACAGATCCTCTGCCACTGTCATATGTCACCGAGTATTTGCTGTGCAAGACACTGAAGAGCCCCCCAAAATTCAGTCAAATACCCCAGTCTCTGGCAGTTAGGTTTTGACCAGAAAGTAATAGAAGGTTTATAGCATGGCACAACCTTGCAGAAAGAGGTGGGTGAATTTAAATGTATCTTTCTTTTTGCCTCAGGCATTTGAAAATGGAGGCATTGTGGAACTTGAGGAATAAATGAAAAAATTAAAACTACAGACAGTAAAAACACAACTGTAATTGCAGAGTAATAAATAAAACTGGCTGCTTGAAAGTGTGAACTACATTAACCTGTTCAACAGTGGCTGTGTTTATGCAACACTGAGTTTAAGGGGAAATTGTGTCCTCTCCACAATCCATGATTATTGATCATTTTAGCACATTTTCTTACTTCCCCCCAGCTGAGGCTGATATGACAATTGGTCTGGGGAAAGAGAAATGTCAGCTGACCATGGGAAGTTTGCTACCACTTAACACCTCTGGGAAAGCTTTATTGATAAATAAAGAGCTGCCAGGTAAGATTGAGTCAGCAAGAGCAAATTCAGCAGTGAGCACACTAATGAGGTAAATTAGCTTGAAAAGGCAAGTGAGGCACAAGTTTGGCACTCTGCAGTCAAAGCTGGGAGAGAGGATGTGAGTTTAGGCATCTGATAGATGACAATCCCAGTGGCGGGATAATAAAAGCAACAGTTACATTATTTTATTCATTCTTTAATTTTTGGCATTAGGGTGAGATTAATATTTCCAGAAAAAAAATGAAATTGTTTTCCTAGTCTTCATTTTCATAATTACTGACAATAAGAATGTGAAAGCAAGCAAAGGAATTAGCTAGAATTTAATATGCAGTAAATTCCAACTATCTTCTATTAGTATTTCTTCTAATTAAGATACTGTTTAGCCTTAGAAAGCATAAAATCAGTCAATGAGCAATACAAAACGGTAAATATATTTTGGTATGTAAAACAATAATTTTATCTGCTGAGAAATTTTGTTTACAGCTTGCTCTATTACAGCATTTGGCATTTTATTTGGAAGTGCTGTGTCCTGTGATGAATATGGATTTGAAACATTGATAAGTTTTGCTTATTTCCTTGGAGGTCTTGTTATTTGTAACAGGTATAATTCGCGCCATTTTCTTGCTTCATATATATATAATATTAAATAGTTGTTAGGATGTACCTCTTGGCATTAGAAGCCCCCCCTTCTCAGGCAAAACTAAGTGTGTGTTGAAACCTGATTTACAAGCAAGGGGATGTGGCTCACCAGGAGATGGGCCTTATCTGAGGCGATATGGAGACACCCAGGCGCTGATCATCGCGTGAACGACCCGAGATGGATATCAGGAACATCCCCCCGGGCCGATACATGTGAACACTCTGTTCCCGTAAATTTCATCAAGAGTTTCCAGGACACCAGACTTTGAATTTCTCTACCTTGTCGCCGAGAAGGAAATCTCATCAATTTATGGGACTTTGAATGAAACAAAGGACTGAATGCCGAAATCCTGGCCTCAGGCAAAAATTTTCCCTATAAAAATCGCTTGTACCAGGATGGTGGTGTGGGGGCACAGAGTGAAACCTCTGCTGAGGCCGATCTCTGTGTCTTGCACCCAGCGCCGATCCCGGGCTTGGCATTGTCCTTTTCCGTGTGGCTGGCTAAGTTAGATCTCTATTGTTAAAATAAATTCTTTTCATTTTTTTAATTTGGCTGGATCGTTTTTCATTTATAACAGTCTATTCCAACATCAGTGATCCTGGGATAACTGTGAAATACAAGGATTTTGCCTAAGTAGAAGTGAGACAAAATACTGAGAGAAAAGATCCCAGGCAACATCCACTACCCCAGGGCCCAAAAAGCAAGTCAAAATCCTCTTCCTCATTTCTGCTGAAGAGATGGTGAGAACTGGATACCCACCACAAAAGAAAGGACTGTATTTCCAGAAATCGGGTGTCTGCCATCTCAGAGAACCAGCAGTAAGATCCCAAGGCAGATAAATCCCCTGGAGAACAGCCTGTGGGAAGATGGGCACTTAAATGTCCTTTAAGGAATTGCTAAAGAATGTACTGTCTCCAGCTAGAGAAAGGAAAAGAAAAGGTTAAGAGAGTAAATGTAGCAAACCACAAATTTTCCTACTGGTTGGAAATCATGACCAGGAATGGCATAGAGGTGACAAGTAGGTCAGATTACATAAAATAATGTATTTAAAAAATAAATAAAGCACAACCAAGCAACTAAGTAACTGGGACACAGAACAGTCCAAAACCAATTTATGTAATAAACAGAAGATCAGCATCAAAAGGGTAAGAACTCAGAGCAGACAGAGAAGAGGTTACTGAGTACTTAATTTAGATTTTTTTACTGTCACCTATAGGCTGGAGCAAGCTGAGGTAGGCTGGTAGATATCCTGGAGAGCTCAGGAAAGATGGACAAGATTAGAGAAGACAAAGGAAATACAAGAGGACGAGAACATGGGAACTATTTTTAGTAAGCCTGACTTCAATACAAGAACAATACACAGCAGTTACACAGTAGTTAAAAAGGCAAACAATAATAGTGTGGAATTCCAAAGGCAAATTATGTCACATCAAATTTTCTCTTACAACAGAGTGAGAGGCATTGTTAAAAGCAGAGGAGTTGGAGATGGCATACTGTCTGTGCTTTAAAAGGTTTTTATCTCACATGATCATTCTCACTAATAAGCTGAGGCGAGAACACTGCAAAATTAATGCAAAGTTAATGCAAAACCTGATAGAAAATCACAATACTTATTTGCAATTCAGTGTTAACCTGGGAAATTATATTATGTCTAACCCCAGATGAGAAGATTCAACAGATTTATTAAGGATCTGAATGCTGGTATAGAGAGTAGGCTCTTTAAAACCTTGACCTCAAGGTGAGAAGGCTGTGAACAGTGCAAGGGACAGGGCTAGTTAGAATATTCCTATTAAATTGAAACCCAAGGCTCCTACTTAAGTTAGTGAAAATGATGTCTTTCAAATTAAAAATACTTGCACGGACATCTAACATGGACTTGTCTAATTTGAGATACAGTCTTGAAAGAATTTTATATAAATTATTATTAGTTTCCCAAACTCAAGAACTTTAAATTATAAAATGCCATAGCAATGTGTTCTAACCTACTTATGTATTATAACAGGTACTTTTATTACTTACACACTATTTCTGCATGAAGACTCACTGCTTTCTTTAATGAACTTGAGGGATGAGTGAGAAAACTCTTCACAATCTTTTTTGCACCTCTATTACCTGGTGGTCTTACAAGCCATCACGCCACACAGTTCAAGTTCTGCTGGGCCAAGAAAATAATTTATTTCCTAATTAATTTTTCTATGACACTCACCACTTTAGTGTCTATAGGCCAGATTCATTTAGATAGTAGGAATATTAATCTTACACCAACTTCGAATACGTTAAAGTCAGTTAATCCAGGCTTCCATTTTTCCCTGCAGGGAAGAACAGACCTTGCTGGAATGTGATTTATTAGGATGCTGCATAAAGGTCTGTTGACAACCAGCAGCATCTAATGCAACAAGCTCATTCACATCTACATCATGGACTCTTGAAGGCTAAGGAAAATAATCCTGTTTTATTGCAAAATACTGGCTGTGACTGTGGATGGGATACCTCTATCCTCCAAAGCACACAGCTGCAGAAAGGTAAAAGCTCAACCTGCTCAATCAGCAGCACCTGAGACTGCCATAAAACAAGGTCACATCATCAAATCACAGAATATCCCGAGTTGGGAGGGACCCGCGAGGATCATGGAATCCAGCTCTTCCCAAACCAAAATTAATCCTGACAAATAAGGGGAAATGGCCTGAAAACCAGAAGTTAAACAAAAGAATCGCCTTAGTTTAGTGCAGCACCAAGGAGTGGCTGCTACTGAAAGCACATGGGACTTAAAGCTGTGCCCTTAGCTGCAGGATATCCCTGTCAAAGAGCTGCTCCATGGCCCTGGTGTGTGCGTGAGCAGAGAGAAGGTCTGAAAGGAGCAGCCATGATCCCACAGGGCAGAAAAGGGCTGGCACAGCAAAGGAGGTCTTCTGGAATTGGGAAATACAGACTGTGAGTCCCTCCACAATCCTTTATTAACAACTGCAGTGAGCCAAACCACACAGCTGGAAAGCCAGCACTGGCCCAGAAGTCTTGTTGTCTTAGGACTTTCTTATCTCTAAGAGTCCCTAGGATCTGTTAATACCCAAATATTTAATGTTCCCTAAACAAAATTTAGAGCACCTCTTCTATGAGAAAACACCAAGAGAATTGGGATTGTTCAGCCCGGAGGACTGAACCTATGGGGTGACTTCATTGTGACCTTCCAGGTCCTAAAGGGAGACTGCAGGAAAGATGGAGAGAGACTCTGGACAAGGACCTGGAGTGACAGGACAAGGGGCGATGGCTTCACACTGACAGAGAGCAGGTTTAGACTGGATATTGGGAAGAAATTCTTCCCTGTGCGGGTGGTGAGGTCCTGGCACAGGTTGCAAGCACACAAAGGGGAGGATTGAAGGGAGAACAGAAAAAGGGTTTAAAACCAAACTGGAACTGTGAAAATACATGTCAAAAGAACTGTAAACTTCAACAGAACTTCTTTCCACCTGTCTTGGTTTGAAAAGACAGGTGTCAGCTAAGGAAGGCAGGAGCCTCTCTTGAAATGGAAAATGTAAACCCCCTCCCTACAAATTATTGTAATTTTGAAATTAAGGGGCTTTCAGGCAAAGACATGGGAGAAGGAATTACAGTTCTTTATTAGGAAAATAAAAATGCAGTGACACAAAACACCACTGACAGAGTCAGAATACAACCTGACACCCTGTGAGTCAGGGTGTTGGTAGCAGTCCCATTCAATGGTGGCTGCAGCCCTCCAGCAGTGACAGATGTGCTTCTGTTGGAGCAGTGAGCCTGTGGAAGGGTGGAGTTTTCCCCTGAAGATCCAGCGGTGGTGTAGATGGGCCTGGTCTTCCTCGGAATGCAGTGGGAAAGAAAGCTGCTCCTCTGTGAATCCAGTGGGAAAACACTGCCTGTGGGGTTCCATCCAGGTAGGAATGCCTGGTTCCCCGCCCTGGGCGGAGCATCCCCCAATGGGATGATGGAATTTGATCAGTCACGCAATGGGACTCGATGGCCCATTAACAGAAGATAACTGCCCACCTGGACAGCGATAGCGACAGCGCACACAGCCCTGATCACCCCTTGCACTGCAGCCTCAGACACGGCCGTATTTAACAACCCCTCCTCATCTGCACGAGCCAATCGCTCCACCTTATTCCAAGCGCCGCAACCGGACCGCGCGGAGAGGCTGCGGAGGCTCCCTCACGGAGGGGGGCGCTTTCCGGAACCGTCCAGATGCCATGCTGTGCGCTCTGGGATGACGCCGCTTGAGCACAGGGGTAGGACGATGACTATTCCGTGGCTCACCCTGCCAGCTCAGCCCTGTGCTGCCCAGCGGGGACGCGGAGCTCCGTGCGGGGGAGCCCGGCGAGCCACTGTGGCCGGAACCGCGCGGGGCGGCGCAGGCAGAGCTCCCGCCGCATTTCTAGCGGCCGGCGACGCCGAAGGGCGAGCCCGAGGAGCGCGGCACTGACCGCCCGGCCGGCTCTCGGGCCCGGGCAGGAGCGCTGGGCTGTAGCGGGCACAGCCGGCGGGGCGGCGGGGAGGCGAGGGCCCGGCAGAGCAGGCCCGGCGCTCGGGGGAGGGCGGAGCGGCCCCGCGGGAGGCGATTAAAGCGTGGCAGGAACACGAGGTGAGGTGGCTGAGAGCGCCCCGCAGCTCGAGGGCTGCTCCGTGCTTCCCAGGGAGACTGAGCTTAGGGAAAGGCGCTCCTTACCACGCTGGTTTCTGGATGAAGCTCACGGCTCCCCCAGCCTGGGGTCTTTGTGCAGGGCTGCCCTCTCTGCCCCGGGGGCCTCGGTGGCTGGGGCGGGTTTGCGGCTCCTAGGCCGGGCCCTGCCGAAGCGTGCTGTACCAGCGTCTGCCCCTCCCCTTCTGCTCCCATCTGCCGCGAAAGGTTCCACGCTCCTTGTCCTCTCTTCTTCTAGATGGAGCCAGCAATGGAGTCCATATTTTCCATTTTCCAGAGCCCCGGGAGGAGTGATGCTGCAGGATATCCAGGTGAGGTGTAAACTCTTGCTAGTTAAATCCCGCGGGGAAGCGTGGTGCCAGCATTCCATCCCCGGGATGCCATGCCAGGCCGAGGCAGGGCTGCAGTGGCGTTCTGAGTTTCTTTCTGCTGTGGTTTTTCAGCACCTCTTCTAAAATGGGACAATACAGTTCATTAGGAGTGATGGGTAGCCAGCACACTCCCCTTTTCCAGAGTTTCTTACAGGTGAGGAGGGTCTAAGGGAGTTGTGGAGCTAAATCCAAAGTGTGCGAATGCCCAGCTCTGGCACATTCTCACACTTGGTGTGTGGGAATGGAGGGTTCTGTGGTTCCCTGGCACTGTCAGGGACCTGCAGGGCTCTCGAGGAACAATCAGCATTGTGGCTGTAGGGTCAGGAATGAGTGCTCCTGCCAGAGAGAGCTTTCTTCATCCCTCTGGGAGAAAGCTCTTCCTGGCTGTAATTCCTTGATGTAAGAGAGAGGACTCCCTCTCTCAGCAGGTTTGCTTATTTTATTGCTGCTATTTAGATGTTGGTAGCTGTGTCCATGTAAATGCAGTATTTTGCCTCTTCAAGGACATGTTACTTAGGAATTTTATTCTTTGGATTATAGAGGTAAGACTGAAATTGCCCTGCAGAGTTTTATCTTGAATGTAGAAAGCCTGGTTTGGTTTTGTTAGTGGATTAAACAAACTTTTTTTTTGTGTTAAATGTGTGAGTACTATTTTAATGCTATATCAGAGATGCTAATTGCTAAATCCTTTGCTTGAATTAGTAGCAAACACCTGAAGTTGCTTGCAAAAATCAGCCTTGGCTAAGTGTTTATTAGGTGATCCTTATAATTCTGTTAATGCTGAACAGCTGTAAATGTAAGAGCTTCCCATCTGGATAAGATACCTAGAGCTTACTGTGGGGAGTATGATGGTTCATATACACTTGTGAAATAAACAGGTTGCATTCTTCAGGAAAAAAAGGGACATGTTTGAATGTTTCTGGTGTGTTTTGTCAGAATGCAATTTATTTGGCCTGTCATGGCAAGAAAAGTAAATGTTGTGTTAGTTCTAGCTATGAAAAGAGATCGTAATAGTTAATATGGAATTAGCTGATTTTTTTTTAAATCAATAAAGAGCCCTTTGACTTCTGATACATAAATATACAGTATCCTTATAGTATTTACAACTATTGTTGTGATAGAGAAAAAAACCTGGTGTGCCAACCTACAAAACACATAATTTAACTGTTTTCTGGTAAATATGAACTAGGACAAGTGAGAAACAACCTAAATCTCCCTGCTGGCCTTGCCTAGTGAGGGTTGCATGGGCTCTTTTGTGCTGAAAGATCCCCACCCAAATGCCCAGCTTTGAAACAGTGTGTTAATGATAATTTAGCAGGCTGGAAACCTTTTGAGCTAAGTCTGCAGGAACAAATAGCTTAAAGTAGATATTTGGGATAGGTGAGATTCTTCAGGATATTCCTTTCCTTCCTTCATCTTGGCAGTCTTTGTTTTGCCATTTTCTGAAGGGAAGTACAAGGAAATGGGGAGAGGAAGGAATAGAAGAGGAACATTTCTTACCTTTCTCTTCTTCCCTTTGCCATTTTTCTCCCCCTTCTTGTCTCAGTCTTTAGAATTTCCATTCCTCTTTGGGAAAGGGAATCTGGTGTAAGCTGAAGGCAGGCTGAGAAATTGAGTTATTTTACAAAGAGCAGCCTATCTGTCTCAGGGAAAGAGGAGTGTTAAGATGGGTCTCTTACTCCATCAGGGGACTGCGTTTTGGGGGACAATGAGGAGGAGAAAGGCTTTCCTGAAAACCTTAAGCAAAAGAAGCTGCCTCAGGTACTTGAAGCTGAGAGCCCAGAGAGGGGGGCAGCCTGTGATATTTCCCCTCATGAGGAGACTGACTCCAGGAAAGTCATCCTTGGCGCTGATGGCCAGAAACTGCACTGTGAAGAGAAACCCTTCAAGTGTCCAGAATGTGGGAAGGGCTTCAAGGGGCACTGCAGGCTTCTGACCCACCTGCAAATCCACACAAGAGAAAAGGTGTTTGTGTGTGCAGAATGTGGGAAGAGCTTCAGCAGGAAGGCAAACCTGGTGGTTCACCAGAGAGTCCATACAGGGGAGAGGCCTTACAAGTGCAAGGAGTGTGAGAAAACCTTCAGCCGTGCCTCGAGCCTCCTTGCTCACCACAAAACCCATATGAAAAAGAAAATATTTTCCTGCACCATGTGCAGAAAGAACTTCAGTGAGAACACAGCTCTGCTGCAGCATCAGAGAGTCCATACAAGTGAGAAGCCCTGTAGGCGTTCAGAGAATGGAAGTAGCTTCAGTGTGAGCTCAAACTTCATCAGACACCAACATCTGAGAGAGAGACCCAGTGAACACACAGCAGGTAACTGAATTGTGTTTATTTCAAGTTATACAAAATCTCAGGGGATACATGAAATATATCTCTGTTTCTTCCTAAACAATTCTCCCTCTGCTGTGAATATGAGTGTTGGGGGTTGGTTGTTACTTTTTCTTTCCATCTGTCAATATTTATCTCTGCCATCTGAGGAAGTGACTTGAAAAAGCTGAAATTGAAATTTAGGTGTTACCATGAAGATTGCCTGGCATCTTTGACTCCTCAAAGCTCTCAGATCCCACTGATAATAAAGGGCTCACTAATTCCTGCTTCATAATGTTGCCTGATGTCCAGCCTTAGATCTTCAGAAGTGCTCAGCCACCAAAATGCTGAGCTTTGGGAGATGTAAGGAATTTTGACTTGCAAAAGGCTGTAAACAGTGCCTTGGTCATCTCTAGCAGCCAAATTTTGTTATATGTGGACATTGAATCCTAGCTTGTTGTTGTCTACAGTGGGAAGACTCTGGAATATTCTTAGCACAGCACAGGCTGACAGACAAAGGGATTGTTTCAAGTAGGGTGTTTTCTGGATTTTGTGATATTTTGTGTTCTAGTAATGACCTGAAATTCAGGGATAAAAACTGGCATTGTGGGCTGTTTTTCCCTGTTGTTGTACATTTACATGGGAAGTCCCTTTATCCTTGGTCAAAAATATTTTAAGTTTTCATCTTGGGTCTTGCCTAGACACCCACAGAATTGTTGTGGGTGTTGGCATGAGAAGCAGGTGTTTTGTGTGTGAGGTTTTTCTTTGGTTTTTGTGGTTGGTTTGTTTGGAGTTGTTTACTTGGTTTTGTTTGTTTCTTCTGGGAAAAAAAAAAAGCCTAAGCCTTTCACCTTAACTTCATCATTATTCCCATTGTTATAATAAGGTTTGTGATAGAATGGCAAAACTGAATTCTTAATGTAGGGTTTGAGGCCTCTCAGTCCATAGATACAGAGGGGTGGCCTAAGAACGCTAAGCATGGAACCTTACACTCCGAAACCTTGATTTCTCTTCAGATGGAAGAGTTTATAATTCCTGAAGAAAAGTCTCATTTTTGCCCTTTCAGTTGGATGCTGAGTAGTATCAGATTAGTCTAACACTGTACCTACTTCTAAAGAAAGTGTGCAAACACAAACATATTTTTACTAAATCTTAGTTTCCCCTTTCCTTAGCAGATCCTTTGCTTCAGCTTTGCTTCCTCCTTTCCCTGTGCCCCCTCCTAAAAAAAAAAAAACCAAAAAAACAAAAAAAAAACAAAAAAGAAAAAAAAAAAAAACCACCAAAAAAAAACCAGCTGTATCTACCTAATCTTTGATTTTGGACCACCGTGTGACTTGAATTAAGTTTGAATTTTAAGATGTGGATGAGAGGAAGGGTTGTTGCTGAGCTGCTATGTTTGGAATGCAGACTTTGCAACTTTTGACTTGCAGTGTCTTCCTTTTAGATGCAAATCAACCTGAATTTACATCTCTGCATCAGAAAGAGCAAAAGTGTGGTGCAGAGGAGAGTGAGATGGATCACTGGAATCTTGTTTCTGAAGAGTGTAAGTAGAAAAATACTTCTGAACTGCCTCGTGTTTTTACATAGCAGGCATTAACATTCCCTTCTCTTTGTACAGTAAAGAAAATGAGGGAAAACATGGATATGCTTCTCCTGAATCAGCGAAGTCAGCTGCAGGTGCTTCAGGAAATTCAGAAGCAACTGAATACACTGCTCCCAGGCAATGCTCTCCTGAATTCCAATGTTTATAGCTTAGGACTCCTGCTAGGACAGCAGGCGGTTGCTGCAGCATCCATTTCTTGCCCCCTTTTTAATCCCAGCAGTCTCCTTTCCTGTGAAGGTGCCAGTGCCTTATCCCTTTCATCTGCCTCTGAAGCTCTGCCTGCACCTCAGCTCCCAGTCTCTCAGGATCGTGTGGCTTCTGCAGCTTGCTCAGCATTATGCTGTGAATGTGTCCAGTGCAAACATCTGTGACTCTTCTAGACCATTCTGTCATGTGGGGCAGGTGACCTCTGGGCTGTGGTGTTGCAGTTGTTGTACCTGTGAAGGTGCTGACTGTACACTCAGATGCATCAACAAGCAGCAGTTGATCTAATCCCTGCCCTGGAGCCTGCAGGGATTTTGGCCAGGAATGACCTTTTTTGAGGCAGCTCAAGAGATCATTATCACTGGGATGCACTGAAGTGCAGCATTCATATACAAGATAATTCATCAAATTCGAGTGTATTTTTTACCTGGTATGTCTTTCAGCATGTACTTGGGCAATTGTACCTCTCCTAATGAGTTGAAACTAATGATAAAGTCCTCAGGGATGATTTAAGCATCTCCTGTTAAGTCTGATTTATGTAGAGGGAAGCAAGATGCTTATGTAAAGATGTTCAGTTTAACAGCACCCCTGTTCCCAGCATCTGTTTGCAAAAGCTATCTTCCTTTAGGAAGTCTTTAAATTAGGTGTCCTTGACTTAGCTGATCCTCAGGTCAGCTGTACTGCTCAAAATAGAAAAAAATACTTTCTGCTTTTAGTTTAAAACAAACAACCCCCCCACACCACCCAAAAAAACCCTAACTGAAAACACAAGCAAAAAATCCCTGAACAAAATAACCTCCTTTCAGGTCTACCTTGCTTACCAAAAGTTCATGAGGAAAAGCCAAATTGGTTTATAGGGCAATAAAAGTTCACCTTCTTTTGTTCAAAGGTGAACTCAGTTGAGCCTGGGTTTACTTTGTCATAACCTATTTGGATTATTATGTGGTTTTGGCTGTTACGTATTAATGAGGGGGAGGAGTAGGGCAAATAATGAACACTGAGAGGCTCAGGTGCATCATCTTGTGAAAACAGCAGAGGAAGCATTTTTTCTTCTTTTCTTGTTCCCTGTAGGACTCTGACATTGGGCCTGTCAGGGTTGGAAATTGCAGAGTTTTAAGACCTGTTGGTCTGGTCTATCTTGTTCCATCAGTGACAGACTTGGGGCAGTCTCAGAACTTTAAGCTTCAAAAGTGCAAAAAAAAAAGTTCCTTTACCCTTGAACTGGGATAAAAAAAAACTTTGGGCTTGTACCTTTGCCAGAAAGTCTTTCTCTGGAACTGATGTTGTGTTTGTGCATGGTTGGTTTTGTGGTTTGTAGTTGTGTTTTTTATGTTACCTTGTTAAAAGGATGCACTCCTTGTAATTAATAAAATAAGGTTTAGATTTTAGGGATGGGAAACACTAGTTCTCTTAACAAGTCGTCGTCTTGTTGACAGAATGTCACATTCTGTCCCAAAGCTAAAACTGGCCAGGTATGTCACTTCTGCTGTGTGACTACAGACTGTGAAAATCACACACTTGTTTCTGCTGTGTGGGATTTTGGATTAGTCCTAATTCATCAGGATATTAATTTAAGCCAAATGAACAGGCCCTAAAGGGCATCCCTTCACTGTGATTTTGTGCTGGTATCTTTGAACTGTAATTTCCATCAGTTGAGCATTTTGGAATCCTGGAAACCCAGGAGTACTGTTCATAACTTTTTTTGATGTTTAATGTCATTCTGCATAAAGCAGAATTCCTTCACGAAATCAGTGGTTGAAGTTTGTATTTCAGTTGGGTTTATGGTGTTTATTATTAAAACATTGTACTCGTGTTAGAAATGAATCTTTGGTGAGTTTTTGTCCTTCCTAAAAGATGACATAGAGGTGGCCCCTGGGAGTCCAAGGCCAGCCAGAGCTGTTGGTCCTGGCAGCTTTTGTCTGGGTTTTCCCTTTCTCTGCTAATCACAAATCTGGAGGTGTCCTGGCTCCATTTTCTTCTCTTTGAATAATAATAACAATGGAATGGTACAAGTATAAGAAATAATGATCTGAAATACAGGAAATTGAGGGCAATTTTTTGAGAAGCAGCTGGAATTCCAGATCTGTAAAACTGGCACTAATTTGCCTGATTTTGCTTTTAACCTGTCAGTCTTCAGAAGCATTTTCTTTTCATCAGAGAAAAATAAAATAACTCATGAAGCTGTTACTAAGCTGACAGCGGGAGAGAATTTTTTAAAAAGTTTGCTGATTAAAGTGCATCTGAAGAAATTATGCACTCAGGCAGGTAATTGAGGTGTTTCTGTTGTGAGTGGAAGTTTCTGAAGCTGTTAGCTGTAGGGAGGTCAACAGGTAGAATAATTAAAAAAAGAACTAGCATTTAACCCCATATTACACCTTAATCACACAATTTATTATGGCAAGATAACTCTGGGAAAAGAGACAATGTGAAATACTAATCCTGGATGACATTTAAGAGGTCTTAATGTGGATCCATAAATTTAAAGATTGATGTGGCTGGTGGTCCAGCAGTCCTTAAAGGTTTTTAGCCTTATTATACTGGATTGGATCCTGATTTCTTAATCATGTAAGACAAGGATAATTATTTCAGCTAAGTTACATTGTGGTTTTGTGATGTGGTTGCATATAAGACATTAATTATATTCTAAAAGTTACAAAGGTCTTCAGTGCAGAATTTTTAGGGCTGGAAATAATCATTCATTAGTGGTGATGGGGAAGACACCTCCACTCTGCATCAGTTTTGGGATTTTCTGATACTCTCTTGGGGAAAAAAAGGCAATTTTTGCCCAAATCCACAGCTGTTGAAAGGAGTTAGGTTCTCAACACATGCAAAAGCGAGATTAAAACACAAATGAGATTAAATGTTGGGATCCAGAGCATTCATTCACCTGTGTTTTTCTTCGTGAGGGAGGAAAGGAAGAGAGAAAATGGAAAAGTAGAAAATGCCAAGGGTAAATAAGCATGTTATCATGCACTTAATTAGGCTAATGCCAACATTTAAAAATACAACTCCAGTGACAATTGCAATTCCAACTCATGCTAAGCATTTTCTCTGGCCTGTAAGCCCTAAAGGCTCTAGCAGGGTAGTAACCCATGATCCAGGTTCTAATCCATCAAACCAGGCTCATGGTTGCATAGACTGAAATAATTCTCCAGCTTGATCACTCAGTTCTTCTGTCTTAGCTTGTCCCTCTTCTGTGGAGGATAAGGCAACACTTAGTTCCAGATAAATTCAGCACATTCCCAGCTATATTCCCTTCTCAGTTTAGACAGTTCACTAGCTGTATATGGGGTACCTTTTGTGGTAATTTGAGATGTTTTGTCTTCCAAATCCTCATTCAGTTTTAATAAGAGGTTGTTGTGGAACAAGCACTTTGTCAAGTTGGTTGTGCAGGGATTCCAACTCAAGAGAGTGGATATGTTGCTGTTTCTTTAGGCAGCCTTGGTTCTAGTTAATCATCCCCTTCTCTTGTCAATCTCTGAAAAATTGAGCCAAATCATAAAACTTGAAACAGCAGCAAGGGAAGGAGTTGCACGTTTGCCCTTCACTTACACAGAGCTTAAACAGAGAACAGAGACAAGGCTGTGCTGCAACTTGTCTTCCCTGATGAGGGTCCTGTGGCAGGATCTAGATCTTTGAGGACCCTTCCAACCCAGGCCAAAGTGGCTGCTTTTCCATCTCAGCAGAGCTATTGGGAATGTGCCCAAGATCTCAATGGCATGGTCACCAGAGGACAATAAATTCATCAGCTTGAATATTATATACAGTTCTTTCTTTCCTTTGCAAGCAGGAGTTATGGCCAAAATAACTTTTTCTTCTCAAATTCAGTACTTCAGTCTAATTTTAGCAGCAATATGCAAAAACCCCAGCAGGTGGGGATCTAAAACTATGTTTTATTTATACAATAGCAGCTTCTTAGGGACCTTGAACTGGGCAGAGGCAGCTGCACTTAGGTATTGTGCGAAGTGAAACAATGTTTCCTATCACAAACAACTTTCAGTCTGGAGCAGCATTAATGCAATTCCCTCAAATGGGAAGCACTTTCATAGCGAATAAACTCTAGCATGATTTATTGCGTGGTTTTGCCGTTTTGGCATTGAATGTGGCCTAAATTTCAGCTTTCCAAAATCTTCAGGACAAAAGAGAGCCCATCATATTCCCAAGGAAATGAAGGAATTGCACAAAGCATGGTTACACACAGTATGGCTATTGGAATGAATGCTTCCTGGAAACACTTGAAAAATTGGGATGAACAAACAATTGGAAAAGGATCAAAGGGGTCTAAGACTGGGATTAAAGCTTGATTTACCACATTTATTTTTACTCCGTGCATTTTGGTTTGAGTAGTATATTGTAGATGCATTTTGCACTTTGGCAGGCTCCCTGGTTTTGAGGATTTTCTTGTTTTTCAAGGAAGGATAATGAATTGAATTTTTCAGAGGCAGAGGATTTAATTTTCTGTGATGGTAGACCACACTTACACACAAATGGAGAATCTATAATTGGAAGCAGAGACTTAGGAAAAGACTTCAAAAGCTATGGTGAGTATCAGCACAACATACGCTCCAGTGGTGCTGCTGGGATGCCCACAGGAGCAAAAACCAGGGAACGCTGCACAAACCCAAAGAGACTCAAAATATTCACCCTATATTTGTCATTCAGGAAAATTTGTACAGCAGTCACAGCTTACCTGCTGGGTTTGAAGAAAGAACTAAACCCAAGAAATTCCTTGGCATGTATGAAAGCAAAAAATCAAACTATCACAGACATCCTCGGTGCCCATCCTCCCTCTGAAACCCCACGTTATTTAATGTGCTGGTGCCCCCCCTAAATTCTCTGGAAACCTTAATAAATACTGTGGATATTTTGCATCGTACAGCAGACACAGGAATTAAATCCACACACAGATGCTTTAAATCAATAGCACTTAATTAGTTACTTTAAACATAAACAAAATCCTAAATAGCCATTCCCCAACAAGACTAGTCAATAAAGTTTGATTTAGCAGAAATTGAATAAGAACAGCAGATAGAAAATAACCTGGGTTTAGAGACTAATTATACTTGAAAGCAGAGATTTCCCATTTTAAATGGAAGCCATTTAAAATGGTGTCAGAGAAATGAAAGAGTAACAGTTTCATCTTTAACCTGTGTTAAAGCAGGATGGGCTGGGGGCAGCAGAGCTCTGTGGGGACTTTCTCATGAGGGCAGCTTCTCCAAGCTGTGACAGGGACGTGCCTCTTCTCCTGAAGACTTGGTCCCAGAAAGGCTTCAGAGGAGCAGGGATGCTGCAGGGAAGCAGCGAGCCAAGGGTGGGACCTGCTTGAGTGACAGCTCTGCCCTTGCCCACTGCGGGACAAACCTTTCAGGTGCTGCCACTGCGTTAGGGCTTCAGTCACAACTTCTCTTACATCACACCAGAGGGGCACGGGTGCTGGCAGCATCCCTGGGTGTGGTCTGGGCATGAGCCAAGGTGCAGCTCCTGGTCCCGGCCTGAGGTACAAGGTGGGGGGACAAGGGTGTGACCACACCATGTCCCCTGGATTCCAGACAGCTGGACACAGCGATGCCCTTGGCCCACACTGTGCTTTTCAGTCACCTCCTCCCAACACGCCCTTGGCATGGACTGGAATTGTGCAGGGGGCTCCAGGGGGTAGTTCTGCATCCCAAAGCCCAGCCATCCTCTTTCCCTGCTATGCCAGACGTAGACAGGTATCCCAGAATCAGATGCCATTTGCCACATGGCCGAGGTGCAGGTGTTTTCTCACCCTTCCTCATGACAGGTGTCTGCCCCTTCACATCAACCCTCATAGCATTTATTTTCCTTTCCCCATGCTTTGTGAAGTGCTGTGTATACTTAGGAATGCTTTATAAATTAAAAGGATTGACATGGATTTATTTCTAAGATCTTTATTAATTTATTTTGAACTATGCCAGATGGAAGTGGCCTTAGGGTTCACAGCTGTTCCCTAGCAGCTAGGATGGGATTGCTCACCAGTCTAAGAACATAACTGGAGTTCCTTTCCACAACCACTGCTAGTTTTGCCTCTTCAGTGTCACTTGGCTGAAATAATTTTCCCTGGCCTGTTTGCCCTTTACTTTATGTGGTCATGTAGCTTGAGAGGAGAATCTGAAACCCATGCTGCTGCAGCAGTTACAGGCTATGTTCCTCTTGTTCTTGGGATTTAATCACTTTGTGGGCAGCATAAACTCACAAGACAAATTCAGAACATATTGGGGATGTGCAACAAGGAAAGAACCAGAAGGTTCACTCTGACAGCAGCCACCTCACTGGCTTCTCTACCAGCCAGCTCCTCCCTCAGGACCAGTGTGAGGCTACTGGAAAATGCCAATTAGCTACTCTAATTCCAGCAGAGCATCCCTAGCACACTCCATGCCAGACAGCTGGTGTCCAAATGCTCCTGCCAGCTGTGGGATGTAGAATACTGTAAATTTCTGTTGTGCTAACAGTGCTCAGATCCTGCAGTGGGACTGTGACACTTCAGAAATACCTGAGAGAGACAAATGGATGAAGGACGTCTCTGAAATAAAATCTGTCACCCTGGTGGTGTTATCCTGACTCTCCCTCTCTCTCCCTTCCCTTCTTTTCATCATTCCCTTCCCTCCCTTTCTTTCTTGCTTGCTTTCTTTTTCTTTCTCTTTCTCCTCAGAGTGAGTTTCCCATCAGTTTCTCAGCCCAAGAATCTGGAGCTGAGGGACATTCTTGGAATTGGTCTTAATTTTCTCACATTTCTGAAAGAATCTGAAAAGCCAGAGGAGGGCACTCAGTGCTCATCATTCCTTTATAAGGGAAAGTGGTTTGTCTTTTTTTCTCTGCAGTGACACACCATCCTGCTGGTAGAAGAGCCTGGTTCTGAGGAGGCTGTTTTCTCAGTGCCACTTGGGTTATATGGGATCCAGTTTTCCAGTCCACTGCTAGGAAAAAAATATACGTAACAGTGATGACTGAAATACTATTTGCTCTCTTTGCCACTCTTTGCTTCATTGTGACTGGCAAAAGAGATTTCTTTTAAAGTTGGACAAGAGGTGTGTTTTGTGTGTTCAGTAAATTTTTAGAAGTATTCTATGCCTATACTCTAAAACGTTTTTAGAGATATAACAAACAAAAGTGTCCCTGCATGTGCAGGAGACTTTTCTTTCAGGCTCTGTTTCTTCTTCACCTCAGCAACACTGGTCTGAATAGCCAGAGACACATCAGCAGGAGCCCCCATCTCTGGATAAAAAAAGGAACTAAAGTAAATTTCAGAAAATTGAGCAAATGGAGGCCAGAAGAGGCAACAGAGTCAAAGTCAAGGTGTACCAAAGCATTCTGCCATTGCAGTGGTGAATGGCTGAACTAGGCCACCAAGTGAGGGGAAGGGAGAGCAGAAGGGATTGAAATGGTATGAACAATTAGGAAGGAAGACTGGGAGAGGGTTGGACTTCCTGAAGCTGCTGGGGAAATGTAATTTGGGGGTGATAACAGCTGCATGGAAGAAGGGTCACAACTTTCCAGACCCCCCATTAATCCCTCATGGGGGGATCCCTGGACTTGCTTTTTTTTGTTTTCCAGAGCTCTTACAGTTGCCCTGCTGCTCATGTGTTGCCTAGGGCCATTTTCTGCTCTGTCCCTCCCTCCAGCTGAGCTTCCCCACAATGCTGCTGGACTCTGCCTGCCTGTGGCTGAGATGTTTGTGCTTTCCCTTCTTCAAGCAAAGAACCACAGAGGAGACTTCTCTGTGTCCATCCCCGTTCTGTCAGTGACTCCCCTCACAAAAGGGCAGCCCCGCCCTGCTTACCCCAGAGCCCCTCCAAACACACGGAGTGTGCCCCTGCTTTTACAGATGGCAGAGCTTTTGACAGGCCTGTGTGTGTCCTTCCATGTCCCTTTTCCCAGCCTTAGCAGATCTTTTCCAGTACAGGGACTGGGAAGTTTCTTCACACAATTCTGCACCTGGCTGTTGTGCTTAAGAAGGTGCCTCTTTGCTGGTCAATTTTTTTTTTCTTGCCTGATTTCTTTAACAGATGACCTTTGGGTTTCTCCTGATGCCTTCAGGCAGAAATACCAAGCAAAAAAGGAAAAACAGAGTTTACATATAGTACACATTAGAGGGATTTCAGGCATCTTCTCAATTCTTTGGACATATGATCAAGCCTTTATGTGAATGTAGGGTGAAATAGGAACCACAAGATGCTTTACTGAAAAAAAAGGTATTTTAACAATTACTGGGAGAAAGGAAGCAGCAGTGGGAATGCAGGAATCAAGGGGCTGAAACAGAACATTTTTCTTGTGTCTAGAGAAGGAAGAATTAAGATCAATGAACACAACTCCTTATATTTTTAGAGAAGTGAAAGAAGACGGTAAAACATGATGGTATTTGGTCTCGACCCTTGAATCCAAGTTCCCTGGCATGGTCAGCCTTGATGTTACTTGTCAGGGCTGTCCTGAGGACAGGGCTTGCTGTGAAAGCACTCAGGGTTTGCCTCAGGGCAGCCACATCCCGCCCTAAGCTTCAGGCACTTGCTTTCCTTTGGCTAATTTGGGATGCAGCTGCCATGAGTGTGGGTTTCACCTGCATCTTCCACCTCGCTGTGACCAGAGCCACGAATGCATGTGGAGACAAACTGAGTCCCTTTCTCTAGAAATGTAACCTGAGAAGAACCTGAAACTCCTCAGGCTCCGAGTCTCTGGATTCACCACCCTTGCCATCAGTGCTCAAGTCAGTTACCTCCCGGCAGGAACATTCCTGGGGAGAGCAGAGGTGAAGTGCCAAGTCAGAAGCAGGAGGGAAAGAAAAAGGAAATGACTGGTACTTAAAAATACTCAACCCAGGAGGCATGAACCATGAACTGAAGAGAGATGCCAGAAGAAAACCAGACATGGCTTGGAATACAAGGGAGAAGGACTAATTACAGATGCTTCCTCCAAGTCTGTCAGTAGGTGACAGTGATGTCACTGCTGGTGTGATCATGAATGTTAGTGCTGGTGCATCACAGCAGTGGCATTGTTTCTCTAGAGTGGAGAAGAGGAATACATCCTCTTCTGGAATGCATCCACAAATTGTTACTTCACTCTGTACCAGGAAGCTGTCTGTGAAGAAGGCTCTTATTCCCTTTCTTGGTGATAGCACAGCCCCCTTATTTGCAGCACCCTTAAAAATCCACGTATCTTTCTCCCTAATCCAGGGAATAAAGAACATCCATCAGTGGAATGGCACACACTGCTACTAAGTTTTGTTCCAAAAGCATCATGTGAAGGACTGCTGAAGCAAAGCCTGTATGAAGATGTTTTGTGCTGCCATCTGGGCACAGTGAGGTTTGCTCTTGTGTCCCTTATGAACATGGGCAAAGGATTCCTGCCTCCTCATTCCCCAGGCTCCTTCACTGGCTGAAAAGTCCATATTCCTTGTATTGAATAGGTATCTCTGAGGCTGGCCTTTCATGGCATCTGAAATGGCAAGCAGTTCTTGCTGATTTGTGACTGCAGATTATCCTGGAGGGCTAAAGCTCTTGCCACCCCCAGCCATGCCACTGGGTTATTTTTAATTTGGATTGCTTCCCTGACCCAGTGCTCAGCACAGCTTCACAAACAGCAAGGCTGGCACAAGTGAGGGAAAACTGCAGTCTTGGGCAGGTGGTAACGAACATCTCAGCATTCCTCAAGTTGGTAATGCCACCATGCAATCCATACTATCAAACAGGAGCCTGCGGGGAGCAGCAGAGAGTTAAGAGAAAGCAGAACAAAGGCATTAAACAGAAATGTGCCCTTTTTTGCACAGAAGGAGTATCCTCAGAAGAGGCTCAGTTTAGGCATCTTTTCCAAGCGGACGTTACATAGCTGGCATTGGTGCTCATCTCTTGCTAAGTACCTCTGTGGAGTGGAGCTTCCAGGTTTGTACTACTCTGCTCACCCCATTGGAGCTCTGGTTCCACCTTCTTTTCTTCCAAAAGCCTCATGTCCTCTTCTATGTGTACTTGTGGTCACTTCCTCCTGACCTCTGCTTGTGGTATCAGTGCAGCTCTGTGTGCAGCTGCAGGGGGATGCAGATTGAAATTTCAGTGGCTGAAAAGTAATGGTTTCCCAGTCTACCCTTGGTTATTTTTAGCTGGATCAGTTCCTGATCCAATCCACCCTATGGATACACAAACAGCTGTGTCAGTGTTACAAGAGGAAAATGTTTGAGGGAAACAGAGGAGAGGCTTAGCTGAGTTTAATCATCACTGGTACCAAATGGGAAACCACAATTATGAATGATTGCTCTAAATGCCTGGCAGCAGTTATTTAAACTTCTCTACAGCTCCCTGTCTTACTTCTCATGTAAGAAACAAAGCCTAAGGAACTCGCCCAAGTCTGTGCCACAGAAAGGAAATGGCCCTATGCCTGGTATAGCTGCCCCTTGCTGCATGAATCAAGGCAAGCTGAATGCAGGGAGCCTGAACAAGTCTGCGGGCAGGCAAAGCAGCCAGGGTTCCTCACAGCTTCCTTGCCTGTTGTAGTTTGGCCAGCCTGTACATTTAAAGGTCAAGTCCTGCAGAGACCAAAATTTGCCAGGACACCAACCATAAGCATCTACCCAGAAGTGTAAAAAATGTGTTTATAGTGGTCAAAAACCATGCCTGAGACACATGCTAAATACTGGCTGCTACCAATAGACAGTGATTCTGACACAAAGATGGAAAGTATAACTAAAAATTTAGAGATTTATTCAGAAGCAAAAAAAATCTATTTAGTCAATTAAAATCACTTACTGAGGCATATGACATGCTCCTTGGTGCCTGACCAACTGCTGCTGTGGGCAGGGAATGATGGGGATGATGTTCCATGGAGACTTTGTTCCATCCAAAGGCAGAAGTACAGAAAGGATTCATAGAATAGAATGGTTTAGGATGGAAGGAACTTTTAAAGGTCATCTGGTTCCAGCCTCCCTGCCATGGGCAGGGACACCTTCCACTATCCCAGGTTGCTCAGAGCCCCATCCAGCCTGGCCTTGGGCACTTCCAGGGATGGGGCAGCCACAGCTTCTCTGGGAAACCTATGCCAGGGCCTCACCACCCTCACAGGGAACAGTTTCTTCCCAATATCCAACCTAAACATCCTCTCTGTCAGTGTGAAGCCATTCCCCCTTGTCCTGTCACTCCAGGCTCTTGTAAATAGTCTCTCTCCATGTTTTCTGTACGCTCCCTTCAGATGCTGGAAGGCTGCAATGAGGTCAAACAAAACTACTCAGAATCTTTTAGGCTGGAAAGCACTTTTAAGGTCATTAAGTCCAACCAGAAACCATCTTACTTTGCGTGGTCCATTTGTGTGTTTTCCTTTCTTTATGATGATCATGACTGCAGCAGCACTCTGAAAATGTGGACAAAGCCACCACTTATTTTGGGATTGTCCTAGAAAATTCTACAAAGCTGTGCAAATATTGACACTTTTTTATCTCAGAATTGCATCCAGGGATGACAAGCAGCAATTTCAGTTAGGAAATTTTTAAAAGCCTTTCAATCTTTCAGGTGATTATACCTACAGGATTTTTACATAAGCAAGAAGAAATACAAGGAAAGGTGTAAGCACAAGGATGTGTTTTCCATGGATGATGCACATTATCATGGCAACTTCCCTCCTGCACAGTCACCTGAAGTTTCACAACTCTGGTTCAGACTAAATACCAATGACCTGATTCATTCTTCCACTGAATTTCACTGTTAATAATTGTAAAATGCACATTTAGTGCCATGACTCAGTAGGCAAAGTATCTCCTGGCTGAAGTTTGCTGTGGCCCACACCCACCTCCAGCAAAGGCTGTCCATAAATGGCCCCATGGCTCCATAACCTGATTCCTGACACTCACTTTTCCCAAGGATTAATGTCTGAGCTTGCAGGGGAATTCGTCATCAGTACCTGCAACAAAGAAAGCTCCCCCAGTTATGTTATGCTTTATAATAGCATCCCATACCTCCCAAAACTGAAGTCATCACAGACACATCACAAATTCCCAATGTACAAGCTGCTGACTTTTTGGAGGAGGGCATTAAGACAAATACTGAGTGATCTGTGAGAGGCCACAAAGGAAAGCAAAGGTTTATTAGTACACCTGCATGTACAGCAGTTGACTGGAAATGTTCAGGGGGTCTGGCAACTACACCCTCGCATTACAACCACTTTTGTAGCTCTGAGATCAAAATCATGGAAAATAAGATGAGAGACCATGTTGTTATCAAATCTTTAATTCCTGGGAGTCCCAAGTGGCCAGCATTATATAAAACTTCTATTAGAAATGAATGCCATTCCATTAATAACTTGCATGTATTATGTAAAATATTTACTGAAGACAAATGCCATTCCATGAATAGCTTGGATGCTGTTTACTTTGAATAACAGCATGTTCATCTACTGTAAATTAACTTCTGCCCAACGAAATTTCTTTTATCCCTCAGTCTATCACCCTTTTCACATATAAATTTTATGAACACATTTCTACTTTAAAATGCAGCTTTCGTAAGAGCCTATACATGAAAAAGAACACTAAATGCAGCTTATTAGTTGTTCTTGACAAAGGCTCAGTGGGAGGCAAAAGCAAATACAACAGACAGAATAAAATATCTGTGATGAAGAACCTCTAATCCTGGCCTAGGGTTGGAAGACAACCACAGGAACATGAATTAGAGCTCAAGTCTACGTCCCGCTGAGTTAAACTTTACATTACTGGACCATCCCTTAAGTGAGGTCCCATCTGCAGGTGTTTCTTAGCTATATTGAAGGGTTAGAGTTGTCTCAGCAACTTAAAAAAGCTGGATCACTGGATGTAAGAGAAAAATTACTTATTCCACCACTTTCCTCACACAGGCCCTTTTCTGTAAAGCTGTTCTGCACATAGATTTGGAATTTACAACAGGACATACGCACACATATAAAATATCAAACAGTATATCCTGGTATTGTATAATATCTAATATAACGACATTGGATAGCGTGTGCTATAAATTAATCTCCCTTTTTCATATACAGTTAGCAAAACTACAGCTATACATATACAAATTCCCTTTTCCTCTAACTGAACCAACAAGCTTTTTAGAGAAACCACATCATCTGCGTTTCCTGACTCTGTTGTTTCAGATTCTGACTTGCTCACCTTTTCCCCCTCTGGGCTTCTGTCTTCTCTGGTCTTACAACTTCACTGTTTCTATTCCACACATCCCTTCCAGAAGACTAACTGCAAAATCACAGGAGTGAAACTGTTGATTTTTTGAAACCACAGTTCTCAGAGAAAGAGATATTATCAGCCCATCCTTGTCCTGAGCAAAGATTAACTGAGTATTAAAAAAAATGGTAAAATATTATAAGTAATGACAAACAGAGAATAGATCATCAAACAAAACAAGGAAAGCCCCTTTTTCAAATATTGAAGCAGCCTTTCTAGGGCATGATTCTTAAAGGTAGACACCTAAAACAGGTCAGATGAATCACCACCTAACAGTGTCCATTTCTCCCAAGAAGTTTCAAATCCAAAGACAGTTCAGAAGCTCTCTTTGATTTTAATACATATTTTCAGATTTGGGAATTAATTTCATGGTGTAGTTTTGACAGGCTTGGGGATGATTTTTTCCGCTAGTTTTTGAAGGAAATACAGCTTTTTTTATCCCACTGTCAGCTGCCCATTAGGAACCAACTGTCTAATTTCAATCAAATACAGCATGTAGAGGAATCAGAGATGAGCAAGTTCCTATATCCAGGGATCAGTGTTCCTCTAGCCAGGGACCAGTGCTCCTATGGCCAGGGATCAGTGGCCAGGTGCAGCAGAGAGTTCTTACTGGCATCCCTATGGGAGGATCAGCAGGGAGAACCTGCCTTGTCCATGCTCTTAGGCATTTTAAGTGGTATCTTGTCCAGGCAGTAAGGATAAAATACCTGCTTTGGGGTCACTGAATCTCTTGGAAACATGGAAATGATACAAGGATAATCTGGGGGAGAAGGGTGTTGGGAAGAGAGTGAAATAAATGACAGCAGAATGTGTCAATTTTATAATAAAGTATTAATTAGACTATTGGCAATAACAAGCTCTCTAGATACTGTTTGTGCTCTTTAGACTGGAAGGATTTGGTGTCGTAACACTGCACGTGACCATGATTTCACTCAATAGCTGAGACAAGGAGTCTACATAACTCCAACTGATCCTGGAAGCTGGTGCTCCTAAAATGAAGGAGATTATTTACCCCTGTTCTTTGGCAGCCCTTCCTCCTCAGGAGCTCCTGAAATGCTCACACTCCTTAGAAAATGGGAACCTCTTCCCTCTAGGAGAGTCTCTAAAGCAGATTACCAGAAATAAATAAAAAATTAATTAACTTCTCCTATGAGGAATGAGGACAGGCCTAGAGAGTTGGGGTTGTTCAGCCTGGAGAACGCTCCAGGGACACCTTATGTGGCCTTTCAATATGCAGAGGAGACAAGATGGAGACAATTGACAAGGGCCTGGAGTGACAGGACAAGGGGCAATGGCTTCACACTGACAGAGAGCAGGTTTAGATTAAGTATGAGGAAGAAATTCTTTACTGTGAGGGTGGTGAGGCCCTGGCACTGAAGCTGTGGCTGCCCCATCTCTGGAACTGTTCAGAGCCAGGTTGGATGGGGCTCTGAGCAACCTGGGATAGCAGAAGGTGTCCCTGCCCATAGCAGGAGGTTGGAATGAGATGAGCCTTTAATGCCCCTTTCAACCCAAAGCATTCTCTGATGCTGTGATCTGGGAGCCCCTGAGGAGAGAGCTGGTGACATTCCCGAACCTGGGAATTGAGGACAAAGCCCCGCAGCCCCACAGGGGCTCCGGTTTCCTGGCAGGGCTGGGATGCACAAGGAGCGAGCTGCACATGCTGGTTCCTGTGCTCGGCAGGGCCTGGGGGCCTGGCACCTGCTCCCTGCACCTGGCCCAGCAGGGCCCCCTACACCCACGCAGGAATCCTGGCCAACCCCACCGCGGGAAGCCACTGGGAACAGGGAAGGGGCTGCAGCAGAACACGGCCAGGAAGCAGCAAGAAGCCAGCACTGGCATGGGACAGGGGACAGCAAACAGCCAGGCTGGTGCAGGCTGGGTGTGAGAACACATCTGCAGCGATAAGAGGTTTGGAAAACAACCTCTGGGAAGCAAGCAGGAAACTGGGTTTATTGAGTCTAGAGGAGAAGGCTGGAAATACAGCAAGACATGATAGTGCAGTTGCAGTACATGAGAGGTTGCTGTTAAGGGAGGCAGCATTACACTGCTGGAAGGACAGAGATAAGATCTAACCAACTTAATTTCCAGGAAAGAAAAGAAGACAGGAGAAAAGAACAAGAGTAGATGTTGCAAAAACTTTCTCTGCGTAAGCCAGAGCTGGAAAATATTATCTGGGAGGTTGTGAAACCCCCTGCACCAGAAGTTAACCAGACATCTACATGCTCTCTCACTAGAGGATGGACTGCCAAGCTATTCCCCAAGCTAGCCTTTGGAAAGCAAAAATCCATCTACCCTTTTCAAAAATAAACTAAAAACCACCCATGCATGTCACATGTATCATTAAACATATGGCTGATGAGTAAAGTTTTGCATTTGGACAACAAAGCTACTATAGATTTACAAATCCCGATTTCAATGCAGGCATTCAAATTCAAAACATTATTTGGATAGAAAACTTTGATCTTTCCTCTCAAAGAAACCTGCAGTTGTTGAGCAGGTATATGCTGCCAAGACCTTTTACTGCTATTTCTGTCCCATGGCACCTCCTTCCTGCAACCAACCTTTCTCCTCTGTTATATCCTGCTCCCATGAAGAGAAGCAGCAGCCACTTTATATTCTGTGGAGCACTTTTACTCCTGTTGAAATATCTCTGGGCTGGGCCAGTCTCACAGCAAGATCACAGAGTCATCTCTCCACCATTTGATGATATGGGGCCATAAGGCACTGGAAGAAAACCCAGGCACTGGAAGAAAACCCAGATCATATGGTTCTTTCGGGATCCACTGCAGAGAATACTCCCAAGATAGAGAGGCATTCTGACCTTCCCAGTCCATAAGGAGTAATTCAGGCCACCAGAACATCTTATTGTAATGGAGTAAAGGACATAGAATTAGGGTTTTTTTGAGTTGATGAATGGGTATCTAAGCTAAAACAATCTAGGCAGATTCCCATAGGGCATATATGTGGAAAAGGTTTTGATGGGAATTCTGACCTCAGAATCTGCTGGTTGACCCTGGAGAACAGCCTGATCTGTTTGCTCTCAGTGAGAAGAGCTGGAGCCAGGATTCACCCCTTCCTTACTCAGCATCAGTGAAAGCACCTCAGCAGGAAACCAGCCCCTGAAAGAAATGTGCTCACTGAGACCTGGCAGGAAGGCATTCCAGCACCAGAGGTGAGATAAAGCCACAGATATCCAAGCCACTGCAGGGAATCCTGCAGGGAGTATAAGGCACAACCCCCAGATCACACAGGACAATGTGACAGTGCTCCAGGACACAGGAGTAGCAGGGGTTGGATGTGAGCACCCTACTAAGATTATGGGCCTCATATGGTTGTGACAAGGTACCTTTTAAACAACCTTTTGGTCTTTGTTTCTTTATTTTCTGATTCCTTGAGGACTTCACGTGTCTCAGGAGGTGTGAAAATGTCAGAAGAGAAAGAGTCTGTGACAATGCATGTTGACCACAGGACAAGGATGTGGCCCCAACACAGCCACTTTACACCCTGAGCCTCCACAGTAATGCATCAAGTTTTCTGCTGAGGCAGAAACCCCACTCTTTTTATAGGGTCATTCTGCTTGTTATGTTTTATTTGCAGGATTATTCTTGTGCTGTTCTTAACTAAATGCAAAGAAAACTGAAAATATCACACAGTGTGAATCACAAAAAAGGCCCTTTTTGTGTTTTAAGAACAAAAGCTCAATTCATGAAAAACATGCTTTTGCTCATAGGAAACAATCCTGCTTCAGTCTGCCCTTCCAACAACAGCATCAGAACTCCAAACGAACAATGCTTCCCCAGCCTGTGTGCATGACTGTATTTCTGTGCAAGCTCACATGCATCATTATAATCCATCTATGGAAAGGTTGCTTTTTCCAAAACTGACAGGAGTGAGGGGCACAGGGAATCCTCTCTCAGTATACAACAGACCAACATCATGGAGGTGATTCAGGAATATGTGCTCATTTTTCTATTATGAGATTGGTTATCTAATTACAGGGCTCGTGTTATTTAAGTTTAGGGCCTCCAGGAAAGGCATCACCTCTGGGTGACTAAAATCCCAGAGATTTTATTTTTCAAAAAGGTGAAACTACAATACAATAAAATGGTGGACATTTCTTGACCATTCTGACAGAAAGCCTTAACAGTAATCCAGTGCCCAGAAAAAAAACTACCTGAGGGAGGAAAAGGGAAGTTGCTCTCTAAACCTGCTGGTGTGATACCAACCAACATAGAGGAGCAGGCACAGCAAACAGAATGGTGTTCGGGCTCACACTCTCTCACCTGGAGGCAGCCAGGAATCAGCATCAGGAACAACTTCCCATGAGGGGGCACTACACTATCACACATCCAGGCTTGGAGATCTCCACCTCCAGGACTTGTACAAAGACACTGAACAGAGAGAGAAGTAGATTTCAGCTTTGTTTATCCTCCTCTGCAAAAACTAAGATGATGAAGAATTACTGTGTTTATCGGGTTAAAAGCTACACTACTATGTGTAATTCTGTCCACCAAGAGAACTGGAACAAAAAATCCCAAACATAAATCTGGAATGCAGGAAGAATTTGGGATTTCTGAACTTTTAAGGGCTTGATTTCATAGTTACCGAAGAGGACCATAATAAAACTAAGGACTCTGTGTGCAATTTTTTTAATGAACAGGATGTTGATCCTCTTTACTGGCGAATGGGGCAGATTAATTTGTGGGCTGGATTTTGTGTCTAGCCAGCAAGAGGAAGGAAACTGAAGGGCTGGCCTGAGTCATTACAACTGACCTACACCACAAGCAACAACACTTAAATGGACATTATCATATGAGGATCTCAGCTAGGAAGAAGTGACTTCCTGGCACCATGGTTTCTGAGTGCAGAGGGATGGGCAGGATGGGGTTGGGGCAGAGGCAGCTGTTCTGAGCACGAGGCAAAGCTGCTGAGTATCATCCTCCCACCTTGCTGCACACACTCAGGTGCTGCAGCTGCCTGCATGGAGAAAAGCCTGCACACATGCAGCTCCTACACAGCCACGTCTCCCTTTCAGCTGAAACCAGAGGAATATTTGGCAAGTCCCTTAAAGGCAGCATGCTGCTTTCATTTCTACTCTCCATGCTGAGTTTTGTAGAGGTCCCAACTATTTCAGCATGTCTGGACTGGAATAAGAGTACCTGCAGTGGTGTGACTTTGTCCATTTTCCACCTTTCCCTTACAGTAATTTATTTCTAGAGTTCATAGCTGAAGCAGAAAGCCTGAAGAAATGACCACAGGGTAAGTGGCCTACCTGAATGTGAAAGGAACAGAAAGACACAATGAAGTGTTTTAGATGTTCCGGTAGTGAGTGGATTGGTTTGTTCAGAATCATTTCTACAGAAGCCTTTGAGTGTCACCCCCACCAGTCCAACTGAAGTTATTGCCATCAACACCCATATATAAAAGTACAGAGGAAGACTGATGAAGTTCTTGCTTTAGCATTTCCAAATGGAGTAGAAGTATTTTAAGAGTCCCAGTAATGTTCTCCAGGACTTCTCAAAGGGGAAAAACAGACAATGCTCATTATACTGGATCCTCTCTCTTTAGGCTCTTTCTCACTGCTAAGAAGGAAGGGAAACATCAGTGTGTGAGGTGCAGGTAAGGCTGAGACCCCAGTCCAGCAATTACCTGCAAATGGATGTGAAAGGCATCATGGGCTGGGCAACAATTTACTGCAGCATGAGGGCTCTGCTTCAGATTTGCACAAGGATTTAGCTGCAAGAGAAGAATCACAGAAGGATTTAGGGAAAAATCCAGCTTTTTGAGGAGTTCAGAATCCCACAACACAGAAATGGAAAGCGCCACAGGAAACTAAAAGCTGCCTCCCAAAGGCTCTGTGGGAGCTGCAAGTGGGGATTTCAGTCTGGGAAAGGCACCTGCCAGGAACAAGCAACTTGGGGTATGTTTTGCATGGAGCATCTCAGGGCAGAAAAAGGATAAGCCCAAAGATTTCCTTGAAATTGTAACTGAACATGGAATTACCTATATCAGCTGCAGTAAAAGAACAGCTGTTTGGAAATGTTTGCATAACCAGTTCTCATTAAGATTTTCCAAAATTTGTGTCTGGTATTTCTGGATGTATCAATGTTGTGATCCTGGATTACCAAAAATTAAAATTTTGGATGATGGAGAAAAGCCAAAGCCCATTAAAAGCTTTCCTATCTTCCTCTATGTCTGACTACTCTTTCCCCCAGTACACATTTTTTTCTCCATAATGTCTTTCTGCCCTTTTGGAGGCATCTTAATAGTATGAAGCACTGAGGTTTTTCAACCTGCTTTTTTTTTTTTTTTGACCCTTGTTTACGGGTATTGCCTTGTGTTTCCTGGGTATCTTTTGTGGATCCTCCTCAGGTAGCCCATGGACCTCCTGATATGTGTGGTCTCCAGGCAAGAAATTACTGCAATAATTTTGTTCAGTAAAACACACTGCTGACATTCAGTGTAAAGTACCAAAAATACCCTCATTAATGTTCTTGCTCGTAAAGGACCCTTTCCCTGCGCTATATATTTTCAAAAAAGACCCTTTAAATTCATGTTTGTGTTATTTACCTGCACGGACACTTCCATATAAATCTCCGTATAGTAATCAGGTGGGAATAGGGCTTAAAAAGCCATATATTCAACAGGAAGAAAAGAATGTGATCTTATACTGCATTATGTATATCAAATGCAATTTTTTCAAGTTTGGCTGAGGGAAATCCTCCTAAAAATGTTCTACTGAGAATTCCATCACTTAGTTGCCAAATGCTACTGGTGAGCAGGAAACAGGTTGCTTTGATCACAGCATGTATCATTACAGGGTGGTGACTGCTTCAGAGACTATAACCCCTTTAGCATAGCTCCTTTTTTCCCCCAATATTTATTCAAAGGAGCTTCTTGCTTGTGAAAGGAATCCATATTTTATTAATTCCAAATAAAAGGATTTTAATGGAATTGGACTAACTTTCAAGATATTTCCTTCTGTTTTTTGAAAAACAGTATATAAGCAAATAGATGTGAAGTTTTCAGTCATGTTTTGCTGCAGTTGTTCATGTGAAATCTTGAGCAGGAGATACATTGTGGGGATTTCTTTGGTTTGTAGCTATGCTTTGAGCAGTAGTTTGTCTTCCCTTCTGCCCAGCTGATGTTTTTTACATCCTTGGCAAAACCGAAGTAACATCTGAGGCAATAGTGCCTGCTTTTGCTGCTTGAGGCTGGCCATTCCTACCCTTAATTCCACCCAGATCAGGGAAGGTCAACGAAACCAACATTTGCACATGTGCAGCCCACACCATTCTGAAGCTGTGGCATGAGCAGTCATTTTCTTTGATATCAAGAAAGATAAAGATTTCAAGATATCAAGAAAGATTTCCCAGCTATAAACTGAGCTGGGAAAGCACATCAGCCTCCCCCAGGCCGACATCCACAAGATCAGAACCACCTCATCCCTTTTAGAACAGGCAGGAGCTTATAATCAAGCGAACTCTTGGGCAGCGTCAGGCTACAGGATGTGTGCAAATAAAAACATCCTTTTACCACCTTTCATGGCTGACAGGCAGGGACTGTCCAGACCATCCCTTACTGTCATGCTCCTAAGAGTAGCCTTTGTCTCAAGGCAGTCTGCAGCCTTGTCCATTTGTTTAAATTTTCCTGGCAGACCCTGTTAAAAAGGGGGAATTTAGCTGTGTAGGACAATGGCCTTACATGCACATCAGGCCAAGCACTGCAATTACTTTGGAAAAAATTTGTACAACACACGAAATGGGCCATTCACACTTAATCCATCCAGTGTAGACCTGCACTGTAACTGGTACATAATTCATCATGACAAAAAACTATCCCTTCATAGTTCATATGCAGGTATCCGTTTGTACAAAGAATTCTTACTGCTTTTTGTATGGAAAAAAAATCCTGGATGAAGCTGAATCATGATTATAATGATATATAATTTGGGTGGATTATTTTGCTCCTGGTTTTACTCCATAAGAGCAGAAAAAGCATTGTATCTAGGTCAGTTGTTGGCAGCAGGCTATTTGGAATTCCCAGAAGAAGGCACTTGAGAAGGAAATGGGGGAAGCCCATTTAGGTCTGTTCTTGTCTTGGGATGTTCATTTCTTTGACAATATGGGTTTTGTCTCAGAGCTGTTGTTATTAACTCAGGTTATGGCAGCAATGTAGATTTATAATGAGTTTCACACAGAAAAGCATTCCTATCCATATCACCCAAAAGAATTTCCCAGTTCTGTATTTTCCTAAACTCTTCTGTCACAGCTGCCTGGACATCTCCTTGAACAAATTTCAGGAAATATCCCAGAAATCAATATTTGTCTGTGTGAAGCCCATAGTTTCTTGAACACCTGGGATAAATGATGCCTCTTCCAGACAAAAGCAGCAGTTCACCCTTGTAACTGCATCCACAATTGGCTCTGAAGCAGATTCTCAGATTAAGACAGACCCAAGCTCACTCCCACAAATGAAGAACTTCCTGTAAACAAACCAAGAAACAAAAGCTAAAAATAGTCCTCCTCCCTAGCTGCTGTCATGTGGGGAAATCAGAGCATGAGATACACCTCCATCCGAAGCAGGGAAGCTCCAACCCATTATCTCTGAGGGATGGTTAGCACACTTAAAACAACCTAATCCCCCGCTGCATTCTTTCTACCCTACCAGACTGAATCCAAAGGTACAGCTGTAGGGATAAAGAACCTCTGTCAATGATACAGCTGCATTCAAGATTAAAAAAAAAAAAAAGCCCTATTGTGCAACTGTGACACTTTTCCCTCTTACCTTAGCACCTGCTGTAGCTCAAGAAGGTGCTGGCACCCACAAAAGCAACAAAAGCACTGCAGTACCAAAGCTGAGCTGAGGCCAGGGGAGGGTCTGCACTTCTCTCAGCCTGCTGCAGTGAAAATGTAGTGCTGGAGGCTGGGACGCTGCTCCCTGCTGAAGGAAAGCTGTAAACAAGAGGCAGGAAAGGAGATGACTGGATTTCAGAAGGGCCGCTACTGCTGGATGTTCACAGCGAGCCTTGGAGGAAATGAAGGAAACGGCCAGGACTGACTCACCGGGGATGGGTGTTGTACGTGCTGCTTGTGTAAACTTATTGTGCTGCAGTTTCCAAGCTCTCTGTTCTGCTCCCTTCCATTATTACCAAGGTTTTTCATGCCATATGCACAGGTTTGCATCTGCTTGGAGTAAGGTACAGCTGCTGAACACGCCTAGGGGAGCAAACTGGTTTTCCAAGGAGGGCTCAAGCAGATGATTTTAGTTTTAAGACCTTTAAACAACTCTCCTCTGCAGTACTTGTAATATGTCAGCAGCTGAACCAAGTTACTGTTCTGTCCTGCTGCCTGCCTGGATTTTGGCATGCCCAGCTGTGTGCTCTGCATATAGAACTAAACCCAGAATAGCGTCTGGGCAGAGCAGAGAGGATGTGACAGCACAGGACTTGAGTGGGACGGGATGTTTACGAGGAGGATGTCGGAGTGGGAGGTTAATGTCCCAGCTGCCCCTCAGCCTGACATAGCACAAGGCACTGCAGGAAGCAGGAGCACTTCAGGGTACAGGGGCCTGCTCTTGGTGCTGCTGGGCCTCTCTGCAGGGAAGGGACATACCAGGTATATATATCCAGGGATATATATATACATATATATATATATATATATATATATATATATATATATATATATATATATACACACACACCAAGGAGGTATGTCCTTGAAGGGAAAGGGGCATACTCAGCTGCTGCAGCCCAGAGTTTGGTGGGCTAAGAGACAGTGCAGCCCAATCCACGTGGGATACTCACAGCATGGGACAAGCTCTCTCCTGCTCATGCTCTGCTGGGTTCCAGATGTGTTCAGGCACTGAAACTCTGTGCAGCAAGCAGAGAAAGCAAGGTATCTCAAGATATGATTCACAAAATCAAACAGAAAACTGCCTCTGCAGCTGCTGGAGGTGCCAAGGACAGGGGGAGAGGTTAAGCCCACCTCAGACAATAAGTTGCCCTTTTCTGGGTAGAAGAAGAGCAGTTTTCCAGTCAGGATGACCAACCAACCCGCTGCCAGCTGCTAGGAACTTAGAAAATGCAGTGGGAAGATGCACTAGCTATTTATATAATGTCCCAGAGGTCTGACAACAAACTAAGAGAGACATGATCCAGAGTCAGCTCCTGGGAATTTGAAGCATCCTTTTACTTGCATCTGACTGTAAATGCAGTGATGTGGAATGGGAATCTCAGCTGCAGAAGCTGATCCACTCTGCTGAAAAAAGGCACCCACACAAACAAATGAAAGAGTAATTGAATCAGAAGGCAGCAGCAGGCACAAGGATGATTCTGTGGCTGGCTGGGGAGAGTTCTCAGTGTGCCACTTCTGAGGGGAGTTTTCCTGCCTGGGAGACTCCACACAGGTCTCGCAGGCAAGGGAGGGTTCAGGATTGCCTTGGTGTGGGCTGCAGTGTTTCTCTGGTGGTTGAGCCAAGTTCCCTCTTTCTCTTTTGCTGAAATCTTCAGAGCACATCCTGGAGGATAAACACCTGTAAGCCTCAGGAAATTATTAGGAGAAAAAAGCAGACTTAGCAAAGAGCCAACTCTGGATATCAATTTGAAGAGACAGAATATATAATATAGTTAGTGCCTTCCTCAGCCACCTGTCTAAGATAATTCTTTGCACACTTTGTGATTTTGGTGAGCAAAGACCGATATAATACACCATGGCAAAGTGCACCCTCACATAAATCCTGTATCCCTTTAAGCACCTGTGTACTTACAAGAGACAGAAATCCCAGGAATTGTAGCTGCGGACTCAGCTTTTTAATGCAGCCTACAGAGTTTTTCTACCCATGGCCTGGCCAATTTCTTCTGAATTCAGGCGTTTCATTAATTTACATTTATTTGATGATCTTGGATGTAATCCTGCCTGGGATCCTGTAATCCTATAAAGCCTAGGACAATCCAACACTTTTCCTTGAACCCCCAGCTGCTTGCTGGGAAGAAACACAAAGGGCTCATGCATGTAGAGTTAAGGAGTGGGAAAACAAGAGACTCAGATAATGAAGGAAGCTTAAAAAATAAAAAGCACCTCTGAGTCTTAAGCTGGTCCAGAGACCTGCGCTGGTGGGTCAGGTGCACTCCAGAGGCAAAGCAAACAAGTGCTATGTCCAAACCTGAAAGGGACACAGTTACTGCAGAATCACAGAAAGTCTGGAACTGAAAGGGACCCACAAGGATCATCCAGCCCAACTCCTGGCCCTGCACAGGATACTGCAGCAGTCCCACCCTGTGCCCGAGAGCGTTGTCCAAATGCTCCTGGAGCTCTGGCAGGCTGGGTTCTGTGACCACTGCCGGAGGGAGCCTGTTCAGCTCCCGACCACCCTCTGGGTGAAGAACATTTCCTAACATCCACCCTAACCCTCCCCTGACACAGCTCCAGCCGTTCCCTGGGTCCTGTCCCTGGTCACAGAGAGCAGAGATCAGGGCCTGCCCCTCTTCCCTGTGAGGAAGCTGCGGAACTGCCGTGAGCTCTGACCTCGGTCTCCTCCAGGCTGAACAAACCGAGCGACTTCAGCCGCTCCTCGTATGGCTTTCCCTCTGTAGGACCTTCACCCATATTCTTACTACTGAATTTATTTAAAAAAATAAAATTAAAACAAACATAAGGAAAATACCTTCCGCTCGGACGCGTCAGGGGCTGCGGCCGGCCGAGGCCAGGAGCGGAGCCAGAGCCGCCGTGTCTGCCGCGGCCCCTCGGCCGCCCTGCCCTGCCCTGCCCCGCCGCGGTGCCGTCGGAGCGCGGCCGCCGGCCCCGCACGCCAATCAGGGAGGCCCGCCTGCCTTCCTGTAGGTGTGCCCGGCTCACCTGGAGCCGCGCTCGGCACTCATGACATACCTGCGGCCCCGCGCAGGGCGGCGGCGAGGCGGCGGCCGAGGGGCGCCGGGGGGGGCACTGCCGGCCCCGGCCCCGCGATGTGAGCCCGGCGCAGGTAAGGGCGGCCGCCGGGGGCGGCGTTGCCATATTCCCGGGAGAGGCGTTGCCGTATTCCCGGGAGAGGCGCGGGCCTGGCGCCGGATCCCCGCGGAGCCCGGGCCGGGACGGACGGAGGGGCGGCTGCCCCGCGGGGCCGGGGCGGGCTCCGGTAGCGGGCGGGGGGGGGGTGGGGACGGGACGGGACCAGGGGGAGAAGGAAGGGGAGGGAGGGCGGCCGACCCACCATTTTAGGACCCGAGGGGGACGGGAGGAGGGATCTCCGGGGAAGGCGAACGTCGCTCCTCCCGCGGCGGGCCCGGTGCGGGTGCGCGGTGCGGGCGCCATCGAGGCGCGGAGCCCCGCGGGGTCGTGGCCGCCGCGGGGGCGCCGCGGGAGCTCCGGTTCCCCCCGAGGGGTTGGCGAAGGGGGCTCCGGTCCGCTCGGCCCGGGGCAGCCCCGGGGGCCGCATCCTTGACTGGGGGCCATATCCTTGGCGGGGGCTCCGCGCCCCGACGGCAGCGCCCGCCCCCCCGCCCGCTGCCGGCAGCAGGGAGGGCCCGGAGCGCAGGCCCGGTCCCAGGCTCGGCTGCCAAGCAGCAGCAAGAGCTTCTTCCCGCAGAAATGGTGCCTCCCACGCAGGAGCGAGATCCCACGGTGTTCGCCGGGTTTTCAGCTCCCGCCGGGAGCTGCGGTCCGGGAGTCGCGGAGGTGCTGTGCTTGAACTCTGGACACCTCCTTGTTTTCCTCCTTGCCTCGTGACTTTTATGGCCTGTCACGGAGGGAAGGCAGAGGAACGAAAGGCGAGATCCTTGCCTGCTGCTCGCTTCCTGCCTCCTTCCCGCAGCCCCGGCCACCGCAGCAGCTCCGATGGCAACCCCAGCGCCCCAGCCAACCTGCCAGGGGGGGATTCGGAGCTCCCACGGCTCTCACCTGACCCATCGTCCTCCCAGCACCCATGCTTGTCGTTGCTTGATGCTTCGTTTATTCCCAGATATTGGCTAAGACTGCATCAAACCTGGTAGGAATTATGAGGTCAGAGATCTGAGCTCAGCTTATCGATGTTGACTTGTTGCAGACTTTACCAGGCTGGATATGGATGTCAGTGTTGGCTTCTCCTGGAGCTAGGTGCCTGTTCCTCCTGGATTAAGCCACATGTGTAATGTGTTGTTGGAAATTTTATGACCTGATTCCTTGGTGTTTTGGAGTTTCTCATAGCCTAAATGACTTGGAGATGGCTTGGATAAGGGAAGAGTCCTTTTTAACGGTTGCACCGGAGGGAGGTGGCTTGGTTTGGAGGAATAATGTATAGGTGACCCAGATTTCAGAGCTGCACCTGAATTGGGCAAGGAGGAGTCATCCATAATCAGACCTGAAGTTGTAACAAATGTGAGTTCTTCTTAGTTTTTGTTAATGTTAGGAAGAGCTCAGCTGGCTTCTGTGTAGAACCTTGTTTTGCCAGGTGGTGATTGAGGGTGGCATTTGTCCTGTCCTGCCTGTACAGCAGCCTTGTGGTCTGGGTAAATCTCAGTGGGATTATATGGTCCAGTTGCTTGTGACAGAAGGCGACTGGACTTGAGGTTGGTGCTCCTGCTCTCTGAAATAGTGGGACACAAATACTTTCTCTGGGAACTTCTTGTGCATCCTGGTAGATTTTGATGGTAAGTCTGTTTCGCAGGCTTTTTTTTTTTTTTCATTCTGCTAACTTTAGATGGATGTTCCTGTGCTTTTCTCTTGAATCTTATCTTTTCTTTTGGTACGCTTATTTCATGTGCTTTCTAGCAGGAAAGAGTCAAATTATGCTACAGTTTCTGATGTTTTTTTCTTTTTTTTTTTCTTTTTAATATAATCTACTTTGGAGTCTTGTTTAAAGTGGGCTGTTTTATTTAATTAGTTTGTATTCATATTACATTCACTCTCCATAGTTATCCCAGGCAAAATTTAAGGAACAGCCCACAAGGGATTTCCAATTCTTAATTGGAATCACATTTTTTTCCAAGGATGTTTGATTCTAAGTGTTTACTGTGCTTTCTGTCATCTGGTATCTTTCCAGTTGATGTTGTTTGCTTAGTTACTGTTTGGCTAAATTATCCACAGCTAGTTTATTTCAGTAGTCATGCCTCGGAAGTTTTGCAATTCCTTTCCGCTTTGCAGCTCCTCACTGAGCTCCTGTTGAATCTTTTAATGAAGTACTCAGAAGTGACTTCAGTGCAAATGCAGTTGTGCTCTATTGTTTTGATGCTTGGGCTCTACAGAGAGGTCATTTCCCTCTTTCCTGAGGTAATCACACAGTTGATATTCAACTCTATCAGCCAACGGGGGACAGATACCTTCACCTGACCCCTGGCAGGTATTTACATTCCCAGCTGGTTATCACTGCATCAAATCCAAAATTCTACTAGAAAAGTACCCAGTCTTGATTTCAAGATATCAAGTGATAGGCTGCACTGGTTCCCCGGGTAAATTATTCCAATGGCTGATTACCCTCGCTAATTTCTTACCTCCATCTGTCCGGCCTGGCTCCTAACCACAAAGTCTTGCTACAAGTTTTCGTGCCAGGTTGACAGGAAAGCCTGTTGCTGCCAGGATGACACGTTCCAGCTAAAAGATGGTCTGTTGTACTGCAAACCCGTGGCTGTTAGCTGTGCTGAGCTCTTCCTTCTGGGAAGAGGCAGCCGTGGAGCTGGAGTCTGGGTGATCAGGGTAGTTTAGAGCAGTGATGGAGGGTGCCTGGTCTGGTGTTTTTGTGCAGGCAGGGCTTCCTGGGAACTGTGATTGAATAACTTGTGTTGCTTGGAGGTGGGCTTCACATGATGAGCAGCCCAGCAGCACAACAGGCTCCTGCTGAAGGAACGATCCAGTTCTCATCCAGTCCTGACTGCAAGCTCCTACTGCTTCCCTTGGATCAGCTCTGGTGACCAAGTGGTTTCAGATCAGTCCAGTCACTGCTCCAACTGAATACTAACCCCCCTCCCTAAAGAAAAAAAGTATAGAAGTTGCATTAGCCTGCCTTGTGGCCAGAGAGATTGCTGAAGAAGTGTAGCGTGACATTGGGCATGAGAAACGTGGTGAAGGACCACCTCTTCCAAAAGCAGGATTAGATGCCAGAGGGAATCACACATTTAGTTCTTACATTTCTGTGCTTGGATAAACAGGCTGTGGTTGCACAAATCCTCTCAGCGGGCACTGCTGTTGAAAGAAGCCGTCGTGCCTGCCTGTTGTCATCTCTGCTGGTTCTTTGCTGCGGTTTGTTGTGAGACCACACATGCACCTCTACCACCAGGAGAGAAAGGGCAGAGGATGGAACTCCTTTTGGCAGGTGAAGAGTTGGTGAAATTAGGAGTTGTCACAAGCACGCCTTACCTTTAAATCTTCACAGAAAGCAGTGTATCAGTGTATCTTTTTGCCTTCCCTCTGCATCTGACATGTGAGAGCAGCTGCCCTGATTTACTCAGTAGTGCAGGTTAACTCTGTTGTGTGACTTGGAAGAACTGGGTTTAGTCAAGACTGGGTTTGGGTCAGCTACTTTTATGTCTTTGGTCAAGAAGTATGTGTTGAAATTTGTTGTGTGGGAAAGAGCATTTAGTGTAAGAAGAAGATCTGAGCCTTGGCTGTGACACACTGCTACCTATGAAGGGTTCAGTGGTGCAGCAAAGTTCTAAGTTAATGCATTCATGCGTTCTCGATGTGCTGAGCAAGGCGGGGTGCCCTTTTGGGAAAGCTTCATTAATCTTGTCTCTTCCATTAACAAGTGACTCCAGCTCTCTTGCCCTTCGAGTAGAATGGGTTTGCAGAAACGAAATCCATTCCCCATCTATTCTTTTAGACACCATTCCTTCAAGTCCCATGCAGAACACTGCAGGATGAGGAACAGAGCCTGTGGTAGGGACTTGTTTTTGACCTCATGGGGTTGGATTAAAAGTGAGATGAAGTCGAAGAAGAAATTCTCATGACTTTAGTACAAGTTCAATGCAAGGTCAAGGGAAGGGCTATTGGTTTTGATAGTGGGAAAAATTTAGAAGAGGGAAGGTGATTATCATGATGTGTACAAATGTATGTAGATAAACAGACACACATATGTAAATGTATACCAAATAGAGGGTGTTCTGATGTTAGGAGAGGTTGAGGAGAAGTGGCTGAAGAAACTGTAATTGGAAAGTATACAAGGAGGGAATAGAGGTAGGAGGAAGCACAGGAACCTGCTGCTGGGAGAATACTGCATTAAAGCAGAGATGGCCACAAATTCCCTTCCTGAAAACATATCCTTTTTGCAGTGTTACAGAGAAGTCTGTGACATTTGGACACCAAACCACCTTTTTGTGATCTCAGATTGAACACCCAGCTGCAGGCAGGGGCTCAGTGTCTGAGATTGACTGCCCACGGCCTTGCTGGTGCTCGGAGTCATTAAGCACTGGGGTTCCTAATGCCGATCATACACAGAAATTCCCAAATCTCCACCAGGGCCAGGCTGGGGTGGTGCCCAGTGGGATCCATGAGCTGGGTGATCCCCTCCATGGGCAGAGCAGAGCTGAGCACTGGTGAGCAGATCCAGCCTTGCACAGGGTGTGACTGGAGAAGGTGAGGGGAGGGAAAGCTCCTGCTTCATCAACAAATCTAGCAGTAGATTTTATGAATACAAAATACACCCCTCTGGAGGCAGGGGAGGGGATTAGGCTCCTGGTCGTGTTAGGGCATGATTTGTTCAGGTTGCAGAAGCCCAGGGATAATCAGGGGACAGAGTGTGGGTTACAAGCAGACCTGAAACTAGTTGGACATAGTCCTTGTTCACATCTGCCACAAAGTGGCTGCCATGGCTACACTTGCATATTCACTTGATAATAGAAATGAGTGCACAAAGCAGTGTTAAGCTAACACAAAGGCCACTGTTGGGAGGAGTAGAAGAAGATGCTTTGCCCATGATCTTGCTGGGCAGCTGCAAAAAATCAGGATGTTACAGATTACTAGTTACAGGTAAGCTATATGGTATGTGTGCTTTACACTCACCTTCACAAGTGTTATGATCAAAAATGCCTACACAGATTGTTTGAATAGCTTAAATCTTACTTGGGCCCTTAAGTCTTCACTACAGATTGCTGTCTGTGATGATGGGCTCATGGAAACTTGGGAAGAATATAGCTTTCACAGGAAAAAGATGCCATACTAGTGCCTAGCAACGCTCTGATGCTGTAGCATCAGATGTCTTTAGTGGGTCTGGGTTCCAGGCTAAATCCTTGGATTAAGCCTGAATTTAGATGCAGAAGTTTTGCTGTAGGTATTCCATAGTGCAGGCATCCAAGGATAATGCTAAACTATGAAAAGTAATCCATCTGCAACATTTGAGTCACTCTCCTTTCTGAGGTGCTCCAAGATCTCAGTCTGGTTTTACAGGTGAGGGTTGCCAGGCTGCTGGTGAAGTTGTGAAGGTGTCTATTTCCATTCTCTTGCTGGATGTAGGGGAGAAAGGGTGTTCTGAATATGCTGCCAGCTCTTCAGGACAGGAACATTGTACAGTATGTAGAACAGTGAGGATTCAGTCCTGATGGTTGGTATAGCTCATCGCCCAAGTAACTCTTCTCATTGTTTGTTCTCTTTTTCTGTGACTTGCTTTGCACACGAAGATATTTCAGGCTTGAGTCTGGATACAATAGAGCTGGTACATCTTAGAGTGCTTTGAGAATGCTGCACTTTTCTCTCCTTTCTGTACTCCTCCCCACAAGACTGTAGAATATCCTGATTTGGAAGGCACCCACAAGGATCACTGAAGTCCCAACTCTGAGACAAGGTGTTTTCTCCTGGAAAGACATGTCCCAGGAGAATTTCAGGATGGGCAGGGGAGGTAGCACTGGCAAGGCTGCAGTACAGCACACAACCCTGTCGTGACTCTGCTGTGACAAACCATGGGGCAGAGAGGGGATGCTATGGGGAGACAGGTAAAGGGAAGTGGGACCATCACATATTTTTACAACAAATTACAGGTTGTGGCATGTTTTCTTAAATGTGCAAGTGATTGAGGTGAGATAGGTTTACCCCTCAAGTCACCCAGTAATTTCTTAATAGCAACTGGTGATGTGTATAGGGAATACATGACTGTACTGTCACTCTCTTCTCATCCCTGGGCACAGATGGGAAGAGGGAATATTCTGTCCAGGCATGTGGGGAAGGCTGAAAGGGAGGCTGTAGGGTGTTCCTGTAGGCACAGGGTGAACACTGCTTGTTTTGGAGTCATCTGGGAAGGCAGTTGTCCTCTCACATCACTCCTACAGTTCACCTTGTCTTCTGCCCCTGCATAATGAGTAAACTGAGTTGTTTCATTTCGGAGAGGGCAGAGGGAGGAAGATGAGCAATTTGGAGGTGTGTTGGAGCAATGAAATGCGTCTTATCCTGGAAGAGCAAGGCCAGGCATGCAAATTATGTCATTATAGTGTGTGCTCTGTCACAAGGGAGAGTCAGGGCTGTGAAAAGCAACTAAAAATTGTGTCTGTGTGTCTAGAAGAATCATGACAGCTGAATTGCCCAGTGGGTGTTATCCAGATGAACCACAGACATTTCTTCCTTCATTCCCTACCAGCGTCATTTTTGCCTATCCAGTTGCTGAGTAGGTGATAACAGTGATATCAGACATGAAAATAAGCATCTGAGTGTAAAAGGGGAAAGATAGATTGATTCTGACTCTGACAGTCATAGCCAAATGACTTTAAAAGAGGCCATAACAAGAAAAGGCAAGATGTGCTGCGTTCTGTATGCAGTGAAAACTGGCGTGATCAGAAATCTCACATTCAGCAAGGCAGTATGGAAGCAAATCTGCCCTGAAATGTATCATAATTGTGTTCTACTAGAATGTTGCCTTTGAAAGCTTAATTTAAAAGGTGGCATTGTAAAAGGTTTTGTTGTGTCTGGTAAAAAGAATGAACAAAATGCACTGAAAGGTGAAAAAAGGTATTAACTGATGTGGGAGACGAATACAGAAGTGTCAAGCAAAGCATGTGCAAAAACACCAGCTTGGTTTTAAACTACGGTTTGGTAGAGAAAAACGGTTTTGTGTTTAGTGGGAGCAAGAAATAACTGATGCTCTCTGTCCTAAGTTCATAAAATTGATGGAATTGGAGAAGGGGTCTCCCGTGAATGTGAGCACAGTGAGAAATAGACATATCTAATAGATATGTCTATTGGAATGTGAATATCTGACATGTGTGAGATTATGGGAGTGGGGCTTTCACTGACTGGGCAGTGAGACTCCTCCAGTATAAGTGCGATACCAGAATGAGCCAAAACAACTAAGTATGTACACTACATTGTGGGAAAAATCTCTATTACTTGTAGTAAACAACTTTACAGCACAAAAGGAAAATATCTTAGTAATGTGTTTTGTTATCTGGAAGAACTTGGAGGCAAGAAGACACGGAAGGAAAGAACAGAGTGAGCAGCTGATATATTTTTGTTGGGGAAGGGATTGCTTAAATAGGACTTTGCTTATGGTCGCAATCAGATACGGGGTTTATAACAGGCCTTTGCATATTCAGTACACTAAGGAGCCACTCCCTGCATAATCCTCAGAGTATGGCTGAGAGGTAGGAGGGTTTACTATTACCCCAGCTGCACAGATGACCCTCAGAGAGGCAGAAACTTGCAAACAGCTGGAATTCAGAATTGGAAATTCTGCTGGATGGGCCATTCTTGGTTGCCCTAAAAATATGCCAAAACCGGTTACAATCTAAGTCTTCTGTAGAGACTCCTTTTAGTGAATGACTGCAGTGGGGCACAGGAAGGAGAGCTCCCGGTATCCTAATGTGTGTTCCCCTTCCAGCCTGGATTATGTTACTGGTGATAACAGCTATCCTCTGTGGGCCTCACTGGCTTGAAACTTCTAGTGACTGCACCCATGTTTAACTGCTCATAAGTCCTAGCTGTGAGGAGGGGCAAGACTTAAAACAGCAGGGTGCACCTTGCCACCTTCTGTTATAGGGCAAGTGCAGGAATAGCCAAAGGTTTGGAATGTTGGGGTATTCCCCATGTTTTGCATCAAAAGCAGCAATGCTTTGTGTCCTGCTGTGGGGATAGCTGTAAATGCACCTTCGCTGGCACAAGTGGAAGAAGTGAGGTGCTGGCTTCAGTAATAGGCAGCAAAGATCTGTGCTGAAAGCTGGGTTCCTCAGGTGCATCATTCTGGCAAAGGTTAGACCAAGTTTTCCATACAGGAAAGTGTTTGGGAAGAGGATTCCAAGAAGGAGAGCTCTGGCTCGTCTCTTCTTTTTGGGCATGGTCCACTGACAATTCCAACCCTTCACCCTTCAGGGTGTCCATTGCTCTTAGCTTTCCCAGACTACAGTGGTCACACCACATCATACCCTTTCCTGTTATATCCAGTGATATATTTTTTTTAAGCAAAGCAAAGCATTTTGCCCCATCCCAAGTCCAATGAACTCCTTTAGGTGACTGGAGGAACTCTGCTGCATCTCATTGACCTTGGCAGAGATGGGACATTTACGTGTTTATTTATGCCCTGCAGATCAAAGCGTGTTGCAGGTAATGGGAAGGAGCTGAGTCTCCAATTTCATTTGCCTGGTGCCTATGGCTTCCCAGGGGAATTCTCTCATGGATGGGAAGGTATGCACCAGTCAAATTAGAATATGCCATGCACGCCTGCGTAGGCCAGGGGACACGAGGGCTCTGCATTCCTCAGCCAGAGCTGTCGTTTTGTGACCATGTCATAAAAGAGGTAAAGGAAATGTTATTGGCTTGATTTTCCACTGTTACTCACAGGCCACTGTTAAGTTGCCTCATCCTCTGATTTCTCACTGCCACACTGAATTCAGGAGTTTGAGGTGAATTTGAGGCACACAGACCTCATTTTACTCCTCAGCATTGCCATCTGATAAGGTGGGACCTGGGAGGGGAAAGAGAGAGGTGGTGTTACATGCCACAGGGCTGAGCAAAAGGAAGCCGTAGGCCAGTCAAGAAGATACAGAGTTGATGTCTTCAAAGACTCCCAAAGGGCAATCTTATGATCCTGATTGCTCAGCTAATATCTGAAGATCATGAAGCCATCAAGGAGTGCAATTTTAGAGAATCTGGAAGTGTGGTGGTGGGAAACGGACTCTGCCCCCTCATTCATATGCAGAAAAATGAAAATGGAGGGAGGAAGGATGAAAATATCTCTAGTTGTTCCTTATGCATTGAAACTTGTTTAATTATTAAAATGGGAAAAATATTTTAATTAATGTGTGGTATTCACATTCTCTGAACAGAGAGGGACATGATTCTCTCTCCCAGGATTTTTCCTGGGAAGTTGTGAGATGCAGTGAAAAAGCTTAGAGAAAGAAGAAAACAATTCTTATCTCTATTCACAGTGCCTGTTGTTTGGCACATGTGGAATGTGTTATGGAGATTGTTCACCAAAGAGTGATTTGTTAATTGGACACCGGTGATGGTTGTTTAGATTGATTAATCAATTAAGTCATTAATTGATTAAATAATGTCTCCAGACAGTCATGGGTTTTTCTTTAGTATTTTTTTAGTATGATATAGTTCTAGTATAGTATAGTATTAATGTAATATAATTTAGCTTAATAAAAACAATTTATTCAGCCTTCTACAACATGGAGTCAGAGCGCATTATTCTCCCTTCAAGGGTCGCCACTTCGATATTAATGCATCAAAGAAATGTTAGTAATATTTCTGAGCTGGTATAAAATGAATGCTTTAAATTAATCCACACTTGGAGGTGTACTGAACGTGAAAGTATGTGGATGTAATTTTTGCACATTGACAAAGAAGGGGAAATAATACTGAAAGAGAGAGTATCAGTATTCTTCATCTGTATGTGCTGTTTCTTAATTTTTTAAAGATTGTACCTGTAGGGCTCTACCTTTTTTTTTTTAATTTTTATAATATGCTGTGTTAATGACAGTATTAGGAACTAATGCTAAATCTTAACTACATCTATGGACTGTAATTACTACTATAAACCTTGAAATAAGGTAGTACTAATTAGTAAAGTTGGTTATAAAAAACATTTTCTAAGACTGATGTATATCAGTTACAGCATTTAAACCCCTGATTTATACAACTTTTCATAGCTTGATCTGAAAGACAAGGTCACAAGAATGTCTTCCCTTTCCCTTCCCTTCGGAGTATTTCCCTGCTAGACTTTGCAGATCGTTTGAGGAGGTTTCCAGGGCTTTTCCAAGGATTTCCTACATGTTGTTACTTGTTTTCAGAGTTGGTCACAGGGGCTGTCTCCTAATTCACCTCTCTTCCATGCAACATCCCCTCAGAGCCAGTCCTTTCCTACAGGGAGAAGGCTGGCTGTGAGTTCACCGGAATGGCACAGTCAGTGACAATAATGAGACAAGGAAACGTTAAACCATAAAAACAATGGCTCATTTGGAAATGGTTGTGGATTCTGCTTCCCCTGGTGCCCGCTTCTCACCTGGGAGGGCAGCAGATGTGTTCCTAGCAGAGGGCCAGGACTGAGGGTGCAAAACCCCCGTGTTCTGCTGCTGCTGATGTGTGTGGGCTGCCAAGGGAGCACCTGGCTCTGTGTGCGGAGTGCTTGGCAGTCACACATGGAGAGACACCTACGCTGGAGAGGCAGGGACAGGCCTGTGGATCCTGGGTGTGGTTTCACCAGAACGTAGGGCTAAGTCCAGGTTTCTGCTTTCCTGCTCCTGCTTTGCTGCCCAGCCCTGTGTTCTTGTCCTCATGTGCAGCTTGTACAGCTGCTCTGGGGTCCCAGCACATGGAGGACATGGACCTGCTGGATTGAGGACTTCTGCTATGAGGACATGCTGAGGGAATTGGGATTGTTCAGCCTGGAGAAGAGAAGGCTTTGGGGTGACCTCAGTGTGGCCTTCCAGTGCCTGAAGGGAGCCCACAGGAAAGATGGAGAGAGACTCTTGACACGGGCCTGCAGTGACAGGACAAGGGAGAATGGCTTCAAAAGTAGGCTTAGATGGGATATCAGGAAGAAATTCTTCCCTGTGAGGGTGGTGATGCCCTGGCACAGGCTGGTTAGAGAAGCTGTGGCTGCCCCATCCCTGGCAGTGTTCCAGGCCAGGTTGGATGGGGCTCTGAGCAAGCTGGGCTAGTGGAAGGTGTCCCTGCCCATAGCAGGGGGTGGGAATGAGATGGGCTTTAAAGACCCTTACTACCCAAACCATTCTCTGATTCCATATGCAACTACTGCAGGAGGCTGTCAGATTTACCTTTACTTACTTACCTTTTCTCCTGTGTCATACCTTTATGGCTGCTCACATCACTCTGCTCCTGGGTTGTTTTTTTTTTTGGCTTGACAACTCTCTGGGATGGCTCATACATGGTCATGTGTGCACTGGCACGAGGGAGATGTTGGCAGCAACCTGGATGCATAGTAAATTGGTCTGTTCTGGATTTTCAGGGTTCCATGTCAGGTCTTAATTGAGATTTATTGAGATCAGAGTGGTGTTGGGTAGTTTGTACAGTCAGCAGTAGAAGGAATTGAAGAAACTCTCCTTTTGCTTTTTTTCCTTTTTTTTTAAGGAATGGAATATAAACAAATGAGTTTTGCAGGATATCTGCAAATACCTAAATTGGGCCTGACAAATTTGATTATTCATCTTTGTTAACCCAGTTATATCACAGTGTATTTCACTGGTAGCTCATGTAACTCACTGCATCAGGCCTAAATATTCAGCATTGTCATGAGTCCCAGTCTTTGAAAAACAGGGATCAGGCAGAGAGGGAACGGGGAGTTGCCCTTCCTCTCCTTAGTTACAAATTAAGGTTTAGGATTAAGAAATTAAGATGAACCCAGACAGCGAGATTTAATTGTTGAGTCATATTTAGTTTTTCTGGCCTTTTCCATGCCCATTAAAGGCCATGCATCCATTTTTTCTTAATTGTAAGCCAAAACTCTCACATAACCACATGATTCTAGGAAGTGGGACTGTATAAGAAACAGAAAATGTTGTGATGTGCACAATAAACCTGGGCCAGTTGGCCATACAAGCCTTAGACTATGAGGAACAACAACTTTTCTGTGTGTTCGCATTAGTACCTTCCTATTCAGCACCCACACAATTCCTGTGGCTTTGGGTGTGTGAAGCTATTTTTCCACGAGGGAGAGGGAAGGGGTCCTCGCTGGTGGTTTCCCACATTTACATTTCTTATAACATTTTATTTATAACTAATACTTTTTGCTTCCAATACCAAACTTGTCTCGTGGTAGCTTCTTCAATCTAAAGACACCAGTTAAATTTCCAAGAAAAAAATTGTTTGTTCCCTGAAAAGCTGGGTTAGGGGAGGATTGTACCAAAACCTGTTTTTCCCACATACATCCCTACATCCCTTTTGGATGGATTTTTTTTTCTTTAGCTACGGTTTTAAGTACAAAGCTCCATCACTGCTACAGTATTGCCAAGTATTTTTGTGATTTGATTGTGATACAAATCTCTTAACTTTTAAAAATAAATCTCATTGCTGGAGTCATAAGGTAATTAAAACTGATATGGGGAGCTAAGGCTGAAAACATGCATTCTGAGGGCACAACACAAGGATAAATGTGTGATTTTGTTGTGTTTGCTGTCTCATGGGATTCTGAATCCAACAATTTTTTATTGTTCTCTCCAATTGATAATACAATATTGAAGCCAGAGAATGACAGTTTTCTGCTGTTGTTATGGCTGATGACACTGTGCTATCACTACCATGGAAAGTGCAGTTTTATGGGTATTTTAGCATTTTTTTTAGTTGCATAGGATGTGCTTTACCTATTGATACAAAAGCAGGATTTTGCCAGTATATTTATGGCTAGGTATGTATATATACTGGTGTTTAGCTTGTCAGTCATCCCACACTGCTAAAATGTTCCAGCTTTATCTTCTGTGGGGCTCTGGCAGCTACCAGAAATCTGACAATTTTGCAGGTGGAACTTGATCTGGCTGTGAAAGAGGTTGTATTACCTGTTTGCATCAGACAGGATAACTTTGGAGGGCCTCTCTGCAGGACAGGACAGTTTCTCCCAGTTTAGTTTGCTGAATGTTGTTCATCCTTATCTGCCTGTAGCTTAACTGTGCTCAGAACGGGTACAGGTAACACAAATGGCTCCACTGTGCAGTCTGGGCAAGGCCAAGCTTTCAAGTGTGTTTCCAGGTCCTTTGATGTCTTAAGGGCATTTGCATCTGTCAGAATGGTTTGGTGCAAACATGAGCCTTCTTTAACCTGAGACTCAAAAACAGCAGTGTGGGATTCTGGCTCATGCGTCCATAGTGTTGTGAGAGACTCTGAGATTTCTGCCTCTAATTGGAGATTCTGTCCCATGAAGGTCCTGAATCATCCTGCTCAAAGAGAAACTGGGAACTTCTGGGGTTCATGGCAGACATGCCATCTAGGAATGTGAACAGTATTCTGCTAGCAGCCACCTCTGCATACAATGTCATGGGGAAAGTAATCTGGGAATTTCTTGCCTTCTTTTGTGCTCCCGATGTTTCTGTCACTTGTGTCTCCATCCCCAGAGTTTGTGGAGAGACCTGCACAGAGCAGCTTGCAGAGACTCAATACATTACTTCCGCTGTGGGAATTCTGCTGTCACCAAGCAGTGTCAATTATCTTTCTACTGGGCTCTAGCAGTGAGAATCACACACTATTCTTGTTTATTGTCATATTAGAAAACTGCAGAATATAAAGACTTACCCATTACTTTTATGAATATAAACTTAACCTCTGCTTAGAGTGAGCTGGGTTTTTTGCTTTACAGGTGACCCCATTTTATCTTAAGAATGAATCACTTTTATTGCATCTCTGGGAAGTGCAATGTACAATGCAAGCCATATTCTTCACTTGCTGTTTGCCAAATGTTCAGTAGCAATTTCCAAGATGAAATTGTGTTCAACCCAGAATTATGTTTCTCTGACACTTGTTTTTTGTTAGCATCAAGTATTGTAATCTACTTAAATAGCAACCAATGTAAGAAAAGTATGGAAAAATATCCTTTTTTTTCCCCTCAGTTAGTGAGTCATTAGATAATTAATAGTCTCAGTGTATCTTGAGCGTGCCTATGACAAGTGAAAGCTGTGACTGGGTGTGTTAAAACTTGGGCAAACACTCTGCACTGGTGTGACTGGGAGGTCTCACTTTTGTTTCTCAAGCTTCAGTAGCAGCTCAGATGCATTTTCCAGGAGGTCAGGTGCTATTGGCATCTGTGTTTTGTTCTCCCTTGCCTAAGACACTTGAGGCAGTTCCTGGTTCCCAGAAGATTACCAGCACTGTGTAGCACAGCAATAGTGCTTTTTATTTTGCTTTTTTAGATCATCTTACTTTTTCCCTCTAAATCTTTTCCTTCAGCAAGCTCCTTCTACTCTCCATGCCCTCACTCAAAGCTGACTCCACATTACATTATTTCCCTCCTTCCTTCTTATCTCTAGCACCGTGTTATCTCTTCCTGAGCTCAAGAGTTTTGACCCCCCTCCTTCACCTCCCTTGATGGGTTGTACAGCGATAGAGCAGCCTGGGGTGGTGTGTGAAGATTGGTGACTGTTCCTTTGCAGGGGAATATGGGCAGTGGGAATCTCTCACTTGGACATGTAGCTGAGGAAGCCAGCCTAAGCATGGCAGGACTAGCTGAGGGAATATAAAAATTGAGGCTTGTGGCAGGGTAGGCTTTGTGTTCAGTTTCCTGGGTGTCTCACCAAACTGAAGTCCAATATGTGGTTTCCTGGGAGAGATGGTGCTGTCCTGCACACTGAGCTCTGGATTTTGTTAGGAGAAAGGCTGGCTCTGAGCCGATTCAAATCATAGAATGATAAGGAGTTGGAAGTGACCTTAAAGATCACCTAGTCCCAAACCCATCTGCCATGGGCAGGGACACCTTCCGCTAGCCCAGGTTGCTCAGAGCCCCATCCAGCCCGGCCTGGAACAGTGCCAGGGATGGGGCAGCCACAGCTGCTGTGGGCAACCTGTTCCAGAGCCTCACCACCCTCACAGGGAAGAATTCCTTCCTTATAGCTAACCTAAATTTCCCCTCTTTCAGCTCCTTGTAAAGTGTACCTGAACTGTGTGACCAAGCTGATTAAACCAAGCTGAGATAGCAGGAAAAGGCTCAGGGCAGCCTTGTTGTTTTTTGGGCGGCTGTTAGAGCCAAACACAAAACTCTTTCCTGCCTGAGCTGAAGTCCTTAAAGCCAGCTTTGGCATTTCTACACCAGGCTGTGGCTGCACCAGCAAGGATAAGCCCAAACTAGGGACTAGTCGGGAAACCCTTTGTTTCAATGAGGAAAAGGCTGTCCTCGCCCATGCCGCTCACACACTGTCGTGAACGCCTTTCTCCTCTCGCTGCCAGAAGCTCAGGGCTGCAGCTGGGCCGGAGCAGCTCCATCCCCGCGTCGCAGGGCCGGACTGTCTGTGCCGGGAGCGCGCTCGCAGCAGCCTGGGCGTGTGGGCTGCCCCCAGGCCCGCGGCGGGGGAGCAGGACGGGGAGCGGGGCTGGGGCGGCCGGGCGGCAGCCGGCACGGCGCGGGGAGGGCCGAGGTGGCAGGCAGAAAGCTCCGTCTCTCCCCACGTCTGGAGGAGGAGGATCTCAGGGCTCCACTTGTGTGTAGCCTTGCTTCCTGGCTAGCTGAAGGGCTTGTCTGTGCTTGATAGTACTTGTTATTGCTCCTTTCTTCTTTGTTGGAGGAGGGGGGAGGGAAGGTGAGGTACTTTCTATTTAAAACCAGAAGTGTTTGTCATCTCCGTCCAGGTGAATTAACCCACGGTGGAAGGAGGTACGACATTGCCTTTTGTAATCTGGGAAAGCTGTGGATGGATTGTGCCCTCATGCTTTCACTGCTGTCCTTTTCTTGCTCACCAGGCCACCTCCTTCACCCTTCTCCTCTCAGATTTTGTGCCTGTGACTGCAGCAGGACCAAGCATTGCCCCTCTGTTTACGTGCTGGCTTGTGGCCAGCTGCTCCCTCTCGCTCTTCCAGCTTGGAGGGGTTCTGTGCACCCAGAATCACCTAAAAGCTGAGTGCATGGCAGCTGAAATCTGGTGTTTCTAGGTCCTCTCTAGAGAAAAGCCTGCGTGGCTTTATCTCAACAGGGAACATCGGTTTACCTTGCTTCACAGACAGAGCATATGAGGGAGTGACAGCCAGCTGATCATCTGATCCAGTGAGAGATGTGAAAGATCAGTAAGCCCCAAAAGGGGAAACAGTGAATTGTCTTTGAGAGTGTGTATATCCTTCCTAGTGGCAGAGGCTAGATAGGTCCTGTGTGCTGCTGCTCTGTCACATTAGTGGCCCTGCTGAAAATGCTAATTGAAAGTTTGCTTTGGGTAGCTGAGCTCCTGGGGGTCTCCTGGGCCCTCCTCTGATGGAGCGGACCTGCATTGGGAGTTGAACATGACAGTGATCCACAGGCATTCTCTTCTGGTAATTGCTGGGCTCTTGTACATAGCTGCTCTGCTTGCGAAGACTACAGGTGCTGTCAGTCTTGTTTTATTATTTCCCCTTCCATCTCTGTGAAATCCTTATTGCAGACATGTGTCTTCTACTATGGTGCACCCAGCCTTTGACTGGGAGGTTAACAGTTTCCCCGGCAAGATGCATAAGTCCTCCCCTCCCGTCTCTGCGGAAAGTTTGCCGCTCCTTCTCCTGCCTCACTTCTCAAAGCTCCTCTCTTGCTCTCCCTGAGGTGTGCAAAACACCTGGCAGTAATATGATGAGACAGATCTCACTTGGCAGCTTCCAGTGTTGATGTGCTGTGCACCTCCCTCTACCCTGCCTCCCAGTATCATCATGGAACTGCTCCAAATGCAGCTTTAAACTCATCCTTTCGCCTGTCCAAATCCCTTGCAACAGAGCCATGGAGGTAGAAACTGGCATTTTGAGCTTAATAAGAGGAAATTCAGGGCTGTGTACATCTGTGAAACTGCACAGTGAGCAAGCATTCTTCCCCTGACAAAGTGTGGGCTTGCGTTTGAGCACTTTATTATTCAGATCTTTATGAGCCGTCCTACCTTTAGTAATAGTAAAACTTCCTTAGCCAGCAGCTTGTGTCTCCCTAAATGGTCTCTCTGCTCTTGGGGAGCCTGTTTTTGAAGACTGTCTGTATTAGGTGTGAGAAGTAGTACTTTTCTAGGCCTGGAGCTGAGTAGACTCAGGTAGGGTAGCCAGGAGTGCCAAGAGCAGTGTAGCACAAGAGCGATCTGATGTGGAACCTTTGAAAAGACAGTTTAGCAGCATCCAGGTAATTCAGTAGCAGCTGACAGCAGCTGGAAACTCCGTGGGAACTCCCTGAATGAACCTACCTCTTTGAAACAAACTGGTTGTTAAAATTAAAGCTAATACAACTACTCAGTGCTTGGGAGGGAAAATCCAAATTGCTGAAAAACCCTGGTTTTGGCCTGGTTTTGTAAGAAAGGCTGTCTTTTCAATATAAACAAAAATTAAAGATTACATGAGAAAACGTACACAGGAAGCAGTTAGCTGATGAGTTAACTCAATTAACTAACTGAATTATTTTCTGAATTTTTTTTAGAATTGAGGCTGTTCAGCCTGGAGAAGGGAGGGCTCAAGGGAGACCTCATTTCAGCCTTCCAGTACTAAAAAAGGTGTATAGAAATAGGGAAAGCTACTTTTTACATAGGCAGGTACTCATAGGACAAGGGGGATATGTTTTAAACTAAAAGAGGACAGATTTAGATTTGATATTGGGAAGAAGTCCTTTAATATGAGGGTGGAAGGCACTGGTACAGGTTGCCCAGAGAAGCTGTGGCTGCCCCATCCCTGGAAATGTTCAAGGCCACGTTTTGCTCAGGAACTCTGAGCAACCTTGGATAGTGGAAGGTGCCCCTGCCCATGGCAGGGGCTTGGATCTGGATGATCTTTAATGCCCCCTCCAACCCAAGCCATTCTGTGATGACAATACAATTCTGTTATGAAGGTGTATAAAATGCTTCAGTTCTAACTCCAGAGCATGTGCTCCTTGCCTTCAGCACAGGTGTTTTGTTTCACTTGACGTAATGGAAGACAGAAGCTAAACCAGCTTTCAGGCCAGGCGTGCCCTGGCCATGGAGCTAACTGGGACAATTAGTTCAGATGTAATTATGCCCTTACTGCTTTTACTTTCTGTGTGGGATCAGAGGTTGGTACTTGTGACTACAGAGCCACTCTAGCACAAGGAAGTCACTGTAGAAGAAAAGAGAGGGAGCCACAACAGTTTGTCTCTTTCTCATGTTTTTTCCAGGTAGGGATTGTGGGTCATGGTAGAAGGCAAAGAGATAAAAGTGGTCAATCAGATTCTTCTGCCCTTTTAACAGACATACCCCAAATGTGCTAGTGCTTTGTCATTCCTTAGTGCTTTGTCATGTCTGAACTTCAAATGCAATAGTGGATGGGAAATTCCACTGTATCCTTTGGGAAACTGTCCAACAATCATGAGATGGCTTTTTTTTTCCTTCCCCCCTCCCTAAAAGAGTAGACTAAATGATGATGTAGTTTCTCTTTATAGTCTGTAGATTAGTCCACACACTCCAGAGCTACTCCTCTCAACCCATGTGGTTTACATCCTTCAAATACCTTGTGTCTTGTATCATCTCCTAATTACCTGTTAATCAAATTCTTATGTTCCTATGTTTTGTTAATTAATTTCTGTGATCATTTTGCAATGAGTTCCAGACCTACGCAGAGATCCACAGAGAGAGCCATCAGCTCCAAAGAACAGGCAAAAATCAGAGAGAACTTTTTAAACTCAGCTAGAAGAGGCCAGGAGTATTTGCCCACCTTGCACCATGAAAATCAGTGGAGATTTTTGAAAATTTTCTTGTTCTCTGGATGCATTCTGGTACCCCCTTTTGGGTCTGAGATAACCAGCCATGGCCACCACTTTCCATAAGTTGCCCTGTGGCCATTGCAGAGAGCTCAGCAGCTCCGCTCTTCGACCAAAGTCACTTTCTGTATTTGCATATGAAACTTAAAAGACACCAATGGGGTTATTTTGGTGTTACTCTTATACTTCAAGCTTACACGTGGTGTTTGCCTAGTCTCGGTTTTTGTGTTTGTTTCCTAGCTCTTATCATCTACTACGTATGTGGTGTTGGTTTTGTTTTTGGTTTTTATCAGCTGCAGTAGAAGCAGTGAATTAGATCCATCGTATCATTGTGAAGTAGTAACAGAAAAATGCATTTTTCTTTAGCAGGGTGTGTCACTGATGGAGTCTGAAGAAACAGGCGAAGGAGGTACCACTCCCCCAGGAGCCAGCAGCATTACTGGGGAAGCCTGGGATTCTTCAGCTGTGGAAGGAGAGCATCATGCCACTCATGCAGCAGCTGAAATGAGCACCAGCCCATCTAACTCTGCAAAGGGAGCAGAGCTCAACACACCCAAGGACTGCCTTGCTGCTCCAGGGGAAGCAGCAGAGATGCTGGGCAGACCCTCTAACTCTATGCAAAAAGTGCCAGCAGGACTGGAACAAGGGGATACAGAGCCTCAAAAGGGACTCTCAGAACTGGAAGGAGAAATGTTTTTGGAGGAGGGTGGACTGGATTATTCTCTGAAACTTATGCAATTGGAACTGGTTGACCTGGAAAGCAACCAGGACCCTTCCTCTCACAGCAGAGTTCAGGATGAGCCAGCCCCTGGCAGCCCCGTCCTACAGGCTGTGAAGCTCAGCACTGAGTTTCCTCAGTGCCATGCAGAACTGGCTTTTCATGGCTCAGACCCTCAGCAAACGAAGTCCCCTTTGGCTGATGCCATTTCCTCTCAGAGAGAGACACCTAAGTGCTTTTTGGTGTGTAAAACTGTTTCAGAAGGGCATTATAAGGCTGAGCCCTTTCTGGATAACATCTCCAAGGATTCTTTGCAGGAGGTTGATGCTGGTGCAGAGCAGGAGCAAAGCACCAAAAAGTTGGCACCAGCACCTGATGAGCAACCTACCTCAGAGGGAGCAGTAGAAGACACAGCTAAACCTTACACTTCTGAAGATGTTCAGGAAAGCTTAAGAGCACCCCAGGGTTTGGAAAAGAATACAGAATCTTCCTCTTCCCATCAGTTTTCTTCCACCTTAACATGTGACAGCCAAATGAGTTCACTACAAACGGAGGGAAACACCTCAGCTGGTGAAACAGAGAATACCAGCATGGTCAAAGACCAGGGAATGGTTCCTAAAGAGAGCTCATCTGCTTCCAAATGCCTTAATCTAGAAGATGATCACAGAAAAACTGAGGGCAGACCTGCCCCTTCAGCAGAGAGTGCTTTCGAAGGAAAGAGTACTGCTAAAAGGACAGAGGAAGTGAATGCTTCACAGCATAAGGAGCCAGCTTGGGAGGAGGCAGCATCTGAACTTCAGCAAGAAGATGAGGAAGAAGAGTGCAAAGAGCAGAATCTGCCAGAAGAAGGCAAACCTTTGGAGCTCAAAGATCAGAAAAACAAGGAACAAAATGAGCAGGAGCAACTGCAGAGGGGAGAGCTCAGACTGGGGAAAGACCTGAAACTAGAGGCTCTATCATCAGCTTTTGGGTCAGAGATACCTTCTGTTCCCAGGCATAATTTGGATGTATGTGTTTTGGAGTATGCTTCCTTGTCTGAGCAAACAGGATCAGCATTTCCTCCTGGGGAACCTGTCTCTGTGGATCAGCATCCTGGTGAGGATATGCTGCTGAAAGCTCGTGACACAGAAGAAGGTTCTGGATGTCAGCCACCTGCAGTTGACCCTCTGTCCTCAAATAACCAGAACCCAGGGGGGGAAACTCCACACATGTGCCACATCTCTGACCAAGCAGAAGACCTGGAGGACTCTGGCCACTTTTCCATCCGTGGTCAGGATATTGGAGAAGCTCACTGGGATGATAAGACACGACTGGGCAGGGAGAATGAGCACAGTGATGGTCATGGAAAAGCTGTCCAGAGGTTTGATAAAAGAGATGCATCACTCTGTGGAGGGGTAACAGCACCTTTTAGCGCAGAGAACCCAGAGGCCCTTGTTCCAGCACACCCTTCCTCTGCTACCAGTAACTTGGAGCCACCTGATCTTATAGATCTTCATCCTATAACAGGAAAAGCTGAGCTCTGGAACTTCATTCCAGCTTCCCCCTCAGAGACCACCTCAGCGGTATCTGTTCCAGAGCAGGAGGGTGCCAGAATAGCCTTTGTGACCCCCAAACTCTGTCCTGGCACCAGCCTGAACGAGCTGTCAGACTCTGCAGGGAAGCCATCCAATCAAGCTGTTCCTGCACAAGGGTGGGACCCAACACCAGCAGAATCTGTTGTAAGGACAGGTGCAAGGGAGGCCAAGACTTCCCATGAACTCCTTACTTCTGAGGAAGGCTTTCATGAGGACCCTAGTGGCCCATCTTCTTTCTCTGTAATGTACACGAGCTCCCTTCCTCTACAAGGGAGCTTTCCTGAGGATAGGAGGTCTGTGGCTAGTATTGTAGGGCCTCTAGAAGCATCCCAAACACCAGGAAGGACTTCCACTCCCCTGAGCCACCCTGAGACAATTCAGCAAAATTCTCCCCAAAAAAGTGCCATTATACAAGGAAAAGAAACGGCAGCAGATGTGGATCGTAAAACACAAGTGCCTTTATTTGATGAGCCTGACTGCAGTTTATACCAAAAAGAGCCTGGATCCAGAATTTCCAGTGTGCTGAGCACCCTAACTTGGCCCTCCGAAGATGATATGGTCCTTGCTGTGAACCAGCAAGGACAACCTCTGTCCCCTGTGTCCCACTCAAGCCTACCTCTGGTGTCTGAGCCTGATGCCAAGCAGCTTCCTCATCCTCCTTTCCATGCCCAAAGGCCCAGTCAAGCTCAGGTGCCTGCACTCCATGCAAATCACCTTGTTCCACCTCCAGCCCCTGAAGGTTACCAGCTGCTGGCTCCTAGACCACACTCCAGGCCCCCCCCTAGCTGTGGGATGGATGATGGTAAGCTGAGAGCCATTCACTCTCCTCCAAGCCATCCTCTCCGAACTGCCACCTCTGCATCTGATGCCAACTCCGTGGCCTCTGCTTCTGATGGAGAAAGTCTAGCAGAGAGAGATGACCTTGTTCCAGTGAGTGGAGAGTGGGATCTTGGTGACTCAGATCCCCACGATACAGAGACTTCTGATGACTCAGGGGTCAGTTTGCTGACCAAAAGTTTTTTGGCTCTTGGAAATGAAATGTTGGTTGGCTGCTCTGACACCAACCCTGAAACAGCAGATCCCCACATGGATATAGAGAGTGGAAAATCCTCACCTGACCACCCTTCTTGGCCCTCGTTGGAAGGCCTGATAACATCCCCAGACTCCAAAAGCAGAGACTCTGCACAGCTCCTTCCAATGCTTGCATTCACCAATCCTATCCACTTCCTCCAGCTCAGCCCTCCATCGCCACCGACCACCAGAACAACCTTCCAGGACGAGGAGCTGCGATGGGAGCAGCCCGCAGGTAGCTTCGGTGGGGACACAAAGAGCATCCAGGCTCCACGGGCAGTCACAGAGAAAACAGAAGGTGAGAGGAGGGTCAGGCAAAGGCTGGAAGGAGGAGATCACCAGCCAAAGGCAGAGAGGGCCAAACATGCACCCTTGGAAAAATCATCAAGTTGGCCAGACAAAAAAACTATTGGGGTAGCTGTGCAGGACCCAGCAGCCAATCAAGAAAACCCAGTTAAAAGCCGAGTAAAAACCAAGGACTGGCACCGTCAGGGCCTGAAGAGGATGTCAGTACCACCAGACATCTTGCAGCGTGAGTCCTCTCTTCCATTTCCCTTCCTCCTTCCCCCTTCCGACTTAGAACAGTTATCAAGAAGCAGGATTAAATTAAATGGACAATGTAATGGAGAGGCATGAGAGCTGAGAACTTAGCATGGCTCTTGGGCCTTTCTGCTGATATTCCTTGCTCCAACCCTACAGCCCTCTCCTATCCTGCCCTAAGCTTCCCTTTCCAGCTGTCCCCTCCTTCCTCTCTGCTGCCCTGTGTATCCTGCTTGTTCCCTTGAGTAGGGATGCACTCTGGGGCTCAGTCTCCCCATTCCACACTAATACTTGCAACAATAAACTTATTTCATGGATCCCTGAGGCAGTAAAGAAGAGCCATGCACACATCCTCAGTAGCCCATATCTCTTATCAGTTGTTTATTTGCTGCCTCCCCTTATTTTTGCAACTGGCACTTTTAGGTTCCCACTTGACCTTCTAAAAAAGATGATTCTCCTGTGAGCACAGGATTTGAGAGTACAGATAAGAATGGAAATTTGTCAAACCCAAGGTCCCAGCTTGCACAGAAGTCAAATCACTGATGTCACAAGTGGAAAACATGAATCTTTTGTAATGCAGCTCATTCAGCAGTACTTGCTATCAGGATGTATGTCTGTTCTTTACTATATCTTATGTGAACTTTAAATAATTGCTTCTTTTTAGCTCTTACTTTAGTCTATTTTTGAAGCTCTGAAACGTGCTTTGGTATTTTTGGCACAGAGGAAAAGGAGTGGGATATGGAAGTGAGTAAAAGGTTTGGCAGAACTTGAATCTCAAGATTTGTTCCTATGTTTGACCTGTAATTTCTTGATTCCAAATTTTAAAATATTCAAGGCAATAGTATTGTCTTTCCCCTTATCCATAACTGCAGCTCAGTCTTTGGGCTTTCTTCCTTTTTCTGCTTCCAGTTATTTCAGATTTAGAATTTCTTCACACCTTATTTGATTAAATCCCTCACAAACCAAAAGGACTTCTCAAATTTTACACTTTGGTTCCACTGATCTCCGGATGCCTGGTCCTAGTAGCTGAAAGTGTAAGGACACACCAAACAGGGCACACAGGCAATGTCTTTGCTTGCATAACTGGAGAGGGAAGCTCTTAGAGTTACAGTCACTGCCTAAAATGTCACCTTTTTCTTTGTGTGAAAAGTAAATGTGGCAAACGCATGTAAAGAGTAAGTAATGTCAAGGATTATTAAAACTAGAATGTTTCTGACCCAGAAATAAATGCCATGAGGGCACCTGTACTCCAGCTCAAGACTGCCACTTAGGTGGGGTATTGGTAAGTGGCATCTGTGTGTCATTTGGACTGTAGATTAAGTCTAAAAATTGACTGATGTGTTTACTTTCCAATTGTCTTCTATGCAGAGGTTTCTTCCGTTCCTTCAGAGGAAGAAGCTCACAAGGCACACAGGGAACCACCAGTCAGCTCAGAAACAGTTATAATGCGGTGAGTCTCTCAAAGACCCTTAGAATTTGCCCCAATCACTGTGCAGCACAGACACCTCCATTGTTTCTGAGTTACCAAAGATGATGATAAAGAGTGGAAAACTTTAATTAAATGCCCTAGGCCTGTGTTTCAGTCTATGCTCTCTTGAGGTATGTCCCTACTGCAACAGAGGTATTTCTGTGCCTTCAGGACAGCCTTTCCATTAAGTCAAACTTTTCCCTTCATGTCAAGTAAAGCTTGACACAAGTGGAGCTGGAGCTTGTTGGAAAAGAAGAGGTCCCTGTTGTGACAGAGCAGATTCTAAGGTTTGGACAAGCCATCTCTGGTGCTGTGCCCTTTGCTCACTCTGCGTTTTGAAATCCTTATTCCCTGGCAGAGAGAAGAAACCTGCAGACACAACAGAGAACTTCAAGCGCCGGCACTCCAAACTGATCAACTCCTGTAAGTACCTCCTGCCTGGGGTGCCGTGGCAGTCCCCTCTCCGCCAGCATCTCTCATCCTTGCAGTGAGCAAAAAGGACAGGGACTCCTGCCATGTGGTGGTTGTGAGGGTGTATTGTTAGAGAGCAGGGAAAGCACCTGGAATCCTGCAGTACACTCGGGCAGCTGGTGAGCTTTGCCTGAATTTGACTGTCCCAGTCCAGGGCAGAGTTTTCTCTAGGTTGAAGCAGAGGGTGAGTTGCTACTATAGAAAAAGATAAATATATGTGTCTTTCTCCACAGCAAGATTGCTGTATCAGGAGTACAGTGATGTGGCTCTGAACAAGGCCATCCAAAGCCAGAAGAGAGTGGATTATCCAGAGGATATAGAGTCAAGTTTCCCAAGTTCCCCGAGGCTACGGAGGAAGGTGCTGTCTCCCCAGGACTCATATTTGCAACGTCTGTCAGTCTCATCTAATGCATCCCTCTGGCAGGACATCCCCATGATACGGGGCAGCAGAATGCTGCTTAACATGTCCCGTGAGGACCAGAGGCTGCAAGAGGTAAGGGGCAGATGTGACACAGTAAATGGGTAGTCTTGTAGTCAAGAAAGAGTCTCTGGAAGAGGAGTTAAAGCAGAGAGCAAAATCTGTGATGTGGCAATGCAGGTGGTTGAGGCAGAGGTCACTTCTACCCCTGAAAGCAGCATGGGGTGTGAAGTAGAGCAATGGTGAAGTGCTGAATTTTAGAGAAAAGCAGCACTGAAGGATGGACTCTACACTGTATAAATAACTCCAAGAAAACGGACATGGGGAAAAGTGGGAACAAGATAAGGAGTTTTGAGTATGCTCAATGCAAAAGGGCGTGTAAAAGTAGAAGACTTGCAGTATTCTCCCATACATAAGCTTGTGAGAAATGCTAATAAAACCACAGTAAATTCTATTTTCTGTGGTAGAATATGAGTTAGGCAAATTGACCTGTGTGAGCTGCAGGGCTGAGAAGAGACAGGGAGATGTATGGGTTCAGCACAATGGTACAGAGAAACTGGGTAAAGAAAATGAGAGGATCTGAGAAGTGGACAGGAGGACCCAGAGAAAGAGGTGAAAACAATGGCATGGGAAGCGTGACGAAGGAGAAAAGGTGTGTGGTATGGATGCTGGACTTTATGGGAGCTTGTGAAAGTGGTGTTGAGGGGAAATAAAAAGTAAAATGAGAGCAAGTAGCTACTTTTAAGTTATACCACAAGTCTGTTTTTTTAAGGAAGTCTATAATAGCATGCTTGCCCTTCCTTTCTAAAGCCTCTCTTCTGTAATTACACACATCCTTGCAAGATGTGCTGGGAGGTTTTCCTGCTTAGCCCTGTCTCCTCTCCGTAAGATTCCTCACAGACTTGCACAGTGTACTGATGCTCCCTTGTTTTCTCTCCCAAGGCCAAGTTTGAGCTGATAATATCTGAGGCTTCCTACCTGCGCAGTTTGAACGTGGCAGTGGATCACTTCCAGCGCTCGGCAGAGCTCCAGGCGATGCTCACCAACCAGGAGCGCCAGTGGCTCTTCTCCCGCCTCTCCGATGTGCGCGATGTCAGCGCCAGGTGAGATGTGGCCCTTTGCTTCCAGGTCCAACAGGCATGTGGTGCTTCCATCAGGAATGTTTCTCACTCCTCTTCTGCGTGTTCACTGTTCAAGGCAGATACAGCAACACTGCATGGAAAGGAATATTCGCCTTTTTAGGTGACAGGGCAGCGTGAATTCTGGTGTTAAATCCCAGATATTACGGCTCAGTTGTGCACAGAGCTCACTGCAGGGGGTCCAAATGGTAATGTAGCCTTGTGCTACTTCTTTCAACTACAATTAAACTTGACTAACTAGACCCCAACCCAAACCCCAAGCTTCTGCCAAATACAAGACAAAAGGGGCAGCTGCATGAGCCCCGATGAAAAGCAGGGGGGAAAAAAGGGAAAACAGTAAGTTACAATCATCACTTGACAGAAACTAATGTGAATCAATAAAGCGTAATTAATGAAATGTGGACGTGACCCCACATGCAAAGAGTCCTGTACGTTGTTGGATTCTGTTCTGCTTTTCCTCCTGCAAGGCTTGACGACATAAATCACTAAGCTGGTAAGGTTTGCTGCTACCTTTTCCATTTCTACCAGCAAGATTATTCTGGTGAGGTCTTAGTTTTCAGCTTTCCTGACCATGCCTGTAGATGCATGACCTCTCAAGAATAGAGGTCTTTTGCCTCTGCTTTTTCCTTGCTCATACCAAGCCCTATATTGTCATTATCCAGACATTACACTCTCTCTAGAACTAAAGAGCTGTCTTGTGCTTGTCTGTGGGCTGTCAGGGTTTTAGAAGACTAAATGACACTGATATATCCCTCTCCTTTTTTGGCACCACATCCATGTGCTGCAGTTTCCTCTTTGACTTGGAGGAGAAATTTGAAGAGGACATGTTCACCTTCCGTGTGTGTGACGTGGCTCTGAAACACGCCCCTGACTTCCGCCGGGTGTATCTGCCATATGTGACAAACCAGACATATCAGGAGCAAACCTTCCAGAGGCTCCTGTAAGTTTTTCTCATTTGCTGCACCCTTCTCCCCCTTATTTCCATGAATATGGACTCTTTCAAACAATGGGGAATATGCAGGAATGGGCTGTTGAGCAGTGCTCTTGCTACACCCCTAGAAGAACCTTCCTAAGTTCAATGGCATTTGGGACAGCAGGACAGAGCTCCTGCAGGCTTCTCTCCCATAGCATTGGAGAGGAAAATAATATGTAATATCTGATCTTGTTGCAGGCTGTTCTCTGTCTGCCCTCTACTGAAGAGAGCAAAAATGACCATCCTGGATAATGGTTTTCAGTCTTGGTCACTGAGAACCAGAGTGCAAACCACCACTGTCCCCATGAAAGGAGCACTGCTGATAGAGGGAGTTGAAATGTAGATGTTACTTCTGGCTTTTACTCCAGAGAGCTGTGGAAAGAGGAGAGAGATAATAACAGCTGTACTGCAATCCTGTAGCTGTTAGAAACCCATAGTTGCTCTTCAGCAGCAGAGTGGTGCAGTTTCTTGACACCTCTTGCCCCAGGGACAAAACCTGACTGTTGGGAGTACTCCAGCATTCCCTGAAATCTGACACTACAAAGGTTATTTATTTACTCTGATGCCTGGATGTCTTTTTTTTCTTTGTCACTCACGCAGAAATGGAAATGCAGGGTTCCAGCAAGTCCTGGAGAGATTGGAAAGTGATCCAGTGTGCCAGCGCCTCTCGCTTAAATCCTTCCTCATCCTCCCCTTCCAGCGCATCACTCGACTCAAACTCCTCCTACAGGTAACTGTGGTGATTCTGCCTTCCCTCAAGTTTCCCTAAAGCTGTGTCTGGAAGCAGCTGAGGGAGTTGGGAAAGGGGCTCAGTTGAGAAAAAGAGGCCCAGGGGGGACCTTCTGGCTCTCCACAACTCCCTGACAGGAGGGTGCAGCTGGCAGGAGGTCAGGCTCTGCTCCCAGGAAACAGGGACAGGACAAGAGGAAATGGCCTCCAGCTGTATTAGGGAAGGTTCAGGTTGAACATCAGGAGGAATTTCTTCCCAGAATGAGTTGAGAGGCATTGGGTTGGGGGCTGCCCGGGGGGCATGATGCAGTCCCCATCCCTGGAGGTGTTCAGGATATGATGGATGTGGCACTGTGAGGTATTGCTGTTTGTGAATAATTTAGGGGTTTGTTATGACACTACTTTAATTGTACCCCAGTAAAGAATTTATGGAGTCTTCTCAGAACATGCTGATTTACATTTTATTGAACTTTCTGGCTTCCTGCTAGGAAAACAAAGCAAGGGTTCCTTGGCTGCCCTCTGGAAGGCAGTCTGTGTCTATGCTTTGCCTGCAAAGTTGACTAATAAAGAGCCATCCAGACAGGGAATCAGCCAGTCCCTAAAGAATTAATTTTGAGCTCTTTCTATGAATTTTTTCTTTTTGATTATTTGAGCTTCTTTTTAATAGGAGAAAAGGACAATTCTATTCTGTTCATACATCCATTCGTGGTTTAGCTAGTGGTTGCTTCCTATGTCATGTAACTTCTGTGTGATAATTAATACAGTTTAGATTTGCAGGAATGCCCTGGACAGCATGACTTAACAGTGACATTCTGCATCTCAATTTTTTGGCTTTCTTGTCTCCACATGTCATCAGCTACTTCTGCTTCATTATTTATTGTACTCTTCAGTGGTGGTGATGTCCATCTTTCCCTGTTTGCATCATGAAAATAATCTTTTCTCACACAGAATATCCTGAAAAGAACTCGGCCCAAGTCTGAGGAGGAAGTGCAAGCAACGCAGGCCTACGATGCACTCGAAAAGGTAAAGGTGCCTACCCTTTCTGCAGCCTTACCTTTGTCTCTAATTAGTCATCAACTCCCACCCTTGCCCCTGCAAGAAAATCTTGCTTTAAAAAACCCCACAGCATTACTCTATTGCATCCCTTCCTCTTATCCTGTTTTATTACAGAGGCAAGGTTTAAAGTTTTCTGGGACAAATGGTTATCTAAAATTTGTACAGCTTCATAAGGTGGATTGTTCTGTCTAGTGATGATTTGACCTTCCAAAGGAGAGCCACCAGGATGGTGAAGGGCCTGGAGGTGAAGACAAAAGGAGTGGTTGATGTCACTTGGTCTGTTCAGCTGGAGAAGAGGAGACTGAGGCCAGAGCTCACAGCAGTTCTGCAGCTTCCTCATGAGGGGAAGAGGAGGGGCAGGCCCTGATCTCTGCTCTGTGTGACCAGGGACAGGACCCAGAGAATGGCTGGAGCTGTGTCAGGGGAGGGTTAGATTGGATATCAGGGAAAGATTCTTCCCCCACAGGGTCATGGGGCACTGCCCAGGCTCTCCAGGAATGGTCACAGCCCCAAGGCTGCCAGAGCTCCAGGAGCATTTGGACAACGCTCTCAGGCACAGGGTGGGATTGTTGGGAGAGTTTGTGCAGGGCCAGGATTTGGACTCAATGATCCTTGTGTGTCCCTTCTAACTCAGAATATTCTCTGATTGTAATACATACATTTTTTGCAGGATGATGCCTAAGGAATTATCACTTATGCTGACACCTGAGGGGCTCCTGGGAGTAGTACTGATTCCACCATGCAGTTCTGCTCCCACCTCACTGCTCATCTGTTTTCCTCTGCAGCTCATCAAGGATTGCAATGAGAATGTCCAGCGCATGAAGAGCACTGAAGAGCTGATCTACCTCAGCCAGAAGATTGAATTTGAGTGTAAGGTGAGCTCATCCATTCCCTGGGCCTTGCTCTACCCTAATGTATTTTTTGTCTTTCCCCACAAAGCCACTTTTTGTTCTCCTCTCAGATATACACACAGCTGTTGAACCAGAACATCATCCACAGGCCAGCTCTTCATCAGTGCTTCCCTTGCCCAATCATTCATGTCAGCCTTCTCATGAAGATGCCTGCCATGACTTACACTTCTCCAGCTGGAGAACTGAAAGCACAGTTCCTCAAGAGAAAGGCAAAAATGCAAATCCAAAACTCACAGGGACCTATTTCTTGTGCATAAATATTTATTTTTGTCTTGCAGATATTCCCACTCATCTCACAGTCGAGGCGACTTGTGAAGTGTGGTGAATTGACAGCACTGGACTTCAACAACCTGAGTCCAAAATGGAAAGTCACGACCCGGCCCATCTACCTGCACCTTTTCAATGACTGTCTGCTCCTGTCTCGGCCCAAGGAGTGAGTGCTTCAACACAATTCTTGCTGCCCCTTCTAAAATACCTGTCTCTTTTGGTGTCTGTGCTTTGATGACAGAGTCCTTTCCCTCTGCCTGCCAGCAAGTGGCAGCCTTTGTCAAGTCACTCTCCTGTCCTGACCTGATGTGAGTATCATGCAAGTATGTGGAAATTGATAGTCCCAACTCTTAATTACATATTGTAATACAAAAACATACCTTGTGGTCCCTAGCACAACACTTCTCTTCTGCCTTTGCATCTCTACAATGTGAAACACTTCAACAATAACCATTTATTCTAGTTTTACTTGGTAAATAATTTCTTCCTGAAGCACAGTATGAGGACTAGTGAACGTGCAAATCACTGGTTTGTCAAGAGGTTTTGGTTAGTTGTGTTGGGGTTTTGAGGGTGGTGGGTTTGTTTTTAAGCTGTAAGCTACCAAATAAAATTCTGACAGGACAGAATATTTCTACCCTTTTCATTAAATCCTTTCTCTCTCTTCTCTAGTCTTCTGAGACTTCTAACAAGAGCACTGCTTAGGATGTCTGAAGCAGATGAAGACTCATGAAAAGCTTTTTGCTTTCCTGCAGACTACATGACTCATTGTGTAACCCTCATCACCTAAAAACTCACACCTTCTTTTGTTCCTCCTCTTGACCTGCAGGGGTGGACGTTTCGTTGTGTTTGACCACGCTGCTTTCTCATACGTGCGTGGGGAGAAGTGTGAGATGAAACTCCACGGGGCAAACAAGAATCTGTTCCGTCTCTTTCTGCTTCAGAACAACCAGGGAAAAAGAGTGGAATTCTTGTTTCGGACAGAGACACAGTAAGAGCTCAAGTTTACCTTTGGTATATCCCGTTACCAAGGCTAGACAGCTCCTAGTAGCCTGTTGTTGTCCCTCAGCTTCTCAAATGCTGGAATACCAAATGCAGCTGCTGAGCAGAGGTCTTGAAAAGCATCCTCTTGCTATAACTATTTCCTTGTGAAGCACCTTCCTCCTCTCTCATCATAGCTGCTCATACAATACTACCACATTATGTCATACCATCAGCCTCTGAAAATGGGAATTTTTGCCTTTTCCCACCTCCTTTCTCTGCTTCCCTTTGTGTGAACAAACACCCTCCACCCTACCCCATTTCAGTCACCAGACTGCTGTCGCTCACACTGAATGCTGATGCCTATTCTGTGCTGTTTTCCAGCAGTGAGAAGCTGAGGTGGATCTCTGCTTTGGCTCCTCCGCGGGGAGAACCGGACCTCCTGGAATGCCCTGGTGAGACTGCTCTCCTGCTGCAGCAATGAGGGCGGGCTGGCTCGCAGGAGTCACAGGCACTGTGAGATGAGACACCCCAGAAGGATTCCAAGGCAGAATACTTGGGGTTTTGTAGATAAAGAACATACTCATGGGCTTTCCCTCAGTGCTGGGTGCTGCCAGTTATTTTACATGTTTTAACGCTTCATTTTAGGTGAAGACCTGCAGTGTCCCTTCCAGTTCTCTGCTTTTTATTTGGGCAGCTCCTTATTCTCCACCTCCTCTGGAGCTGATGCCCACAGGTTTACTGTTGCTTTCCAATATATCAATGTGATCTTTCCTCCCCTTCAGATGCACCTCAGGTTCAGTGCATAAAGACTTACAAGGCTCGGGAAAACGATGAGCTGGCTTTGGAGAAGGCAGATATCATCATGGTTATGCAGTACAGCAATGATGGTGAGCAGAACAAACAGTGCCTGTCTTAAACTGTAGGATTGAGAGGACACAGGGATTCTTCATCTTCTTCAGGATGCTTTATTTGGAAGCTGAAAGGGGATATTTTCCTTTGTTCTTAGGGTCTTTTTGGAGGGGGCTTTTTTATGGGAAACAATGAAAAAATACGACTTTTGCCTCACGTTGTGCTTTTCCCCACGCCACAGGGTGGATAGAAGGAGTAAAACTCTCAGACCGGGAGAGAGGCTGGTTCCCCTCAGAACACGTGGAAAACATCTCCAGCAAACACGTGCGGCAGAAGAACCTGAAGGAGGAGCAACGGGTGAAGAATGCCAAACAGCAGGTTTTCTGCAAGAAATAAGACTCTGTTTGGACCTGTACAGTCTCCCTGCCATGGGGATACCATGGCTTTTCTATCGTGCCTCGGAAGAAATGCCTCTGTGAAGAGCATAATACACAGCACTTTGAAAGGACCAGGTGCTTTTTGCCAAAGAAAGCGGGAATTCATTCAGGAAAAACTTCCTCTTTGTCAGCAGGACTACGGCAGCAAGAGGAGGGATAAAGATTGCATGTATTGCTTGCTTTGTGGTAGTAGGGAGGGACTTAAATCGGACAGAGGTCTCGGGTGTGGACTTCTGAAAGCATATTCCTGGTTTTGCCACTGACAAGTTGTGGGACCTTATGCAAGTCACTTCAGAGTTCTGCCTCAGTTTTGCCATCTGCAAAATGGGGGTAAACTTACCTACCTCACTGCATGTTGTGAGGCTAAATTCACTAGTATTAGCAGCCTAAGAGCTTCAAGTTCCAGAGAAGGAAGGTGCTAAGTGCAAAGCACAACAGAGCTGAGGAGAATACTCCGTTTGAATATCCTCTGGATACCTTCATGGCATTTGATCTCCATAGTGTAATTTCCATTCAGGGCAATTTATGTAATAGATCATGGAAGTCTACTGGGGTTTAGATAGGCAAATATTTAATAGTACCCAAATGCTGTGAAGAGTCCTTGACAGCATTACGAAATCTGTTGGAATTTAAGCAGAGTTTTCAGAAGCCACTGTAATGATTTCCCCCACATAAGGGAGGAAATCTGAGGACTTTGCTTCACAAAGGTTATGTCTCTTCTGAACAAGCATCCCACCAAGCCATCTGAACTGACCTTTTTTTTTTTACTCTGCCTCCCCCTGGAAGATCAGTGACTTTTGACAAAGATTTATATTTCGTGTTGGTACACGCCCCATACAGAATAACCAGGACTAGGCACATGCAATGAAGTGGCACTTTACTGCTGCTCTTACTCTGATTGCTGATGTGGTATTGCATGCACCATTTTGCACACTTACGGAGAACACTGAGATATTTAGCCACTGTAGATAAAGTTAAAATATGCAGCAGGGTCTTTGTTCTTTTTAAGGACTCTCTGGTTTTAACTCCAGTTTACGTGCATTTGTGCAAAACATGTCTGTTTGAGGATATGCCTTCAACTGTAAAATACTGTTTCTGTGTTAAAGTGTTCAGCTCAGTCAATGCAAGATCAAGTTTAAGAATTAATACACCAAAGAAAGCCACGTGTAGCCTCTTGCATTTAATATATTTGAAGAATTAGTTACCTGTGTATTTCCAGCTTTCTGTCTTTGTAACATTCTGCCTTTAAATCCCACTTACATAGTATCTAGAATAGCTTATTATGGCCTATTTATATAAATAATTTTAGCTGGATTAAAAGAAAAAAGTTGCTTTTAGTCCTAATAAACTCATGCACTTCTCCAGTTAAAAAGCTTTCTGCTTACCTTGCTACTTAGGTTTTCCTATCAAATGTAAGTAATTCAGGTTACTGAATATACATGCAGTATTTTTTGCTATAATTTTCCTTTCTAAGTGACTGTTAAGTACAAACAGTTCTCTTTAGCAGAGGCAGTGAGGAAAGCTGGGTTTATCCAGCCTTAGGGTTCTTCAGTGCTATCCCCAGCCCTGGAGAGCTGATGCTGCAGCTCTTCCACAGTGGTGTTAGTCATCTATAACTGAAGGTAAGCTGAAGGGATGAACTACAGAAAATGGGAGTCCAGCCCACTAGAGAAGAAAGACAGGACCCACTCATTCAACTTTTAATCTATGGTCAGACAACAATCTGCTGACACTTCTCCCCCCGCCTCCCCCACTCCCCCAGGAGGACTGGAGCTGGTCCTGAACTAAGAGCCAAAGCAGAGCTCTACCTCAGACTCACACAAGAAGGCTTATAATCTTCCACAAGACCCAGAATATTCAGATATCACACATGCCTGCTTGTCCCAGGCTGTCATGAATTTATGCAGTTCCAAGTCCCCAGGATTGTCAGTGTCTCAGGTGGGACACAGAATGCTGCCATGGGATCAGTTCAGCATGTCTGTGTAAGGTCATCTCACACAGACAGCCGAGGCATCCCACATCCACTTCAGCTTCTTCCGGGAGGAGCCAGCCATACATATCCCCATTCTAAATTAGAAGTCATCTTGTTCAACACTTCAGGTTGAGAGTTCTTTACTCTTTCAACTTCTGCTCTTGAAAGCAAGCAGGCAGATTGTTCATTAGAGCCTCCTGTACAGAATTAGGCATATATTCATGCCTAATTATGCTTAGCATAATTAAGCATTAATATATGCTTAATTCCGTATGTTGTTAAAATTCCACTTGACATAGGAAGCTTCAAGGGTACTGTCGTCATGATTGACAGCACTTGTATACTCTTTTTAACTAGTTGGATCGAAGGTTAACTTGTCCCTGTCACAGGTACAGCCTTTATTTCCTGAAGTCAGGCCTTTGTATGTTGAGGAGCATTTAAAGGTCAGCTTACGCTTCTAAGAACAAGTGCTTATACCCTGGGTTACTTTGATTTCTTACATTTCAGATGGGCCTCAACCTCTCACTATTTAGTTAAACTTTTAGCCCCAGCACCATCCTGTCACCAAAATCCATAAACAAATCTACACTGAAGTGCTTTTTGAAACTGATTGACATATCTTTGATTTGTACAAACTTAAACTACTACAATATCCCTCCCACTGCACATTCACAATACAGGAATCAAGTTAGCAGAGCGCCTACTGTGTCCTCTGACAGTCTTAATTGTGTCACAATTTCTCCCCGCATTATCTAATGTGGATTACCTGATTTACCAGAAAATCAGTATTAAACAGAAGCATAGGAAATGTCATGCAAATCCCAACACTTTCCTGCTATTTGCAAAGATTCTGTGAGAGGTGCCACTGTATCTTCCCCAGGAACCTGTGGAGACTGATACAAAGTGTATCTGGACAAAAGAAATTCAGGATTTCTGAAAAAAAAATAATTAATGACAACCCTCAGAGGGCAGTTACACTAATTTCTTTTTGTGAAAATGACAGCAATGAAGTACAAGCATGAGCAGCATTTAAAAAGTTTTGTTGAGAAGCTGAGAGGTCAGGGTGTATGTCTGAAAATCAAATTTTATGACTGTTGACATTTAGACATGTAGTTTAAAATACATACAAGTATAAAGTAGTTTAATATATATAAGTGTATATATATAATGTGGTTTTATATATATATATATAAAAATATACACATATATGTATGGCTCAAAAAACTCCCAAAAAATCCTAGTGCTGGAGACCTGTGTTCGTCCCTGCTCAAGGAAAATAAATGAAAGCATTCTCCACATTATTATTTTCACAAAAAAGGTGATATTAGGACCAGAGTTCTGTAAATAAAAACAACTTTGCTCAGAAACAACTTTTAAAGCAGATAGTGATTTTTGTATTTGCATTTTTTTCTAATATTGAAGAGGTCCCATGACCCTCCAAGATGTTGTGTCCTGTCAGCTGAATCCTGTTAACAAATTAAATGCCATTTTAGCCCCAACTTCTTGCAGCTGATGGCTGAACCAGGTGCACTGTTAGACCAATTATACTGCCTCCAAAATGTTGGCACAGATCTTTCAGCTTACACTTGTTTAACCTGATGAAATGACTCTTGGTGGAAGCATGTGCAGAAGCAAGGCCTTAGAAGCCAAAAGTGGACCTTGAAATAAAGACAGGAATTTTGAATCCGGAGGAGAACAGTGCTGTGCCAGCAACACGATGATGAGCCAATAAACAGGAGGAGGATGAAGGATGTTCTCTTTTGGTGCATCAGAACATGAGTCTCATTCTTCATGCAAGCACTGCCTGGTGCTGCTCTCTTAGGAGCCTTCTTTTTACTAATAATTGTTAAGCATTGAAAGGACAGAAATTACAGCACCCAAAAGTCGGGAAGTGCCATTTGTTGTTCCTTGCAGCCCCTGCTGCTGAAGAACCAGAAGCTGCTGGACACCTGAAACAAATGTCTTCCTGCCAGGCCACAGGCAAAGAGCAGAATCACAGAATTCTAAGGGCTGGGAGGCATCTCTAGAGATGGTCTAGTCAGGGTCATCCAGAGCAGGTGACACAGGAACATGTCCAGATGAGTTTGGAATATCCCCAGAGAGGGAAACTCCATTCCCTCCCTAGGCAGCTGTTCCAGTGCTCTACCATTCTCTACGGAATAAACGTCTTCCTCATGTTGAGATTAAACTTTTTGTGGTTTAGCTCATGGCTATTGCTCCTTGTCCTGTCGCTGGCCATAACTGAAAAGAGTCAGGCACCATCCTCATGCTACCCAATAAAGATTATTTATATGGATTACAAGATCCCCTCTCAGTCTTCCGCAGCCAGAACAGTCTCTCCTTGTAACATTCCAGACCCTTCATCATCTTGGTTTCCTTTCGCCGGACCCTCTCCAGTAGTAGCTCCTTGTCCTTCTCGTACTGAGGAGCCCAGAACTGCGTCTAGCAGTCCTGACAACCAGGTTCCCCTCATCCACGGGTGACCAGTTTTGCAACACCAAGGCGCACACGGCGACATTTCAGCCAGCTCCTCACGGGGAGCGTTCTTCCCGATATGCTCACCGAGGCCGGACCATTCCGTGTGGGGAACAGGGCCCAGCGCGCTTCCCGCGGGGGTAGGGCGGCCCCCGCGCTGTGCCCAGGTGCCCTTGATGAGGCGGCCGGGGCCGGGCAGGACGGGCCGCCGGGCGGGGCATTAACCGGGCCGCGGCGGAGCGCCCTGCCACCGAGCCGGCATGGACGGGGCGGGCGAGGAGCAGCAGCCGGAGCGGGCGGCCGGAGGGCTCGGAAGGGGCTGTGGTAAGGGTGTGGATTCGGGCAGGGGGGATGAGTGATACCGGCTCGCCTTTAATGACCGGGGGGAGGCACCCGGCAAGGAGCCTAATGAGCAGCCCTGGGGGAGGATGATCGCTCCTCAGCGATGTTACCTGCGCGCTCATTAGCCTTCCATGTCCTGAGCCGCGCGGCTGGGAATGATGGATTCCCCGGCCCTCGTGTCCCCTGCTTGTAAAAGCACCTGGGCGGGGGCAGGGGGTCTTTCCTTTGTGTCACACCGAGCGGCTCCCGCTGCCTCGGGGTTTCTCTTTTGCACCTTCCCCCGCTGTCCAGTTTTCCCCCTCCCTGTGTGGCGGGACCTCGGAGGCTGTTCCTTTTCCCCTGCCATTTGTGTGTTCAGGTGGCTTTGTACCAAATGCCCCAAACAACCCTAGTGGTTGGCTTTTTCCGAGGAATGCCTAAGGAGGTGGCTGTGAGATTGAAAAGGGGGCTTGGCTTGCTGCAAGTGCGCCAGGTGTTCCAGAACACCTATTCCTGATGTTCCCACTCGTTGAAATCCCTTCTACTTAACGTTCTGTTTTTCTAAAAGTGGGACAAAGTGATGCTCAGTCTGGGCTCTTAATGATGGGAGAAAGGAGTGGTTTCATAACTCCCTTTGTTACCAGGAAGGCCCATCTTTCTGTCTGAACTTGGTTTTCATTTCAGCTCTTTTCCTTGGCAGTCCCATATGGTTGTGAGGTCTTTGCTATCTGTTCAAGAAATAAAACACAGCAGTTTACTTTCACTTGGAGGACTATTTCTGTAAAGAATATTAGACTCCCAGGTGTCCATTTCTTCTACAGATACAAGGTACCCACATAAGACTTGGACGCTTATTTTGTGATGTAAACACATACTGGAGTTTGAGTAGAAACAAGTAAAAACTGTGCTCAAATAATGTGAAAATACTCTTTTTTTTCCACATAATGAGCGAGATAAGCTCAGATGCAACCAGGAGGATGGTGGAAAAAGGAATTAGATCAGAGACATCTTCTTCCTCATTCGGTTCTTGACCCTCCCCATCAGGATATTTCATGTCATTTAACTGCAATGGAAACTTGTTGCTGTTTAGCAAGATCAAATTATTATAGCTGCATAGTTTCCTGCTTCTGTTTCTTTCTCCTGCAACTAATTTGGTTCTCTTAGTCCTATAAAAAGCAAATTAGATGCTCTCGGAGCAGCCTGCCATCCCCTCATACTTCTGTAAAGTTTCTCTTGTCTGCTTGGAATTGTGGGGCTCCTCCTTGATTAACAGTTTTTTCAGAAAGAGACATTGAGGCAGAAGCAAATCCTTTATTTTGGCATTGCACTAATATATATCAAAAGCATAGCACAGTGAAATGAGATTATTTTTATATTTTTCCCAAAAAAATTAAACTATCAAGTTTCTCTGTTGTCATCTGCTATTGAAATGCTGCCAACAGTCTCCTCAAAATACATGGGTTTGGGTTTATTATTCTACTTCCTGTTCTTATGAAATAATCACTTTTTAAAAAAATATTAAGTAGCAGAAATCACACAGACTCACACATTCTGAACCACTTGGGAGATTTTGGAAATTTTTATTTGGAAATGTATGTGCCAGCTGGGAAAGTATAAGGTTTCTGTATTATTCTGTTGCCTATTTTAATTATTTCTCTTGCTGTGTTCTTTCTGACCTGTCTCCTACTGTTTAGTCTTTCTTAATGTAACACAGTTTGTGTTTTTTGTTAAACTTAGTTGGACTTCTGTACCTGATTTTGTCCTTATCCCCCTGTCTTGTAAATGTGTTATTCAGAAGTGTGGCTGAAGCTGCAGAGAAGTAATTTAAGGCAGTTATTAGAAGTTTGTACAATTAACGGCTTTTTGCTTGGCCAGCTTTGGTATGATAGAACTCTATAAAAGTAAAAAAGTGATGACGTTTGTCAGGTAATCCCTGCTGACACAGTAGACCAGAATTTTGATTGATAGAACTCTATCAATCAAATTTTGATTGATAGAACTCTATAAAAGTAAAAAAGTGATGACGTTTGTCAGGTAATCCCTGCTGACACAGTAGACCAGAATTTTGCTTCTGTCTTTCTTTTGCTCATTTTAATAAGGTGACAGGATCTTGTCGGGTCATTGATTTTTGTTCTGTTGCTTATTCCAGAGACCTGTATTATCCCCAAGGCTGTTTTCCCACTACTGTATTTGTAATATGCAAGCTTCCCTTTATTCTCTGTGTCTGGAATTACCCTCTTCTGTAGTTTACAGTTTGCTTTTAAAATGAGGGTTTTCTCATCACACATTTGAATATCTCCATATTGACCATATCAGGTTCTTTGCTGTTGCTTTCCTGGCAGCACCTGTTTTTATTTTGAGCTCTCTGGTTCTTGTCACTGTTGGGTTTTGTTGTGTGGGCTTTTCCTTCCCCTATAATTGAAACTCCCGATCCAGGCACATCCAGATTAGGCAATGGGCATGTGGAGTGGGGTTTGGGTTTTTTTCCCCCCCATTTTTGCCTTGCAGAGTGCCAGGATGAGAAGGAGAACATGCTGCTGAATACAGAGCACCTTATGATGGATGCTGATGCTGTTGGTGACCACAGTGCAGGGAGCAGTGTGCTACCTGCATTCCCAGGCACAGTCAGACAAGAAGTAATTGAGGATAACTGGGGAATAGAAGATAGGAACAGCTCTGTAAAGAAGGTGGAAGAAGATGGGGGATGCAGCACCCTGCAGGCAACTGGGCCATCTTCCAAAGGCTTCGTTGTCCTTGATGGCCAGCACGACTTTGCCTCGGCATGTGAGCAACCATCGTATTTCTGCGGTGACACAAAGGTTGGATTAGCACAGGAGCCCACAGGTCAGTCAGGGTCACAAGAGCACTCTGAGACTTACTGCCCTGCTGGGACTGAAACAGAGGCAAAGAAGGAAAAAACTAAGCAAGCATCCAGTGGAGTGGCTGGAGCTCCCTGCAGGCAGGAGATCAGCCTGGCCCCTCACCAATCCAAAGGTGCTCCAGCCAGCGCTGCAGCTCAGAATTCCTACAAGGGCTCTTCAGTCCTGGAGTCCAGAGGTAGCTGTGATGTGGCCAAGGGAAAAAAATCCTTACCTGTCAAGAAGAAGCCCCGCACCTTCTATAGTGCAGGTAGATCCCAGGGCACACACTGGCACACAGTGACATTGGCAGTGCCAGTGGCACTTGGTGTTCCCTTCCCAGCGCTGATCTGCTCTAACTGGTATTGCACTGCACTCCATACCATTGGGTGTGTGAAGACTTCCACTTATAAAGGTTGCTGAGTGTCTTTCATTTGAAACATCACTAGCAATGCTCTTTGCTTTTGAAATAGCTGAAGAAGATTTTTGTTTATTTTTGTGGTTTGTTTATTTTTAAAAAATCAATTTTTACTCATGTATGTCTAGTATATTAAAAATGTTCTTTTTTTTTTCTGTTTCCCTCTTTTAATTTTTTTTTCTTATTTTCTTGTCACATATTTCCCATCTCTCTCTCTTTTTGGATAATGCATCATTTCTAGAACAACTACAAGAGCTGGAGAAGATTTTCCAGGAGGACCACTATCCTGACAATGAGAGGAGAAGAGAAATTGCAGCTGTGGTTGGTGTGACACCACAGCGTATCCTGGTAATGCCTGCTGGGGGACAGTGCTGCCTGTGGGTTCCGTGCAGAAAAAGGATGGGCAGGGACTGGGACATTGTCAGTGTCCCCATGTCTAGATGTTTTTTTCCTGAATGCATTCCTTTCTTCCCATTTTTCAGGTCTGGTTTCAGAATCGCAGGGCAAAGTGGCGGAAATTGCAGAAGTTGAGTATAAAAGGCAACAGAAAATATCCAGCATCATCATCTCTGTCAGTCCCCTTTGGATCAGAGGGCTATGGGTAAGGAACTTACTCTGTTTTCTCATTTTTTCACAATTGATACCTAAGAAATGAAATATTTTCTTTTGCTATTTCCCCTTCACCTTTTAACAGTGAACAGCTGAGCACTGAGTTGGAACTAGGTAGCCTGTCCAATTTCTGGGCAAATTGTGATGGACTCTCTTGAAAGTCCTTTTGATTAACCTGTAACACAGATTTATCAAATTAATTTTGAAATAAAACAGTTGAAATTGCTCTGGCTGAAATCATGTAAAGAGCAAGGGATGAGATGGAAAAGTTTATGGAATCATCTCTTCATTTTTAGTTTCTGTGAATGTGTCAGCCAGGTGCTTTGGTTGTCCTTGGGGATTCTTTTAACCCACTTCTCCCACCACTACTTTCCATTTCCATGGATTTTCACTTGGTGATGGAAATGCTGCTTGCTTAGATCAGTCTTAGAAAGTCATGGACTTCTTTGAAGAAATCCAAGGTAGCACTTTTCATATGTGAGCAGAGGACATTAATGGGGGGAAAGGGAATATGTAAGAGGGTAGATGGTCTTTCAAGGGATGGTGAATGTGTGAGGGGAGAAATCAATCTCCACAGGGATGTATTTGTGGCAATCTGGAGTGAGTCTCTTCTTATGAAGAAAACAGAATGGAAAGAGGAAAAATTGAGTGGAAGAGGAGAAATTAAAGTGGAAGATTGGAGAGCACCTAACTTCATTGCAGTGTTCCTGCTGCCTCTCCTATTCAAGTGACCTGGGGCTGCTTCCCAAAGACTTTTGATAAAGCATTCCTTGCACTTGTAGTCAGCCAGTGCTTTCCCTTTGCACCTGCTGGTGATGTAGGATCTGCCCCTTGTCAGATAGAGGAGTGCATGACTGGTCATAATGCCCTGCCTTGTCCTCTGTGTCTGCTGCAGGGCACCTCCTCTGCCTGTGCCTCCATTGCCTGACGCTGCTGGAGACCAGCCTGGCGTGCTGGGAGGAGACCCTGGAGCTGGGAACTCCTCCAGCCTGCTCAGCACACACCCTGCATCACCCAGCTCTGCCTCAGGTGAGACCCTGATCTGCACGTGTGTTTTGCACAGCTGCAGCATTAGCTGGTGGAGCTGGGAGGTTTCCAAAGGCTTAGGAAAGGCCATCTCAGAGCCTTATGCCATCGGTACAAAAAGTGACACCACATCACTCCACAGGCTGAGAAAGTTGGGGTTGTTCTGCCTGAAGGAGAAAACGTCTTGTGGAGACCTCAGAGGAACCTTCTAGTATTTGAAGGGGCCTACAGGGAAGCTGCAGAGGGACTTTTCATCAGGCACTGTAGTGGTGGGACAAGAGGGAATGGCTTCAAACTGAAAGAGGAGAAATTTAGGTTAGATATTAGGAAGAAATTCTTTCCTGCAAGGGTGGTGAGGCACTGGCACAGAGTAGCTGTGGATGCCACATCCCTGGCAGTGCCCAAGGCCAGGTTGGATGGGGCTCTGAGCCACCTGGGCTGGTGGAAGGTGTCCATGGCCATGGCAGGGAGGTGGAATGAGGTAGCCTTTAAGGTCTTTTCCAATGATTCTATGATTGTAGGTATGGCAGCTCACTGCTGATTGAGTCTCTACCAGTTATGTACCAGCATGGTGGTGCCTCTGGGCTAGTTCTGGAGACAGATTTGCAGTCCTTGTTTCTGTCCTAGCACAAGCCAGCAAGGAATTCTGAATAGGACTTCATAAGGATAACTGATCAGGGCATTAATCCATAACAGCTGTTTGACACTGGTCCTGCGGCTGTGAAGGATATGGGAAGTGTTGTTCTGGTCTGATGTTCTCCGTGGCAGATACACACTCCCCATATTCTGGTTTAGATGGAAACATTCTGATTACAGCCTGAGCCAAGTGAGCTGCGTAAGGAAGGTGCACTCTGTGAACTGCTGGTGTTGTAAAGGCTCCATCAGGTATTCCACACCTTAAAACATCCAAAGGGGCTTCCTTGCCTTCTCCAGGCAGGGCAGGTTTCCATTTTGTGCACACCTTGAGGGAGTGAGAGTGGCTGAGTTCCAAAGCTGAGGGCTGAATTTAATCACTGTTGCAGTGGAGTTTTAAGTCAGTAGGGTGTGCCGTTCAACCGGTTTTCTACCCGAGCTCTGTTAAAAGACTGATGGCAATGAAAGCGAGAGGATTTGTCTAATTGTTTATTGATGTGTGCATTCCCTAGAGTCAGGAGTGCTCCCTAAAGCATTTCCTAGATGTTTGTGTTTCCAAGTTGGCACAATATGAAAAGATTTCCAAAGTGATGAGGACTCCATCACTTCCTTAGGGATTGATATCCCAAGGAGTAGATGTGCTGATATGTGGTCCTGCTGTGTGTGTTTTCCTGCTTCCCAGTGTAATTAATTCTTTGGAATTTCATGCCATTATGGCTGTCCTCTCGTTGTATTCTAATTATATCAGTATTTAGTTGTCAGTATTAAGGCCAGTTCCTGTAACTCATTTTCTAAGAATTACTCAAATTGTTTAATAGTGCTTTTACCTTAAAGGTATTTTGGTATGGTGGAAAGCAACTGTAAGCTTAGAATGCTTCATGTGTTGCTGAAAGTGTGTAATTGAGATACTTTCTTTATAACCTAATCTAGTGGTTCTGTCATTTAAATTTGCCTGTCATCCTCTCAAGGCAAGGACTCCTTCAGTCAATCCAATGACCTTTTTAACTGTAATTCAGTCAGTTCCAGTTTTTCCACTTCTTGCAACAGACTAAATATGGTCAAAGTGTTTGAGTGATTCGCTGCTTTCAGAGTGATGTAGTGGTGAAGTCTGTTGAGCCCTGTATTTAATTGGATAGAAACCAAGGTTTTGTGAAACAGTTTGTTTAAAGGAAACAAACCAAATAACCTCTGATTTTTATGTCTTAGGAACCTCTCCTAGTTCCTAAAGTACCTCTGCTGACACACTGTTTAGTCAGGAGAGAATATCAGGGAATCACAGAATGATTTGGGTTGGAAGGGACCTTAAATATCATCTCATTGCATCCCTCCTGCCATGGGCAGGGACACCTTCCACTATCCTAGGTTGCTCAGAGCCCCATCCAACCTGGCCTGGAACACTGCCAGGGATGGGGCAGTCACAGCTTCTCTGGGCAACCTAAGCTAGGGCCTCACAGGGAAGAGTTTCCTTCTAATATCCAACCTAAACCTACTCTCTCTCAGCATGAAACTATTTGCCCTGTTAGATAATGTCTGTCAGAGAAATAGTTAAATTCAGGGACATGATCTTGTCCTCTGCTTGCATTGATCCATTTCTTTCTGGGTGATCTGCACACTGGGATGCAGCTCTCCATGTGGAAAACACAAGCAATTCTTTCTGATAGGAAAGAAAGGTCCCATCTGAATTCTTGGTGCAATGTGTAAGGAAGAAAAAGGACAAGTGTCCTCTCTGAGAGAAAAGACTGATATTACTTGTAGAGACTCCTTGTTCCTTGTAGAAGAGTGATCTGCATGGCACAATCACATGGAAAGCTCCAGTTGCAGTTTTGCCTTACTAGGTGCAGGATAACACAGTTGTGGGGAATGAAACTCAGTTTTTTGTTGTTGTTGTTTACCATTGCAAAGTCAGACTTCTCCTCTTTAAAAATGAAACAGAAGGAAAATGAAAGTCAACGTGACTTGAATCCATCCATCCTCGTTCAGGAAAAAAAGCTTGCCTAGAAATATGGCCACCCATGGACTGCCTGCTTTCTTTATTAGAGTGTCTCAGAAAATGAAGGAGACAAAACTTGGACAGGATAAAATCCAAATTAACAGGAGCAAAACAAAAGAGGAAACAGATGAATGAAAAAGGTTGTCAATTTACGAGGCAAAACCAATTGCTTAATAGTGTCCCTTGTGGAAACAGCTCATGGATGGTTTCAGCAAAAGCCTCTGATTTCTGCATCATGGTGCAGTTGGGCCCACAGAGTGTGACCTGCTGGAGTGGCTATTCAGGTGCTTTCCTTTTTAACCACTTTCAGCAGGACAAGAAAATTACTTAAGTGCATGAGACCTTTACAGAGTGTTCAGTGCTGCAATTTCCATTGTTTTTCCTTGCTCTATGTAGCACTTCTGACTGTTGGTATGTGGGTTTGTTTTTGTTTTTTTTTTTAATGTCCCACTGTTTTTACCAGCTCTCCAAACAAGCTGATTTATAATGTCAGTGAGTTGTATTTGAGATGAGTGTTACCTTGCTGGCAGTTATGGCTTCTGATTTGTATACAGTAGCCACACTACTTGCCATAAGAGCCTTTTGTGACTCAAAACTTCAATTCTGAGCTTGCTTTGATCTTAGAAATGTTTGTTGGTGTTTTTTTTTCACTTTTGCTAGACAGCATGATTGAAATTAATGGCTTTTTTTTAGACACTGACAGTTATTTGAGGCTTTTCTTGGTCTTCTGAGATTTCTTACTGATACATATGTATCTGTGATTTGTTGGCTTATGTTTTCTTTGAGTTAACCCATTAGAAAGAAAAGTTCCTTTCTGTGCCTCTGGTTTGTGGGAGGAAATTTTTCTGCCCCACTGGTGCTTTTGCAGGAAATCCTTTGTTTCATGTGTTTGCCTTGCTGAGGACACCTGTCAGGAGCCCAGCCTGTGCAGGTAACTCTTAAGCAAACAGCAAGGTGATTAATTAATAGCAAGGTGATTAAATTCACTTGCAGAGATGGGATTGTAATGGAAATCTTGGGAGCAATTGGACGAAGCTGGATGTGGCCTGTCAAAGAACAGTAAATAAATTGCAAGCTCCAATGACTTCACTTATAGGACTCTGCTTTCAAACTTTCAAACAAATTTTGAACAAATTTCTTTTCTCATGAGTTCAAGACGAGGACGAATCTCTCAAAAGCTTTGTGATGGCCCTTGATTCCAGTAAAGGCTGGAAACAGAATAACCATTCTAGAGTTAACTCAAGTGTAGTGCCAGGACTGGTTCAGAGGTCTGAAGGTGTAAATGATTAAATTGCTCTCCAGAAATTCCCAAGGTTGTCTCATGGACTGAGAACCCAGAAGTAATGGAAGCAAGAACATGTTACATTCCTATGTTCACTGGAAAGCCTTCTGAGGTTCTCTCTCTCTCTCTACATCAGCGTCAGGAAGAGCCAAAGAATTGTACAATGTAAGCATTATGTCAAGCCAGGGGTCAGAATTCTTCATGGAACAACTCTGGAATCTTTTGTAGATATGTCAGATTCAGCAGATATGACTTCTCTGGGAATTGTTTCTTCTTACTGCATTTGTGACTTTATTTAGAAGACAAAATGTCAGTGTCTCTTTGAAAGGACAGAGAAGCAGAGGAGGCTATAGAAAAGGCTGAACCAGCTCTTTGGAGATCGAGAGTGCTCTCTCACAGTCTCACTGCCTGGGGATCCTACTGCCATGATCCACAAAGATTACCTGCACTAAGTGATGCAAATATTTTAAAAATTTTAAATTATTCTTAGTAGGTATGGAAGTGGGTTTAGAAGTGATTTCCTGGGCTGCTTGTGTTCATCCTGAGGAAGAGCAGGGCCATCTGCAGAACAGCTGTCATTACTGAACTGGAGCTTTACCTGGATATAGACTGCTTTTCAGGTAAGTTGTGCCCCCCATGGCTTCTGTTCCATAACGTTTGTGTGAACATTCTGGGGCACAGTGGTCAGGACAAGCAGTGCTAAAGAAGGGTTTAAAAAATCTAAACAGATCTTCAGTTTCATTTCTGGCCAAGCCAAAACCCAGGAATGCAACAGGTACACCCAAGATGCTGCCTGGCATGGATAAATAGCGTGTTCAAACAGAAAAAATAAACCACTGAGAACTGCTTGGGCATGTGAATGCTTTAGAGATGCCATCCTAGATTTTGCTTCAGTTTTCTGACTGAGCCTAAAATTAGGGCTATTGAAAACTTGAAAAGTTTTCATTGAAACATTTGATTCCTTCTCTCCATGGCTGCAGAGAGATGGAAAAAAGCAGAGTGTGGGAAGATGCAATAAGAAGCACAAAACTGCCACTAGGCAGTCTGAGAAACAGTGCTGCAAGATATTGAAGTGGAAACTCCTCATCAGCTCTCTGGACATGCATTCCAAAATTCTCTAAAGGCTGCTAATACTTGTTGTGGCATCTTTATGTTTAGGTTTGTGTTTAAAGCCTTTCAGTCACACCTGGTGGAGTGCATTTAATGTTACTCTCTATGCCTGCAAGGGTGAAGTGCAGCCACAGACCTTCCCTGAAAGCTTTGCCATGTGTGGAAGAGCTTCACCTGAACAACTGGTGATATTTTCTCTTCTCTTCCTCATCCTTGAGCTGGTTCAGTCTAGCTAGACTGGAGAAATTTCAGCTTCCTGCACATGTGATGGCTGCATTTGTGAAGAGAGAAACCATTTGCTAATTGCCATGATAAGAGAGAAACTCATTTTCTTGCACCATGCCCAAGCTTCCTGAGCTTCGTGTATAATTGTTACTCTGGATCACCAGCATACCTAATTCTCATCGTTAATTTCCTCTATTGTGTCTTTCCACAGAGGCTGTTCTCTAGGAAACTGTTCCTCTCTCGTTTTCCAGCAGTGACTGAGGAGACAGGTCACCAAACAAGATTCTACCAACCAAAAGGTGTTGGTTTCCTTTCCCGTCTCCCATCTTCTTTTTCCCAAGGACCTTCAGCTGCCATCTACATTTTTAATTTTTGGTTTTGGCATGACTCATCAGAGGCCAAACTGGGAGTGAAAATGTGTTTCAAAACAGCTTAGACAGTGGATATGTAAAGGCACAGCTTTGTTTCTTTCAAAGCACAGTTCATTTTTTCTAAAGGGTGATCTGTGGAGCACACTCCTCCCAGAGGACAGTAGAAATGGAAGATGACTGGGGGATTGTTCCTGGCTCTTTTCCAAGAAGTACTTTGCCTCATTTGGCTGCCTTCTTGAGAGCTGGATAAAGATAGTATGCAGAGACTGAAATCACAAAGGTAATTTTATTTACCCAATAGACATCCTCTGTTCCAGAGAGCTTGCTACTACTCCCTTTTGCTTCTTAACAGCACTGCTGGTACTCATTTACTTTTATTCCCATCAGTAACATCCACTCTTTCACTGGCATATTGCTTTTTTGTCCTGCTCCTCTTGTCATTCCCTCTGCCTGCTCCTGCAGATTCCCAGTGTGACAGCACAGTGTGACAGTCTCTGTTTTATTCACAGCCTCCTCGGTGGCAGGAATGGTGGCACCCTGTGAAGCGCAAGCTCAGAACAAGGCGCTGCCGCAACTGCACTTCAATTCCAGCGGCGTGGAGCGCTTCCCTAATTTTCCCAGCCCTCCTCCCATCCGCAGGGCCAGCCTGGCGCTCAGCCTGGCCTTTGACCCCCACAGCCATATTGTTCCCCTGATGCTGGACACGCCCAGCAGTGAATGCAGCTTGGTCAGCCAGGAAAATGGCTTCAGGGAAGCCTTGTCTTACAGCGTCCAGAATCAAGGGTAGGGGCAGATGCGAGTGTCTTTGAGAGAGATGAAAAAAGCAGCCCCTGGGAGAAGCCTTGAATGTGGGACGGGATGAGGAATTAGGTGGGAGCGTTAATGAAAAGGGAGAGGCAGATGTGACAATATCCTTTAAAGGGAGTATGAAAAGCTGTATAATGGGCGTAATAGGACAGGGTGCCTGTTATGAGACAGGTGATACCTGTACTCAGAGTGCTCTCAGAATTGCATGCCTGTCAAGTGAAAGTGAGGGTGTTCAAGGTTTGGGGCTGCTTTGGAGAGTGGGAAGATAATCCCCACTAATACCCATTGTTCAGGAATCCTGCTGTGAAAGCACTTCACTCAAGTGGCTTTTGTTGTCATTGTCCTGTGCCTGGCATTTGAGAGGAAGGGTTGGCAATAAAACAGTTGTTAATTGGACAGGTTGGTGTAGCTGTTGACCCTCCTTTAATCTCTGGGTTGCCCCTCTCCTTGCTCTCTGCAGCTTCAGTTCACCAGTTTCCTGCCCTTATTCGGAGCAGCTGGAGCCTGCAGACAACCTGGAGGCCACCTACTGTCAGTACAGCAGCCAGGGGGGAATCTGTCAGCTCTCCCAGTTGTGTCACCAAGGTCACCTGGCCAGCAATATGTTCTCCAGGGACCACCTTCCTCCTCCAACACTCCTGGAATCCCATCCAGCTTTCCCTGACTTACCTGGCAACAGTGGAGCCATAACCTATGAAGCTACACAAGGCTATGTACAAAACCACACGGAGGGACCAGTCATGCCACAGCAGCCAAGTGGCAATTCAGGTAAAGTTCTGAATTATTTTGGCACCTCGCTCCTCTGGAGTAACTAAATAATACTCTGAAATATTCAACATGATCAGTGGGTTCACTGGTGACTCTGACAGAAAGAAGGAATGGTCCACATGCCTGCACAAATCTATAGATGTGCCCATCTTTTTCTCACTTAAATTCCTTGTATGCTTGGTTTTATTTTTTAAGCACTGAGTAACCCGTTCATTTGAATCAAAAGTTACTACCCAGACCGCACATGTCAGGAAGAGCATAAAATGTGAATGTGTCAGATAGTGCAGAGGTTTTGGCTGGACTGGAGAAGTAAGTTCTGCTTTCCAGGAGTGTCCTGTTGTGAACATCCCTTCGTGGCACATGGTGGGAGTCAAGGGTGCAAAGTGGAAAAGGTGCCACAGCAGATGGGATAGTTGGAGGTAGTGAGGAAAAACAGTCTTCACTGTTTGGCTTCTGCAGAAACCAGTTTGAAATCATGTTATGTATCTTAGGGTAGTGCAAAAGAAGAGAAAGACATAACAGAGTATGGACATAGATTCTTCCTCTGACTTGAGTTTGCAACAGCAGTGAGATTAAGGCACTCCAGCATAATTTTCTGAAAAAAAAAAAACCTCCTAGGTAAAAATGGCATTGTTGATCTCCTTGTTTTGTGTCTGGGCTCTGTATTTTGAAGTTATTCAAGCCCAAGTATAATCAATTGACAAACTGTTGTAGTTAATTCATTTGGACTGACAGGTTTGTTAAATTAAGGTCACGCTCCAAAAGCTCCATCCCTTGTCTTATGACATGAGGGAACAAAGAGTTTTAGCCCACAGATGCTGCTGCTGTTTTTGTACCAGTTCTATGGACCTTGTCAGGGAGGGAAGTCTGACTCAGTCTGACTCACATCAGGCTGCAAGCTGGCTCCTGTCCCCACTCTTCAGAGCTGACATTGTTCAGGCTGGCAGCACCCATGCTATCTAACACACTTGGCCCTGCTGTCTGCTCTAGTTCCAAGGTATAATTATTATTTTCTATGGTTTTTTAGTCTGAAGTGCCAGAAATAATGAGAAGGCTGTGCCCCAGACTGCATGAAATGAAATGTGTTTCTAGCTTGATGTCCAAGTGTGTGTTGCATTCCTTGGGGTATGTTGTATGAGCATCAAGGGGTGTGTAAAGGTGCAAGCTGGTGAAGTTGGAAGGTTGTTGAAGGAACAGAGGCAGAATTTATATTCTCTTACTCCATAGTTTTGTCCAGAACACAATCAGCAGTGAATGGCTTTTCTGTTATGCAGTGGGGATAACCAAGTTCACAGAATCATAGAATCCTGGAATGGCTTGGTTTGGAAGGGACTTTAAGGCTCATCCAGTTCCAACCCTCTGCTATGGACAGGGACACCTTACACTCTCCCAGGTTGCTCAGAGCCCCATCCAACCTGGCCTTGAACACTTCCAGGAATGAGGCAGCCACAACTCCTCTGGGTTCCAGTGCCATACCACCCTCACAAGGGAAGAATTTCTTCCTGAAAAGGTTCCAGGATTCCCAAAGTGCGGGGCTGGAAACCAGTCTATTAGTGCAGACACACCTGTGAGTCTTACATCAGCACATAAGCAAGTGAGCAGCTTAGTTGAATTATGGATATTAATTAACTAAACTTCGTGGTTTACAGCTTTTATAAATGAAAGCGAAGATTAAGTATCCATCTTATGCCTGGCAGAGCTAACTTGGAAAATGGGACTGGAAAAAAAATGTGGGGGGTGTCTCTACTATCATTACATACACTCAGGATCAGTGCTGAGTGGCATGGATTTTTTTTAGATTATAACAATGCAATGAACTTTGTAAGCTTTTCTTCCTAAGAACCATGTTTTGGTTAAATACACTGCAGTGTAAAGAGCAAAGTGATCTTTGCTCTGTGTGTGGTGTCTGCTGCACGGCAGTGCTGTGTTTGCACTGAGTAAAGCACAACACACACATCTTGTACATAGACATGCTTCCATTATTTTCATTATTCTTCTTTTCTTGGTGGCTTTTCCCTCAGCAGACATCCCTGCCTATCCAGCTGTGCCCTGGAGTGATTTCTACATGCAGGGAGCTCCTTTCTCCAATCAGTTGCATTCCCAAATGCCTTTTTCTAGCATGGCAGGAGGGCAGTACTTCACAGAACAATGTCTCCTTCAAGTGGCCAGTGGAACAGTACTGGAATCCATGCCACAGACTGGAAAACAAAAGAGAGTGACACCACCAGAGCAAAGTTCCTACCAGAGCTACCAAACAGAGCCAGAGTTGGCAGCGCTCGCTGAAAAAGAGGACTTAGAGAGCAGCAGCAAGAAAGGAGAGACTACTGTTGGTAACCAGCTAAATGTTTTCTTGGAGAAGGAGGAGGGAAAGAGTTCTAAGACAGCAGTAGCTCCCCTGAATGAAGGATGAAAACTGTGGCGTATATTTTTTTGTGAGCTGCTGCCTGAGACAGTTCCCATGATGCTACTCCTTTCCTATACCCTAGCTCTTAGATCCATCTGTTTTTTGAAATGGGGACAGAAAAGTCAGTAAAATAGGTGGCAAAGTTCTGTATTTTCTCAGACATCATCTGTTGTGAGCTGTATGGCTACACAGAACTGTGCCTTCTCTTCAAGGCAAATCTTCACCAAGAAGGGAGAAGGGGAAGGGAGGGTTTTCTGTTTAGATTCTCAGGCTTTTATCTTGGAAACAGAATTACCTTACTCTAGAATTGTTGAAAGGTGTCATATGACATAAATACTCTTTGAAAGGGTGTCTTTGTGGGGGGTGCATATCTAATTTTGAGATATAAAACATTTGAAAAATTCAAGGTATTTTGTGTATAATTTTCTTATGAATCTGTTTTTTTTTCAGAAACTAAAGAAGAAACTAATGACTGATGCTGCACTCTTGAGAAAAAAAGGAAGAGGAAAAATTGCTATTTTAAACTCTGCAAAACGACTCAAAAAGAGTCAGGGATAATATTATTTGCAACAAATGCACTTTTTTTCCTTTTTTTGGTTGTATTTTTTTTCTTGTTACCATGATTATTTTCTTGCTGAAGAAAGAAGCAGAGATATTTCACTCAATAAAAGTTCCTGCTCTTTTTTTTTTTTTTTTTTTTTTTTTTTTTTTTTGCAGATCTCCTGGGTTTATCCTTCTTAACAAATTCTAATCTTGACCAGCCCTCAGAGAGGAGAGAGCTGATGCAGGAACCAGAGTCCCATGGGTGAAAATTCCAGATCATGCAAGTGTTCAGAAGGTCTGGCTGCTGTCCTGGAATACACAGGAAGATAAACAAGGAGGAATAAGATATATGCAAAACAGGAGGAGAAACTCCAGCAACTGGGACTTCAGACAGCAAAAAAAGTGTCATTGGAAGTCCACCAGTGATTTGGTGCTAGCCTTGAACTACTTCTAAAAAAATTATTTTTTGTTGTAAAACTATAACAATAAACAGCAGCAAGACTGAACTATAAATGCTGGCAGTGTAAGCAGATCCCTGTCTATTATTAATTTCTTTAGCATCCCATTTGAATTGATCCATTTGAACTTGGCTTGATCCTCTTGGCTCCTGCTTTGCCTGGGAAACAAATGAAATGTGTCTCTAAAATCAGTGGTAAGCAGCAGAGGACTCCAGTGAAGAGATTGTTCATTCTGAGAGCTGCAGTCCCTAGGCATTGTGCTTCCCAGAGGAGCTGTAACCACCTGGCTGTGTAGGATGTGCAATATGAGTGGCTAAAATGGATGTCAGGCTCTGTTGTGAGGAAGGGCCATCGTGTTGTAGGAAGAGGGTCATGCATTTCCTTTGTTACTTGCTGTGTTTAACCCCGAGTCTTTCCACTGGCTTTTAGACACAGACAATGCCCAAATCATTTTTATATTTACTGTGATGTGGGTGTCCCTCTTGTACCTTGTGAAATAAGACCTGGTAATGCCTATTGTTTCAGTTCCTCTGCAGTCTGGCCATGGAGTGTCTGGCAGGAGCTGGATGCTGCAGCTCTCCTCCTTTTTCTTCCTCCTGTTAAACACTGGTTTATGTCTGGCAGTGGCTGAACACTACTGAAAGACTAAGCAGTATAGACAGGGAAGATTTTGAGTCTACAGCTTTGTGTGGCTATTCCAGATTTTCCATTTCTAACAACAAAAGTTAGTTCTTGCCTGTAATAAGCTGAGAATGGTTGGGAATGTGCATTAGTTCACACTTGTTTCACTCATCCTCAGCTGAACAGCCTAAACCAATATTTCCAAGAGGTGTGAATAGGAGTTTTCATTGCAATTACAAATCACTCTGAAAGCTGTTCCTGGTGATGACAACAAAATTCATCATAGTGAGGAGTGGCTGGGAATCTTGCCTGGATCTCAAACCAGCCTTTCCAGGTTTGGAAGAGGAGGAAAACTAACAAAATGCCAGCTTGTTCCACCCTACCTGCCCATTCTCCTAGAATGAAGAAGAAAATAATTCAGTGTGCTTTTTGAGAAATGCACATTTTCAGAAATAGGCTTTTGGTATGTGGTCTGGTGGCAGTCCCCACCCCAGCTCACATCATCTGCCTACAGCATCCCCAATCCAAATGTGACACTGAGCACTGAGTTTTATGTACTGCAGTCTCAAAAGGTTTGGGGAGTGAATGAGCACAGTGAAATTTTTGAAGTGGCCAATCCTTTGCGTTTAAGCTTTTGGGTAAAACATAAACTTTTCTGGGAATGGTCTGTTTTGTTTCCATGCTTGTACGTTAAAACTTGTCAGGTACAATTGGGCTTGGACTTTTGAATGGTGATTTCTTTCCTATCAGAAAGAGGGTACCTGAGAGTACATGGATGGCCAGATTCATCCTCTCTGTGCTCCTGCTGGCTTTGGAGCCAAACCAGAATTAACCACAGGCAGGATTTTTTTCCCAGTGCTGCCTCTGGAAGAGGCAGTGACAACCCTTGACCATGTGGCAGGTGTCCCACCAAGGTGAAGAGCCTTCCATCCTCCTATGATGCTCCCTATTGCATCTGCAATCCACACTGCACTGGTATCTTGGAATCCCAGCATTCCAGGCTCCTCGTGCTGTTCTCCTTGCTGCGGTTTGTAGTGCAATTGTAGTGTGCTGGACAAGACACTATGGGTATTGTCCTGGCTTGTCAGATAAGCATATATTCTATTTGCCATCTGTTGGAGGTGGGGCAGGTATCTTCTTTAAGTTGGGCAGTTTTCTTATCTCTTCCAAGAACAATGTCTCCCTCCGGGGAGATATCTTCTGTTAATGGGCCACTGAATGACTCACTGCATGACTGATAAAGTTACATCATCCCATTGTGAGATGCTCCACCCAGAGGGAGGAGCCAAGCATCCCTAACTGCATAAAATCAGCATTTTTTGGGACATCAGAACAGCCTCTTCGCTGGATTCCCAGAGGAGCAGCTTTTTCTCCACTGGATTCCCAGAGGAAGACTAGGCCCATCTACTCTATCATCAGACCTTCAGAGAAAACTACACCCTTCTACAGGACCACCGCTTCAGCAGCATTTCATCTGCCACTCCAGGAGGAGCAGCCACCACTTAACTGCACTATCACCAACACCCTGACTCCTCAGGGTGTCAGGTTTCTGACTCCATCAGTAGTTTTGTTTGTAATAATTACTTTCTTTTTAATTTAGTTTTTTTTCTAGTAAAGAACTGTTATTCCCATTCCCATATCTTTGCATTAAAGCCTTTTTATTTTGAAATTGTGGTAATTCAGAGGGAGGGGGTTTACCTTTTCCGTTTCTTCAGAGACGCTTGCCTTCCTTCACAGAAACCTGTCTTTTCAAACAAGACAGGTGCTTTCATTAGCTATTCCATTTTCATGCTAAATCTCAAGAAGGCTCATTTTGTTAGGGTGAGCAGGATCAAAATTCCAAATTCTATGGCTGCCTTCCTGGAACCTCCTTTGAAGTGTGGAGAATTGTTTTGCCTCTGTATTGTCATTTGAACTGGAAGTGCCAAGCAGTCAGGATTTTGAAGTGAGTCAGACTTGGTGCAAATAGAGAAAGCTGTGTGTGTTATCAACTGTTGCTGGGGTTTTTTGAGTTGTTTTTCGAGTTGACAAGGCAGATTGTGGATGTATTTCTGTTTGACTTATGCAGTACCATGGCTGTGAGACTGGAAATGGGAGTGAGTTTGTTCTGTCACAAACTTGCTTTCACAGAAGAAAAGCATGGTGAGGTTTTGTCCAGTTGCCCAAATTGTGGCTGTTCAGCTGACAGTGCACATATGTGCATGTCTATCCCCTATTTGTATATTTTAGCATAATTAATTTTTAAACTTTTGCTACTTCTAAATAGCTTATGTGTAACCAGGTAAATTTGGTATATTAACCTTTTCCTGTGTGCCTTGGCCAGCAAAAAGACACTGTTTTCTACAAACAAGTCCTGTTTTATGTGAGAGTACATGAACTCGTGTGAACTAACTCTTCAGTTTTACAAGAGCAAAAAAGAGAAACCTTTTCTTACAGGCCTCTTAGTTTCTGTAAGGTGGGATACAATAGAAAGTATCAGCATTAATTTAGTTCAACAGCAGGAATAATTTTTCTGCATTTATTATAAAGATTGCTGCAAATCAGATGAGACAAACATCTGTTGCTGGGTGGTAAATATTGATTTCCCTTCATGCAGCTGTGCTAAGCAGAACACATTAAAACCCCCACAAACCAAACCCAAATCAATCACCTGCCAGTGTTCTCCATCTCCATAGGTAAGTGCTGAGCATGAAAACGCCTGTGAAACCTCATTTAGCTTAATGATAATCACACTTTCAGCACTGATAATGCATCTGCCAGGTGAGCCTGCAGGGCTCAGTCATCAAACCAGCTTCAGGGATACATTCCTGATCTTGTGTGTCCCACATCCCACGTCTGCCTGATCCATCATAAAAAGGGGTTGGTAAATTTTGAACATTAAGGCAACAGCTTTTCAGAGCCCAGGGCTGTGATAGCTGTCTCCTAAGGGCTGTTGCTGGAGAAAAGAACTGCTGTAAATAGCCAGGAGTTTAAAAGTTCCAGTTACATACAGGATAGAAGCCATCCTCTTGCGATACTTCTTGTGCCTTCTGTGCTCATTGTAGATTTTTACAGTACTTTAAACAAGGTGGAGAAGTTCGTCCCTTGATTGTTTTCAGGGATTTGGAGCAAAATGCCACTTGGGTCCATCTCACTTTCTGGTGCTGGGGCAAAGAGGGAGCCCAGATCCTTCAGCACTCCCTGCTGTCACAGATAAAAGCCTCTCCATAGTTTTTGGGGAGGGGAACCAATCTCCCTTTATTCAGTGGGAAGATGATTACATCCTTGCCTTTCTCACCTTTAGCAGGGAAGTCACATCTCAACCCAGCTGCTTTGGGAAGTTGGCTGTTGTTTTCTTTCTTTTTTTTTTTTTTTTTTTTTAATTTCTGGGGAGTGTGAGGAGGCAGACTTGCATGTGCCCATGTCAATCCCACCTGCCTGCCTGGGGGCTTGGGCACAGCCTCTTGCAGCACACAAGGTTCCAGAAGGTGTCCAAAACCTTCCTGGTGCTTTGGGAGCCTTAGAATCGCAGAAACATGGAAGAATTTGTGTCAGAAGGGATCTTAGAGATCATCTCTTTCCATTCCCCTGCCAAGGGCAGGGACAACTTCCACTGTCCCAGGTCACTCCAAGACTGGCCTGGAACACTTCCAGAGATGGGGCTTCTCTGGGCAACCTGTGCCAGGGCCTCAGCACCCTCACAGGGAATAATTTCTTCCTGATATCCAATCTAAACCTACTCTGTGTCAGTTTGAAGCCATTCCCCTTGCCCTTTCACTACAGCTCCTGAGGAAAAGTCCTCCTCCAGCTTCCCTTTAGCCCCTTCAGCTACTGGAAGGTTCTGAGAGGTGTCCATACACCAACCTTCCCTTCTCCAGGCTGAAAAGCCCCAGCCTTACCAGCCTGTCTCCATACTGAAGGTGCTCCAATGACTTCTGCACAGCTGTGTCATTCAGCCTCTGTTGGGAACAAAGGAACTGAAATTAAGATTATTTGGAGACCCTCACAGGGGAGATCCCCAGCAGAAGTCTGGGCCCTGGTGTGGGTGTGCTGGGCTGGTTGGAGCAGAGCCCTGGGGAGCACAGGGGGCTGTCCTTTCCTCACCACAGCACTGGGAACACGGGGAATGCTGTGGCAGCCTTGGAGCTGCAGGGCTGTGAGCCATCCCACAGCCGGTGTCAGCCTGCTGTGCCAGCTGGGCTGTTTACATTTGCTCCCTTTGTGATGGCAAAGGCTGAAAATATTTCCCATAATTTGTGTTTGCTGCTCTCCGCAGAAGAGTCATGATTTATTTTTACAGTAACCTCACATTTTGAAAAGACACCTTCCTGTTTATGTCCTGTTTGTCCCTACAGTGGCGCAGTGCCCTCCCAGCCTGCGGAGAACAGGACATGGGACGCTGCTGGGAGGAACACTGCTGGAAATCTCTGCTGATTCATTTAGCTAATGGCTTAGGAAGAAAAGCCCTTTGTGTACTGATGGCTGAATATCAGCCAATGTATCATAAAGCACAAGTCATCGCCTTTTTTTTTTTTCCAAATTAGGCTCCCCACCCTGCCAGAGCTGCTTTCCTGAGTCATTCAACTGATTGTAAACACTGTTTTAAACTCTTGTCTGCACGAAGGGAGGAAATGGAAAGGGAATCCCCATCTACCTGCCTCCATACAGGTGAAACTTGCCCCTCGGTGCTGAGCTGCTCCCACGGGAGAGCCTCTCCACTGGGGAAGAGTGAGTAATTGAAGGAATATGTATCTCTCTCTGTACTGTGGCTAAGAAGCAACTGGGTAAAGGTGAGGGTGAAGTGGGCAGCATGTGGCTGGTACAAATTAGGAATTGCAGGAATGGGCTTAGCTCTCTCTGACAATTCCTTGTGCAATTAAATAATTTGTGCCCTAAGGCTGAGCTACACTGAGCCTCCCTGGGGGGCTGGACAGGACAGGCAGCCCAGGGTGCATTGGGAAGAGCAGGTCAGGGAGTGATCCTGCCCCTCTGCCCAGCCCTGGGCACATCTGGAGCGCTGTGTCCAGCTCTGGGCTCCTCAGCACAGCAGGGCCATGGAGCTCCTCGAGCGGGGCCAGCGGAGGCTGCAGAGATGATTTAGGGCCTGGAGCATCTCTGGCAGGGAAAGGCTGAGGGAGCTGGGGCTGTCCAGCCTCGAGAGGAGCCCCAGCTGAGAGGGGCCCTCAGCCCTGGCTGTCCCTGTCTGCAGGGAGGGCTCCGAGCAGGGCCCAGGCTCTGCTCTGGGGGCCCAGCAGTGGCACCAGAGGAACAGGCAGGGACTGATCCCAGGAGGTTCCACCTGGGCAGGAGGCAGAACTTCTTCCCTGGGCAGTGACCAAGCCCTGAACAGATTGTCCAGAGAGGGTGTGGAGTCTCCTCACTGGGGATATTCCAGAACCATCTGGGCACAATCCTGTGCCCTGTGCTCTGGGATGGCCCTGCTGGAGCAGGGAGGTGGGACCAGCTGCCCCACTGTGGTCCCTTCCAACCTGAGCCATCCTGGGATTCTGTGGATGTGTGGGTGCAGACTTCAGTGACATCGTTCCTCTGCTTGGCTGCTGTGAGCCAGAGTGTCCAGCAGCACCTCTGGCATTACAGAAGAAGGTGATTGCATCTGTGAAAACACAGAGCACAGAGGTACTGCTCTCCAGGCTGGAGGAAGGTTGCTGAGTTCTACAGGGATTTAAGGAATCTTTTTGCTGGTTTTGGCAATGGTATTTTCATCAGGCTTGGCTTTAGTCAAAGCTGTTTTTAAGAGTGTTTGCTCTGGAGCCTGAGCAGGTTCCAGGCTGGTGGCAGGACTCCTCCCATGGGCAAAACTCTTGGTCAGTGAAGTGCTGGACCAACACCCTCCATCCTGCCCTGGTTCAGGGACTGTAAGGACAGAAAAAAAAAAAGAGGAGGAGGAAGAAGAAGAAAAGAGGGAATTCCTTATTTTGCTCTGAAAAGTGACTATATAAATGTGATGCTGCTGAATAAAATACTAAAATAAGAATTGTTTGTTTAACTTCTTGGATCTACAAAACCTGTCCTAGCCGGAGGAAAATGATTGAGGAACTCTTGAGACCACACTGCACCAACTCAATTAAGTTTCTGGTTCAGGAGCACATTTTGGCCTCAAATGTATTTGCACAAAATTAGCTCCAACATAGTTGCACTAACATAAAAAGGAGCTGTTATCTGGAGAGGTGCAGAGGCATGCATGGAATTCTCTGGGACTTTTTTTACTAGCAGTTGCATGCAAAATGGAAAATATCTTGCTTGGAACAGAGCTGGCAGGCAGCAAACAAAACCCAACTTAGAGACTTTCCATGGAGCAGGAAGTGACAGGAAGCCCTAGCACAGCCACTTTTTAGAGGTTAAAACAGCACTTTGAAAAGTGTAAATGTTTCACTTCAAAAATGCAGAAAATTTGATCTGGTAAGTAAAGACTATTTTTAGCTCTAGAACCTCTGACTTGCCTCACATAGCTTTGGGCCTGAAGCAGGACAACATCAATGTACCTTCATCACAAAACTGTTTTATCTCTTCCTTGAATTCCTAGATTTGTTCCACAGAGCCTCCTGCTTGTTGGGCTGTGCCAGGTCTGGGGCTTTCAGGTTGTTGCTCGTCACAGCGTCCCTCCAGAAGAGTTTGTGTTCCCCCATACAAAGCTGATAGCGGAAGTGTGCAGGGCACCTGGGTGAACCAGAGCCTTGGGAAAAAGGAAAAAAAGCCTGGTCTCCTCCACTGATTGCACATGGAGAAGGAATTTGGGTGCTCAGGTAGAGAGGGTGAGGGGGATGCATTCCCTGGGCAGACAAGGGGAATCTGCTCTATAAAATGCACTTGGCTCCTGCCACGTCCTTGAGCAAATCTGCCTCGAGCATCTACACCACATCCCATCCTCCAGGCAAGTCCATAGCTGTCCATAAGCATCTAGGAAGCACCTTCCTACACAGGGAGACCTTCCCAGGGAGGCAGGTGAGGGCACCTCCTCCTGGGGGCAAGCCTGAGGCAAGAGCCACTCAGCTCTGACCAGGCTCAGGAAATTTGTTTTGCATGAGGGAACAGCTCCTGTTCCCACGCAGAGCCTGATGACTATCTGCACATTCCAGGGCCTGGAGGCTGACTGTAGGGGAAGCTCTGGATGGCAAGCTTAGGTGCCCAGGTATTTTAGTGACTTCCCCTCCTGGTCTATGAGGACTTTATGGATGAAGGTGTTTTCCAGAAACTCACACTTCCTTTCTAAAAAGCCATAGGCACCTCTCTAACAAAAGGCAGAAACCATCCACAACTCTCAGGCACTGCTTCCAAAACAGAGGCTGAGCTTCAAGTTAAATGGCTGATACTTTTTTTTTTTTAAGTACAGGCAAAACAACATTTTTCTGCTAAAATAATTTTGGCAGTAACCAAAGATACTTCAGTACATTAAAAAAAAAAAAAAATCCTCCACTCACCTTGAGGAAGGCAGCAGAGAAAGTCTTAGCCCAGATACTTGAACTCTGGAAACAATGAGGTGTTGACAATAAAGTCCCATCACAAAAAGCAAGGAGGAACTGCTAGGACCAGCTGCAGGGCTAGTTTTACAGATAAATGTGACTTAGATTGTAAAACAAACCACTTATAGTAGGAAAACCTTCACTGTTTAATAGAAATCTTCCCCAGGAGTGAGATGGGAGCTTTGCCAGCAGGCCCAAGGGAGGAGGTGCCATCAGCAGTGAACAAGGGGTTTGCCGTTCTGGGGAGGGATGTGGTCACTTGTGTCTACAGGGCTGGAAAAACAGAGGTGACAGCTCGCGAGATGCACTAACAGGCTCAGGAAGGGGAACTGGTGGCAGCAAAAATCAGCTTTTCCTAATTGCAGTGCCAATCCAAGGGTGGAGCAAGGTTGGCCCTCACAAGGAGGAGCAGCTCACTCTGTGTAGGGAACCTTGGCATGTGGGATTAACAGTCCTTGATGGGAACAACCTGCCAAGTGGTGTTTGCTGGTTGCTCAGCTTTCCTGCCCCATTTTTACCTTCAGTTTTGTTTCTTTTTCCACAATTAAGTGCTGGAAGAGGACACACTCTCCTTCACCAAGCCATACAACACCAAAGGAACTGCATATTGTTTTCCCCTGATAAAGTTCTTCTGACCTTGGCTACTAATGGGCCACCAGGCAGTGATGAGAGCCTGGGCTGCATTACCATGATCAGGATACAGGACTTGTCCAGCCTGAAAAAGAGGGGGTTTGGTTGGGAGGGGGCTCAAGGCAGCCTTCCAGTAGCTGCAGGGAGACAACCAAAAAGAGCCAGGCTGCTCACCATGGTGAGACAAGAGGCATGGGTTGAAACCCGAGAAGTTCAAACTCATGAGGAGAAACTTTCTCGTTAGGACACTAGCCCAGCAGGGGACCAGGCTTGTAGCTGAAAACAGTGACAGACCCCATGGCACCCCTGATTTTTCTGCATTCACCCCCACACAGAATAAACTCACAGAGAGCTGCAAAGAAGTGGCTAATCCCACAAAAGAAGAGGAGCTTTTTTAAACACCCACTGCAGCCTTCCTCATCTGTTTGCACTCACACTGTGCAAGTGGACCAAGCCATGAATCCTGACTTGCTGAACGCTGGCCTCATCTCTCCTCTGCTGTGCTGCTGATGATGGTGGGACATCACCTGAGCTATGGCCATGTCAAAGCCCCTGCTGAGAACTCACTCTGCCCTGCATCTCCACTGCTAGGATATTTAAAGCTGGTTTTTTTTAATTACAGACCTGCAGCTGAGGAGAGCCTGTGGGTCTGGAAAGGGCTGCTGAGGGCTGCCCCAGCTCTCCACAAGCAGAGGTGATGCCGGCGTAAGCTGGAGGCGCAGCCAGCCCAAAGCTGAAAAACCTGTCCGGTGGTGCAGCTTCCCCAGCTCTCCTCCACCCTGCTCTTTCCTCACACACAGCCACGGAGCAGCAGCTGGAGATGGCAGCTCCTTTCAACCAGCAGGACCTGCCCTGCTGGGTTTGGAAAGGGAGGGGTGGTGCTGGTGGGGCAGAGCAGAAGAGCAGCCGCCCAGCGCATGGCAAGCCAAGGACTAAAGGCCAGTGTTAGAACAAGGCGTAAAAGGTCAGTTCTCAGCCCCAGCCTGAATTTCTATTGATCCCAAAATCGGCAGTGAGAGAAGAGGAGGCATTCAGCATGCCATGAATGGCTGCCTTGTGGATTCATTTTGTGGGAGCCACGCATGTGGAAGCCTGTATCCAGCAGTGGAAAAATCACTTAAGTATTTTTGTCACTGCCAGCAGAGTCTGGCAAATGTCTAGAGGTTCTAGGTTCAGTTAAATGTGACTTTTGATAGGGTTCAAGGTCCTCACTGCTGGCAGTTCAAATTAGGTCATTTCCTGAGAGCTGCCAAGAGGCAGAAACTGAAGAGGTGGCTATTTTATAATCATAATTATACAGTGGCCATAAGCATAAACCACCCCCTAAACATAGAAACCCAACAAACTCCAGCTTCGGCTGTGCTTGTGCTCCGTAGCTGGAGCAGCATCTCTCACCCAGGGACAGCAGGCACTCGTCCCCGTGGGATATCCCTCATGGGACTCCCAGGTCCCTCTCAGACAGTTCAGGATGAAAAAGATGCTGGAGCAGTCAGAGGGAGCCTTGGCAGTGTGTTAATCCCTGCCTGCAGATGCAGGCTGGCTGGGCAGCAGAGGCTTGCAAATGCCTGCAAGAGAACAGGGCAGGGCTCAGCCTGAACTTCATGGAACCCCCATGGAAACGGTGCCTGACTCGCATTTATCACTGGGATTTTAGGCTTCACTGCTTTCCCCCACTCCAGGACAATTGCTCTGAATCCACCCTCTGCAAGGCTTGCTTGGGCTTGGAGATTCATCTGAACAAAAATAGTGGAGAGGTACAGGCATTTCCTAAAAAACTGTCCTGCAAGCACTTGCAATTCTTTTCTCTTGGTAGGTGGAGAGGGAGAAGTAGTCATGACTTAGCCTGTCAAATAAATCCAGGCTTTTCTTTCTGACTGGAGCAATTCCTTTAGGAGCTCTTTTGGAAGTCATCCTGCAGGTAGTGGCATCCTCCCCTTCTGCAAACACATCTCTATACCCTCTATGAGTAAGACTGTTAATTGCTGAAACAGGGATTTAAGTTTTTGAAGTGTACAAGAGGAAAGCATTTATTCCAATCCTCCCAATGTGTCAGGCCCACCCCTCTCTTCCCACTGTAGCCAGCTGCTTTCCCACAGCCTTTCCCCACTTCATGGGCCCACTGTCGTATTTTCCCTGTACTCAATTATGGTGCTCATGTGCCAAGGCTGCTGTAAAATGACAATGTGCTGTACCACAGATGACTTTCCCAGCTCCATTGTAAAGGAGGAAGACATTTCCCAGCAATAAACTCTGTCCCCCTAGAAAACCAGGCTCTCCCTACCTTTGTACATTTCTCACAGAGCTGACCATGCAGCAAGCTCGAGACTCCTTCCATTCCTGAGGCAGGCTAGCTCCAGTTTTCCAAAGTCTAAAAATCTTTCTTCTGGCAAAATTACTTTGTAGATAACCAAATACAGCCTTCAGGACTTCACTGCTACGTCCTTCCCCTTAGTCAAACACTTACTTTCTTAAGCTTGTTTGTACCGGCTGTTTCCCAGTACAAACTCCCATATTCTTCATGGTGCTCTGTTACAACAAATAAATAGCCTCATCTTTTAGTGGTTTGGTTTTATCCATTCTTATTTTCCTCCCAGCAGCCAAGGGGCACAGCTGAGAGCAGCCTCGGAGCAATTCCCATCCCTGGAAATGTCCAAGGCCAGGCTGGATGGGGCTCTGAGGAACCTGGGATAGCAGAAGCTGTCCTTGCCCATGGCAGGGGGGTTGGAAGGAGATGATGTTTATGGTCCCTTCCACTCCAAACCATTCTGTGATTTCATGATTTAACAGACTTACAGGCAGTGTTAGTCCTTTACAGGAATTGCATTACCAGTTACCTCTTCTACCATCCAAATCCAAGAAAGTATCTAGACCAGGATTGCTCATATCCCACAGCTCTTTGCTATCCAAAAACACATCCCATAGATACTGTAATATACAGTGTCACATCTGGCCATAAACCACAGCTATTTTAAGCACATTTACAACAAAGAATTAGCAGCACCTATGTGTAAAGGAGAAATCTGCTTTTGTTTGGAAACAAAGCTGCTTAAGCCCTTTTTTTTTTTTTTTCTGGAGTGGTTTCTCACATTCCAGGCAGGCTTTAAGGTCTTAACATAGCTGCACCTTTGTTTACTGATGGGGAAGGAAAAGACAGTGTTTTACTTTTGTATGTTTTCCTCCATCCTATCTTTTCCTGCCAATAGACATACTATCTCTAGAATAATTTTTCCCTGCTCCTTCTTTTTTCCCAGCATCACTACTTGCTTCTCTGCTGACCCTCTGAATCCGAGGAGATGTACTCCTCAGAGGGATCCTTCTCTCCTTCCCTCCACAAGTATTTCACCGGTCAGTCACTCCTGCCACACCTCTGACACTGTCCTAAGCACTGTTTCCCGTTCAATATTGTAATCCCCCATTCCTGTTTTCCAGAACAATCTATTTTTGCCCCTTTTGCCTCTCTGTATTAACCTTACAATTCACATTCTATTCCTGACCTAATTCAAAGACAGGAACTTGCTCCCTGCTTAGACAGTCAGTGCCACGCACTCAGATTTTTAGGACTACCATTCTTTAGATCCCAATTCTTCAGGAAATTTCATCACAGTCGCTCACAGTAAGGTGAAGCTTTACGTATAACTCATCAATATTAATTACTGAAGCAGTACTCATTCCAGACTAGCCTGCAGGTCTAAGGCTGAGTGCAACCAGGTTTTGCATTTGTAATCCATGTTTTTAATTAAAGTAATACTTGAGTAATAAAGATCAGCTCTTCCCTCTCACGTAAAGTAAGACTTTACCCAACTGTTGATTCCTCAGAAAACACCAACCCACATGCAGGAGATGTTCAAAAGAAGGGTAGAAGATTAGGCTATAGCACTTAAAAACCACATGTGGATTGAGGGTGGGTATCAGAGGCAGAGTGTGGCATAAACACTGTGGGGAAGGCAGCAGCACTGCAAGCTAAAGACTAAATCCCACAAAACCCCTCCCCATCTTCTGTGGAACACAAGAACAGGGGCAGGTATTAGTTTCTGGATCTTCAGCTGACCTGGATGCCAGCTCAAGAGCTGCCTCTGCAGCCACTGCCCAAACCTCATGATCTGGGGTGCTGAGCCTACAGCTGGGGGGGATCGGGCTCTGCTCCCAGGGAACAGGGACAGGACAAGCTGTGCCTCAAGCTGTGCCAGGGGAGATTCAGGTTGGGCATCAGGAGGAATTTCACTGAAAGGCCTATCCAGGGATGAGTGGTGTTCCCATCCCTGGAGGTGTCCAAGGAACAACTGGATGTAACACTCAGTGCTCTGGTGTGGTTGACAAGGGGGTGATTGGTCAAAGGTTGGTCTCTATGATCTTGGAGGCCTTTTCCAACCTAAATTATTCTGTGAACAAGAAGTAAAAAGTCAGCAGTAAACTTTCCTGATGGTTCACAGTGATTCACTCCAGCTCTTCCAGGTGCCATGTTCATTCTCATCCCCAGAATTATCTAGATGACAAAAATGCTACTTCTCACTTCTGCAAGAGCTCAGTGCGGACATGGCTGCCCTCAAATTCCCATGTGAGATTTTCCCCTCCAGGCTGTCACATATAGCTACAAAAGAAAATTAGATCAGCTCCTTTCTGGAATAATTTCAATCTCTGCAAGACACACAAAAAAGTATGATTACCATTTGACTTTTTAAATTTTTTTTTTTTTAAAGAAGGCCCATGAACACAGAACAGTGCAACATGTTACAGAGGAGAGCTGCATGGCTCCCTTAGACAAGTGACAGTGGGTAACATAAAGGTGACAATACATTCATGCATCAGCAGAGCCTGACACCCACCAATTCTGTTATTTCTCATAATAAATATCAACCTCCTCACAGGAGAAAGAGGGGAACAAGCAAGGACAACTCAGAGACATTTGTATTGCCCAGAGGACAGATACCAGAAGCTTCCAAGAACACAGATGAGATTGTACAATAAGCGAACACCAGGTACAGGAACAGCACATCAACCTGCTGGTAGCTCCCACCAGGAAGTGTTTTAGAGAGAAAAAACCCACTTAAAAGCCATTTAGAGTAGAAATACTGGACGGACAACTTGGTAATTCTTTAGGCTAAGGGTTCCACACTGGTGTCTCTGCTCCCTCCCATACCCATATTTAAACTGAAACAGGACAGCCTCAACTCTCCAACTGCAGAGCTGGACACTTAACTGCTCATGCAACTTAGGTTTATTCCACTTGGAAACCTGAGATTTGGCACATGTGTTGTAAGCCCTTGAAACTGCATCTCACTGGCTTTATGGAAACAAAGCCCCAAGCCAGCCAGTGAAAAAATCCTGAGCATTCACTAGGCAATGTGCCCTGCCAAGGGCCCAAGGCCATGCCAGGTGCCAGGGGACAGTTGTGGCAGCAGACAGGCTTATGTCAGGAAGCCCAGCTGGCCCCAAGGCAGAGCCCAGCCTGGCTGCATTGAGCTACCACTGCCTGCACATCACCTGTGTGACAGCCAGCTTCTGCCACCCTCCAGGGAGGTGACAGTAAGTGTTACAGCAGTGACAACTTAGGAATCTACTTAAGACCTGCTTTCATTCACACACACCAAGAAAAGAGGAATTACCACACCTTCCCTGACATGCTCTAACAGCATCTCCCATTCCATTCCAACATGGGGCATTGGCATAGGAGTGCTTCCCTGCTTTATCCCAAAAACACTTACCATGTTGTGCAACTTCAACTCCTTGCTATGCATCAAACAGTGGGATTAATCAACATAGCAACATCTTCTCTCCCCCACAAACAATACATCTTACTCTTTATTAAGTATCAAATTGCCTCCAACATAAATTACATCCAAATTATGTAAGTTTCAAGAAAGTCAGATATTTTATGTACAATGTTTGTCTTGAGTCGGATAAACCTTTATCGTTTTAACCTGTAACATAAAAAGCAAACCTACATCAGTACCAAATAAAGCATTAAAAAGGTAACAAATATATAACATTTTAGAAATGCTCTCAGAACGCGAAAGTTAATGGTGAGGATTTTTATAGTGCAGGAATCTTGGCTTTGCAGCTCTTAGACCATCTCCCTTTCCCTGCGGATGGCACAGCACAGAACCATACTGAATATCATGCCAACAATCTGCAAAGAAAGCAAACAGATTAGAAATCAGGAAAGCAAAGGATGAGAAGCATGATAAAAGCCTGTGCATTTATCAGCATGAGGACAATCTGCTCTTCACAGCCCAGAGGTCACATTTATTCTGTATTTTTACACTTTACTCTGCCATTCCCCACCTCCCAATCCCCAAAGTTCATTCCCAGGAATCCCATTCACCTCAGTACTTGAAAACAGAATATGTCAAGTTGGAAGGGACCCACAAGAATCTTCAAGTCCCAACTTCTGGCCCTGGCACAGAACTAGCAGCTATAAACCACTGCATTATCTCCTAAGAAATCTTTGATCATCCCAGAATGTGCTTTTCTCCAGAGAGGTCAAACACAAGTGCGAGTTTTTTTAGCAGCCCTGTTATTTCAGCCCTCTAGCAGAGCCTGTAATTGTTACAAAGGAAAGAGAAGAAGAATCCCCAACAGGTATTAGGATTAAGATGTGGGCCAGCAACATGATCAATACATCCTCATTCCATATATACACACATCACTGATAAGATTTCACCATTGCTAAAAGTGCAAGGAGGCAGATCCTAATCCAAAGTAGAAACAGGGAGGCCTGAGACATCCCAGCTTCTGCACTGCCTCAGGGCCCTGCAGCACACACCCTGATCCTGCTGGGACTTGTCCTCAGTGGAATGGCCTTGTGGGCTGCAGAGCTAGGCACTGCCATACAAAGCTTCTGCTCTGTGTATCCTTTGAGAACCCTCTAAATAATCTGGAAACTCACCATCATTACAGCAATGCCAAGGCCAACTGCTCCAATGACATTGAATTTGGATTTGAAGACATAATCAATGGCATCAGGGCAAGACTGAAATGGAACAGATGCTTCATTAGTGTTTTACACACACAAGGTTCATTTGAAGACTTATCTTTTAAAAGCTGCTTTGATCTGGCCTTTACTGTTGCATCCTTAAAGAGAGCCAGGGATGGTCCTACACAAGAGTTGGCAGAGAAGTTTAAATCTACTCTTCAAGTATCTCAGACTTGTTAACAGCACCTTGACTACAGCAGGACTCCCCTCTCAATCTGAACATGCAGTTTATCAGGCTTGGCTTGTTACTACTGGCTGTCAGCACTTCAGGTGATGCATTGCTCATCCCTTATCAAAAGAGATTTAAAGCCACTCTTGATATTGCCAATTGCTACTGTAATTTTGCAGACACCTCATGAACCCACAGTACATGGGAATATCAGGATACCCTAGGCTAGGATCCATGCCAGGGGCAGATCCATAGAGGGACCAGTTTAATGCTCCCAGGACAAAGAATTACCCTGGCAACTAAAAAAAAAAAAAAAAAAAAAAGGTATAGTTCTTTCCCCAGAACAGACACATGCTGGCCAATAAAAAGCACAAGGCACTTTCACAGAGGTATAAATCTTTAAGAGCCTGGTAGGTGGTCAAAGTCTCATCCCAGCTTCTGTCCTGCTTGTTCCAGCAGCAAACATCAGTGAGCTGCTGAAAGCTACCTTTTTCTGTTGTTGTTCCTTATCCAGTCTAGAAAGAAAGACTGAATCTGAGATTAAAGGGATATACTGGTAAGAGTGAGTCAGTTCAATCATAATACCAACACAACACTGCTTCTTAGAGGCACACTCCATTACATCCCTTTGATCTTGTAATTTATCCACTGTTTTTCTACAATTGGGAATGGGCATCACAAGATGAAGTCAATAGATGAAGCTAGAACACACAGCAGAACAAACCTGCATGCAAGTCTCAGCTACTCCCACACACTCCAACTCAGATGGCATGGACAGGACTAAAGATAAAGACTGAACAGTCTCATGTGGGCAGATACGTGAATTGTCAAATAAAGTTAAAAAACCCCAAGTCATTAATTGAATTCCTGCATGCTAAGAACCATAGAAGGACTCACACGAACTGTCTTGGAGCATAAAGCAAGAGCACAGGATGTTTGTAAGGAAAAGAGGAAGAAGGGTGGTTAAAAACGACAAAAGCCATTTTCTCCTGTTATTTGTGGTACACAGGCACCTCTGCAGCAATACTCCAGCAGGGAAACCTGATTCACAGAATTGCCTTCACAGTCACCAACTCACCAGAACAGGCTACCAACACCTTACCCCTCTCCCTGTCCTTGCTGAAGCTTCAGACTTGCTCCCACGCCAAGCTCTACTTCTCCCTAACCAGGAGGGAGCTGACAGCTCCCAGCAAGCACCAGGAAGATGCACTGAGGAGAACAGAGCTCTCAAAACACTGTGAGGGTTTTTTTTTTTAGGCAAACATTTGATCTTCCACTGCCCACCCCAGCAGTGAGTCTGTGACACATAGACTGCACATCTCCTGAACAAGGTCAGGCTTCCTGCTTGTTCTTTCCACGGTAACGGTGGGTTTGTTTTCCACAACCAGCCAGATTACAGACAAAGACTGCCACACCAGTGTGACATGGGCATTTCCCACAGACTGGGAGGGTTTCCTGAAATGTGTTTCTCACTCTACCCACTGGGCGGAGTTGATGGTGAATTATGTCAAGCTTTACCTTCATAGAGAATGACTCAGACAGTGTCTTTGCTGGACAGGTGTCCATGTACTGCTGCTCTACAGCTCCAGTAAGGCCACAGCAGTTTAGCTACAACAGAAAACACAAGAAGAGACCCAGGTTAAACAATCCTTATTTTTGTTCAGCAATCTGGTTAAAAAAAAAAAAAAAGGAATAAATAATTTACGTTAGTTTTTATTACAGACCAAGTCCTGTCAACATGACTGCTATAAAACTAATTTTAACAAGCCCTTATTAAATTAAAGGACAAGGTTCTGAAAGGAAAACCTAGATCTCTTTAAGTATACACTTAAGTATATATAAGAATCATTTTGGCAACAGCCTGTGCTCCTTACAGACACAAGGCTGAACCCCTCACAGATATGCACGTGTGCATACTAGGGTGCCAGCAGCTCAGTAGCACAGATCCAGAGTTTCCCAGTCTGCTGCTGAGCTTTAGAAAAACAAGAACTAGTTCTAGACACTTCAGAAGGACAAAAAAGGCATCCTGAATTCATTTATACTACAAAAAATTTCTCTGCAATCTTTGGTTTCTTCTAACGAGTAAAAACTTTGTACAGGGGACTAGGTGGCATGAAGAACAGTGTAAGGAGCAGCTGCATTACTGTCCAGGTTAAGCAGAACCATATACTTACAGCAAACTGAAATGCTTTCAGGGTGTCTCTGGCACCTGGCTGAACTCTCTTTCTGTAGGTGTCCATGTAGAACTCCTTTAACTCATCAATAATCTAAGAAAAAGCAAAGAGTTGTGTATTAATGCTGTGTTAGTGTTGTACCTTGCATTAATTACTAAAAATTTGCTTTCAGCAAGTCAGTCATCAAAACTCCTGCAGCCTACAACACCCATTCTTCTGCCATGTACAAACAGAGGGTGGACAGAAGGCTCGCCTGTTTCAGGTGAGAAATAACTGTACACTTACTTTAACAGCCACACCTAAACAGGTAAGACTGTTTCCCCTTCTATATCTCTCACCTGCTAGGAGGAGTGAGAGAACCAAGTCTTTGCCCACTGACTGCCCAAAAATATTCCCTATTCTACTATACTCCAGAAGTTTCTATATTTCCCCATTGTGTAATACAATGTGAGCAGAAAAGCAACTCTGGTCACCAGGCATGTGATTTTGAAACAAGACAGAATCTTGACTGCTTGGGAGGGAGAGGCCATATCAGTAATGCTTCAGGTGCAGATATACTCAGCTGTCAGCTGACCCAGCTCCTCTCTGGAAGTGGTAAAGCCTCCCAGCCAGCCTGCTTCACCTCACTGCTCAGTCAGGTACTCTCTGGAGGGCACCTCTAGCATGCAACAGCCTCTTGGACTCTGGCTTCCCTGCTACAGTCTCATGTTTAAATATTACAGTTAGATTTTTTTGTGTTGTTTTGCTTGAATCAGCCTTTTTCCTCTCCCCCAAATTCCCTGGGAAATAAGGATTTGACTTGTACTAGTATAGATGTCAGCAGATTGCTGACTGTGGGCACATTCATAGAATCATGGAGTGTTTGGGGTCAGAAGGGAGCTTTCAAGATCACCTAAGAATTGCCCCCCTGCCATGGGCAGGGACACCTTCCATTAGACCCTGCTCAGAGGGTATAGGCACCTTCCACTGCTCAGAGCCCAATCCAACCTGGCCTTGGACACTTCCAGGGATGGAGCAGCTACAGATTCTCTGGGAAACCTGTTCCAGCATCCCACCACGCCCAACTTTTAAGAGCAACCTACCTTTTCTTTATTTGAAAATCCCCAGATCCCAGCAGCAATTTCAAGGGCAAAGATCACAAAAAGGAAGAAGAAGAACTAGAAAAGAAAGACCGTGTTATTCATGAAGGCCAGAGCACCACAAACCAGCATTACACATGTACACTGCAAGTTTGTCCAGGCTTGTGGGAACTGTCACTCAAGCAGGTTGCTGTTGGAGGTCTGAGACATTGGTAACACCAGGAAAAAGGACACTGGGTCAGCACTTCTTCCCAGGAGTGTCGGAAAGTCTGGCAATGCTTTCCAAGCACCAGTCCTGCTTTTTGATCAGTGTTAATTAAAGCCCATCATCTGTTAACTGCAACTTTGAAGCTGTCCAAGTCATTCAGACACATCACATCAGCTTGCACCAATTCTTTACTCTGGTTTGTCACTCCTGTTGCTTTAGGAGTCATTACTTAATTCCTAGCTTGCCACCAACTCCCAGAGAGCTAATGGTCATTTTGTTGTATATCCCATAAAAGACAAATAAAAGTGTTCTGTCTCTCACAGACTACCAGACCCAAAATCACCTAGGAGCACTTTAAAGAGATACTCAGAATTACAAAGGGCTAGAGGTATCATTTTGCAACAAATACGTGAATTTAGGTTCTTCTGTGACACAGAAGGGGAACTGTTCTTTCAGTGGCTATAGTAGTTGACTTTTATTAACTAAGTCTTCTGGTTATTTGGATGAGTAGTTTTGCAAGTGCACAGATGTGCACGAACCCAGTAAGCTCTACTGTCCCCCCCAGTCTGAAAACAATGAGGTTGCTCTCCAGTAATTGGCTTGCAGAGCGGTTGTCAACTAGAAGAGCTCATCCTGTGATTATGAACAGCAGAGTCTTGTTGTTTCAAGCACCAAATACCACAGTTCTGGTCTCAGAGATTAAAGATTGCACCACCTTCAGAGTCCAGGATGAAGTGTCTAGCAATGATAGCACTGCTCTTATCACTATTTTAGTTCTGTGTTCACAATACTCCCAGCCTTGACACTTCAGTGTTAAGTCAGACACATCCAGCCTCTTGATATCATCCTCTCTTCAAATGCAGCAGGAGCATCTGGATTTCCAGCCAGAAATGACAACTATATTTAACATTTTAGCATTATGTAGGTGACCATTACACAGTAATATTTTCCTTCCTTTCTCATCATGCTGCTCAAAAATTTAGGCATTACCCCAAGCACTTACCAGGCCAAGCATACACTGAGATTCCTGTGATGCACCACAGCATCCCAAGAAACCAACCAGCATCATAAGGGCACCAGCTCCAATAAGGATGTAAACACCTAGGGAGGAGGAAAACAAAGGTGTGCAGGTCATTGAGACGTCAGAAGCAAGGTATGAAATTAATTGCTCCACAAATAGCATTGGTAGCTTTTGCCAATGTTTAAGTTTCTTTACCAAGGTATTTCAAGTAGGAAAAAAAAAAAGGAGTTGTGCTTAATTTTCGAAGCAAATGCATCTGAAAAATTTATATATAAAACCTTCATTTTGACACAATGTGTACCCCTACTGCAGTTTCACAAGCTTTAGAAAATAGGCAAGATAAAGCCATCTAAGACAAGCTTTAAGACACTTTTTACAACAGGCTCAGAGCCAAGAGTTATCAGCTTCTCCTCAGGTGAAGACAGAAACAACTGGAATTAGAGACAACTGGAATAGTGATTTATTAACAACCGCGAAGTCTTGAAGCAGATGCTTCTTTAGATTATAAAAAAAGTGTCAGAGCTTGTAAACTACTCTGCCCAGAAATAAGGTAGTGAGTATGTTGAAGCAGAAAGAGCAAACATTTCTGAGGTAGAAGGCTCCATTTGTTCCCAAGTTCAGGAGCCAGAGGATTTGGCATAAATCATCCCCTAATCATCATAGCTGTGAGCTGGAGACAGCAGCAAGATGTGGTGAGCAAGAAAACTCCCAAAGGATGGCAAGGAATATTACAGGGGTGGTGAAGCATCAAAGAATCAGCACAAAGCATGTCGAACAAGCAGGACACTTCTACCAATAGGGACATAAAAACAGTTCAGGGACCCAATCAGTACTAATTAAAGGGAGCCAGATGTAAGCATTTACAAATGATGTACTCTAGATGCAAACCAATAAGATTAGCTGCCAAAATAAACATCTCCTTGATGCAGCATTTGTAAGGGATTAAGCCTGACATTTCTTATCAGTAGGAAATTCCAATACAGACTTTTTAACCTCAGCTTAACATTTTTCCATTTTGAAAAAGAAGAAAAAAAAAAGTCCATCAGTACCACCTATTCCAGATTGAGTTGTACAGAAAGCCTTTGAGGTAACTTGCTTTGTAACTTACTGCAGTCAGCAACTACTCCCAGAAAATTATGTTACAGCAGAAATTCCTATTGAGCTTCTTTTTAAAACTCAGTTAAACCTACAGAGATTTCAAGCAGGTTTCCCTGGCTGCATCCAGACAGTAGTTTAAGCATTCACACCATAAAAAATTTATGTTTTAGGAGGTGAAAGAGTTGTTTTAGACTACCCAAAATAAGACTTCTTAAATATTCAGCTCAACAGTCAACTTTAGATTTCTGTTCTTTTTCTGAGGTCCACTTAGAAGCATCTGGGAATCTTCCTGGCAGCTCCAAGAACCACCCAGTTTGCTAAGATGCCATCATATCAAGGGCAAACCACAAATTTTCTCACAGATAGCCTGTCTGCAAGCCTGCAGCTTCTTTGTGAAGTCCCACAAGCATCTCAGTATTCCCAACTATAGCCTCTACACCATTCCCTGCAGGCACAGGCCACCCTAGGACTAAGAGGCTGCAACATAAGTTGCTCCTCTTTGCAAGTGACCCTTCAGACACCAGCCTGGGAGTTGTCACAGCTGAGTAGCCAAGGACAGGAGCCAGATTTTTGGCAAGAAAAAGATGAAGCTATCCTTTAAAGACTGCCTAATTCCAACCCCCTGCCATGGGCAGGGACACCTTCCACTGTCCCACGATGTTCAGAGCCCCATCCAACCTGGCCTGGAACACTGCCAGGGATGGGGCAGCCACAGCTTCTCTGGAAAACCTGTGCCAGGGCCTCAGCACCCTCACAGGGAAGAATTTCTTTTATCAAATTAAAGCTGCTCTCTGTCAGTGTGAAGCCATTGCCCCTTGTCCTGTCACCCCAGGCCCTTGTCCAGAGTCTCTCTCCATCTTTCCTGTGGGCTCCCTTCAGGTACTGAAAGGCCACAGTGAAGTCACCCCAAAGCCTTCTGTTCCCCAGGCTGAACAATCCCAATTCCCTCAGCCTTTCCTCATAGCAGAGGTGCTCCAAGGGTCTGAGAACCTACAGGTGACAACAACCAAACTATGTGTGCTCCCCTGCCCAAGCTTAAAAGCAACTGTAGAGATCAAAATCAAAGTTCAGATAAAATCCAGTTCATTTAGGAATTCCTATGACATTAACTAACTAAAATTGTGTGTGTCCCCTAATTAATGATCTTACAAACACCTTCCACATGGTCTAGCTAAAGCTACATTGACCCATGCTGGCTGGAATAATTCTCATATGTACCAAGATATTTGTGAATTCTTCCCATTCAGTTCAGGATGAATTAGGAGATGTGGGGCTTTAGGAGTTAGACAACAGTGCATGTGCTCCTTCTGAGAGATGAGGCAACACAGTTGTGTTTTGGGTAGCTCAGGTTGGTCACTCTGGAGAATAAATTTTAATTACTCAATTAGTTTAGTGTGAAACTTTGCTGACGTGATGAGCATCAGGAAGAAACATCCTCTGTGTCTTCCAGAAGCCCCTGGGATTACAAAACGTTTACTGACAGCAACAAACTACTGTGGGAAAAAGGCTGAAGGGCCAAGAAACCACTCACATGGCAGCACTGCTGTCTGCACAAGAGCTCACAGGGGAAGCTGTCCCCAAACACCAGCCAGGGGAAGCTGCTCTCGGGCTGTTTTGCTTTTTCACCCTTTAAGAAAGGCCAAGGTTTCTGAGCAGCCTGGAAATCAGGGCACAGAAATGTGACCTATCCCCGAGTGATCCCCCAGCTCACCTGTGTAAAACTTTGTGTCAGATTCCAGTTCAAAGACGCTTTTGGTCTGTGAATCAAAGTGAAGCCATAGTCCAACTGCAAGCACTGCTGTCCCTGCAAGCTGTAAGAACAAGGAAGGCTTGTTAAATTATACCAACTAATCCACCCAGCCCTGCATTAGTAACAAAATCGGAAGCAAACACAGGATACAGCTTTTATTTAAAGAGCTGGTGACAAAGGACAAGCATAAAAGGATGGGGATACCAACACATGAACGAAGTTCCAGACATGAGGCACCTTGTCGACAGAGGCATTTACATAATATAAACTCCAATGTCACAGGAGAACAATGCCATTCTTGTTCCTTTCTGAAAATATCCAAGGTTTAGCCAAGTGTCAGTATTTCCACTGATCCTTCCACGCATTCTTTTATTCTGGGTGGCTGCAGACATTGCATGGCTTAGTGACCTTAAAGCTTCACACTGAAGAGCAAGTGTATCACAAGGAAAAGTGCCTTGTAAGGCCAGCTGCAAGTTTTAGCGTATTAAGCAGACTGCTGACAGTTCCATGTAGCATGGAAGGGAGTTCAGGAAGGGTGCCGTTCTTGCCAAACAAGATAAAACCAACCCATTAAGTGACCACACTGACAGGAATAAGAAAATACCAGCTGCAGTAGTAGAACGTTGCTGATCTGGAGCAATACAATCTAATTTTAGGTAATATTTAGTCTTATTTCATTATCATCTCTGCCTGCATGCCTCCAGGTTCCTCTTAACATTGGTGCTCGTGTTTGCAGTAAGTCACTTGGTGTATAAAATAGCCTCTAGATGAAACATCTGGCAAAAGCCACAGGAAGTATTGCAAGAAAGAGGGAGTTACACTCTGGTAAGGCCAATGGCAACAGTTTGCTTTGAAGAGACTGAATCCTCCTTTAAAAAGAAAAAAAATAGGGTTTGCTTGTGTGTAAAAAAATAAAGAAACCAGGACAAAATATAAAGCTGGAGTGTGCTTCTTAGCTCTTCCTTTGAAGATCATTTAACTATTAAAAAAAGCTCCACAAAAGTGAGATGAGGACAGAAATCTCAAACATTGCAGCAGATATTAAAAATTTAAACTTAAGAGTGAGCAATAAGTTTATGAAGTCTGGTGCTTTGGTCAGGCAAAGCACACACAAAAAGCAAAAATAAAATCCCAACAAAGCCTGACTGCTGATAAGAAGATCCTTGCAGAAAGAAACAACATTCCTGATTTGCCTCTAAGAAACTGGGAATTGTTTAATAATGGCAATTTTTAGTGGGATTATGGGCAGCATTCCCTTGGCGAGCACCCAAGGATACAACACCCCTTCCACACCAAGCCCACCTGAGAGGGGGGAGCCTGAGAGCCCCTTCTCCCTGCTGCAGAAGAGCTCCTGCTCACAGACAGCCCCAGCTTTCCTAAACCAGCTTTTCCTGTATGGCAGGAACCCGAGTGCCAGGCCTGCCTCCAACAGGAGCTGCAGGGCTGTAGCTGGGAAAACAGATCAAGTGACACACAATCCAAAGAGCCAAATCCACCTGGAGGATTCCAGACCTAAGCAAAAGGCCTTTGTTGGTGTTTCTGGTGCTTACTCCCAAGGCACACACCTGCGCACACCTCCTGCTTGCCTTGCTAGGGCTACCCTGACAAGATTATTAAGTTATGCTGGAGCACCTTGGTACAACACAGAATGCCACAACAGCATCATTATTTCAATTTCTTGTGCCACAGCTGCACCCCGAGGGGAGGGAGAGGCGCAAAGGGGAGCTGACAGAGAGAAGGGTTGCTGCTCTACCTGCTCTCCTGGCTGCAGCATCACTTCAAAAAGCCTTTGCCACCTCATCTCGCCCCCAGTCAAACATCAGAAAGGCTTAGTGATGGAAAAAGCTCTGCTTTGAGACTGCTGTTAAGTCACCCAGTATTTAATAACACTCTGCTTGAGGCTCCCTTTCCTGGGTCATCCAGCAGTCGTCAGCTTTTATAGCTGATCCAGATCCCCATCATTAGAAGAAATCTAAAGCCTCTGCTGGTTTTGCCAGGAACTCACAAATTGTGAAGCCACAAGCCTGAACACCCAGCTCTCCTCACCTACCAAATTTATTTACAGCTTGACAAGTTCTAGTGCTTGAGTAGAGAGCTCTGCAAATGGAGCAGGGCACAGAAAAGGACTGTAAAACTAAAGAAACTCTTAAGCCATACTGTAACCATGCAGATGATCTTAAAATTCCAAGCAAAGGAGAAGGCTCAGCTAATGCCCTCCAGAAACAAACCGGTCTGTTCAGATTGGGCAGAGATGATGTACCTAATATACCTCCTTTCAAAACACAAATTTAACTCTTCCCCACCACCACACAGAGGTACATGGCATGTTTTCTCCTTGGAAAAGCAGTCACTCTTTGGGAAAGATTAAGAAGATGCCAGGGAGATAAGAGACTTACAGGATCATAGAACACTGATAACACTTCATGCCAGTGAACTGCTGCACAGCACTAAAAAAAGTGGTAGAATTAAACAGAATGTTAATTCTCTGCATGGTGGACTAGAAATAAAATGCAAGAATAAGAGACTTTCTGTCTCAATTTCTTAAGGAAAGAAGACTTATGTTCTCAGTTTGTGCTCTTCCTACCCACACTGACCACTGAACTAAAAAAAGGCAGTTTTAAAGCAGAAGGCAAGAAACTTGAAGCTTCAAGTTTCCATCAAAACAAGGGAGAAACGAGGACACAGCAACACCAGCCTCTGAGGAACAGAAAAGCACAGCTCCACGGGCACTTGCCAGCACCTCTGGCCAGTGGGGCACACTAGAGGCCGAGGCACTGTCACCTCCCCGCTCACCCACGCTATACCAGCAGGATGGGACCCGTGCTGGGATGGTTTGGGAGCTGTGTTTTTCCTTCCTGGGAAAGGGGTGCAAGGCCACCAGCCTCGGCTGCGTGGAAGTAGATCCCCAGATAATCTAATAGTTGGGTTTTTCTTTGGTAATCCCAGGGAATCCCCATCTAACAGACTTATCTTGTCACAGGAGTTGAGCAATACTGTGCATTTCTAAGTAGCTCTATCCTGAGCTGAAAGAGAAATTTAGCTGGAAAGAACAACACTGTATTCCTCAAAGTAATCAATTTTGTCTGGTTTCACATACACAAAGAGAGTGGGTTTGTGTGCTCATCAGACAGGTAAGTAGTATGTTTCCATAGTGACAAGTACAGCAAAAAGCTCAGAAGACAGGGTTGGGTTTTTTCCCCGATCTGGCCAAAACGGGAAGTTAAAGGGATACTGTTCACTCGCTGTTTTGGAAAAGTTTGTGGCAGTGATTTTCCAATAACAGCATGTCCTAGCACAATTACACTACTGACTTCCCTGCTCCAGCTAACCAGGCTTCCTTCTTTTCCCTAACCACTACTCGCAGCTCATTCCTGCTCTGCTTGGCTATTCCACAGCTGCAACAATGATATAACTACCTGGCCACTCCTCTCCCAGCCCTGTGGAGGCTTCTCAGGTTGGTTTTTTTTCCATTACATGGAAACAACACCCCCTTTGCCCCTAAAGCTCACTTCTGGCATGCAGCTTTCTGCCTGTTGCAGCAGGAAAAACAGCTTTTTTGGTCTATCTTCCTTTCTTACATAGCCCTGGACGTTCCCTAGTGAGCCTCCTGTGCAGGACTTCCCTCCTCTCACCCATCCCACAGCTCTGGTGTGTCCCCCTTGCTTGGACTCTGGGTACATCTAAGGGTATGTCCCAGCCTTCCATGTGGGAAGAGATAACTGAGAAAGGACCTGAACCAGTCAGGATACACTCGAGATGAGAAAAACCTGTGTATCCTGGAGGCAGCAGCCACACAGAACACTCTACCTTCCTCCCTCCCCTCACCATCCCTGGCTAACTTGAGCATGAGTTCAGAGTGTGCCTCAGCACTGAACACTACCAAACAATTCCCACGGGATTTCTGCCCCACTCTGACACCCAGCAGAAGGTTTGCACAGGAAACCCTTAGATTTAATGACAATGCCATAAACACGTGTTAAAACCTTGAGGTTTAAACAAAAACAAAAACCCAAACCCAAAACACCAATTGTGTTAACACATCCCATAGCAGCACAATGTGTGACGCTATTTTAGAAAGCTGGGAAGTTTATTTTTGATTTAACCACTATTTTGGAAGGACCATTTTGATCGGTCCCTTCTGACCTTGTTCACTTGTTAAGGGACAATCACTGCGACAAGGGACAAGCACCCCATTTGCATTAGACCTCTTAGAGCATCTTATCTTTCAGTAGTCAGAATTACCTCTCAAGGATCTCAAGGTCCAAGCACTTACCAAGTCCTCAGACAGTCCTTTGTCTGTCCTGGCAGACAAAGTTTTGGGAAGGGGACAACCTCCCCCAGCCCTTCCTCCACTTCCACAGGGTGGAGGCAGGGATAGGAAAGAAATCAGACAGTTCAAGAACGCCTGGTAACTGGCTCAAAGCCTTCAGGCCAAGTTTGCATACAACTTCTACCATGCTCATGGCATTACCTCCAGCAGAAAGTAAGTCATTAGGTGAAAATAAAGAAGTCAGTCAAAAATAAATACCATTTTCAGTGTTGTCAGCTAAGTATGGCATCTATCAGAACACTTCCTTTTTCTTGAAGTAAGAAGGTATGTCAGGCTCAGCACTACTGTTCCATATATAGGTCTACACCAGGATGTGACAAGAAGACATCAAAAAGTCACCATCTTCACTTCATAAACACTTGAACTTTTAGCTAAAAATCTGACTGCATAAGAATTTACTTCTTACTGTTTTAGACTGAACTAAGAAAGCTAGGACCAGATCTGTAACGTTGCAAAGCACATGCAAAAAACTGAGAACATTATGAGTAGTGATGAACTGTTTCTGTCCTTTTACTGGCTGGTAAATAAACCATAAATAAACCCCCATAAACAGTAAGTACAGGTGAGGCTCAACATCACTCTAAACCCTCAATTACAGAATTAGTGTTATCCACAACAGCACAGGTTTTCAGAGTTTTGAAACAGCTCCCCAAACACTTGTGCTATGTGGGCTTGCAGTTATACAAGAAACTGCAGCTATTTTCAAACTAGTTTGGAAAAAAGTGGATTGGAAAGGAAGTATTTTCATTCTGCTTGGCTAGTTTCAAGAATGTTGTGGCCTATGTTAATGCCACAGCACTTTTTGCAATAAAATGGTGCTCCAGTACAGTAGGAGCAGCATAACAAAATTCCTGAACCACTGCCAAGACTAGTGCCCATTTCATACAAGTTCCTATTCAGAAGCCAGTCTACTATATTTGCAATTAGAATTGCAAATAGGGGCCAGGACTGCTGGAACTCTGAGTAGCTTCACATCAGGTTTCTCAAGGCAACATACTCCAAACTCTACTCCTGACTCCACAGAACTTACTGGAGTCAATATATACACTGAGCTAAGCCCAAGCAGCATTAGATTAGCACTGTAGCCAGCAACTGCATCAGTTCTATACAGAAAGCAAAAGCAACTAATTTCTGGGTTTTTCATACATATGTATATATGCCTGCATATATACATACTAACAGACACATGCATATTTCCCTGCCCATCCTGCAAGTCCTCTGTTGGAGGAGGAAAGAGCCTCTGAATTGCTGTTCTTGGTGCACAAAAGCAGCTGAGATTATGGCTCAGAACAAAGTCACAGGTATCTTCAAGCTACAGAAGGAAAAGGGCTCTCCAAGCCTAATTCTGCTCATCTTACTTTAGCAGGCACTACCACACACAAATGCATTTATTCATAAAACACACAGCACTCTGGAGAGTGGGAAGTCAGGACAAGAGAGCTGCCCAATAGTGGAAAGGAACAAGAAAATGACAGCTCAAAACTTTAACATGAGCTCTGTCTCTGTGCTACAGCACTTGCTTGCTTAAAATACATTAAACCATAAATATTAGCAACAGATGTCTTCATATTTCACAAAATTCACAAGGGGAAAACCCAGCATTGAAGTTTAACAATGCAAGGCCTTGCTTTTGTCCAGCAGCAGGAAGCCAATGGGAGAACATGCAGGCACTTGCCTGGTGTGATCCCAGTTGCTCAGGAGCCCACAGTTTTCCTAGGAAAAGACTTCATCACCAGGACCAACAAGCCTGAGCAAACCCAAGGAGTTAAGGGAGTCACTGCTAAAGGCAGTCACTCATTACACAACTCAAGGCAATCCAGCATTGCTCACACTAAGGTTGGTCCCAGGCAACTTTGCTAAGACCACTCCCCTGCTCAGGTTTAAGGCACGAAACATGTTGTTTCCATTGACTTCATGCCAAGCTCAAGCCAGCCTGGTGGAAAAAAAAGTTTAGTTCTGTATCAGGCTTGACATCTCCCTCCCACACACCCAAACAGCCCCCAAACTTGTATTATTAGAAAGCAGACTGTCAGGGATGCCAGGGCCAGCACTGGCCATGCCAAGACAGCAGAGCTGTTTGCAAACCTGAGTGGGAAAACACCAGACCCAGCAAGGACAGCACAACAGCAGCAAGGAGCCTGGTGCCTGCTGCAACACTCCATCCCAAGAGGAATCACAGCCATCCCTAATTCCTACACCTCAGAGAGGGGACTGAACCCCAAAACTTACAGATCCACGCTTAACTGGACTTGGTGCAAACATCCAAAGATGTCCCCTTCCTTCCATTTAGGCCACAAGCACATTTTAAGCCAAACTCCAAAGTCCCAAAAGTTTCAGAGAATACCATGTTAGTGCCCAGCCTTCCCAGCTGGAGAAAGGCCATCAGATCAATCAAGCACAAGATCCTCAGGAAGGGTTAAGAGAACAGGACAGAAGGTAGCATTTCCCAGGACTAACCTCCTGGGCTACATGCTGAACATTTAAAGATTGTGCTAAGATATGGACAGCACCTTGAGAGAAGAAAAATTAACAAAAGGCTACTCAACTCCATGTTAGCATGTTGGACTAGATGATCTTAAAGGTCTTTTCCAAGCTAATTAATTCTGTGATTAGCCACATATCCCTTGACCAAACTATTCCTCTGAGTAGAAAGCATCACCACTGCCCCCACAGTGACACTTTCCTTCTGAAAATGCTCTCTTTCCTGGCTTAATATCCCACAGCTCTTGCTCACTGCCTCTTTCAGTACAGTCAGGCCCTACCTACTGCCTGGACAATCGTGATCCTAAGGATCTCTAGCACATTTCCATCCTGAAGATAAGAGTTGCTGATGACTGAAACCCTCCTCTTTCTTTCCCAAACATTACCAAGTTCCACTATGATCCTCTCAAAGCAGGCAGATGACCAGAGCAGTCTGCAAGACTGCAGGACACCAGCATGCCATGGATTTTGGGAGCTTTACACACCATATTCCATCTTCTCTCAGTCCTTCATTCCTGAAGCTGGTTTTGCTCTGTTGACACTGAGCACTCACCTGGTGCTTTTGTAAAGCCATCATAGATTCTTTTCTCCCAAGGCTTTGCTGCTCCATGGCAGCAGCTGCCCCTGAATCATTTAGTTCCTATCTCCAGGCAGTGTCCTGCTGGTGCCTCCCATGGGAACTACCTGATGCCTGCCTCCCATGGGAATTACCTGATGCCTGCCTCTGGTGAGTCTCACCCCTCTGTGTCAGCAGGCAGCCATCACCTCCATCACCCTGGACTATGGGTGCCAGCCAGCAGCCCAGCAGTACCCCCTGTGCTCCTCCAGATGAGGTGGGGCTATACTGACCACCACGGAGTTTGTGCCAGCACCACTGCTTCTCCCTGCAACAGCAGAGCTGCACCTCACCACAGCCCTGGTTCCACTGCAACAGCCATCTCATTCTTGCCAGGATCTTACTCCAGGACTGCCTGGTTTTCACAGGAGGCTTGAGATTTCCAGGAGACATCGAACAAGTGAACCAACACCAACCAGTCCTTGCCTTCTCCAGCATTCAGGCTTTTAAAGGCTCCAAGGCAACAGCTTCATTAAGTCTGACTTCTCCTTGCAGTAGCCAATGTCCCTCCTGTACATGTACACCAGCTTTTAAAGAATCATCTCTTTCGCTCTTTCCAGATACTCCATGTGTGCTACTCCCTGGGTAACCCAGACTGCCCTAAAGCAAAAACCCAGCCTCCAATTTGCTGCATTCCAGCCTGCAGAAGGGATGGTGAGCAGAGGGAGTTACCTAATCACAACTTAAGAGTTCTGAAGTGTTGTGTGACCTTGGAGAATTGTTAATCAAATATTTGCTGCTCCTCCTGTTTCACCTCCTTTGCATCAAAAGGTCAGTTCAAGCCTGTGCAGGATTCAGAGTCAAAGACAGGTTATGGCACAGAACTCTGTTAAAATCTTCCCCGGTAAAATAAAGTCCTGCTGAACATCACTCCCAAAACTTTTATACCTGGAGTTATTACTGTCTGGAAGGACTCCCTGGGAAACTTCCTTTTCCTCATGTGTCTGAAGAGCGGTATGTTACTTGGGTTTGCTTTTGCAAATTACTCCTAAAGCTTTCCTTTGACTAACATTGTTATTTTATAAGGCTCACCAGCATTTATAAACCTCTATTTCCTTCCTTTGCATACAGCTTCGACTTTGAGAGCTTCCCTTTTTATTTCAATAACTTCCTTTACCAAGCTGTTTGAGCCTCTCTACTTCCACTTACCCTTGTACAAGCCTCTGATGGAAGCAAGTACATTCACCTAACATGGCAGCCACAGCCATCTGCAGGTTTGCTGCAGACCACTAAAATTCCTGACCTATCCTTTTGAGGCAACTTATTTCAGAAGAAGGAGGTACAGAATTGCACGTGTGCACAACAAGTTTTATTAACATACTTCCATTACTTCACAGATCTTTCACATCTGCAAAGCCACAATAAAACATTAAAGCCTTTTTTCTTATTAGGGTGGTTCTTGCCTTTTAATGCTAGCAGCCCCACAACACCTTTCTTTTCATGCTGTTCAGTGTGGAATAACCCAAGATACAGCTACTTTATTTCTCCACAGAGGACACAACACCGTACCCCCTAAACACCCTTCCAACTGTTTTCAGCAGGCCACAATGACATGTGGTGGTCCCCATGAACCAAGAGCCACTCCAGCTGGTCACACACACACATCTCTGCAGCTCCTCTGGGCTGCAGCACCACTCTTCTTGATCCACCCTGTCACCAGTACAATTCTGTATTCACGAGCACCCCTAAAGAAAGGAGTAAAGCCTCAGCACTTTATGACCATGCCACTCCCAAGCAACCGGTACATCCCGAGCTAAACAAAACCCCTCTCCCTGTTCTCAGCCCTGGTCCCCAGACAACAAGGTGGTGAAGCTCAGGTTAAGAGCTTCTTTGAGGCAATGCCATTGCCACAACAAGAATTTTTGTCCCATAAAATACTCTGCAGAAAGTCTACAGCTTTAAAGTAAACAAATAAACAAGCACAAGGCAAACCACGAGTACTTCAGTCTCGTTTAACAAGAAGTTTAGAAACTCACTGAGTGTAAGTTTCAGACAGTGCTTTATTAGGCTTTTCCTTCTGATCAGCTCTAACCCTGCAAATGAGACAGCCCTGCTCACGGTCCGGCGAGTCCCGGGTGGCAACGTATGCTTTCCTGGGTCAAGTTCTGCACAACTTCCCTCAACTGCAGCCCAGCTGCGTATTCTCAACTCTGCTGCAACCCATTTCGGCATCGAGACATCCCAAGCACTTCACCCATTAAGACGGCAGCTTCCACTCGTCCCAAGGGCAGTGCTGCGACTGACTCCAGACGCGGCTTCTTCCCGCAGCTCCAGCTTCATTCCTCCACGTCACAGCCACACACGCACCTCACCGTGGCAAACAGCCGAGAGAAAACCCAGCTTTTTGAACCATACACTTTGCTCCTATCCATCAGGCACAAAAGCAGCTCCCGCAGTACTTTTCCATGCAGGAGCCAGCGCTAAATCGAGGTGCCCACACCCCGAGTGCTTGAGGACAGCCCCAACCTCTCGGCTCAGCCATGCTTTCTCACGCTGCCGGGCCAACAAGGCGTACTGGGGCCAGGAGCCACACCGGAGACGTGATCTCAAGGGGTGCCGGTCTGCTCCGAGAGATTAAACCCGAAGGGAAGCCACAGCTCCCACCAGCAACGAGGAGTTCACACACACGACAACCACAGGCTGCAACTTGCGAGGAACCGGCTCACCTCGGGCACAGCCTCGGCACCGGGAAAGCCAGCAGGGAGCCCGACCTGCACACAGAGTTTTAGGGGGAGGATTGTGTGTAGTGCTGGGGGATGCTCAGTGGGGACGGGCTATCCACAAACCCAGCACTCCCTCCCCGCCTGGCAGCACACTCAACCCGCCTTACGATAAAACCCCAAAAACGTGAAAAATAAAGCGATGAGCAGCCGGGCATACGCCCCTCTCCTTCCGGGGGGAAGGGGGGGCAGCAAGAGGAGAAAGCAGCAAAATACACGCTTCAGAAAAGCAAACAAAACGCGACTCCCGGCGCTTCCCTTCCTCTCCCCTCCATCCCCGTCCCGCGGGCTCCCCGCCGGGCAGCGCGGGGGACACAGCCCGGGGCGCCTCACCCAGAAGATGAAGTTGAAGCCGAAGAGCAGGTACTTGATGCACTTGGTACCTCCTTTGACAGGCATGGTGGCGGCTGCAGGCGCGGTAACCAGGCTCCCGCGCTCCGACGCCGCTCCTTAAATGCGGCCCTGCCCGGGTGTCTCGGGGACTCCCCCGCCCGCCCCCGGGGCCGCCCCCGGCCGCGCCCCACATCTGCGGCCGCCCCGCTCCGCGCCAGGCCGGGCGGGCTCCCAGCGCTCCAGCGGCGCCGCACGGGGCCGGGCACGGCCGTCCTCGGGGCTCGGCAGTGTCCCGGCATGGAGGGGAAGCACGGGGAGCGCCAGAGTCCCGCTCCCGGCCCTGCACGGCGCTGCCTCAGCAATCCCACCCTGTGCCTGGAGCGTTGTCCAAACGCTCCTGGAGCTCTGGCAGGGTTGGGGTTGTGACCGCTTCCTTGGAGAGCCCGTTCAGTGCCCGACCACCACCCTCTGGGTGAAAAACTTCGTCCTAATACGTAATCAACCCCACCACCCCAATCCGACCTGCTTTTGCACACATCCAGAATCGTTAGGATTGGAAGGGACCTCTGTAGATCATCCAGTCCAACCCCCCTGCCAAGGCAGGGTCACCAAGAGCAGGTGACACAGGAATGGTTCCAGGTGGGATTGGAATGCCTCCAGAGAGGGAGAATCCTGGGCAGCCTGTTGCAGTGCTCTGCCACCCTTAGCGTAAAGAAATTCTTCCTCGTGTTGTGATGAAACTTCTTGTTTTAGTTTACAGCCATTGCTGCCTGGGCTGTCACTGGGCACCACAGAAGAGAGTCTGGCACCATCCTCTTGACACCTGCTTCGAGATACTTACATGCATTAATGAGATCCCCTTTCTGACTCCTCTAATTAATCAGGCCGAGCTCCCACAGAGATGGTCCAGAGCCTTCATCACCTTTGTGGCCTCTGCTGGATGTTTAGTTTAAAATGAAAGCATCCATCTAGCTTAAATGGGTGATTTCTCATACAAGATAAATTTACAGCATAGTTTAATTCCTTTAATATTTCAAATATGTCTGTATGAAGTTACAAACATCCACTTTAGGAAAATAAGGCAGATAAGTTTCAGCCTGCCAGCTGATCCATGGTAACTGGTTGCACACATGCCCTTAGGTCACCCCAGTTGTGGGAGAAAACACGTTAAATTTCAACTAAGAATTTCCCTTTCATTGTAACAGGGTGTTCAGCACTCAGCTTCTGAGCCTTTTAGCTCAGGGATGAAAACTGAGGGCTTGTACCTTAATTTCATACTGTGGGATTAGAAATTAATCAGATATTGAGAGTCAAAAAAACACCCAAACAGAACAGTAAAAACAGAAAAGCTATGCTGAAATGCAAATAAAAACATTTGGAGTTTTTGTTGCCAAAATAAATGATGAGATACAGCACATTCCAGAGGCAATAGAGAGGAGGGGGACGCTGGCTTGGGCAGCTGCTTCCCAGAGCAGGTTACAAAACAGGAATAACTTTCCTATAAAATAAAGGGAAGCAGAGGGATGGAGGCTGGCCACAACAACATAGATCCAGCAAGAATGGAGTTAACAAATGCAAGTGACTAAACTCCTGTGGTAATTGGAAACTGAGCAAGGTCTTCTGTGTAACTTTTGGGTTGGTTTTCTTTTGTCACTTTGCCATTAAGAATTTATGCTGTTAGTTAAAAAGTAGCTGCTTGTAGGATTGAACTTTGTGTTTTATTCTATTGATTTTTCTTTCTTATTCCTTACCCTCCCCACTGCAATTCAGTTCTTAAATTCTTCTCGGTGGTTTTCCTTTTCCCCCTTCAGTTTGTCCTAGCTGTTTTGAGAACTGAGGAGGAAATATTGCTGCATAGAAGTTGCAGTATTGAATATTGTTCCTTTGAAGCTGTTGGTTCTTAAGATGTCATGTGAGGTCTCTGAGATAAAAAAAGTGGTATGGAACTATATTTCAAAATGAACTGTCTATTTTTTGCCATTCTAGCGAGGTCATTGACTTTAGTACTTTCTGTGGGATGGTCAAATGAGCAAGAAGAGGGTTTCCAGATATTTCTGGTTACACACTCTTTGTGTCCTTGTGAGGTCTCTGGTCATTTCCTGCTGATCACACCACAGATTGCTCCATAGCTTGGGAAGCCTGTGAAAAATCACTTCCCCTTTCCACCAGCATCTCTTTTTTTACTTCATAATTTTTTTCCTGCAGACCTGGAATGATGTTCAGGGTTTGCAGGTGGGAACTGCTGCTTTAGACCACAGTGGATGGGTCAGCCCAGCTGGTGTCACAGGAGGCCTGTTGTTCTTATCCCTAAGAAAACTCTTAACAGGGCTTTAATAGCCAGTGGTGTTGGGCTGCAGCTTATTTTTTAATGAAGGGAGGCTTCTAACCATCTCACCTATTTTACATGCTGAAAATCAGGAATAACTTTCCTACAAAATAAAGGGAAATAGAGGGATGGATGCTGGTCGCAACAACATAGATGCAGCAAGGATGGAGTTAACCAATGCATGTGACTAAAGTCCCATGGTAACTGGAAACTGAGCAAGGTTTTTTGTGTAACTTTTGGGTTGGTTTTCTTTTGTGACTTTTGCCATTAAGAATTTATGCTATTAGCATCAGTAATATGGCTTCCCTCAAGTTTCTAAAATTAAGGATCACAGAAGAACTTTGGATAACTCCCCTCCTAACTTTGTATTATTAAGCGTTTTATTCTTATACTGCGTTAAAGCAACTCTCATTAAAATTCATGGGCAGTAACCTCTTGATCAGAGGCAAGAAATGGACCTGTTCAATAAAAACTTCCTGTGAGTTTGTAAAAAAATTAAACACTCCCCATTCACCTGGCAGATTAAGTTATGAGGAAGTGAAATATATTTGTACGTCTTTAGTATTCTCGAGAATATGGAAGGAAAACAATGCTGTGACTTGGTTGTTTTTTTTTTGTTTTTTTTTTTCTTTCCATATGAAGGATCTGGAGAGAACATGTATGTTTCACTCTTCCAGGCTGTGACGATCTGATAGATGCAATTCTCTGACCACACCTGAACTTCTCTGACTAGTGGAATGAAATAGTAATCAACCGAATTTCTGCATAATAGAAATCACTAATGGAAATTCATGACCCTTGTAGAAGTACTTCAAACTGATTTATTATTTTGACACTTTGTATTTGCATGGAATAATAGACATTTTGCATGAAATATTTATTATCTGCACTTAAAATTGCCCTGGGTGGTTAAAGAGTTATTTTGTCCTACTGGCACAAAGAAAAGCAAATTCAGGATATTGATGATAAAAAGAAATCAGAGTTTACCAGAAGCCTTTTAAAATTACACTTTCAATAATCTAGATACAGCACTATCTGTAGAGCTTTTCTCTACAGGTAGGCTGAGTTATTTTATCCTGTTTAAATGTGAAACAATGTCTTGTTTGGGCCCGCAGTGAAGAGGAGAAGTATTTGCTTCCCACCAGGAAAGATTTTCTCCTCAGACTGCACAAACCAAAGGACCCTGAACATTGATTAATATAGGAAGGCATAGGAGAGCAGGGGTTTCTCTCCTGACTGTATTTAAGGATGGTGGGATTCTCTGGTAAGAACTGCAGAATTCCCTGCCTCCTTGACCTATATCCCTATATTTTCCCCATATCACTACCTTAAGAACACTTAAGGTAGTGATATGGGGAAGGACTGGAAGGACTAGTGTCAGCTGGCTTGAGGTCTTTAGCCTTCTTTGCATAAACAATTCCAGGTCTTTCAAAAGGTTTCAGCTCCCTTAAAAAGCCAGGCATAAATGGTGTGGAGAGATAAAGTACAAAGCTTTCCCCACCAAAGGACAAGTATTAACAGATTTCTTGAGTGTCGGTCAAAGGAGAAATACAATAACAACCTTTTGTTCTTTGTAGAGAAGTAACATCTCTGACTGTACAAGCCAGACACAAAAGAAAAAACCTAAAGGTTGTTTTACTTGCTTTTTAGCTTCAGTGATTGTTTTTTTAGCAGTGACTGTGATGCTGGATCTGTCTGGTGAAGGGTGGGGCTGTACAAACTCATCAGTTCTCTGGTGTCAGGGAGTTGGGGATGGATTTTTAGAAGAAAGAGGAAATAGGAAGTCACAGATCCTATGCTGATGTAATCTGGGTCATCCTAAACTCTTGAGCTCATGCATGCAACATAACATGAAGTGCCTTACCTCTGGTCTCACCTTTCCAAACAAATTTTAAGGTACTTTGGTTTATTTCAACACAACAATATATTGGAATGGCGATGGGTGAGTGGTTCCTTCCACATCTGAGGCTGTGAGGGAGAGGCTGGTCTTGGAGCTGGAGAGTCAAGACTGGCATTCCATAACAAAATGGAATGAGTCACTGCAAAAATGACTCACAGAGTCACTCATGCTGATAACACTATGTAGAAGGCACTGGCCTTTTTTCCAGTGCTGGTGGAAATGTGTTTGGTGTTTGGTATCCATAGCAGATAGATTCTGGAAGAACTCATGCTGGGAGTAAATCTGTGCATCCTAGAAGTGTGTCTGCTTTCTGCCACGAGAGAAAGGCTTTGAAGAAACCAGAAAGCCCTGGGGGATTTCACTAGAAATTAGGTCTTCCACTATAACTGGAGGTGTATCTGGAAGTGAAAACCAAAAGCCAGAGTTCTTAATTTTCTTTGCTTTTAAAACACTTTTTTTTTTTTTTTTTTTTTTTAACTGAGATTTGAAGAAGTTTAAAGAGATTTGGGCACATCCTTGCAAATATTTGGCATAAGACATTTGTGTATGATGCATGAATAGTGATAATGTCAGGAGAGCAACTGGAAAATCTCAATATGAACTTAGGAACCCATACAAAATTGTTTCATAATCAGTTATCATTTTACTGGAAAACCTCAGTGTGAACTTAAGAACCTTTATGAAATTGCTTTGTAATCAGTTATAATTTTCAAAATTTGAGATAAAATGCATGGGATAAAAAGAAAAAATTCCAAAAATTCCACAAAGCATCCATTCAAAATAATTCAGACATCCTTACTATTACCAATGATGAAAGTAGACTCCTTCAGGAAGGAAGGGTGATAAAAGGATGGAACCACGCTCTGCTTGGTGGTGCTGGGCAATAGGACAAGAGGGAATGGACAGGAATTGATGCCCAGGAAGTTCCACCTGGGCAGGAGGCAGGACTTCTCTGTGCAGTGACCAAGCACTGAACAGATTGTCCAAAGCGGTGTGGAGTCTTCTCACTGGGGATATTCCAGACCCCTCTGGACACAATCCTGTGCCCTGTGCTCTGGGATGGCCCTGCTGGAGCAGGGAGGTGGGACCAGATGAGTCACTGTGGTCCCTTCAGCCTGCCCCATTCTGGGATGTGGAATATGTCATCATTACTTAGGGAGAAGGAAACACACTTGCTTTTTTTAATTGTTGTGAAATCCAAAAAATAGTCTGGATGACCCTTAATTTCTCACAGCAGCAGTCTGACATCACTGGAAGTGTAGCCCCCTCCTTTTCAAGTTAAATTACCATTTAAGCCCCACCATGCTGCAGATAGCAATGCTTGTACCTGGTTTCAGTGTGACAGCAGGCTCGTGACTGGAGGACGGGAGACCAAAGCTTTACCAAACAAATGCTGCGACTCTGGAAGATTGCAAAATGCCTGTTTGGAAATCATGGCTGTAACGTGTGCAGCTCCAAGGGTGATTCATCTAACTGCTATGTTGATGTGTGCATGTGTCAGACCTTTCTGTATGGGTGAAGTTATTTTAGGAGCAGGGGACAGGAGTGGGGCCACAGGTTGTGGCTGCTGTCGAGGGAGGTGCTGGCAGGTTAGGCAGGTCCTTGAGCACAGGGCCCCCTGATGTGACACATCTCCCTTGACACAATATAGCACTGTGATGTGTGTGGGGATTTAGGGCAAACCTTTCTAGGTGGCAGATTAAAACTCAAGTATGTGAGGCTCAGAAATGATTGTTGTGGAAAAATAATCCTGTTTTTTCTAGCACACGCAAAAGAGAAATGCAGGCAGCATCAGAAAAGAGTGAGATGGCTTCAGGTCTGTGTCTGACACCCGAGAAAGCCACAGGTAACAGTCTTAACAGTCTCACTAGATGCTTTTATTTCCCTCTTCAAAGGAATAGACTAGAATAGAACAGAATAGAATAGAATATTTCATTTATAAGGGACACACAACAGCCATCTGGTCTGAGTACTTCAGGGCTAACCAAAAATTAAAGCATGGTATTAAGGGTGCTGTCCAAATGCCTCCTAAACTTGATTAGTAACAATGGTCCCAAAACTGAAAATATTTCTGGTATTTTTTCTGTTCCAGCCAGAGGTGGATTTCCAGGTGTTTTCTTCTAATTCCCCTGGCAGTCCCAGTTTCATGGATCCACAGAGCACAGGTTAGGGGGGGTGCTCAGGCTGTTCTTCCCAGTGCTGTCAGGTGGATGACTAGGAAATTGTCAAGATATTATTTTTAATCAGATTCATGGTTCCATTAAGAATTTTACAATTTAAATTTCTGGTGCAAAGTAATCTGAACACTCTGGCAGAGTCTCAACTGTATTTATAAATCTTTTTGTATGTATAAGTATAAATATTTTTCATACCTAGCTAGAAACATTAGTTATGGAACTGATCTTTGGAATGCTGGAGAGTTACCTTTCAGTCAATTCAAGAAAGCAGGAAAAGTAATGATATCCAACAATAGAGAAAGGGGGAATGTTTCCCCCCAGTTTCTCAGTTATGCAAAAGTGTTTCATGACATTTTTCCTCCTGTCCTCTCAGAAAGAAAATAAGCTTTCTTTATGCAAATGCCAAGAACTAAAAAAATTATCCAAAACCCCAAAAAGTCATAAATAAAAATTAAAAAAACCCAAAACCACCAGATGCTTTTCAATTTTAGCAGTAATGGTTTAATATTAGGATCTGTTTGGCACACAAAAAAGCTCCTTAATCTCTGTCCTTACTGAAAATTACCAAGACTTAATTACTTAGTGGCTATTTTAGATATGCTGTCACAGAGTAACCTCCTCCCTGTCCGCAAGGGAGAGGATTTTATTTCTGAGTAACTACACAGCACTTGCAGGTGAAGTCAAATAATTTTTAATTCTGAATTAGCACTCGTGTGGGAGCTGATCTAAACATATATTCTAACACAGGTCTAATGATGTTGGACTAGATAAGGTTGATTTTGCTTTCTGGGTTCGTTTTCAACTTAATTTTCCAAACATGGATTTGGTTTTAAGCTTGCATTTCACTCTTTGCTAATTAAAGCAGCTATGCATGGCCTAAAGTGTGTGACTTAAAAAGTAGCTGCTTGTAGGATTGAACTTTGTGTTTTATTCTATTGATTTTTCTTTCTTATTCCTTACCCTCCCCACTGCAATTCAGTTCTTAAATTCTTCTTGGTGGTTTTCCTTTTCCCCCTTCAGTTTCTTCTAGCTGTTTTGAGAACTGAGGAGGAAATATTGCTGCATAGAAGTTGCAGTATTGAATATTGTTCCTTTGAAGCTGTTGGTTCTTAAGATGTCATGTGAGGTCTCTGAGATAAAAAAAGTGGTATGGAACTATATTTCAAAATGAACTGTCTATTTTTTGCCATTCTAGCGAGGTCATTGACTTTAGTACTTTCTGTGGGATGGTCAAATGAGCAAGAAGAGGGTTTCCAGATATTTCTGGTTACACACTCTTTGTGTCCTTGTGAGGTCTCTGGTCATTTCCTGCTGATCACACCACAGATTGCTCCATAGCTTGGGAAGCCTGTGAAAAATCACTTCCCCTTTCCACCAGCATCTCTTTTTTTACTTCATAATTTTTTTCCTGCAGACCTGGAATGATGTTCAGGGTTTGCAGGTGGGAACTGCTGCTTTAGACCACAGTGGATGGGTCAGCCCAGCTGGTGTCACAGGAGGCCTGTTGTTCTTATCCCTAAGAAAACTCTTAACAGGGCTTTAATAGCCAGTGGTGTTGGGCTGCAGCTTATTTTTTAATGAAGGGAGGCTTCTAACCATCTCACCTATTTTACATGCTGAAAATCAGCTAACAAATTGTGCTTTTTGTGGGCCCCTCTTTTAAAGTGCAGGTGAGCGTTCATCTCTGAAATTACCAGGAGGTCCTTGAGTATCTTCTCAAGCTTTGGTGAATAATGCCAATGTCATCAAGCGTTGCCATTTTTACATTTGTTTGTGTCTAATACTGTCAGAGTGGAGGGCAAAGTGTAGTGGGCAGACCTCCAGTGAGTATATGCAACATGTTATGTAATTTATTTAGCCCCAGCTGCTATGAAAAGCATGATAGGATGGATACCTTAGCTGCTGTCAGCACTTCGGAGCCTTTGAGCAATCACAATTGCTGTTGTCAAATGTAAATCAGCTGGGAAGCTCTTGCAGGATACTTTGTACAGGTGATGGATGTGATGTTGCCAGCTGATATCCATCTGCTTTGATTCTTTTGCTGCCTGTGCTTCCTTGGGCATTTATTTTTTTATTTCAGTGATGGAAGCAGAGAAGCATACATCATCAAGACCTGCTTGAGGTAAACCAATCTGTGTCTTCCAGAGCAGAAGTGAGAAATAGGGCTGCTACAATCGATCTGTGAGTTTCAAGTATTGTAAAATGGAAGCAACTCCCACCTTTTCTGGAAAAAAATCTTAAGAGTTCAGCAAATAACATGGAAAATGAATACATCATGTACTGAGGCTGCTCTTTAGAATAGGCAAAAGGTGTAAAAGCCAAGATGGGAAACTCTGGATGTTGTGATTCAGTGTAGACAAGGGAGGTCACACCAGATTTGAGCTGATTGCTCAGTGTTCTGTCAGTGAGTGTATTTTCATTAAATCCAGCAACTAAGCATGATATTCATGAAGGAACAGGTTGCTGAACATGCTTTTCCTTTTCCATATGATACCATCAGGGGCGAGGTAACATCCTCTCCTCAAAGACAAGATGTGGTGGGTAGAGCAAAGTAAATACATTTATAGTAAAGTAAACATGTTTATAGGAAAGTAAATATAAACATATTTGCTTTACTGTACTATAGCTTACAATTATTCTCATGTGTTTCATGTTATGAATCACACTGCCTTGAAATGAAGGACACACTTCTCCAAGTGCTCCAAATCACCATTAATTAACTGATGGTTAGTTAAACCCTCCTGGAGGGAGCTGGGCCAGCATATACCCTGTGGTATCCTTCAGGAAGGTTTGATTTCATGAGAAGGTTTTCAGAGGCTAAGGGATGTTTTTAAAGCCTCAGCATTGTGTTTCTTCTTCTCTCAACTTCAGCTTGAGTTGTGGTAAACTGAAAATTTTCCTGTAAAGGCTATTGCTCTACTTATGTTCTATGCTGGCATAGTATGTGAAGCTTTCTTATTGTGAAGTAAAATTATTGGACTTTTGATTGTTTGGTGAACCCATAGGTGGGTTTAAATTTGGCACTAACAACTGCAGTGCCACAACCTTTGGTTAAATCTCTGATGGAACTGGTGGATAAAAACAAGGGTCAAGATAGGGCATAATTGAAGATCTCCCTTTTAGAGCTAACAAATGAAGAAAGGGCTGAAAGCCTCCTTAGAAATGGTATGTGTATTTTGGATTTTTTTTTTCACTTTTGCAAGGAGGCAGCCTTGTGTTTTCTAAGTTTGAAGCTCTGTTTATTTTCTTATCTTAAATCTTGCAACATTTCTGAAATCACCACCTGAGAAGTTAAAGAGGTTGTAAATAAGCATCACTGTATTATTTCAGTTATTTTTGCATTGCCGCAGTTGAAGTCCTTTGGGTTTAAGAGTCATCTTGTTCAGTTTGTGATTAAATTTCAAGTTATATTTATATTGTGCTTATAATACTTAGGGGGAAAGAGATTAATAATTAGTATAACTGACACATGGGGGAATAATTTCCTCTTCAGAAATCCTTTGAAATAGCTGAAGGTGTGCTTTCTGAGAGCTGGACTAGGTATTCTCATTTTCTAAAAATATTTTAGCTGCTTTGATAAAATCTGTGAAAGCTCCTTCTGGAGGAAGGAGGGGTAGTCTCTTCAGATCACAGAGGGGATAAAGATTTGAAATAAAATAGACCCAGACCTGAGGGAAAAAAATAATATAGGAACAGTAGACCTTTTAGAGAGTCTTGGGAAAAAGAGGAGTGGAATTTTTAACAACCAATTCTTCAAATGCCAGTAGGCAGAGGTAGACTGTGAGTGTGTCTCAAAACTGGCATGTGGTTCTAGTCTATTAGCAGCTCCAAAACTTCAAGAAATGCCAAGTAATAATAACCTTTCTAAGAAAATACTGTGATCCTACTTGTCTGGGTGCTTTGTGTGGTTCCTTGTGAGTACATTGATATTAGAGTTCGATTTATAGCAAATCAACTCGTTCCTGAACATTGAAAATAGCCTATTGTGTATCTGAACCTGGACACACCTGTATACAAAACAAACCTCAGTTCTGCCTGTCTAGGTATGGTCTTTAATAAAGTGTAAAACCTGATATGTCTAGTTAATATGAAGTGTGGATACAGGTCTTGTATAAATAGTGTGGATTTGTGATTTTTTTTTTTTTTTTTTTAGCGATTTCAATTTTACTGTCCATTACTTGCATAAAAACTTGTTGCCATGAAGGTAACCAGTGTTTGGTGTGACTCATCACAGAAACCTGAGGGAATGTTTGGCTAGAATTTCTAACCTGCCAGCTCTATATAAAACAAGAAAGAGTTTATTTTGTTCAGTTGCAGAGTTTGGTATTGACTTTAGGCTGTAGTGCTCAGATGTCCTCAAATCACAGGGCTTTGATCTCATTAAAAACAAGGGTCTCTTAACGATGTTTAGCAATGACTCAGGTGTGTGGATATCTGAATTTAAGTTTCTATACTTGGAATTAAGGGCTTGACTGGAATTGCTAAGCTTGAAGATTCTGTGAAGTATCTTTATTCAGAAGCAAATCACAGAAAATAATCTGAAAAGGGTGTTTGATTTTCACTGAGATTACCTTTGTGAATTTAGCAGTCATAAAAGGTAGTGGAGAGATAGGAATGGAAATAGATCAGAAACCAATGGAGTGTGGAATGAGTTGTAACAATGGATTTACTGTGGCTCCACCTTGAAATTAAGAGACTTGCAGAATGGCACCCTTTTACCTGGCATGGATATCCTGATGCCTGTCACATGCCAGGAGTAGGCATATTCCCTGTGGGTATGGCTTGAGGTTGCAGTTTAGGGCATAGCAGTTGTCACTCTGCCTGAAACTGTAATTTCCTGAGCATTTCGCTCCTAATTCTTTGTATGGAAAGGATGAGAGACCTAGCTTTTTTTTTCCATGTAGCCTCAGCATCCTCCCTGCTCTAATTTCTCATCAGAGCTGCTGGTTTATCTCTTTTTTTCTCGATGGAATTCTGCTCTCCCTGCTTTACACTCCTCTTAGCTAAAACACAAACTTTGTATTTCCACAGTGGGGCTTGAATTGCTTCTTTAACTTTCTGGGTGGAGGAGGGAAGTCTTTTGAAAAGAATACAGGAACACTTTGTGCAAAGGGCTGGGTTCATAATTCAGCATTATCCTGGAGCACACTAGGATAGTCAGCAAGTATGTGATATTGAAGATTTGCCAGATACCAGGGCTCTGGATGCCTGGAATATATTCTTCAGAAGGCTGTGAGATCTGATTACACAGCTATTCTTTTCTAACCATAGAACTAACAAGTGTGTCAAAGCTGGGTTTTCACTGCTCAGCTGCCACTTGGAAGCAAAACTTTTAGGAAAGTCCCACATCCTATTTGAGTACCTGGATTAGAAATGCATATTTCAAAAACTCTCCACATGTAATTCAAACTACATTAATGTAATGTAATTTGCTAATTTTGGCATCTAAATGTGTGCTGGTCAAGAGCTTGATCTGACCCGGCTCAAGCCTGGGGTTAGACGATGTAAAAAAAAAGCTAAAAACTCCACTGCCAATGATGTGATATTTATAGTAGTTATATGTATTAGTAGTTTTTTTGCCATTTAATATATTTTGGTCCTTTCAAAGTCAGGGGCCATGCACCTAAGTGGGGCCAGCTCTTTGCCTTGCCTTGTCTGCTGTGACCTGGGTCAGGAATTGGTGGGGAATGGAGAGAGGGAATTGTACTTTCTGAGGAGCTTCAAGCCCAGGGTGGGAGACTTTCTATTTCTTAGGTGTCCAGCTTGAGATACTAGGTAAAGAAATTGAGAATATTTCAATCCTCAGATGTTTATGTATATAATGTCACAAAATGCCTTCTATATGGAACACCCCCACCCCAGTTTCTCCAAAGAATGTGTGGAAAATTTGCAGCTAAAATAAGGTGTCTGATTTTCTGGATAATTGTCTCATGTATTTAATAGATATAGTGGATATGTAAATTCTGCAAGAAATATACAGCTGTTGTGTTTGTTGTGTTATGGGTTTGTCTTTTCTTTCTTTCTCCTTCCTTTTATTCATGACAATAGACCTGATCTCTAGTTTGGGATGAAGGAGAGGAGAGGAATGTCATTCTCTCCGCAGATGATTTACTTTCTGTGTCTGGGACTAAAGCAAATATTTCTTTTCTCCCATTATATTTCATTCCTAGGGTTGAATCCAGAAGTGACAGCCTTCCCATTAGTGTGATTTGTGGTTGGTTTGTTTTCATTTCAAGGGCTCCTCAGCACAGCTAGCAGCAGCCCAGTAGGTACTTTTCCACTGGATCCAAATCCAGGTGTGCTCTTGTAATTTTAAAACTTCACAGTTAAAAGTGCAGAGAAAATATTTCCCCAAACCAGCTGGAATTGTATTTGCACAGTTAGAATAATGTAACTTGCCTTCTCTTATCACAGTGATCCTAGTATTGGTGTTGAATCGGTACCAAAAAGAAATCCAGTGAAATATATTTAAAAGTTCAAAGACATTTTTATCTTAATACACCATCATGAGATCTGGGATTATACAAATACAGTCATGCTTCAGAACAACCTCACCCTGACACATCCTGGGCTGGCAAAGTTAGTGCTGTCTAGTAAGCAAAGCCTCTGCTAAAAATCGGTATTAATAATCTTCAGGTTTAATCTGGCTGTTGCTGGACTTGGTCTTGTGATGCTACAGGGGCTTGTGCCTGTCAGAAGGGGAGTTTTCCTTGTATCTGAAGATGTGCCAAAATACTGCCCACAGCAAGACTGGTTCTGTGTCAGCAGGAGCTGCAGAAGGGTAACAACACAATTGCTGAAGAGTAGGAAAAGTGAGGAGCCAGGGAGAAAAGTCCTGGCACCTGGCAAGGGAAAGCCCTCAGAACTTGTCCCTTCTCCCTCTGCCAGTGAACACAGCTGGGCTGGAAAGCTCAGGGTGCTTGGGGCTGGGCTCCTCCTGGTCTGTCTGTGCTCTTACTCTGGTAGAAATGGTTTATTAAGGCCAGAAATGACTGCTGAGCAGCCTCTCTAACACCACCAAGAGAAGTTTAAATTTATTCCTACTTCCTATAGAGCAGGATGGATTTAAAGTACCCATCTCCCAACAAAGCAATCTCTAACTCCATATTTCTTGCTTCTCAACAGATGGCATTTATAGCACCTTGTTAGGCCCTGGGTTTTGGAGATTTCTTTAACACTGGGAAAAACTTATTGCTGTCCATCCTTGCCTTTCTGTGAACAAGGATTTTTGAAAATTGCTGTTTTGTATAGACGTGTGCATTTTTGAAGGACAGTTTTCAGGATACTTCTTTAACACTGGCTGACTATTTTAGAGTCTCTGGCTTCCTGGCAATGACTGTGTGGGACACACAGTGCTGTGTCTTTGTGCTTGTTCTTGTCCTTTTTCTTGATCTGTTATGCTTCCTCTTCTGGCTTAGTGCAACAGTTTCTGTTATTTCCCAGGTGGGGCATCCTAGGATGTGTTAATTGGTTAAAATGGTCAGAGAGAGCAAGAATCAGGGGCATTGGCTGGTCTGGTGATGAGGCCATAAAGGACTTCCAGAAAATATGGTTGAGTACCATCATGTTTTCACTGCAATAGCTAACAAATGCAGTGTCCCAGAATTTGGGGCACAAATATGCAAAATGGCCTTTGTAAATAACTGAGGTGGCCTTGGTAGATTGTTATCTGAGGAGCTCTTGGTGTGTTGACAAGGAGGGGGGAAGCCAGCATGAACCTCTGGTGCTTAAAATCTTCTCTGAAATAGTCCCAGTGTTTGTTATTGAAGGGTATGAAGCTGTATGTCATGCCATGGCTCTGTATTTTTACTCCTTTCAGTGTACAAAGCTTTGTCTAGGCTAGGATTTATGTCATTTGTGTGATTAGCTCCCTGGTGTCTGTAAACTCTAGCCTAGGTATGAATGTGTCTTTCATCACTTGCAAAGGCTTTACCTTCGCTTCATTCCATGGGATTAAACTTGACAGGTTCAGTGCGTGTGGCAGTGCTCAGTTTTGACTTTGTTTTGTTATAGGGTTTTTTTTTTATTCCGCATGTCGTATGGTGCTGATGCTATTTGTAAGGTAAAGTTGTGGACCCAATCCCCACTTCAAGTGCTGCACAAACTGAAAACAGCACCAAGGTGCCAGCTCCAGATCATTTGCAGTGTATGAAAAACATGAAACAAAAATTCCTGGTAGCCAAGAGGACCACAGAAATTAGTGAACCAATACTGGCCATGTCCCTGGCAGTCCCTGCAGTCCTGTTTTGTCCTTTTACCCTGATGAGGTGATGGTCTGAGCAGACCACCCTGCCATGACATGTTTTAATCTTTGTCAGAATCAATGCTGTGAGTAGTATTTGCATTTTTTGGTGCTGATGAACTGCTCAGATCTGATACAATTCAGCAGTGACCAGATAAAACCAAACTGAGAACAGCTGGAAGCATTATTCTGTTCAGAACATCCATATCAGATTTATCTTCCTGCATGGTTGAGTGGCATTTCTGGGGAAGTTCACAAGCCTTCCTTTGTCTTCACCATGAGTCCTTCAAATGGCCTCCTTGTTCTCCTGGTGCATTACTTGTTAAGCAAATCAATTGATGAGAAGGAACACTGTTTGACAGGAGCTGTGGTTCCTGAGTTGGTCAGAGGCTTTCTAGCATTATCACTGGAAAATTCCAGATCTTCAGAGAGTACAATGTGCCTGTGGCACCTTTGGATCAGGTATCCATCTGTCCCCTTGCCCAGTTCCTTTATTTTTCAGCACACTGGTTGATTAGACTCCTAGGGATCTCAGGAAGCCTCCCAAACTGGGATGAAAATTTTCTGGAAATGCAAAATTATCTGATTTCCCACCCCCTTCTCTGCTTAGCTCAGTAATCACCCATTTGCAGATCTAATGGGAATTTCCAGACTTTGTGCTTCTGTGCTTCTTCCTCTTTGATCAGGAGGCAGGACAGGAACTTTGCAAATCCCATGTCAGATTTTCCAGATGGAGCATTAAAAAATATGTCTGTTCATATAGAAATAATTTTGGGAACAGTAGCAGAGTTAAATATCCCATCTTTTTTTACAAACTACAATCAGGGGGAAAAAACCCAAACATGGACTGGTTTATAGTGAGGCAATGCTGGTAACTGTTGAGTGGGTGCTTCAGTTTCTTCAGTTTTCCTTTTCTGGGAACAAGATTCCCTCTTCCCCCAGGGTTGCCGAGGAAGCACATAAACTGCCATGATTTGGTCAAAAGTGGCTGAAGAATTAAATATATATTAAAATATGTATATAAACAAAGTATAAACTAGGCTTTAAGTACATATCTTTAGGAAATTTTAAATTTTACTTTCCAGTGCTGTTAATTCCCAGCTGTCAGCCAGGAGCTCAAGAGATTTGAAAGAACCTGGTCCCACAGGAAGAGCTCAGCATGAATTTGAGTTCACTGCCCCAGAACCACCTTCATGGCTGAGCCCTTCCATAATTCAGTGGCATGCAGAGCTTTGGACATAATAAAATGTCATATGAGATGTTTTCTGCTGCTTAACAAATATGGCACCTGGATGTTTTTAAGTCTCTGGAAGGATTAAATCTGTGATTTAGTAATTTTGTTGTTCCCACCACTAGGCTGATTCTTGCTGGTTCTAGTTACTGGAAATTCAGGCTCCAGTGCTTTTCAGCTTTTCCTTGAGGAATGCTTTCTTTGCTTTGCCTTCTCTGAGCAGCCCTTTTTGCTTTAACTAAAGTTACGAGTTTTAGACTGCGAAGCTACAAATAGCTGAAAGTAGTGTTAAAATATTTAAAGCTTAATTTACTTGTAAAGCCAGTAGATTCCCAAGCCATGCTGAGGTCTGCTCAATGATCTGTGTAATTTTTTTAGCATAACTTCCTCACTCAAGCCTTCTTTCAGTGGTGCTCCTACTGATACTTTGGTTTGGACAGTTTTTTGTCCTAAATTTGTGCAGCACTTAGCATAGTGGGACACTGGGCTGTGGGTCTTGTAGGTATTCTTAGGGGTTGAAAATTGAGGTATTTTTATTTCCTCTTTATAAATGAAACTCTTTAATAAAAAATAATAAATAAAACTCCTTTTTTTTCCTCTTTGTAAATAAAATGTAGTGTGGAAGGTGTTTTCAGTATGAGATTTAGGCAATTGGCTCCATGCTTATGAGTCTGGAGGAAAATCAGTGTGTGTTTATGAGAACTAAGTTCCACACTGAACTAAGTTCAATAAACAAGATGTGACTGTGGTCCTGATTTAGAGAATTAAAAGGTATTGTTCTTTCTTTTTCTTTGTTTTCCCAAAGAAATGACTATACTATAATGTTTTATAATGGCTATAAAGTATTTTCAATGTTTTTTATTTACAGAGAAGGTGTTCTGGTTTTGCCACCATTCTGTTTAGAGTAATTGATGGCTCTGCATCTTAAAGAAGTAGTTTATTTACAGAATCACAGGATAGTTAGGGCTGGAAGGGCCCTCAGGAGATCACCCAGTCCAAACCCCCTGCTGAGGCAGGATCACCTGGAGCAGGTGACACAGGAACACATCCAGATGGGTTTGGAATGTCTCCAGAGAGGAAGACTCCACACCCTCCATGGGCAGCTGTTCCAATGCTCTGCCACCTCCGAGGTAAAGAAATTCTCCCTCATGCTGAGGTGAAACTTGTTTCAGTTTATGCCTTACAGTTGTAATTAAACTAGTGGCTGCTCATTACTTGTAAGCGAGGAAAAATGCTCCCTGGAAGCAGTTTTGGCACTTCTGCTATCACTGTAATGGCTATAAAATTGTCTTTATGCAACGCGTGTGGCACCTGCTCCAGCAGTGCCTACTGCGCGTTTCTGCCTCCTGTCACCTGAGAGTGATGATGTGACCTAGGATGTGATTCCTAAATCAGGGGAACTAGGAGAGGAAAAAAAGAGAGCAATACATGGAATGATGAATGCATGGGTGTCACAGCATGTTAATTAAACAGTCTGCATTAAAGTAAAATGGCTGAAGATGACTTAATCTTTGGAAACCTTTGGCGTTCATTTTCTGAAGGAAATTTGAGGGAAGATGATTTTCATACCCAGTGTTGGAAGGTGGGATGAGAAACAGCAGGGAAGGCACCGCAGCCACCATGGTAATCCACCAGAATACCAAGTCCCAAGGGTGGGTGCATTCTCCTCTCATCCCACCAGCTTCAAATTAGACCTGATTTTTGCCATTCTTTGTATTCTGTAAAACCTGCCTTAACATTCCTGAGATCTTTCCATATCCATGTGTGAATCTGTCCTGGCAGAAAGCCTGGCAGACTGCTGGGATCCATAGCTCAGATGTGTAGGTGCCTTGAGGCCTGAGGACTTCCAGAACTGTTTGAACCAGAAGGATGTGAACAGAAATAAAAAGCCAATAAAATATACAGATATATTAATGCTTGCAAATAGCACTGTTCCTTTGAATACCCTGAATTTTTCTGCTGAACAAGAAAAGGAGAAAGGAATATGTCCGGATTACTTTTGTTTGACAAAGAAAGGAAGCCTAATTTTTAACTGGTTTGTATTTTCTGAACAGTTTACAGCCATGATTTTGTTATTCAAACACACAAACAAGATCCTGTCTTTTTATAGTGCTTCTAAAGATAAAATCTTTGGCAATGGACTCATAAAATAGTGAGCTCAAGGTATCTCTCAGCTTTGAGATGTTCAAAACCTAAATTTTTATTAGGATGCAGTTTTGTACAGTTCTTGTCCCATGGTAAATGGAAAAAGTTAGGATTACTTAGTGCATTTTTTAAAATCAAGTCAAACTTAGAGGGTATTTTTAATTGTTAATGTAATTTCTATAAAGTTCCATAGTTTTAGGAACAATCCAGTGGAGAAACACACACATGCTCTGCATTACCTCCAGTCTGTGATGGGTGAGTACCTGTCTGGTGGGTTGGGCATGAAGGGTTATAGGAAATTAGAGTGACATCAGGCTGATTCCATGATCCTTGGTCCCTTCCAGCTCAGGATATTCTATGATTCCAATCCCTGTATTATCCGTATTGTTAACTTGCTTGATGATGTTTTGGAACTGTAGAGTATTTGGAAAGTTTTATCTTTTATTTAGATGTTAAATGTGGGGATTGGGAATTCTTGTGAATGTCTCAGCTTTGTTTTTCATTTGAAGCCTCTACCCTTCATGTTTCAGGAGAAAAATCTCGTAAGTGCTAATCTTTGATAGTAGAAAAAAAATCAAAATGCATATGAGAGAGCCAGTTAATATTCTAGAATTTGAGTCCCTGTATTGTGGTTGATGTCTTGTGATTGATATCCTCTCTTGTGATTTTAGGGTGTGTACTGTATACCAATAAATGAGGAAAAAGTAGGAACTGGAGGAAAATTTCACCATCTGAGCTTTTTGCCTTTTTTTCCCCCCCACTCCTTGTGCTTGTATTGGATGACTGCAGAAAAAAAGGGTGGTGGTGGGAAATGTGCATAAGACACAGATTTGTTGATCACATAATGGTGTCAATTGTTCCCAGCAGAGAAGTGAATGTTTCTGGGACTTAATTGTCCTCCACAATGAGTAACACGCTCTGTCTTGTACTGGGGTAAATCAGCCTTTCAGAGGGAGAAACGCGTGATTTTTGTCTTAGTGATCTGCTTTTTCTTAGAGTTGGTTCTTCCTTGGCATTATAAAAATAAGTGAAATAGATTTTGTATGGATATGACTTCTTTTCTTTTCCAAAGTGATTAAGATAATGCTATAAATGTTTAAGGTAATGCAAGGAGTTTCCATAGGCCAAATTTCAATCTTAAGGGACCAAGATCATCCTTCCTGGTGAAGACTTTCAGAAACACCCTAATGGGAACTGGCATCTCTGCAGTTCAGTGGAATTCATAGCACTATTCCCAAGTTTTTTCAACTGTTTTGTTTGATAGATAAGTATTTACATTATACTGCTTGAGGGTTTTTCAATGAATTTTGATGGGTTTACGAAAAACACAGTGTATAACAAACCTTACACATCTTTAGTGAAATCACAACTCTGGCAAGTTGTATTGATGCAATCATGCCTGTATTAGGTGCCTAAAGGTGTTTAGGCACCTTTAAGATTTGACATACCATCATGTAGGTGAGTGGAAAACACACCAACAGAGTGCTCATCACATTGATTATATGTTGGCAAATGATAATTTACCCTTCTGTTTTGTTTCTGGTTTATGACAGTATCCGTCTCTGCCTTGTAAAATTTAAACTGCTGAAGTGGTAGGAGATGCTGGTGAAGGGAGGAAGGGATATGGATGATGCTGCATTCTAGGAATAGCAGCAGTGTTAAATATTTAAACCTGGCCCTAGCTCTGGTATTTGGAGTTAGAGATGAGCTGTGAAAACCACAAAAAGGGAAGAGAAATGCATTTTAGAGAGGCAACCTGGGAGCTCAGTTCATTGACCTTAAACTCTGCTGGGGATGGTGGAGAATTGTTTTGAACTCATTATCCAGGAAGGGATGTAGAGAAAACATGGTAATAGATGTTTCTTAAATTTCTATTAAGGTGCTGTCTGAACCTTAGGCTAGCAGAAACCCGAGTTGGAGTGAGTGTTTTTAACATGGTGTGGCTTTAATCGTCAGAACAGTTTGCTAACAGTTGTGTTGAAATATTAAATGAACTGGTGCTGTTCTTGTTTGAAAAAAACAGTTAATTTGGGACAAACCTACAGGGGTCAGCCTTGAACACAGAAGTTCCAGCTGGCTCCTGAGTTGGGCATTTTATAACAGTTGTGACCCTGGAAGGAAACCTGTGCTGGTTCAGGAGCATCTCAGGAAGTCTGTCATTAGTAAACTTCTTAATTAGTAAATCTCCCAGGGCCCTAGACCAGCCCTGTGTGTAGAGCAGAGGATGTTAATTAATTTATCCTTGTTTACATGCTTGTGATGCAAATATACAAAGTATTGTTTACTGCACGAAGGGGAGAGGGGTGAAATTGCTTCTCAAAGCAGCAGCACGAGGTCTGTGTTTGCTCCCTTCTGTAATGGCAAAGGAAAAATAACCACTCAGGCTTTTTAATTCTTATCTGGGAAACTGTTGCTCTTGTTTCAGTTGCCAAAACTGCTGAAACTCCTGGGTTTGTATGGATGATCAGTTGTGATTTAGGACTAGAATCACAGGCACTTATGAGATAGATGATTCAAAGTCAGAACTTTGTTTTTGGTCAGAACACACACATGAGAAAGAAGGCTTCCCTCCTCTATTTTCAACTGTCTCCCCACTCTAAGAGGATATTTCCCATCTTTAGGCTGTTCCTGTTTATTTTTCCTCCTTTCTCAGTATATTAATATTTTCCTGTCAGGACAAATTTAATTCGTGGATATATGCAGGTGGGTGCAGGTATTGGTGTATATCTGCACATGCATGCATTCATCATCCTTGATAAAACCTGACATTAAAAGTTAGAAGACCAACTGAGGACATTTTTCTTATCTGAGATCTGGAGATCTCTCCGTGTATCTGAGGGCGACTGGCTCATTTAGTAATTAATTATTCTACTGAATCTACAGAGTCACAAGGTGAATTGTTATGGCAACTGTTTTATAGACCTGCAGCCCAGAAGTGTTGGCTACTCATTATTTACATGGTTTCAGCTAAAGGCATTTCAGCAGCCATGCATTTGGACAAATTTAATCCCAAGGGGAGGGTTAAACTGCTTTTAAAGCATGGAGTTGGAAAACTGACCGGATATCACGCTGCATAATACAGGCTCTCATTTTCTCTTATTATATTAATGAAAAAACTCCTTTGCATTTTATGTTTTGGTTTTTTTTTTTTTTTCCCTTCAGCAGCCTGATGGTGATTTTGTGGTGGTGGAGTGGTTGGTATCTGATGTCAGTGCTGATGTTAAATTATGACAAAGATGCTAAAATGTTTTGCTGTCTCTAGAACAGGCTCCAAAACCTCCCACAGGGTAATTGTGAATAACATGCATGTATTGGGTACCCTGCTTGCAAAATCTTGTGCTTGTAAATACTCCGTATAAACCAATAAAATTATAGAGTTTTAACTAGTTGGCAGTGGAGAGGTGGGGGGAAATCGGAAAAACACATTCCAGGGGAGGGGGAGGAAATCGTTGAACTGGCCTTGGCTGGCTCTCTGTATGCAGGGAATTTCAGCCCGGGGTGGAGGTACAATTCATTAACAAGCAAAAGTGAGAGAGCAGTGACCGCCTGTCTCCAAGCCCTTCCAGGAGGAGGCTGGAAGTGGGCGATGCTGTTCTGCCCTAGGAGCACACGCCCTTCCCGGGAATGCTGCGTAGCTGCCGTGTCGAAGTCGGGCGCATCTCGGCGAGGTGATACCTCACATAAGGAAGAAATTGCCCACAGACCAGGCGAAAAATCATTTCCCCCCCTCCTTCTGTTTAATTTCTGGCGGCTCTTTGTAATGTAATTCAAATTTGTGGGGCTTTTGGCTCTCCAGCCAGCACAAGGTAGAGTAGGGCCGCTGACCTCAGCACAGCAGTACTAGCTGGCACCGGCTGAAAATTGTTGTGCAGCTCTAGTGTCCTTATTCCCTGCATCTAGAAGAGGGCATTTTGCTTTGATGTGATGCTGCAGACCGCAGGACTTGCAGGATGCACCTTGGCTCATAAACTCCAGGTCGGGATGCTACCTGGCAGGTTTGGAGCCCGAAGAGCAGCAGCCAAGAGCATCACTTCACCCGCTGCAGCCCGCGGTCCTGGCGGCTCGGCTGACTCCAGTCATAGCCCCGGGAAGGGCTGTGAAATTGGAAAGCCCGTGAGCTGGCCACCAGGGAGGGCCTTAAATTGGTAAAAAGGATTATCTCGGATAATGCCCTTCCCTGCCCAGTCGGTAGGGAGAGTGTTCAAGTGTTGGCTTTGCCGCGTGAACTTTCCAGCCTGTGGAAGGATGTCCGGAGGCTGGGGGCTTTCAAATGCAAAGTGAGGGTCGTTAGTGCCTCCCATCCTCTCTGAGGGTTGTCTTTCTTTAAACCGTGATCGCTAACTGTGCCTGGAAACGGAGCTGAGCACTGATGACCCCCAAAATGCACTAAAGCCCCTGCAATTCATAGGAACTAGCGCTTTAGCCCCTTTCCTGTTTTGTGGGTTTTTTTTGTTTGTTTGCTTTTCTCCCTTCCTGATATTTTTTTTTCTTTTGCCCCTTTCCTGGTCCTTTTGCTTTGTTTCACTGTTGGATCTGTAATGGGAAAGTTAATTTGAATCTCACTTGTGGAAAAAACACTGAAAAGTATCTTCTTGCAGACTGGGATAGGATAAAGAAATCTGTCTAGTTGATTTTTTCATTTGGGTGTTTTTTGTTGGTTTGTTTTTTGGGTTTCTCTTTGATCGAAAAGTAGGATTCTGGTGGCTAGCAGCAGTTGCTTAGGAAAAGAGAAGTAAGAAATAAAGTGTAACATTAAATAATGGGATTTCTGCTTGTAAGACACAGCAGGGTAAAGACTTTCTAAGCCAAAAGCTGTCTCTGATTCATCACTTGATCCCTGAGATTTGATCCCTGTAATGCAGGGGCCCTTAATTAGTTTGTCTGACTCCTTTTTGACACAGTGGCCTGTGCTGAGACCTTCCAGTCATGTGTTTTAAAGGCAACAACCCCCTGAGGATTTCATTGCTTGCTCCCGGCCTTTACCCTGGGAGAAGAGAAGGAGCACTGATTGCCTACCTTCTCTGTACTGCTTGTGATAGGACACACAAGGATCTTCTATAATTTCTCTGATTTTTCCAAGACTGTAGGTTTCCTCTGCTTGCAGAGGAGTTGCTTCCTACCTCTGATCATAATTTTATCTTTTCTCTTTTTGTCTTTTCCTACATTTCTGAGTGTACCTTCCTTCATTTGATTTTTTTTTTTTTTAGTGTGGCATCAGAAGATGTGTCATTTGGGGTTTCTGATTACTCCAGATGCCAGGAACACTTTTTTTAGATCGTATAAAAGCAATCAGTGTGGTTGCCTGCAGAACTTAAGTGGTTCTCATGCAAACTGACTTTGCCCAGGATAGAATCTTTCAATTCAAACATACTTGTAGCAGGGCCAGGACTTGCTGCATGCAGCCTGGTATTTGAACAAAGCAATGAAAAACAGTATTATGGATAATTTTTCTCAGAAGTCCTTCCTGTGATGGTTCTGAGAATGGACTATGGGTGTTTTTTTGGGCAGCACTTCATAGCTGTTTAGATATTTTCTCCCATGCCTCAGGTGTGTTGTTTGGAAAATTACATGTCAGAAGTGCCCAAGCATACTAAGCTTTGTGTATGAACAATGTACAATATCAGTCAATAAATGCACTCTTTAATTACTATTTCCTTATTTTGGGGGGGGGGGGGGGGGGGGGGGGGGGAGAAAAAAGAGCCAGGATGAAAAAAGGAAGTTTGTTCTTTGTGTCTATCTCAATTAATTCTGTTTGTTATGTTCCCCAAGGTCACTAACACACTTAGGAAGTGTCACAAGGTCTGGCTTATCTGACCACTGTTCTTATTTTTAAGGAATTTTCCCAGGTATTCTCACTCTACCTTCCTTATGTGCCGAACAAAAAAGTGTAAATCAAAGCCCTACTGGATTTAGATCTGCAAGAGGAAGCTGCCAAATGAAATTATTTGGGACTCAGGAAGTGAAAGGTTTAGAACTGAGAAGATGACAAGAGACCATGGTGATAGAAGCTCCAATTCCCCCTATCCTGAGTAGTGCTGGCATTCCTGTAAGGAAAAGTTTAGGGAATGTCTGTCTGGGATCACTCATGTGCAGGCTCTCAGGGCTAGGAAGGACCTGCTGAGATGTGGCAGCTGGATCTAAGAGGAGAAAACAATTCTCAGTCAGTGCAATGTGTTGCCTCCTAAGGTCTTTGTTAATCCTAGAAGTTATTGAAAATGTGAGGAATGGGACATGGAAAGTCAAGTAAGACTTCACAAACTCTGGTTTTTGTGTATTTTTGCTCAGTGCTGTATACGTGCCCATAGATTTGGTGCCCACTCTGCAAACAAGTGAGAGCAGGATGTGCTGTTCCAGAGGAACATTTCAAGGAACAAATGTGTTGCTCTGATAGAAAGTGGCAAAATTCAAGTATTTTTGCACCTAGAGAATAAACCCAGGGCATTACTAGCTCTGAATTTTTCTTTCTCCTTTAAGGCAGCTGTTTAGAAAAAAGGCTTAATTGTTCTGTGGGCTTTGAGGTGGGGAGCATCCTAATATTCCCTTTGAATAACATTCTGTGAAATAAATACGCTGCCTGTTGGCTCAGCCAGTGAGATTTGTCACACATACACATGTGAAATGTATTTCAAAGACTTTATTTGTCAGTTTTTAAAACTATTTCCCCTCATTGTACCTTCCTGGCAATTAAGAGTGCCTGATTTCCACGATAGCAATTTCATCTATTGTCTTGAGAATCAGGCGGATATGACGTCTGCATTTTTGTCTTTCCTCTTAAATGGACAAGAGTTCCTGGCCTGTACAAAAACAAGAGATTTCAGACTAAAGTCATTCCAGTCTTGACTTCTGAAGCACCAGGGGAACAATGGTGTTGTAGGCTAGAGGTGGAAACTGGAGGAGTTTCTTTCTCATGTGCAAGAGGAGTCTCGCACAGAAGAAGGTATATTCATTTCTAACTAAGCCAGTGATAAAACTGTAGATGGTTTTATACTGGCAGATCTTACTGGATTGTATTCTGATTTGTTAGTGGCACCTGCTCCATTAGAATTGGGGGAAACTCCATCTGCAGTTCAGAACAGAGTGGGAGGTGGACAGGGACTGATGGGAAGGGATTTACACCTTGCCTTTTTTTCTCTGCCTGCTTTGTAAAACAAAAGGGTTAACAGAGATCAGCAGTATCTGATTCACCACAATAACACTGTGCATGCACCAAAAGTACAGTAGCAAGTGTGTATTCTGAGAATAATAATGCCTACTGTTTCCTTCACCATTCTTTGTAGTGTCATTCCCATGCAGTTGGCACTTCTGAGCTATCTTGCAGCCTTATGTCAGTTTGGGATTTGCAGCATTATATTAGACTTAGCTGTAGAATAGATCTTTCTTTTCCTGTCTTGTGTATGAGTCAAACTCCATGTTTATTTATGTGGCTGTGAGTTGGACCTACATAGCTAACAGCAATAAGAAGTGTGTGTCTATACCTGATATCTCAATTTCTCTTTGCAAAATGCATTCTAGTCTTTAATTGGAGAGTTCCTTTAGGAAAAGGTGTGTCTGGTCTTCTGGCATTAATATATTAACTGTGGTATATTTAAGCCTCTCTCGTTGCTTATATGATCACTGAAATTAATTCCCTTAGATGGAGCTCCCTGCAGCTTTCATACTTAATTAACACTTGATGTTTTGTCACTGAACCCATGTAGTTCACAATCTGCATGACCCTCCTATCGTATTATTAATTATTATTTTTAAAGGCCTGGTCATCCTGGAGGTAGTTTATAGACATATGGAAAACAAAGACTGACGTTCTGGTTATAGAAAGGAGGAGGCAATGCTAAAATTGATTTTGTTGAATGAAAATTTTCACCCTGGGTCTCTAATCTCTGCACGATTTCCTCCCTTTCCTTCTTGCCCCTTATCTCAAGCATGTTATAACCCTGAAATCAGTGGATTATGTGGTTACAATGGTCTGCCAAATAAACCTGCTGGCTGGTGCAAAACTTGTATGTTCTTTCTTTCCCATTGTGGCCCTTTGGACAGGGTGCAAATCTTGTGCTGCAGAGGTGACTTCTACTGGAGCCAGCTTGGCTGAACCAGTCTGGGGTGCATCTTCACATCAGGCTGGCTGAGAAATAATGCTGTGTGTTGAAGGGCTTTGTGTGCAGGGTGTTAGCTGAGTGCAATTGGGATATAGGTGTGTGTTGGGCTGCATTTCCCATGGAGATAGCTGACTTCCGTGCCATGAGAAGTGAAAATGCATGCAAAGAGTAATTACTAACTCTCTTAGATTACCTCATTAAAGCAGGATGGAGGGCAGCTGAATTACCACAACTGTCTGCATGGAATATGGCTTTCTGAAATGTTGCAGAGCCTCAATAATAATTTTCTTTATAAAGAAAGGACAGAAAGTGATGAGGAGTTGTGAACAGACTGTGTCTCAAACTAAGAATATTCTAAGCTATCTCTTTGATTTTTAACAGATGCTTCTCTTGACAGTGCTGCAAACAAACCTACTGCTGGCCACTGTAATCGCAGGTAAGAAAACAGGTTTGGACTAGAATATATTTTCACTATTTTTTTGGTGAGATATGGGCCCCCTTCCCCTTTTTGTACTGACTCAGGGATGATTCTCACCATGCTGAAGGCATCAATAAAGTAATTCCTTTTGTCTGTTTACCTTGAAACAGGCACTGTTTTGAGTCCCAAACACTCCCTGAAGTCAGGGATGTTTGACTGAACAGGATATGGGGCTTTCCTAGTGCCCTATAGGCTTTAGTGGGCTGGCTTGCAGGCAGGCACAAATGAACACATGGCATTCCTCAAAGGATCAGAACTTAAATTTACCTATGCAAGGTTTGGGCTGGTGGAAACAGAGAGAAAAAAAGGCATTTCAGTAATGCATATAATAATTTAAAAAAGCTGTGATCCTATGGACTGCCATACTAGGCTTACAGTCTGCCTAGAAGCCACCAGGACATCAGTGGAGATAAATTCCAGCAGAGAAATTCCTGAACTGCAAAATGATTGTGTTAAATTGCAGGTTAATGTTGTGTTTTGATACCCAGGGTTATCAGGGGTTTCACTTCAGGAGTCATCAGTTGCCCGTTGCAGCCTTTTTGGGAATGATCACATCAAAACATTTGATGGTTCCTTGTACAATTTTGCTGGGTACTGCAGCTACCTCCTTGCTGGGGACTGTCACAAGCACTCCTTCACGCTCTTAGGTGAGTCTGGACTGGGTTCCATCACTGGGAAAAAAGACAAATAGTTCTCCTTTGTCAGATAGGATGGACCACTGCATAAAAGGGGGTCATGGTTGGGGTTTTTTTTTTTTGTCTGTGGGTTGTATTGGGGTTGTTTGGGCTTGTTTTGGAAAGTGGGATTACTTCTGGGGCTTCTGTTATCCCTGGTACATTCTGGTAATGTAGCTCATACATAGATAAGCTGAGAAGCAGGGATTTTCTTACTACTCCTACTAAAAAGAAGACTTTTACTAATTTTCTATTTTTCAGGGAGATGTGGCTGAGTTAAAGCTGAGTCCAGGAATAAGAGCTATACAACCCTTTAGAACGAATTTTATCTGTATTCTAAACACACACCAGTAAGAAAAATCCCACCTTCTAGGACAGAAGACCTTGGAATTAGCATAGGCCTCTGCTGAGTTATTCTTGGGCATAGAAGTGATGATATATGTACCAAAACTGTATGTGACTTTCATACCAACTGCTTTGGCAGATGTTTTTATATTCACTAATAACTGTTCTGTGTTGGTCATAGTTTAAAATAAGTCTTTACTGGCCATAAATTGTCTTCCTGAGTCCCAGAACTAAGAGTATTTGGTTGTGTTTCATATCTTCAGGTGATTACCAGGATGGGAACAAAATTGGTTTCTCTTTGTATCTCGGAGAATATTTCAGTCTTCGCCTTTCTTTAGATGGAGTTGTGATGCAGGAAGAAAAAAGGTACCTGTAGGAACTATTATTCTAGCAAAAAACCACCTGATGGGTTGTGTGTGTCACATGCTTAGAATTTCCTGTTTTTTCTCCACAGGGTTTCCATACCTTTTGCCTCCAATGGTATATTTATAGAGAAGGAGGCAGGTTATAATAAAATATCCAGCGATGAGCACGGCTTTGTGGTGAAGATTGATGCCAGTGGAAACATTCAGATACTCCTTCAAGAAAAGCACTATAATAAGACCTGTGGGTTGTGTGGCAATTTTAATAAATTCCTTGAGGATGACTTCAGAACTCGGGAAGGTAAGGTTACCACTAACTGATTGTATTTTCATGGATGCTCTGCACACTTTTCCTGATTCAACAAAGATGTTGCTGATCCAGCAAAATGTTTCTACAGAACCTGTCAGGTACCTCAACTTTGTGTGTTGAAAAGCTATCTAAGTCCTTTCATCTTCCTTTCTCCTGAAAGGAAATGGCAGTCACATCTCATTCCTGAGGAAAGCCCAGGCATCTGAACGTAGCATGTTTAGAAACCTGGAAACTTTCAAATGCAAAGATAAAGCTACAGGTTAATTCATGTGGAGAGACTGGCTAGAAGAAGACCCAGTAAAAAAGCTGTGTGAAATACCCATTGATTCAACATCTAATTTTTCATTAATTAGCCAAGAGGTAGTAAGAATAGCTAGTGTAAGAAGAGAAAGATGCAACAGCAGAAGATTAAATTCCTGCTGCTTGCAGGTTTGGTGTGGGATGCTGTTCTATAAAGGGGTTACCTTTTAATGACATTTCACCACCTGTAAGGGCTGTTGGATGGGGGGGCTGCACCTTATATCACAGCAATTCCTGGTGAGAATGAGAGGCAAGACCACCTTTGCTGCTCAGTACACCTTTGTGTGAAGACTCAGAGTTTCTGAAAAGCCCTGAATGAGACTTTGAAGGATTGGTCTTGATTTGTGGTATTTCAGAGTGTCTTTTAATTCTGAGTGCTTACCTGAAGAGGAGAGGTTTGAAGTTAGTTAATACATTAATATATTAGATTGATAACATGAAGTGTGCATTAAAAATAAATAATACTGAAGATAGAAAGGAAGGCAAAGCAGCTTGGAAAGGAGCCTGGCAGTGCTCCAGAGATGTGTCCTACGGCACTCAGGATACATAAGCATAACTTCAGTGTACAGGAAAAAAAAAAATAGATCTCATGGTGTGTTAAAATGATTAATCTGTCCTTCAGCAATCTAAATAATAAGAAACAAACTCTGGTCACAAAACTCCTTGCCAGGGCTTGAATCCCTTGATTTCTGAATGAGATGAGATAGGAAGTTTATGGCTTTTTCTTGAGACAGTAAATAGTAGTAAGGCCCTTAGAAAAAGCAGAAGAAAAAAGGAGACTGTAATGCTTTGGATTATTCAAATGTAGAAAAGGCCCCTCTGCTGCTCATGTTTAAGTGTGTTTCATGCTGTATTTGGAATGAATGCATTGTTTTACATGCTGGAGGCTGTATCTTCCCTCTTTAAAAAACAAGTCCATTCACAACCACAGATTTTGGAATGTAATAAATTCCATGACAGGGTCTCTGCTTGGAGGAGCTGTAAAATAATAGAGGTGGCAGAGAAAATGTGTTTTCTGTGTCTCTTACAGAAGTCAGGGATCTCCTCATGTTTACCCACCTGTGTGGATACACAGATCTGTGATTTTAGCCTGAAGAATAGAACTGTGTGTCAGCAATTCCACCAGTTTTTCCAGTGATACAAAAGACCTTTCATTTAAACTAATATAGAAGGAATTAAACTGAATTATGTTTGAATTTGTTGTATCAGTGAGGGACGTCACTACACCCACGCACTGTTTGTCTCCTTGGCAGCTCTGCTGGCTCACTGGAGCATTTCTTAACTTGCTGCAAGTAAATCAGTTATGGAATAATTCAGATCACTTGTTTTTGTTTGCTTTCTAATATACTGTTGAATCTAGCTTCCAGGTGGGGGCAACACAAACAGCTGGGAGAGGTACTATTTTTTAAACAGAAAAAGTAGGCAGCCTCTTGGGAGCCTGTGAAGCATTTTACCCTTTTCTTTTCGCTGAAGTTTTTAGTTGTTCTCCTTTCAGGCTGATTAGATCTCCTGAAGGTCAGCCTATCCAAGGATGTGAGCTTGGTGTAAGGACTTAGTGATCTGACGGCAGTGAAGGGTTACCTTAAGGTTGCCAGCAGGCTGAACTGTCCTGTTGGTGTGTCCATTGCTTCCTGTTAAAACCTGGAATTTATCAGACTGGGGCCTCAGTTCTAATAAATCACATTTCTGGGGTGGATTTTTGTTGGTAAGAGATGTGTTGAGATCTTTGAGCTTCAGAATAACATGCAGTGGAAACAAATGAAAATATGATTTTTCCATATTTTAGGGAAAGAAATTATTGTGGTTTAAGAACAGAGTTAATCCGATTTTTCCCTTAAAGTGGAATATGATATAGAACTTCATTGATTGCATCTGAATTGTTTTTAGGGTGGTGGTGAATGAAGAGGCAAAGCACCTGTTCTGTAAGTGGATATTACCACTTACAGCAGGTAAATAAAGGAGGCATGAACAGAAATGTGTTTAAAACTTAATGAACACTGTAATTGCTTTTCATTTCTCTTGATATATTTATACTCCTGTTCTATAATCTATTCAAACGTGCTGTTTTCATGATGCTCTTATGACTCCTCACTGTGTTTTTAGCGTGGAAGGGGAGAACTGATGAAAATCTGACGAGAGAATAACACACATTGCTTCTGTGTACACTTTGGGTGCTCAGCTGTTGAGGTCTGGAGCTCTGAATGATGAGAACAAAAATTAGCCTGGTAAATTAACACTGGTGGGACTGAGCTTTGAAGGCCTTAGGTGTTAGTTCTTGAAACCCCCAAAAAAGCCTTTCCAGTAGGTTTTGGAGTTCCTAGAATATCCTGAGTTGAAAGGGACCCAGCAAGTTGAAAGGATCAGCAAATCCCAGCGCTGCACAGGACACCCCAACAATCCCACCATGTTGTCCAAATGCATCTTGAGCTCTGGCAGCCTTGGGGCTGTGATGATTTCCTAGGAGAGCCTGTTCAGTGCCCCACCACCCTATGGGGGAAGAACCTTTTCCCAAAGTTGCAGACCCACTGCCCTTCAGACAGGCTGGGGTGCTGAGTCACTGCCATTGACATGGTTCCTACAATAGCTCATCCTGTGGAGAAGTGCTCGTGTCCTGTCCAGACTGACAAACAACATTGATTTTATTCTATGGACTTGCTTGTTTATTGGAAGCAAAACCAAGCTAAAACTTGAGAGTTTGTTCTCACACTTTAAGCATAACTAAAATATAAAAAGAAATGTCTTGGAAGCTTTCTAGGGTTTGTGTTTGGTCATTTGTCTGTTTTTCTCCTAGACCCTAATGAAGGGTTTCCTCTCTGCTCTTTCTTGCCAGATAAGGTCTGGTCCTTTATGGCCATTCTGTGAAGGTTTCTAAGACTTGCCAGTTGATTAGGCTCTGCTTTCTGACCTCAGCATGCACTTCTAACTGGTTGCCAGCCTTTGCTCATATCAGAAACATGAAGCTGAGTTCTTTCTAGATGCTCAGATACCTATTTGGCCACCTTCAGCCCATGTGCTTTATTCAGGATCTGGGATTGAAGTTAGATCTTTCTGTTGTGAGGAGTGTGGCTGCATCACTAGGCTGTAGAGTTCTGGAGGGGGTTCTTTCCCTCTCCTGTTCAATATTACTGATTTTACATTCATTGATCTGGAGAGGGCAGGAAAGATTTTACAGCCTGTGACTTTATTTCATATCATTAATTTGATGCAAACTATGAATCAATTTTTGGGCAGCCTTACCAATAGTTTTGCCTGTCTGGAATAATGTAAAACTATGTAAAAAAAGTGCCCAAAACAACAACAACAACAAAAAACCCACAAAAAAAAACCACCCTCACCCTCCCTCCCCTGACTGAGACTCCATTTACCAGTTAAGACACACAGGACTGTGTCTTGACCAAATTTCTGCATTTATTTTTATAGATGAATTAACAGAGCCAGAAAGAGTTATCTGATGGGCCTGTGCCCATTTGGAAAATCTGCAGGAGGTCCAGGGAAGGAGGTCAGGGTTCCTGGGTTCCTGCTTCCCGCTCCATGCCCAGAGCATGAGGTGGTTTTTCCTGATGCTTTGCTTGCCTGACCATCAGTGTCAAAGTAAACAAGCTGGTGCCAGTTTCAGATTTCAGAAAGAACTGACTGGAGGCTCAGATAATCACAGTGAACAAGGATTTTGCTGTGAAGAGTGGCCATCACCAATCTGAAAATTGTTCTGAAGGGAGACAAGACGTGAGGGCAGCAATTGGAGCACTAAAGGCATAGTCCAGCAGGACACCCCTGGAGACCCTGCCTGCTGCTCAGGTAGTGGGGGAGTGGCCCTCTCCTCAAAGACCTCTGCAAGGTCACGGATGTTGTGATGTGTCTGGGGTGTTGGCAGCAGGTGGGATTTGTGTTGTCCTTTAATATCTGCCTCCTGAACCCATCTTGCATGCTAAAAGGAGATTCCACCCTAGCTGGCTGCCTGGGGGTTTCGGCTTTTGAGCAGCCAGTTTACCTGCTGGGATCTGTACTGTGGTCCATATCAGGCATCTGATTGTCCCTTCTTCATGCACTTCTGTCCAAATCCTTTGTTTTCATTACATTTTGTGACAACTTCTGCTTTCAACACGTTTCCTGCAAGTCTTAGGCAAAACCAGTGCTTTAGTCAAAGTCCACCCAGGCTGCATGGAGGGCTTCTGGGTGTAGGGCTCTGATGAGCCCTATGAGGGAGTTGTTTTGTTGTTTCTGCAGAATCTTGGGTGCTTCCAGAACGAAGACATGACCACAGAAAGGACAGAAGGCAAAACAAAACTCTGCTGTGCAACAGATGAGGGCAGTCCCACTGTGTGGTGGGATTGCAGTGCCAGATTATGTTGAAAGTATCACCTGCCCACTTAAACCCCAGATTAGTTTTTAGGCTGTTGTGTTGTCCCTTCCATTGCCTTTCCTCTTCTCCCTTCTCAAGTTGTTTAGCAGAAGGAAATGGAGGTGTCAGGTGGGAAAGGCCAGGGATGTTGGCAGGCTGCTCTTCCCTCTACCCAGAGCAGTCAGATGTGTTAGGGATATTTCTCTCTCCTCATTTTTCTTCCTGAATCCTCATCAAATAAGTGAAGTATTAGGTTGGAAAAGACATCCAGGATTGACTCCAACTTTTGAGAGATCACCACCTTGTCAACTAAACCAGAGCACTGAGTGCCACGTCCAGTCATTGCTTGAGCACTTACAGGAATGGTGACTCCACCACCCTGCTCAGCAGCCTGTTCCAATGCTTGACAATCCTCTCCATGAAGAAATCCTTCCTGGTGTCCAACCTGAACTTCCCCTGGTGCAGCTTGAGGCCATTTCTTCTCATCCTGTCCCTTGTTCCCTGGGAGCAAGGGAAGAGCCTGATTCCCACTTGGCTGCACCCTCCTGTCAGGGAATTGTGCAGAGCCAGAAGGTCCCCCCTGAGCCTCCTTTTCTCCAGGCTGAGCCCCTCAGATGTTCCTCACATGACTGGCTCTCCAGACCCTTCACTTAAAGGGTGAGTCATAGAATGCAGCAAACAAAGATTTAAAATCACATAGTGCAAATGTTGCATAAAAGAACTGCATAAGAGGTATAAATTTACAAGCATTGCAAAAGAAAAAAAATTAATGTAAGGAGAGAAATGAAAAAACAAGTGACCAGTATTTTAGGGCCAACAGTTGTCCTGACCTTCAAACCTTAGCCTGGTAGCTGCCAGCCGGAATCCTGGCATGGATGTGCATCCAGAGCTGGAGACACATGGCTTCAGAGCAGAGCCCAGCTCCTGTTACACACCTGCTAGGGAAAGGCTGCCTTACTGCAAACACAAGGGAATCTGGCACCTTGCTTCCCCTCAGGCTGGCTTGCATTGCTGCTTTCATGTTTATAATATGTGGTAAGCTAAAGGGTTGTGTTCTTCTTGTTGCTGCATTTCTTTTCTTCTTCCGAGTCCTGGCTGCTTAGATGAAAATTTTCTGTCTTTTATCCCCTTTCCCTGGGAGTCCTGTGCTATCTGCTGTGGGCCTCATGGATGCTACCTTTAAAAGCCCCGAATTTCTAGTTTACAAAAAAGTCTCCAGGTCTTAATACCTCTGCCTTAGCATTCTCAGTGCAGTTTTCATGACTACCCCATAGTTTAGGAAGGGTTTTAGTAGTCTATATATTCCTTGTGTTTGTACTAAAAAGGGAGCTCAATGGAATTTTTATTATCTATACATATATATATTATTAAATAGTCTATAGGTATACTTGGGAAGAATTTCTTTTAGTTTCTTTTGGTTTTCAGATACAGCCAGGCTTGTATTTCAATATATCCTCTGCATAAGGTCTTGAGAATGCATTAACCCTGGCAATTGATATTCTTACAGGCATCACAATGGGGTTTAAAAAATTAAAAAAAAAAAAAGTAAAAAAAAATTACAAATTAAAAAAAAAATTACAAAAAAAGGGTCACAATTTTTTTTAGTAGCAGGTACCCACACTAGGAAGCCAGAGATAGTCCTGGAACTAGCAAGGCCATGGGTGGCAAAAGAGGGTGGAGGAAACATTCCCTCTCTGGGAGGATCCCCCTTCTCAGAAGGATGGAGCAAGAGCAGCAGAGAGGTGGTTTGCATCTCCTGGGAAGTCACAGCCATACAAACTCATTAAGCTTTGCTTTAATGCAAAATTGATGCAAATTTTGGTGAGCCTGGGCCAGGAGCTGCTTGTCCTGGGATAGAGGAGCATGTTTCAGGACAACTTACTGAGGAAGAGGATGGGCCTAAACCATGATGGTGCATATTAAGCTTTTTTGCACACGAGATTTAGTTTTGGACAGGAGAAAAATCAAGGCTAGCTAGGATCAAGAGTGCTAATGCTTTCTTCAGTTAGGGAAAGCAGATGGGTTTGTTTGCCTCTCTAATATGTTTTGTGTTTTATTGACAACTTTTAAGTGGTAAGAAGATGTGCAGGCATGCTTTGGCTCCTGCAGATTGTAGCTGACCAGCAGCAACTCCTACCACGTTCATGCAGGCGCGAGGGAGGTGGGAGCTGCTTTCTGCAGGCTTTGGTCTGTCCTTGAGTGTAGAGACGTCCTTAGCAGAACAAAATCCATATCACTGATAGTGGCTTTCCTACAGTCAATCTGTTTGGAATAAAAATCCGTTTGATACAACAGTTTATATTTTTAAAGAGAGCTTTTGGCAGACTATCACCTTAATAGCAGCCAATAATGCCCACTTGTTTTTAAAACCCCTCAAACAGCCATGTTGCTTCTCCTCTTCTTCATTCCCAGGGACCCTGGTGGGGAACAGTTACGATTTTGCCAACTCCTGGGCTTTGCACAGTGAAAACAAGCACTGCAAGAGAGTGCAGACTCCAAGCAACACCTGCAACATTTCATCTGATACGGCAGAGAAGGTTGGTGCTGCAAGATGCCATTCTGGTTTCAGTCCTCCCCTACCTGAAAGGCAACTTGCCTGCCCTTTGGCAGAAGAACAGAAATCATAGAATATGCTGATTTGGAAGGGATCCACAAAGATCACTGAGTCCAGCTCCTGGCCCTGCACAGGACAGCCCCAAAATCCTACCCTTGGGGCTACCCTACCACTCCCTGGGGAGCCTCTTCAGTCCCCCAGCACCCCCTGGGGGAAGAACCTTTTCTGACATCCAACCTAAACCTGTTATTTATCTACCTACCTACCTATAACCACTTTCCTCTCCCCCCCCACCCCAGTCATTAAACAAAGAAAACATTAGCTTGTTTGAGGCTGAAGTGTGAATTACTGCCAAAGAAGTGATGATGTTACTTAGGAAAAGGTGTGTTTCAGTGCTTCTTGCAGAATGAGGAATTAGGGAATTCCCTTTCTGATTGTGCCGGCAGGGAAGCATCAGTTCTGAAGCCTCTGTGGGCACTGCCTCCTCAATGGTATTTGTGAATTTATTGCAGTTTATATTGGAAGTCAGCAGAGGAGGGAGAAGCTCCAGCCAGGCTGTTTTTGACAGAGGAGTTGTTTTCTGTTGGTGTTCCAAAAGCTCTGTGTTACTAAGCTATTTTCCTTCCCAGGAGGAAGTTCCTTCAGCTACGTGTACAGACAGTAGTGCTGATTTAGTGAAGAAACACAGAACTGTTTGCCTTGGCCAACTCTGCGACCCACTTTGCTGCATCAACCTTTTTCTTCTTGTCTTTTATAAGTACAAACAAGTTTCTTGTTTCCCTTAGAGAGGGTGTGGATGCAGGCAGATGGTCACCAGCTCAGGGAAGAAAGTAGCTTTGAATATTTACTGAAGCATGTGATGTTAACAGGTTATGACTGTCGTGGTAAACTGAGCCTTCATCCCTTGAGGGGTTACAAGTGATTCCATGTACTTTGTTGTAAATCAGAATGATTTCCTGGGTGCCAGGTTTAGATTTATACCAGAGTGACTGAGGCTGAAATGTAGTTGTTAGTTCCTCACTATTCAAGTCCTGTAGACAGGTATTTGCGAAACTAGACACAAATAGTTTCTCAAGAGTATTAGCACTTCCTGGAATAGATCTACTCTCCAGCTAACCTGGATGCTGGTTTTCCAGCTACCTGGAAAAGGCTAACTAAGAGTTGGACAAGTTGCAGAGTTCTAACTCTTTATACTACCATTAAGCTTTTGGATGGGGATGCTTCAGATGTGTTGTGAAATTCAGTGAAGGATGTTCATGCTCCTCAGCAGTTCAGCCTCACTACCTGCAAAACTGGCTGAGAAATTATAGCAGTGATTTCGGGTTGGAAATCTCCAGCTGATGTTTCTTGCTGGGGTAGAGGTGGTGTGTGGGGGGTGTTTCTGTCATGGCTGGGGCAGACTGAACACCTGACTTGAGTAAAGGTGTGTGGTGCCAAGCACCAAAGCATGAGGGGTCCCAACCTGGCTTAGGCTTTTTTAGGGAAAGGGTTGCTCCAACAGGACAGGGAGCTGCTGGAGCCAGGCCAGAGCAGGGACACCAAGGGGATCAGAGGGATGGAGCAGCTCTGCTGGGAGGAAAGGCTGAGGGAATTGGGGTTGTTCAGCCTGGAGAGGAGAAGGCTTTGGGGTGACCTCATTGTGGCCTTGCAGTGCCTGAAGGGAGCCCACAGGAAAGATGGAGAGAGACTCTGGACAAGGGCCTGGGGTGACAGGACAAGGGGGAATGGCTTCAAAATGACAGAGAACAGGTTTAGATTGGATATCAGGAAGAAATTGTTCCCTGTGAGGATGGTGAGGCCCTGGCACAAGTTTCTTAGAGCAGCTGGGGCTGCCCCATCCTTGGCAGTGTCCATGGCCAGGTTGGATGGGGCTCTGAGGAACGTGGGACAGTGGAAGGTGTCCCTGCCCATGGCAGGGATGTGGAGCTATGTAATCTTTAAAGTCCCTTCCAACCTAAACCATCTTATGATTTTTTAAACCTGGTTACAGCTCTAGAGAAAGGGTAGTTCTTGTGACTGGTTGTGGTTCCTTGAATTTTATCTGTTCAGGCGAGTTTAGAAATGTCAACATTGCAGCTGAGGCTGGGGAGTGGCATGCAGGGTGGAATCCAGTCTGATGGGTCAAGTACAACTAATTTGGATTTTATACAGATTCTGTTAAATATTGATGCTTTGTTGATAAAATTTTCTTTCCCACAAACTGAATGAAATTATATTCTCTCATGTGAGTTCATAAGCTCACAGCATTTAACACGGTGTTAATTTATTCACTGTACAAGAATAAACACAGCACTATTAACAGAACTCCGACCAAACAAGTGTCTGCTGAAGAGTGTAGGGCTTTTTAATAGTGTGCTTTGTTTGCTTGCCTCAGCTTCAGGAATGTAAATCTCCTTGGTCTCCCAGCCTCCCTCCCTGCCAGGCAGTCAGCTGTTAGGTGAGGGAAACAACAGCTCTGCTTCAAGGCACTCCTCCCACCCCAGTGCACCCACACTGGGTAGGTCTGTGGTTTTCTTTACCCTCTCTGCCTGCCCCCCCTCCCTGGCCAACAGCATCCTTGGGAGAGATGGCTTCTGGCTTCTTTCAGCAGGAATTGTAATGACAGGATGAGGGGAAATGGCTTCACAATGACAGAGAGCAGATTTAGATTGGATATTAAGAAGAAATTCTTCCCTGTGAGGGTGGTGATGCCCTGGCACAGGCTGCCCAGAGAAGTTGTGGCTGCCCTATCCCTGGAAGTGCCCAAGGCCAGGTTGGATGGGGGTCTGAGCAAGCTGGGGTAGTGGAAGGTGTCCTTGCCCATGGCAGGGGGGTCGGAATGGGAAGATCTTTAAGATCCCTTCCAACTCAAACCATTGCATGCTTCTGTGCAGTGGAATTAGAAAGCCCTGATGTTCCTTTATCTTTAAATCCTAAAAAATGTTGAAAAATTTTTTTTGGAAGTTTCTGTCTTGTTTATTGGCTCTGTGTGTCAGTTGAGAAGTCTTGAACCAGCTCACACTCTTACCACCCCACTGTTGCCAGGACCTTTCCCTGCCCTCCACCTCTAAAGCACACACACACTTAGTGTGATTAGCTGCCTTGCCTCAGGATCCAGAGAGCATTCCAAACTGAGCAGTGTTGGAGGGAGGAGGAAAGCCTCCCTACCATGCCCTGCCAGCTGAAGTTTAGTTTCCCAAAAGGAGCCTCACTGCATTGTCTGATCTTTTTTTTTTTTTCACTGGTTTAGGCTGTTCAACAAAGTACTGCAATTTAACAGGCTCTAAGATGACCAACAGCATGGGTAACATGGATCTGAAAGTATAAATGGGTGATCTGGAAAAGGATGGCAGCAAGGCAGCCTTGAAAACAAAAATGTGTATCATTTCAAGCATTGCAATTGACTACTGTTCTTATTCATTACCTTTATTTTGTAGATTTCACCTCTAATAGGAATGATGTGTGGTGGCCAGAGGTCACTGTATTATTTCCTTTTTTCTTCTCGTATTAGGAAATTATACCTATAGTATGTTAGATGTGAAAATTATTGAAATTAAAATTCAGCTAATTTCTGCTTTTGCTGAAATTCAGCTCTTATTGCAGTTGGTAAGAAACAGTTCCCCCATTATCCCATGAAATACTTCCATATGTAATAAAGAAATAGCATTCATTCCCAGATCTGAAAACAAGTACAAATTTTCATCTCTCGACCATAATTCATCATGGTTGGGGTCCAGCAAAGGTCCAGAGGTCCAGCCTTGTCCCTGGATGTGTTCAGGGCCAGGTTAGGTGGGGCTTGGAGCAACCTGCTCTAGTGGAAGGTGTTCCTGCCCATGGCAGGGGGTTGGACAAGAGGCTCTCTAATGTCCCTTCCAACCCAAATAATTCTATACAATATAGTAATATATTACATGGGTGAAAGTGAGGCCCACTATATCTAAAATCTCTTTTTTTTTTCATCAGATTAATCAGCATTTAAGGGAAGTGATTTCTTTAAGTTGTTACCTAGTCTGCTCAAACATACAGCCAGTATTTGGTGTATTAAACATACTGGGTTTGGATACTTTTAATTTGAAAAAGTAGGAGGCTAAATCTTTCTCTATGGAATATATTTTCTGAAAAACTATACCCAGTTAGTGGCACAAAAATATACCCTTCCAGAGTGTTCTGGAGAATCCATACGTGTATCTGCACACCATTGGGCTTAAATTCAAGGGAACGAGACAGTGTCTTTGATTTCTTCTGTTATTTGTTAGGTTCTCTCTCTTTAATGGTAATTGTCAAGCTGTGGACAAATGCAGTTCATGCAGCAGCAGAAGGAAATGCCACAGAAATGGGAAGAATTTACAAAATTCCACCTCTAGCGCTGTGTGGTGGGCCTGGGGCAAAAGGAAGGTCAGCAAGTTTTGTGGCTGCTGAGGGTTGCCAGTGTCAGGACCCCACCAACCTATTTAAAGAAACATTTAAAATAGGACTAGTGCAGAAGAGAATGGAGGAATTTTACAACCTTCACGTGCATTTCAGATACTGCAGTCAGTCCTGCTAATTTTAATCTTGCAGCCACCTTTACCCTAAGCACTGTTTCAGCCTGAGGCTTCACTCCCCAGTCTGTTGGGTTTAACTATTTCTTTGTGTGGAGCAGCTTTCATGAGCAAGAATGTTACAGCAGTGACTGAGGCTGACAAATATCTAATATTCACCACTGTCCTCTAAACTAAAGAGTAAGGACCCCTTAGTCCAGCCTGAGCAGTGAGTTTTAAAGAAAGGAAGGAATGAAAATAAAAATAATTTGCAGAATGGTTAGAGTTGGAAGGGGTCATTGAGTCCAATTCCTTGCTTCCAACAGGGCCATCCTAGGTCAGGCTGCTCAGGTCCTTGTCCACTCACATTTTGAATATCTCCAAGGGGGGTGGTTCTATACCCTCTCTTTGGCCACCCTCATGGTGAATTTTTTGGTTTTGTATCTATTTAGATTTACCCATATTTCAGCTTATTTGTCACAATAATTGAGATATGTTGGAAAGATGGGAAAATTTCAGCTATAACTTTTTGCCTAAAGTCACTGGAAAATCTGATGAAATTTGAATGGCAAGAAAACCTTTACACAGAGAAAATGAACTGTTTGTTGCTTTTCAACATATATCACTTGGTTTCTAGATAATCAGCTGGAGCTCAGCCTTTAGCTATGCTGTTAGTGAACAAATCCAAGACCAAAGAACTAGAGGAAAAGAAAAATGGGTTAATTTTTTTGGTTTGTAATTTCCTTTGTTTTTTAAGTCACCTTCCCATCTAAATTGTTCCTTTTAGTGGAATATACAGACAGAGTTTTGCTGTTTGAGTGGTATTAACAGGATATTACCTTAAGAAACTTCATTAGCTCAGCCCCTAAACGGGATTGTTGCATATACTGGTTTTCTGCTGCACTTGATACTATCTGGATCAAGGCTTTGATCCAGGAGTTTTGCTGTATGCTCATCCTCTGAATGGCTCTGAGCTCACTTTTGGTTTTATCAGTTTCATCTCCAAGCCCTGCTTTAATAGCTTTCTTGGCTGCTGCTGTTGTTGTTACTCCCACCCTTAGGGCACCTTTTCAGCTTTTTTGTACTTCTGTGAGTCTTAGAGCAGCACCAACCACCATTTATGTAGTTCCCGCTCCCCCACTTCTAGTGTCTTTTTCTTTTCCCATCTGGCTCAGCATTGTGGGTGCTGTCTGGGGATCAGAATTATTCAGGCTGGAGCTGAATTTCTGATTTTAACCATGTCCAGCTCTCAGTTAGCACTATTTTAAGTTCCCTAAGTCCTTTCTCAGAAAGCTCAAAACCTCTTTGCACATGTGGTTGTTCCCCGAGCCCTTTGCTAAACTTGGAATACATTCTCAACGGAGCAGATATTTCTGGTTGGTTTGTTTTCATAAGTAAGAAATTCTGTCTTGGCTCAGGCATGTACTAGCTTGAGTTGATCACCTGAACAAAACACCCTTTAGACAAAATAGAAGGGTATTTTGTACTCAGCAGTTTTCCTATACAGGCACCATAGCTGCCATTCAGAGAAGACATCTTGATTTTTTTCCTGTGGGGTTTTTTTGATCTCCATTTTTAATCTCCCAGAAAATGAGAAAACAAGGTGTTCTTTAATTATTACTATTTTTTTTTTACACAGCAGCTTGTATGTGCTGTCACCTCAGGTATATGTAAAGTTATTTAGAAGTAATGAATTTTAACTGTGAACCACTATGAAGAATATGCCATCCCCTCTAACCACTGAGTATAACACCTACAAAATACACCATGGTTTACATTTGCTTACATAAAATGCTGACAAATAAGTACAAGAAGGTTATGTTCCAACTCTTTGTTTTGCTGGGGTTGTACCAGAAAATTGTTTTTTCACTTAGCTAAACTCAGTGCCGTCCTTTCAGAAAGTTGCGCTGAGGACCTCAGACTCATTGAACTGTGACATAATGCGCACAAAAGAATTTACTTGGGAGCCTTCCCTGGAGAATTTCATCATACTCTAAGTTTTCCTTAGGTTTTGTTTCACATATATAGTAAAGAAATAAGTTAAGTTTCCTCTTAGCAAGTTTCCTTGCTGTCTGAAAGAAGATGTCTTGATACCTCCTCCCATCCCCCTGTGCTGTCCTCCCCTCACACTGACTCTCACCATGCTGATTTAACTCATGAGAAGAGCAGAACAAATTGCTTGTCTTTGCTGGGCTATTGTTCTCCTGTTTATCTGAGCTAAATTGACCTGTTGTTCTTTGGACAAGCCAGCAGGAGTGATGGGAACGTGTGGCCAGAAGTGGAAGACAAATTTCATTCCTAAGATTTCAGTCAGACTCAATTTTTCCCTCTGACACCTGCTCTGGTCGCTTGTTATCAAGAAGATTGGCTGGTTGTTTTTCTTCCTACCTACCTTAGTTCCCCTCTGTTGCTGTGTGCACCTTTCTGGGAATCCAGGCACCATCCAGTTTTTCTGGAAAGCCAAGGGAAGTAGAATGCCTCCATCCTTTTGCTGACTGACTGACATGTTTCTGTGTGAAGCATCCCTTATGTGATACTCCATTCTACAACAATCAGTATATTAATGTATCCATGCATGTAGTGCATGGATAGAGCTCACTACATGGGTAGTAAATGGGTAGAGCTCACTCTTGGCTATTATTAACTGTATATTGGTGTTAAATAAGAGCTGTGATGTTGTTAACAACAGTGGTGACGGTGTGCTTGGAAAAGTTGAGTTTTCCCTTGTCTTCCTGAGACTATAGGAAGTAATTTTGTCTCCTTTTCTCTTTGTCCCTTTGCCCCTCACTTCTCATGCAGGGTGTCCTGGAAACCTGCCAGCTGCTGAGCACATCGCTGACCTTCTCCCGGTGCCACCATCGAGTGGATCCTGAGCCGTATGTCCGCCTCTGTGAAAGGGACATCTGTGCCTGTCCCCAGGGCATGGACTGTCACTGCCCTGCCTTACTGGAGTATGCCAGGAGCTGCGCTCACGAAGGAGTCATTTTGGAGAGGTGGCCTGAAGAGAGCTCGTGCAGTAAGCTGGCAGATTTATTCCTAGGCTGCTCATCCCCAATAGGATCGTGCCTGTCTTACAGATTTTTGTCCTGCAGTTAAAAGCAGCTGGTGCTTTTTTAGGAGGCTGGTTCATTTATAAGGAAGTGCCTTTGCTCACTCCCCCTTTCAGCTCTCCATCATTCACCTTTTCTGGAAGTTCTTGTCCCCAAGGCAGTATTGTTTGAACCATTTATAAAGAAGATCCTGAGCTGTTACCAGTCCCACCACAGTGTACATAGTCAGTAAAGGCTTATTTGATACACAAAGGTATAGACTAGGATGTTTTGGTGCTATTTTCAGATGTAAGACACTTTCCAGCCTGTATTTTTAAGTCAGCATCTTTGTGAAATGCTCTCTAACGTTTTTGCATAAAGACAATTGTTTCACCCTTTATTTGCTTGAATCAATTGCCTTGAAATTGAGTTGTTGCCTTTTCTAATCTAATTTTTGTCTAGGTTAGAGATCCTGATTGCATCTTGAACTGCTGACTTTATTAGCCTAATTTTGCTGAGTTCAGAGGTCCTGATTGCATCTGTGCTAAGGTTTTGCAACAAGGAAGTGCATAGACTGACTGAGATGGATTTTATTTATAGAGGAAAAGTCATGTTTGCACCTACTGCTGAGAACTGTGGGTTAATTCAGAGCATTCAATAAAATAATTTTTAAAAATCCACTAATATAATGTTCTCAGTGATTTTTCTTATGTTGTTTTTGTGATGAGAAAGGACATTTTCCTTGGGATGTTTGTGTAAATTGACTTCATGGGGTAAACTGTCTGATTTGTACTGACAACACTTGGTTCTTTGGTAAAGATATTCTGCTATTCGCCACTGAAGAAAACGGTGCCTTCAGTTTTATGAAGGCGCAGTGGTTAGGGCAGCAAGATGCTGCCAGCCACTTGTTCTAGGGATTTTACAGTCTGAGTTCTAGCAGTAATTTATTACCTTTCCATTGGGACATAAAAGGGATCTATTAAAGCTCATCTCCTTGCTCAGGGTGTGAGCCAGAGAACCCATTTTTGCTGGGGCTCTTTGTAAGTCTGATTAAAAGCCACAAGTGAAATGAGCCTTTCTGTCATCCCAGGATCTTTGGAGCTCATTTCTAACCCTTGAATTCACGAGCCGCAGTTTGGTTTTTTCTCCTGAGTCAGGAAAAAGGGAAATGCACTGCCACAGCAGGAGCTTAATTTTCTATCACCCTTCAGCTTAATTTTCTATCACCCTTCAGCTTAGTTTTCTATCACCCTTCAGCTGTGCTATGGTGCTTTCTCAGAAGATGATCATGATGATGGAAGTATGGAATGCTCTGCTGTGTGGGAAGCATTCTAGTGCTGGGCACACTGTGCAAGTGTGAGTTGGTGCCCAAGCCCAGGGCACCCAGGGCAAGATCACTCCTTTGTTACCCTCCCACCTCTTCAGCAGAGGATTGGCTTGGAAAGGGCAGGCTCTAACCTTTTCTTCCCACTTCATGCCCCCGCAGTCTTGTGTGTATGCATTGAAGAGAAGGAATGCCTGTAATAGTGTGTTTGCATAATGGCCTGGCCAAGATAATGGCAGCAGTGGAGATACGAGGCATGGGTGTTATCCTGAGCTGGTGGTTCTCTGGAAGAAGGAGGATGGGATTTCAGAGTTTTAACTGTCTCCTGGCTCTCCCGGGAAACACTAAACAGGATAATTTCACAAATGAGTGGCGTAAGTGCATGGTTTTAAGGTGCAAAATGACCATGTCTGTCCAAATTGCTTAGATATTATTGCACAACTTCTCCCTGGGTTTGATTATTCTTAATGCACTTGGGTTTAGTTATTAAGACTCAATTTATTAGAAAACAAATTGGCTTTAACATCTGAGCATTTACTATGCTACCTGACAGATGATATTGCAGCAGATTGAAAATCAAATATTTCTAAAATGTCTAAATAAATGTCTAAAATTTCTAAAATGTCTGCTTCTAGAAAAGAAATAATCATTTGGAAGCTGACATAACTTTTTGTCTCTCTTTGGTTCAGCCCTTGATAATGAAGGGATTTGTTGGTTTAAGAGTTACTGAGGAATTTGCATTTCTAATTTCTTTTAATTGTTTCAGGGCCAAGATGTCCAGTTGGCATGGAATATAAGGAGTGTGTATCCCCATGTGCCAAAACCTGCCAGAGTCTGAATATCAATGAAGTTTGTCATGGACAATGTGTTGATGGCTGCAGCTGCCCTGGTAATTTATTTACTAGGTTATTTACAGAGAAACATTTGGCAATCAGGCTACCTATTTTATTAGAAGAAGGAAAGCTGTGTCTTCCCTTAAATTTTCTTGAAATCAGAAACACTTCTTTTTTCTGGGACCATGCCCTAGAATAATCCGGTTTCTGTAGCGCCTGTATGCTCACTCCATGAAAGGGCCATTTTTCAGGGCCAGCTAAAAAGTGAATGTTTCTGTGAAAATTAGTATCAACTAAGATTCCAAGATTGCCTTTATTTCTTGGTGAGACACTGCTTGCCTTTGGTGTACTTCTTTTGAATTGCTTGGGTTAGAGGCAAATACAGTTAGGGGAAGAAACAGCACAGAATGCACTGAAGGAATTTCTTGCACAGCAACAGTACATGTAGAGCTTGCACTGCAGTTTCAAAGGTCTTCATGATTTAAGTGAATAATTTAATTTATTATTGACTCTTCCATACAGGAGATTTGATTGGATTAAAGGGAACAGCCCAGCCACACCAATTTTCTACTTCTGTCTGTTGTACTTAAAACAACTGCAGGAGGAGAGCATATGCTTCCATTTTTTTTTTGTTTGTTTGTTTGGTTTTTTTTTTTTGAATAGGACTATCTCTGCATTTCAGCCTGTCTGGGCTTTGTGAATGTGCAGATGTGTTTAGTGCTGCCTTGTACAAGATGTCAAGTGCGATGGATGTTTGCAGAGCTTTGCTTTCCAAAACAAGGCAATAATGGTGATGTCAGACTCGTTTGAGGAGTCACTGCATTCAGAGTTTGGTAGTTTCCCATTCAGCTGCCCATCTCTTCCTTACTGGAGGTTCAGAAGTGTGGCAGGACCTGTGAAGGTGACAGGTGATGTAACCAGACTCCGGGGATTATTTTGTTGTGAAGGATCCAGCTACTGCATTTGTGCAGTCCTGGAAGTGTTGCAGAAAGCTGAAGGAGATGAATCCACTGGCTGCATAAGGGCTCCTGCTGTACTTTTCCTTTGGTAGATGCATTGGTCTGTTCAGCATGGGAAAGGTCTAAGGAGAGAGGAACTGAGGAGCGGAGAAGCAGGAGCTCCACAGAAAGGGTAAAAGGGCATGAGAATAACAATCAACAGTTCAAAACTTTTACTGCTATTTGTTGCACAGCCAGAAAGGAAGAACCTGGATTTGAGTTTGATAGAAAACCGGGAGGATCTGACAGATGACTAGAGGGATTTTTGATGAGGATTCTACCTTCACTCAGCTTCCCTCCAGTGCTCCAAGGGCAAACATGATCTGAAGGATGTTTGACAAATGTCTTCTTTATTTTTTAATTTTTCCCCCTCTGTTAAATGCCCCTCATGATTACATTAGTTGCTGTAAATGGAATTACTCTTGCCAGGAAAAAAGGCAGGCATTCTGTTTTCTTGTGTTCTCTGGAGAGCCACAGCACTCTTAAATGCTCAGATCTTCTTGTGATTCTTTCTCACTGGAAGGATTTTCTCTACAGCCAAGATCTTTCCAAGCAGCTCTATGGGAAGAATAGGAGAAAGGAGACTTATCTGGGTCTTGCTGTCATTGATGACTGCTGCTGCCAGGGAAAAGAGCCAAAATCTCTGCAGGCAATTGGAAGAAGAGAAGGCACAGGGGTGTTCAAGAAAACAAATGTTTTGCCACAACAGCTCTTATGAAAATGGGGGAATATCAACTCTCTCTCCATATAGTGATTGAATAGAAAGCACTATACACTAGCAATAGAAGCAAGGACAAGTTTTTACCTTAGAAAAATCTTGTAACTCCTTTGTGCCTCCGTTTATCCTTGGAGGATAAAGAGCTCTCTCTATAGAACAGGTTGTGTAATATGGAAACCTCAGCAGCTGGACACAAGTTGGGAAGTTGGCCCTTTTGCTTTTTGTCTCTGCAGAAGTTCGGAAGTGGCTTTTTTCTCTCAGATTGTCTCTGCTAGACTTAAATGGTGTCCAAATTTGTTCCTTCATTCCTCACTTTGCCTCATCTTTGGTTCTCTTATGACAAATATAAGACCTGTGTGGACACCCTTTACTGCAGCCAGTGAAGTTCATGGTTTTTCAAACAGTCAAGTCCCAGGCCAGCTCTTATTAACTTTGTGCTCCCTGTATTTAATTTGTCCATGTCCCAACATGTGTTCTGGACCTGAGGATATGCTAAGCAAAGAGCTTTTCTGGGAGCACCAGGAAAGCTTTGTTCAGCAGGTCTGAGGGAGAGGCAGCACCAGAAAGAAAGCAGAAACCAGCCCCTGTGAGGCTTTTTGGCAAGCCTAATTCCTTTTTATTGCTGTCTGTGACTAAGTATGGATAATAATGCATATGAAGTCTTGGCAAAGCACATGAAGAACAAGAAAATCTAATCATATTTATGTTTCTGTCCCTGTGTGTGTGTGTGTGATATGCGTGTCTGATGCTACCTGACCTATCCAGAGGGGCTGCTCCTTGATGGTGAACACTGCATTGAAAGCTCTGACTGCTCCTGCATCCACTCTGGAAAACATTATCCTCCTGGCTTCACCATCTCTCAGGACTGCAACTCATGGTAAACCCTGTGCTGCTCTGGTGTGGTTGCTGTAGATATGTACTGCACACTGGTCAGTGACTGTTTTGCATTATCTTTCTAGAAATCTCTCTACCTTAAAAATTTTTCCCTTCACTGGCAAAGGGCTTGCTCTTTTACTGGAATTCCCAGTCCCTTCCAAGAAGTGAGCTGTTCACAAAGGCAAAATCAGCTCCGTTTTTAAAGGGATATTTGATCTGATAGAGCAACATGAAGGTCACACTCCTTCAAAGAGTAGAGAACTGCCTGTTTCCTGTGGATAAGACAGACCAGCAGGTTCCCATATCTGGGTAGTGTCAGCGGTGGTGTCTTTGTTTTGACTTCCTACTTGTATTTAACCTTTAAACCCCATTTCTTCACAAGAGGAATTAGCCAAAGGCATGTCCTTGGAGCTTGTTACAGGGCTAATGAGTCTTCCTAGCATGGCTCACAATTTTTCTTTCACCCCTGAGTACCAGACTGGAGGGGAAAACCAGCACTTTAAAGAAAGGAAGAGGAGTTAGTCACATATTCCTGATCTGGTTTTGTGTTCAGTGTGGACATATTTGTTCAAGGAGTTTGGACAACTCTTTACTCAGAAGCTTCCAATTGGAGCACAGAAGGAGGACTCAGTGAAGGCCGTGACTTGCAGAAGAAAGGTGGTCTGTGCATCATCCCTGTTAATCAGAAGCTTTTAATTACGTGCACCACATGTCCCAGAACACAAGCCATAACCATGACATCAGCATTTTATCTTTTTCCCTGCAGAACTCTGCAACTTTGAGCTTGGCCACATTGTTACACTGTTCAACCTTAGTGTTTTTGGGAGATGAGTGTAGCCTGACAGGCTGGGTTTTTTATTGCTTCTTTTTTGTTACTGCTTCCTATTATTCAAACTTGATGCTGCTGTGGAGAACATCATTCCATTGACTCTGCATTTAACATCCTCATTAATCTGCCTCCCCACAAATGGTTTTCAAGGGCTGGGATAATTAAAGGAATGAGAAGAATATAGTAGCTCTTGAAACAAGGAGTGCAGAGAGGGTTGTGGAAGACACTGGAGGTAATCACAGCAGGGGAGTTTGGTGTAAGAAGAAGTAAAGGGGAATATATTTGTTTAAGGGCTAGTGAGGCAACTTTCACTGCCTAAAGATGGGCTGTGAAGAGGATAGGGCCAAACTCTTCCCAGAGGCAAACAGCAAAAGGTTGTGAAGCAATGGACACAAGCTGCAAAGGAAATTCTGTTTTGACACAAAGAAAAATTCTTCTCCCTTCTCCAGTGCTGTAGTGGGACAGCTGCTTAGAGAGGCTGTAGGACCTCATCTTGGATATTTCTAAACTCAAATGGGCAAGGTCCTGACCCACCTGATCCAGCTTTGACATTGCTTTCTCTGAGTTGGGGATTGTAGTAAATTATTTTCCTAGAAGTCCCTTCAAACATTTTTCCCCAGTGATTCTGTTATATTGATAGATATACCTTGAGAACTGCATTGAACTCATTCTACATCAGTGGAATATAGCTGAAAACTCCATTAAACACAGAGCTTTGACAGGGAAAACCAGAAATCCTTGAGTTTTGCAACCATACCCATTCATATTATCAGCAGTTGCTGTCAAATGATGGGAAGAAGGGATGAATACACTAAGAAATTAGGTTGTGGGAAATGGAAGGGATGTTGGGGACTGATCTAAGTTCCCTGGGACAGATGACTATTTTCAGTTTTTTGGGAAAAATGTGCAACAGAAGATTTTTATTCATGTACTGTTGCTTAACTTGCAACTCTCTCTTTCCTAGCATTTGTCGACGTGGCACGTGGATCTGCAGCAATGGGGAATGCCCAGGTATGTTGACTTCAGTCTTTCCAGGTTTTGACAAATAAGCCTTGCCTATGCCCCTCCCACTCATGCCCCACTTATGTATTTTTTTTTTTTTTACCCCCAAAAGCAAATATTTGTTCTTCCTTGCTCACTCCTGTACAATCCAGTTGGGATTCTACTTTTAAGTTCTTCTCCTGAGACAAGTCAGACATTGCCCTGTGTGGTTTATGTGCAGCAATGAAAAATCCTGTTTGGTGGGAAGGCCATTTCCTGCTTTGATTACCTAGTTTGCCAGTTATAAGGGTCTGTCTGTTCAGAGGATTGGCTTGCAGGTAGGTGAACACTCCTGGCTTTCTCTGACCAGGTACAACTTCTCATTGTACCTTATTGACCATGACAATTCCCTCATGGTCATGTTGCAGCCAGAGCCCCTGGGAGAAAGTGGCTGCACTGCCTTCCATGGGTGCTGGCAGATTGGAGAGGCAGCTCTGCAAATGCAGACTGCGGTTATGGCTGGACAGGAAAACAGCAGATCTGGGGGCTTTGGTGTTTTTTTGTTGAGATGAGATTGTGCAACCCTCACAAGTTGGGGGAATTGCAACAATCTTAAGATGTTCTATCAAAAAGTCTGTCTTTTTCTAGTAACATGAAACTTGCCTGACCCATCAATGCTCCCTTTCCTCCTGCTTTAGACCAAAAGAGCACTTCCTCCAAAGTATCAGCACTTAAAGAAGAGGACGGGTGTGATGTATGCAAATATTTAAAATGGAGATGCCATTTTTAGTGAGCTGTCCCCTGTGCTTGCTCATTAAGGTTCTCTCCAAGTGCAGAGAATCTCACTGTCTAAAATACACCCTCAATCACACAGCCCAGGCTGATTCATTACATCTTTTAGCTAATGGTCAACAGCATGATTACAAACAAGAAATAGTTGCTTTTCTAACTTCAGTTTTTCCTTAGGTTATAGCTTTTAATGTCCTTGCTCCCTGGGCTGTGAGGAATCCTCTGTGGGCCAAATTTTTATCCTTAACTCTGGCCACGTTTTCTTCATAGTAATTATAGAAGTGAAGATAAATCTGGTATTGAGGCTTGCAAACAGATGTTGATATCCAGCTCTGTGCAAGAGGCAATATAGCATTGCAGCCTTTTTCTGAATTAGGAAGCTATCCCAAATGAGCAGAAGTGGAAAAAGAAAGGCAGCTTATTTTTGTACCTTCTGCCAATATATCTAACTCAGTTTTCTGCCAGGCTTGTTCAAGACTGAATGTTGTCTACCTGCAGGCTGTTGTACATGTGCCTGCTAAAAACTATAAGCTGTACTGAGACAGTATGGGAGGGCAGCAAAGCCACACAGGGTGACCAAATTTATATTGTTACCTGTGCTCTTTGTCTCTACTTGAAGTAATGTTGCAGCATATTTTCATTGTTGTTTAGTTGCCATAAATATTTCTAAAATCATGTGTCCAGAAACTTTATGTAGTTACTTGTATAAACTCTAGGTAGTTCTTCTGGCCAAGTTTTTTTTTTTTTTTTCGTGTTTTTTTTTGGTTTTTTTTTTTTTTTTTGGTCAGGAAAGATTGCTTTTATGAAATATTGCTTTTATTGTGGGAGTGAATTGCCCAGCTGTAAATTTGGTGATAAGATGAATCCAAAGCTGGAGCTGGCTGGCACTACCAAGAGGCTTTCAAGCTGACATCATAATGGAAATAACTATGAAGGCAGAAGGTTTCAGGAAATTTCATGGGATGAATTATATCAAACGAAGTAGACAGAGGGACCCATAAAAATAGACTTGGCCACAGAAAAGAAAATTCCCTTTCAGGAGCAATGCCAAAGGCTGGGACTTGTCTTAGATAGCAGTCCTCAGTTCTCTGTGCTTCAAACCTGTCCTCGTTTCCTTGTTGCAGAGAATGCCCTGAAAATC